>NC_089843.1:166697500-167355670 GCF_035609145.1 Eleutherodactylus coqui | reverse complement strand
TCCGAATGCCCCATTATGGCTGTCAGTGACACCAGGACTCGGGGCTCAGACAATAAGAACTGAAGACATTGCTGAGAGTCACACGTTAGGCACAGGCCACTTGGTGGGTTTCTAGTAAGGTATCACTTCAGTTACTAAGAGGTTAGGGATGGCAAATCTTAGGAGAATTTTTGTCCAGCAAAAACGCCCCTATATAGAAGGATATGGGGGCAAACGTGAGCCGTGAGAGAGAAAAAGTCGAAATAAAGCAGTTTTCCATATGTAGAATAAATAGTGGATACGTTCCATCTGGATGCCTACTTCCATCAATGTGTGGATATGTACTGCAAGATATACTCCGCACCCATAAACAGCCTCTAATGCCCAATCAGTCACCAGGGGACAGGAAGAAGGATTTAAAAACTATATTGGCAAAAAATAAATAAATGGCCCACATACTGTAAGCGGGCACTGAAAGTGCATAGAATACTATGGGACTAGTATGAAAGTGGCAGAATGGCTGCATACTCCGGGAGGGGGGAAAGGCACAATGAGGGGCGTTACTAACATTGTTTCTAGACGAGCCATGTAATGTTATTGCTGTTGCGTTGATACGGTCTATAAAGGTCGGGGTACTAAGGCAACCTCACGTGGCTAGTAAAGCAGGACGGGCCTTCTGCGCTCTCCTCCTTTAGGGCTCCTTCACAACACACACATTTTTCCTACCTTTTTTAATACTTGTAAAAATAAAAAATAAAAAAAACTGTCAAGTCTTTCAAACTTTGTTTTTCTTAACGGTTTTTCACTTATTTTGGAACATTTAAAACATGTTTTTCAAATTCTATAGGAAAAAAGTCTATTGGAAAAACGCAAGAAAAACGCCATACCTACAACTGAAGGGGAGGGGTTAGTGAAAACCTTGTGTGTAAAGCTAGCCTTAAGGGACAACTGTTGGGCACACAAGTGCCCGACAACCACCGCACCCACTCGTGCTTTCACACAGGAGTGACAGTCTTCAGAGAACGGAGGCAAATGTGCCGGGTATCTCTTCCTGCCACCCACCTCCATTCATTGCAAACGGGCAGTTCATAGATGGAGTACCCGGTCAATAGTTGTTTAGTTTTTAGCTAAGCTAAAAAAAACAAGCGACTCCGACAAGCAAGCGATTTCTCACTCAGTGGCCATGTGTACACGGGATAGCTATTGCCCGAGTTCACCATTTCCAGCAATAATCGCCCCATGTAAAGCTACCTTTACCCTCGAGTAGTACTTTAATAGAAGTAGTAGCAAGTCTTCAACCTGTAGGCTGCGACTACTGAAGTCACATTTCTTACAGTGTAACGGTCACAGATATGTGTCAGCAGGCTTCGAAGTTGGATCATCAATATTAGTATTTTGTTATGGGAAGTGGAAGCAACACACATTTCAGCTTCAGCAGCCAATAGAATGGGAAAATAATAAATTATGAAATATGAAACATAAAAGACCATAAGAAAGCACCATTATAATGCATTAACAATGTGGTCAAATCGCAGAAAATACCACGATACGAGACTTATCCAGACGGGTGCAAGGACATAGTGGAACAGCTGCCGGTCAGGGTCCAGCTCTCATTTTTTAGAGGACTATTAGAAATTTTTTACATATTCTTTTTACTTGTACTTGGGGAGGGGGAATAGGGGAGGGGGGGGGGGGGGCGTGACAAGAGCTCCAAACCTCCACTAGCTCATACATTTTCCTCACGTCGTTTTACTTCTCATAGAAGACTGTACTGTATTGTATTGTATTTTGTGGAGTTCTCATTTAAAATAAACCCATCTACTTCATGGAATGACCTTTAGGGCTCAGTCACACGGGCACATCCAGGCGCTGATGCGCCTGTGTTACTGCACGAAGAAGACGGCCGCACTGCAGGTGGGGACGACTCTCGACACCGTCGGAAGAAAGAACAAATGACCGGCTCCACTGCCGATCATGTGTTCTTTCTTCCGGGGGTGTGGAGAGTCGTCCCCACCTGCAGTGCGGCCGTCTTCTTCGTGCAGTAACACGGGCGCATCAGCGCCCATGTGACAGAGCCCTTACATTGGTTTTGGATTGCTTAATGTTAACCACAACGGAGTGCCGTGTCTGTTGTACAACAGATATCACTGGAACCCATTGACTTGAGGTCTGTCATTTGTTGGGTGGTATAGTGATGCATGCAGTGAAATTCTTCCCATCATATATGACAGAATTTTCTGACAGAGGCCCCCAATGGAGTCTCCTACACACAGGTGATTAATCTCAGGTAGGATCTACAGGCATAAGAAAAATTAAGCACACACTTCAATTTCTACGGTTTTACGTATCAGGACATGAAAAAAAAAAACCTTAGGTGGTCTTAAGATAGGGTAAACGCAACCTCAAATAATGACACTGAGTCATGTGGTGTTTGTTCAACAAAAATTAGGCCAAAATGAAGCAGTGTATGAAAATTAGGTACATCCTTACTGCTTCTACAGAAGTTAAGAGTGTATATAGCAGGCAGGTGCTGCTAATCAAATGCGCACGATTAACTATCAGCAGTAAGTGTGACTAACTATAAAAGCAGACGTTTTTGCAGTTTGCTGGTCTGGAGCATTCAGGCGTGTGTTACAGCGGGAAACAAAGCTGGCCAAAAGGCTTCTCAGATTACCTGATGTACACTGTGCATTAGACTGGTATAGGAGATGGTACGCACAAGACTCTGAAAAGAGTCAGATTTTCGTGAACATATGAATAGTAATTGAGCTGCATTTAACTCATCTTGGATCCGACAGTGCAATATTTCACAAGTTTTAGAGAAGTAACACAGGGATTGATATAAGTGACTGACCTCTAAAACTAGCATGTCTGTCACTATACCACACTGGCCTCGCCCAAGCAGGACTGGCACTGTGCAGATGGCAGGGACTGACTGTAGCCAAAGTGCATTTCTTTGCCATTCGCCATCTAAGGCTAGGGTACTTTGGGATAAGATTTAGGCGAAGAGCATCTTTAATAAAACCAAAGAGAGGAATGTATATTCAGCTGGTTCTCTGCCGCCCATGTTCTTCCATCGAGAACTGCAGAATGTATCACCCCATGGGCCACCATTCATACCCACCTGGTGCATGACATTATTAGTAACAGAAAAGTATCAATAGAAGTTCTAGCAATACATAGTGGAATGCTCCCTTACATCTAATAGAGGCTAAGAGGTTAAAGTCGTCCTGGAGGGATGAAGTAACAAACGACAGTGGAAATAAAACACTTTTTTGGTGCGAGATTCCTCCGTAACTGGAAAAAAGGGGAAAAAAACAAAAACACAGACTTCACATATAAAATTCGTTAGCTCTTATATACAAGACAATATAGTGCCATATTTACAAGATACCCATGAACACAGGAAAAGGGATGTTCATGGCGCTCTATAGCATTTTTACACTTTAGTTACCAATTGAATGGAATTAAAGAAAAAAAAATGGACGCAGTGACCTTCAAGTTGTGTCAGGAAGTTAAAAGATGAGCCACATTAGCTTGATGGATGGGTCGTACGTCATCCCCCACTTCATGGTAAGACGTACAGTTCTTTCTTACAGAGACTGCTTGGATGCGTCATCCCCCTCGGTAGATTGAGGTCAATCGCTGCAGTTCTTTACAATTATCCATAGATATGGACTCCGCTTTCACTTTCAGTCTATTATCCCGGTAAACCTTTGCTGCGTGTATTAAATCCGCTTCTAAAAACAGGAATACAAATAGAACAATCAGCATAACCTGGGAAGGAGAGACATGCTTACTGCTCAAACTCCAGGCATCGATGTTAGAGAGTCTGTCTACTCCTATGAACCTCCGAGGCTGACAGCAGTTGGCGAGGCTGGGGATGTCATTCTCATACTCTCCTTGTATACTGCAGACTACTTGTGCATAAAGAGGACTAGTCCAGTCGTTATGATCATGTGCAGAAGTAGTCTGCTGTATACAAACAAATAGAGGCTTTGCGGAAAGACAGTAGCAAGTATAAGAGTGACAACCTGGACTCCGCAATCCAGCTCCAGTTTATGAGCAGTCTGGGCGAAATACGCAGGCAAATGCGATATTCAGTCACCTATATACGCCTACGCCAAAGTGAATAAGCCATTAGTTTACAACTAATTTATTTTTATTTAAAATTGGAAAAAAATGGAGTATCTCAATGTTGTAGGTCTGAATTAGGGAAAAGTGATCAGAAGAAAAAAAAAAGAACAATTTTGCAGATTTTTTTTCATGCTCTTTTGAGGCCATTTATTTAATGAATACTTTCTTCAAAATAACCCCAATTCTCCTGTGTGTAGCTTGTGCCCCGTGCCAAGAACAAAGCCTATTGTACTAACAGATGCATCTCCCTCTCAAGCCCCATTTACACCCAACAATTGTCTCGTGAACAAATGACTGACTTTTTGCTTACAAATGCTGAGCGTTTACACATAAAGATAATGGTGTGAAATCCTCGCCATTTCCCCCATTGGCTGTGTATACACTGTATATGCCGTCTGCTCAGGTGGGTGGGAGTTTATGCAAACAATCTCTAGGCGGGAGGTTTTTAATTGGTGCAAAGAAAAGCCATTGTCTTCTCCTCCCCCCCCCCTCAAGTCATTTGAAAGACTGAATGAATGCCGTTTCAAATCCAATGACAAGCGAATGAAATAACGACTATTTTCATGCAGGCTGAAACTCAACGATAAAACAACAAGTGTATGAATAGCGCACAATGGCTTCACATTTACATGTAACGATTATCACTTCCTTTCGCTCATTTGAACGAATTTACACGTTGCATGTAAATGGGCCTTTAAGACTCTTTCACACAGGCTACAAAAATCGCATAAGTCATTGTGTTTAGCTGGGCAAACAATCACCGCTCCCCTCAAATCATTTGTAAAGGCCCATTTAGACAGGACGAATGTGCAAACGATGCCAGACACTCATCCCCACACATACTAGCTTTTGTGCTGCTGCACAGGAGCTAATATCGCTGGCATACAGCGGGGAGGCTACAGGAAATTTCTCCCCTCGCGCTCTCTTGGCCCTCTCAATTGACTTAAAATAGCGCTCGTTCAGTACTGAACGGCTGCTATGTACACTGAGTGATCAGCTCAGCGTCCATTGTTTATGCTGCATGGACGATGAGCAGATCTTTTTTTAAATTCCCCAGTCTGCTCATATTCAACATATTGCGTATGGATAGCATTGCATATGCTACCCATAGAGAACAATAGAGCTGTTCATGAGTGATAAGCAGTGAAATAGAGCATGCTGCACTCCTTTTTTATAAATCTATGTACTTACTTTGACTCCATTCACCGTGTACTACACTGGCATGCATCACATGTGTAATAGGCAGTGCAATGACGGCTGTGTGAATGAAACCTAACACGGCCTGATCCAGCTGCGGTGTACATCTGTGTATATAGATCACTGGTAGCAGTAATCTGCTTATTGGGAAAACAGCTCATGTGTTCCCCGCTAACTTGTGCCCTCTAGCAAAAATATAAATAAGCAAAAGAAGGTAAAGATATAAAAAATACACCTTCCAAAAAAAATCAAGTACACACCTCCCAAACCCACAGGCAGCAGTTATAAGAATCCTGTATAAGGCTGCATGCCCACGGACGGATTATCGCTGCGGAATTCTGCAACAATGTCAGTCCATAGACATGCCCACAAGTGGAAATCGTATGCAATTTTTTTACTTGCGGTGGAGAATCGCAGCATGTTCTATTCTGTGCGGAAAATCGCGTGGACGACTTCCATTGTGTCACAGCTCAGCGCCTGTCCGTCATGCGCTACACCGCGCATGCGTGCCAGGCAAGACACTCGCGGCGGATCCGGAGAGGTGAGTATAGGATCTGTTGGGGGTGCTGGGTCTGATTCTGCTGCGAGATTTCACAGGCGGAATCTGACCCAGCTGTGGGCATGAGGCCTGACCTAAACACCGTTTACATGGCTGTCAGCTAATTGGGAATTAATACGTTCCTGTTGGACAGAATGCTTATTTCCCCAAACATAAAGTAAATCACCCCTGGCCACTAATTTTGACTTGTTCTACCCCAACTTTATTAACATTCGCTCCTTCATTAGAAAACCTCTGAACTTGTATGGTAATCATCCACCTAGAGATGCTGCATGTAAGACTCTCTTTCACGCAGGCTACAAAATGCATGTCTGTGAAGCCCCTGGTTTCAAATGGGTTCTTTCAGGCTACAAAACCTCTCATGTCAAAGAACCCATGGGCTTCACATACATGTGTTGTAGCAATGTCGTATCGCTACAAGATCTTGCGATTTTTGTAGCCTGCGTGAAAGAGTCTTAAAGGCCCATTTACATGCAACGTGTAAATTCGTTCAAATGAGCGAAAGGAAGTGATAATCGTTACATGTAAATGTGAAGCCATTGTGCGCTATTCATACACTTGTTGTTTTATCGTTGAGTTTCAGCCTGCATGAAAATAGTCGTTATTTCATTAGCTTGTCATTGGATTTGAAACGGCATTCATTCAGTCTTTCAAACGACTTGAGGGGAGGGGTGATTGTTTGCCCAGCTAAACACAATGACAGGTGGCAGAAGACAATGGCTTTTGTCTGCATCAATTAAAATCCTCCTGGAAAGAGATTGTTCGCATAAAACACACCTGAGCAAACAACACATACAGGGTTTACTTAAGGCCCATTTAGACAACGATTCTCACTCAAAAGTCGCTCGAGACATCTTTTGAGCGATAATCATTGTGTGCATTTACACCGCAAGATGATCGCTCAAAATTCGCTCAGACGGCAGTTTGAGCGTTAGTTTTGAGCAGTCACTTTGCATAAGTGTGTAAATGAAGGCCCAAGCTGTATGTAGAAGACAAGCGGAACCGCTATCTTCTGCATACAGCTGTTGTCTTCTCGGAGCACTCAGCTGGTGTACAGCTAAGCACTCTGAGCAGAGTATGCAGAAGACAGCTGGAGCACTGTCTTCTGCATACTCCTGCTATGTTCATGGAGCGCACAGCTGGTATACAGCTGAGTGCTCAGAGCAAGGTATGCCAAACACAGCTGGAGCGCTGTCTTCTTTATATTCCAGCTGTGTTTTAGGAGCGGGATACTAGCTGAAACAATAATATCCCGCTGAGAACTCAGCGCGCGGCACTAGTAAGGCTCATCATTCTCTTTCAGCATGCTGAAAGACAAGGATGAACGACTCGTTAATGAAAACTGCACGATGTCCGTGCAGTTAGATCCAATTATAGGACGGCTTTGAGCGATTTTTGAGCGAGAATCGTTGAGTCTAAATGGGCCTTTAGCCAACGAGGCAAATGGTGAGGATTTCAGACGATTATCTTTACATGTAAATGCTTAGCATTTGAAGGCAAAAAAGTTGTTACTTTCTTTGTTCAAACAACAATCATTGCGTGTAAATGGGCCTTTACACAGTTAACTTGCACAATCAGAGTTATCGTAGCATTACCAGTGTTGTCAGAAACAGCTGATAGCCATTCAGTTTTCCTGAAGTGGTTAAAGACATGGGACTAACAAATAAAAAGCCAGAGACCATCAGCAAAAAAGTTGCCCCAGGGCAAATTAGCCTATGATCATGATCCCATGAGAAAATCATCGTTCAGTACTGAATGGCTGCTGTGTTAAGTCAGTGGAGAGGGGCGGGGAAGCAAGGAGGGAAATCTCCTCCAGTCTCCCCGCTGTGAGCGAACGATACTAGCTCCCATGCAGCAGCACCAGACTGAGTATGTGCGGGGATGAGTGTTGCGCATCATTTGCTCGACATTCGTCCCGTCTAAATGAGCCTTAAGTAATAAGCCATTACATGCTTTCCTGTGCTGAACCTGATATTTTACCTAGGCCCATCAGACTCAATTCTAAGGTTAGCTTTTAATTATACTCTACTTTTCAGGCAAAATTGCAAACAAAGCTGTATTTACAAACACAATTCGGGGGGTTATTTAGCAATCAGCTCCGTTCACAACAGCGATGTGGTTAGTTTATAACAAAAACCTATGACACATTTCTGGGTCCACTACACACGGGCTAGCACTGGAGCCCAACACACCCCATTGGCTTACAACAGGGGTTCAGATGGTTCTTTCGTTTTGATTTCAAGAAGAACAGTGTTGGATGCAGAGCCGATCTGGAGAAACCTGTAATGGAGACTCTACACGTGTGAGCATAGCCTTACTTCTCCAGTCATTGCTCCAATCCCTTGTCACTTCACTACACTGTGCTCGCCAGAGTGGGATTTAGATCTGTGTTCGTAGACAGTGGCTGGGTGACAGGCTTACGTAGGGTTAATTATGTTTAGCTTCTGTACTTTCCAAGTGGCTGGTCCACTGCACCCACAGCTTAATCAGGAGGCTTGTCTGCAGTGAATATGCTGCATGTCTGCTATAAATCTTATCCATCGTCGGGCTCATCCACATCGTCTTGTGTGTTCCCTTTTTTCCTGGAAACCGGCACCCAGTGGCCGAGCGGAGGAATCACATGATGGAACCACACAGCACCAAATGTTTGGTTTATTCTCTGTTTCACCCAGGCTTCCGGCATTCTGCACCACAGAATAGCGCAGCACGCTGTGCTCTGTTTAGAATGGAATTCAGCAACAGAGGTTCCGAACAGAACCTGCCATGCCGATATCAACAAGCCCGAATACTTAGTATGGCACACACTGTCTTATTAGGAGGGGATCTAAATGAGCAGGATAACAGTCACTCACTCTGTTGTCTCTCTCGCCAGCAGTTGTTCCGGACGTTAGCCACGTAATCCTCTTCAATGTTCTTCTCCAACTTCTGCAGCAACATCCCACTGTATTCAGACTGAAAGTCCTTGCTGACATAATAAGGTACGTGAAGGTTTTCAGTCATGCGCTTTACAGTTTGACCCCTGAAAGGAAACGGTCAGAAACTTGAATGACCAAAGATAGTACTGATTTTCATCTATTACAAAAACCCTGTTCGCAGAGTAAAAGACTTCAAGAATAATTTAATTTGTAAATTAGCTTAAAAAAAAAAGTAGAGAGCTTCCAAAAACATTCCTGCCAATAAAAACTAGTCAGCGGCCCCAAATAACAGAACTGTTTCTGTAAGGCGACACCGGGGATCGCAAGGTGTCTCTACAAGTAATGATTGTCAATACGGCCACATTGATACATGTGACTGCGACATACCGGCTGGTAAATATCCAAACCTGGTGGATTATTGGTCGCAGATCACTAGGGACTTTTCCAGAAAAAGTTCAATGCAAACTGCACCTGAACTATTAAACAAGGGCACAGTCACACAGGCATATACAGATATAGTTCTGGGAATACGCAGCATATTTACGGATCGGTACATGCATTTTTTTTGCACGTCTGAGCAACTTTTTTTTTTTTAGTGTGAAAAATGAAATTAAAAATAAAGTGTATTTACACCCATGTGAATGAGCCATAACAGTAATAACGCTGATTTTTTTTCCCCTTATGGATTTTGTAAACTGTAGAATTTCATTTGCACGATTCCAATAAGCGAAACAAAAATGGTTCTTAGAATGAAATGTAATGGCCCATTTAGATGGAAAGAGTGATGGGCAAACGATGCCGGACACTCATCCCCGCATACACTGCCTCCTGTGCTGTTGCAGAGGAGCTAGTATCGCTGTCTCACAACGGGAAGGCTGCAGGAGATTTCTCCCTCTCCATTGACTTAACATAGCAACCGTTCAGTACTGAACAGAGGCTATTCACACTGAGTGATCAGTGATCAGCTCATCGTTCAGCGTTTATGCTGCATATGGCACTGGATGATGAGCTAAATGCTGATCATTCAGTGTAAATGAACGGCCGCTATGTTAAGTCAATGGAGAGGGGCAGGAGAGCGAGAAGAGAGAAATCTCCTGCAGCCTCCCTGCTGTGAGCCAGTGATACTAGCTCCCATGCAGCAGTATGTGCGGGCATGAGTATCGGGCATCACTTGCCTGACATTCGTCACGTCTAAATGGGCCTTAAGAGTTAGTGGAACACAAAGATTAGTTTCGCTTGACACTGTAAAGTCATGTACTTTGGTAGAAGAAATGTCAATGTTTCCTAAGATCTAACACTTTACTTACGATCTGGGATAAAAACTGTATGGTGCATTGGAGACCAATAACTGACTAAGCAAGGACACAAGTATCAATACAATTATAGGCAGTAGTTGGATTAGCATGGAGAAACCACCCTGTAAGGAGAAGACAAGAGACAGGAATAAATGTCATACACAAGAATAGTTTAACCCCTTAACGACCGCCCCATCGGGAAACTACGTCCTGCTGTTGCAGGACGTGTATGGAGGGAGGTAGCGGCGCTATCTCCCTCCATACAGCGCGGGCATCAGCTGTTTATTACAGCTGACACCCGCGGGCAATAGCTGCGCTCAGCCGTTCGCGGCTATTAACCCTTTAAATGCCGCTGTCAATTCTGACAGCGGCATTTAAATCCCCCGAACGCTGTTTGGGGGTCCCGCACGCCCCCCCCCCCCCCCCCCGCGGTGAGATCGGGGGATCCGTGCAGGTGTCACGGCAGCCGGGGGCCTAATGAATGGCCTCAGGGCTGCCTTAGCAGACTGCCTATCAAGCCATCCACACAGGGTGGCTTCATAGACTGCCTGTAAAAAAGCAGTATGACGTAATGCTATAGCATTACGTCATACTGCAGGAGCGATCAAAGCATCGCATGTTAAAGTCCCCCAGGGGGACTTCAAAGTAAAGTAAAAAAAAGATCAATAAAGTTTTTTTAATTGTTTAATTGTTTAAAAGTTATAAAAGTTTAAATCACCCCCCTTTTGCCATAGCCATTATTAAAAAATCGAAATCATAAAATAAAAATATGTATTTGATATCGCCGCGTCCGTAAAAGTCCGATCTATCAAAGTAGTGCATTATTTTTCCCGCACGGTGAACGTCGTCCGAAAAAAAAAATAAAGAACGCCAGAAATACACTTTAGTTACCCTGTCTCCCAGAAAAAACGCAATAAAAAGTGATCAAAAAGTCGTATGTATTCCAAATTGATACTATCGGAAACTTCAGGACATTACGCAAAAAATGAGCCCTTGCTCAACTACGTCGACGAAAAAATAAAAAAGGTATTGCGCGCACAAAATGACCGCAGAAAATAATTGAAAAAAATTAAATATCTTTTAAAAAAAATAAAAGTACTACAGCAAAAAAAATACTATACAAGTTTGGTATCGTAGTAATCGTACTGACACTGAAAATATCAGGTCGTTTTTGTTGCAATTTGTGTGCTGTAGAAACAGGACGCACCGAAAGATGGTGGAATGTCGTTTTTTTTCCATTTCTCTCCGCTAAGAATTTTTTAAAAGTTTTTTAGTAAATTATATGGTACAATAAATAGTGCCATTGAAAAATACAACTCGTCCCGCAAAAAACAAGCCCACATACAGCAATGTAGATGGATAAATAAAGGAGCTACGATTTTTTAAAAGGGAGTAGGAAAAAACAAAAATGGAAAAAAGCAAAAAAGCTCCGTCACTAAGGGGTTAAGAAATGTCCCCTCCCCTCTAAATACACTTTGTATACAGTGAAGCCGGAGAACAAAACAACTACACTGACCTTCAACTGCACCGATATTGTCCCCCTGTCAAAATTAGATGTCCTTATGGTAATTCTGAAATTCAGATAATGGTTCCCCAGTGCCTTAGGGATACTTACATCACCCCTCTCATCTTCTCTTTCGTGACCGCTGTGATGCTGATGTTGGTGGTGGTTACATGTTGTCCGTCCATTGGTAAATGTCCGAACATTTGCTGAGGAGAACAGAATACATATATTATCTTCCCGTTTCTGATATAGCACCAACATATTCCGCAGCACTGCACAGACAAGGTGAACAGTCCCATCAGTCCTGACGGCAGACGGCCGCCGTTCATGCAGCCTATGGAAACCCATCCTAGAACAGAGTCTCAAAACCAAAGGGGAAAGTGGATGGGGCCAGTGGGCAAAGTCTAGCGCAACATTGTTCGGTCCGGTGAGGAGTCTGGCATTAGGCTCCGCCCCCTTCTCATTCTGGCCTAGAGATGTATTCTCTCATTTTAGGGCAAGTTCCCACAGATTGTGGCTATTTTGTTGAATTCCTGGACATCCCCGTTAATAAGCAGAGCGCCAATGAAGAACTGCGTTTCAGTTACAGCTACTCAGTCCCCTCTATGATCAGTGCAGGGAGGAAACAGGAAGCTGAACTATCAGGGTTCAGCTTCCTGCAACAGAGAAACTAGAGGGGGAGGGAGCAGTCTGTGCAACAATAGGGGCACCATTGAGAGCAATCTGTGTGTTCTGTCTATTCTAGTCTCAGCCTTTCCTGTTACAGAGCGATCGATGAAACCGGGAGGAGTAAAGGCCCGTTTACACAGGACGAATTTCGGCCAAACGATGCCCGGCACTCTTCCCTGTTTTTCCGCACTCCCGTGCTCCTGCACGATTGCTAGCAGAGCTGTCTCGCTCATGGAACAGCCAGCAGGGTGGCAGGGCAGTGCAGGAGATTTCTCTCCTCCCACTCCTCCGCTACTCTCCATTCAGATAACACAGCAGCTGTTCACTACTGAACAGCCGCTGTTTAAACTGCAGGATGAGCTTCATCGCTGATCTTTTACGCTATCGTTTATAAACGATGGACGATCAGCTGATCGCTCATCGTTCAGTAGTGAACGGCCGCTGTTTAATTGAAATGGAGGGTGGCGGGGGAGCGAGAGGAAAGAAATCTCCTGCACTGTCCTGCCCCCCCTGCTGGCCGCTCCGTAAGCAAGACAGCTCTGCCAGCGCGGAGAAACAGGGACGAGTGGCGGGCGTTGTTTGTCCGACATTCGTCCCATGTAAATGGACCTTAAGTCACCCACTCGCCACCAAGTATGTAGCATTAACCCTTTCTCTGCATTAGACCACCAGGCATACTGGCATTAACACTTTACCCTAGCCCCTAGGAATGTTACCAGAAACATTGACTGTAGGGACTTTTGTTAAGAGTGATGGTTTTAAGGCTGTATGTGAAGGTAGACAATTGCAGGTAAAATAGGCATACACAGTAATTTTACAACTTCACTCTTGACAGTACACAATTTTCCATATACAGGGTGTAGTTAAAGAGGCCGATCCAGCACTAGATCTCAATACTGGCGTCCTATACTGAAATAACAGTAGTGTACTTGGATAGGCATGGATGCGCTACGCGATGATATGGGGCACGGAACAAGGATTTTAATTTTGTGCAGATGACAGTGGATAACTTCTTGGATGATCTGCTGCCATCATAGAAGGTGGTGGTCACAAGAGTACACTTTCCTTCCTTCAGTCATAGCAGTCCAACGGGGCTTAGAGAGACGCAAAAAGTGGATTTCTGCTTCTCACATGCTACTCTTTAACATTGCAATTGGATTTTACCTCTCTTTCTCTAACAGGAGCCACAACACAAAATTAAAATATATCTTTGTTTCGGGACCCCCCAGGGGCCAGTGCACTATAACATCCTGTAGCGCATCCATGCATTCCTATTCAAGTACAACATTGTTATTTTACTATAGGACACCAGTACTGAGCTATAGCACTGGATCCGGCTTTTTGACTACACCTTGGATACTGGTGCAATATGTCGACACCGGAAGCTATGGGTTGACCGACTTTAGCAGGAGTAACGCCCTGGTCACGCCCCTAGCTGCCGATTGGCTTCTGGTCTATGCTGTCCCATCCCCACTCTTACTTGCCGGGTGGCACAACTTAAGACATTGGTTGACTTCCCCATGGATCCATCTACAAGACAGCAGCAGCCGAAACCTGGCGTGGCAATGGAGGTGGCATGATGCATCCAGCGGCAGAAGACAGCGGCTGACTGCACCCTGCCGGTGCAGCTCAACACAGCAGCTATTGCGGCAGCAGAAGACAGCGGCTGAGACCTGGCAGGGGACGGAGAGTGACAGCAGAGGCGGGAGCACAGAAGAGGGTAGGCCGGCGGAGAGACTCACCGCAGAGCTGTGAGCGGACACATGGCAGGGTGCCGGGAACTGTGACAGCGAGGTCGGGAGAGCAGCCGCAGCAGATGATAGCGCTAGCTAGCGGGGACACTGACAGTAGGGTCAGATGGGACCGGAGATTGGACACTGAGTGGAGATGAGAGCCCAGCGGGAAAAGTGATAGCGTGCAGCAGCCAATCAGGGCAAAGTGACAGTGTACATCAGCCAATCAGCACCTGTGGGTGTCACCTGCCCGTCTCCTGTGTCTAAACCCGGCCACACCCATGTCTCTACTCATACCTCCGGTGGAGACATAATGCACCAGTACCTACACCTTCTATAATAATATTAGTTATATTTTGGGCACTTGGCAATTTCAGCAATTAACTGGTTTAAGCCCTAAGACCAGGGGTTCAATGAGGTCAGGATCCTCAAAATTACTGTCTGAAGTAGCCTGATACCTCAGATACACACATTATACCAGTTTCATAGAAAGCCAAGCATTTACATTTGGGTGCGAGAAAGAACCGTTGTCCCAGGAGGAAACCATATATAAACTCCATGCAGATGTAGTCCTTCGTTCTTGGACTCTAGTAGTACAATAGTGCAAGTCACTAAGCTGCCTATGCTAACCGTATGCCTGCAGGAGAGGAATGTCTTGTTTGCCCGGATACTATTCTATATATCATAGGAATAATATGTATATTGAGAGCTTCCAAAATGTATTCCTAAGCCAAGCTTACCGGAAGGAAAACCTCCTCCAAAGAACATGTTAAAGAGATCCTCTGGCGTTATATCTGCTTCAAACCCCCTGTGGTAGTCGAACCCGCCGTTCCTGTGGTTGCTGTGCACATGCTCCTCATTTCCAGTTAGGTCATATTGCCTGCGCTTCTCTGGATTGCTCAGTACTCCATAGGCATTTCCAATCTCTAGGACAGAAAGAGAGAACTAAGCCATCTGATTCATTCCACCACAAAAGCACACAACCTGATAAAAGACTGTCCACCACCCACGTCAAAAGAGAAACGGGGGGGAGGGGGGGAGGTTTTATAGTGGCATTACTCCAAGTTAAAACACCATCAGCAAATTTATTGAGATCAAAAAGACATTAATTCCCCATTGTGATGCACTTAGCAGATGTCCTATATAGTCCCACTTACCGTACCGCAACCAAGTGCCACACGTTTGCGGTACTAATTACCCTACAAGACCCTTAAATAAAATTTTATAAATGCTAAAATAATGGTGCCACATACCAATTCCTCAGTGCCAGCGTTCCCAATGAGTTATATAACCGCACATGTATGATAATCACCATTCATAGACTACTGAGGTATAAAAGGGGTTTTCTGGGAGTTTGATGACCTTTCCGGTAGGCCATCAGTGCTGAAGTCCAGGAAAACCGCTTTAATGCGCTTGTATTATATACTAGAACACTCACTATTCCAATAATTGTGAACGGGAAATGTAGAATATAAAGATATACTTTGTGCAAATTGTTTTTAAGGACAACCTTGACTGCAAGAAAATGAGCCTGCAGCATGGCTCACGAGACAGTAATCACTGTGTGGGCAGCATGGAAGCCGACACGTCATGCCTGACAGCAGCTCGGTAACATCACAGCGCTAGGATAGTGAATGGAATCCAAGTCCGCAGTGAAGGCACCAGCGGCAGGAAATACTGCGCCGCTTCCTTTCTGGAAGAATGGAATAAAAAAAAAAAATCTCCCAACACGCCTCAAAAATCTAAGATCCTGCTGCAAAGGAGAAGGTAATGCTTTTACAGCGGTCCTGCATTGCAGGGTTCTCGGAAAACTGATCTTATGATTAGGACATGACGACTGTGCGCCCGCAGACTGACACAAGCAGCCAGGCTTACTTTTAAACGCCTCCGTGGCTCCGGGAGCATGATTTTTATCTGGATGAAACCTAAGTGCTAGCTTCCGATAAGCTTTCTTCAGATCCTCCTCTCCGGCGTCTTTGGTCACTCCCAGGACCTCATAGTAGGTTTCACAGCTCTTTATCCTGCAAAAGAAACACAAAGACCTGATGTGCAACATAAGCCACAAAGGGTTAAACGCCATGCAGCAGGGCAAAGCGATTTCTGTTGCCTTTCTATCAAATGCTGTCCAGTGATGCAAGATGGCCGTGTCACTTCTTAAGACTACACGCTGCGCATGTATAGGAGACGACATTACACACCGCTCTGGATGGACAGCACCGTTCCCATAAGCAGCCAATGGCCAATCAGAAAGCAGCATGCAGCGGCTAGTTACCAATGCACAGTGTGCATTGGGTATCCTAAGAAGCGGCGTACTCATCTTGGATCACCAGAGCCCTAGGGATTGGCAGAAAAGCAGCTGTATAAAGGGGGTTTACCAGGTAATGGAGCAACCCACTCCCCTCCCCCATCTCCCATCCTTGGGCAAAAGACAGGAGGGTCTATTTAAAGGCTATAGAAACTTTTGTGCATGATCAATATACTCATATTTTATTAAGTCCCTGTAGAATAAAAAAAAAAAAAGATTCATTTATTATCTTTTTGCATTGAGTTTTCGTTTACATGGATTTAGAAAAGCTCATAGTTACTTTTCAGTGTCTGCTACATTCTAGTTTCTGGCAGGATGTTCCCAGCACTGATCAGCTGGTTTCTCACATGAACCAGCACAAAGCTGAGATCCCTCTCCTGTCAGAGGCTGTGTAGCATAACCACACCCACTCAATGCTACACAGCTATCTCTCCCTTTACTTGTAGAATAGATAAGCACATTGTAGCTGATTACAATGCAGTACCATCTCTAGATCAAGTAACAAGGTGGTCTGAGATAAGCCAAGCTAAAAACACAGCCCAATTGTACTGTGGGCAGGTGAGAGTGGAGCAGATTATCTGGATGGAGAGCAGAGCATGACAGAATAGTACTAAAAGATGCTAGGGCAGGGGGGCCGGTGAGATGATCAGCATCTCATCAGTGTCATACAGCCCTGTGTAATAAAGTTTCTCCTTACAAATATTTTAGGTTTTGTTATCCTTTTTTTTTCCCCTTTTTTACTACTGATGACTTGGAGTGACTGGAAAGCATATATGCCATTTTTTATCATATAGACTGGACTTCCCTGTGTGGAAGACTGATATGAACTTACAAATGACTATGTGCTGATTTCTTCCTGTCGCTGCAGATAACCCCTGAGTGGTCAGGTCTCACAAATCCCTCATTGTGTAATGTGCTTGTTCTTACTTAGTGAAGCAGGCTAGGGAAGGGGCTGAGAAGCAACCCAAGTCCTCTAGTCTGCAATGCCTTGGAAAAGAATACAAACATAGAAACCAAACAAACAAACAACCAGTAAATTTTTAAAGAAAACCAAATTTTAAAAAAGTCTTCCTTTCTAAAAATACATTAATTAAAAAAAGTGCAAAGAATAGGCTACGGATAAGCCAAATATAACAACATACCTTTTTACACCTTCCAACTGTTCTTTCGTAAAGCCTTTCCCACTGTCTGGTGCGGCACTGTCTTTCTCAGCACTAGTTTTATTTTGTTCCATGCCATTCGACATCTTTGCACATTTTGGTCCGTTTCCCGTTACTCCATCTTGCTTTTCAAGGCTTTCTAACAGCTCTTAAAATAAAAGTAAAAGACCGTTAGAAAGAAAACAACTGCAAAAATCAGACACATTTCAGATCAACTTAATGCCTTACAAAGTAATACACAGAATAACGTAAACTGTCATCAGAAACACATCTGTGCCCTTCCTATCCCACCGCTGGTAGTAAATGGGCAGGAAATGAGGGATTCTAGAAATAAAATTTTTATGTGAAATATATTTTTTAGGAATTGTTCGTGATTCTTCACATCACTACGTATAATCAAAAGAAAGGTAATACCCTGAGAGAACGTATTCCGTACAAGCATATCTCGCTTCACATTTTATATAACTTGCCACTAAGTGGATGTAAACAAATGTCCCCTTTCACCATATTACTACAGTTCTGGCAATGTTATACAACTTGCCACTACTGTATATGCAACATGAAGGACTCCAACTTCTCCTGGGCTGTAAGATCTCAGTACAACCCCTTCCCCAAGCAGCAACATAAGAAATAGTCCAGTGCATTCAGAATTCTGCATTATTGAGCTCACATGGAGCAATGGATCGCTGAGCTCCATTATTGGCTGCAGCCCCCATGATGTCCAGTAAACCAGGCAGGAGCGAGGACCGAGCCCGGCACGGGACAAGGTCAATATATGACTATTTCCTATGCTACTGCCTGGGGAAGGGATTGTACTGAGATCTTACAACTTGGACACCCCCTTTAGGGGTAATGACTATAATCTGGTCATTACATCAGCAGACCACAAGGTCTTTACTTACATAGCAATGCTGCATATTTATTCCACTCATCCAGACTTCCATCAGTTAGGAGCTGCATTCATAATTCTTCATTACTGAGCTCCCGTCTACAGCGTTGGCGGCCTATATAGTGTATGCGCTAAAGACTGGCGCTGAGAAGTGTTGCCTCTAGAGAATGTTCACCTATGGTATAATAGCCAATTGGGCTATTCAGGGATGTGATTTTTCATATAGATTGATGGCCCGTATGGATAAGAATGATGAAAAAAAACTCAGCACGTCCAATGCTGAACAGGACATGCAATGCTGGGCACTCGGGTGCTTTTTCTCTAAGATCGTCGGCAGGGATTCCCTTCATCCCGGCAATGATGAGAGGCTATTTTCACATGGTGGGGAGCGCGATATGGAGGAGCCCTTAGGCACAGGACAGGCAAGAAGCCGCAGACCGTGCGCTGCGCAGCAGTATGCACATCACTGGTGTTGTGCGGCAAGTTTCCAGTTGTCAATTACTGAATTGCTGGATTCTTGCTATTTCATTAGGAATCATTTGGAGGGAAGCGGTCATGAGGTTTTCAGAATGCAGTGTAAGCTAATGTAGCAGTAGTGCTGATACAGACGACGCAGGGCCTGGTACCTTATAGTCTTCACTTGCCATTTTCCTGCCACTATGCAAATAATGGGAAAGGAATCAAGATTTTTAGAGGAGAGTCAGACTTTCTGCGCTCCCCAGCGGCAGGTACGCCATTTTCCACCATGTAAGTAAGCTACCTGCTGAACACCTGGAGCGGGCAGTTACTTGTGTATCTAAAGCTGTCGGACTGCAGGCACATTTAAATTAAAGCAGGGGTTAGAAAAAAAAAGTCTGTACTGTGTATGTGCGACTGTTTGCCGTGCGGACCATCCGCAGTACAGAGAAGATATAGAAAAGACAGGTACGTGCGGATGCCAGACGGGCACAGGGTCAGATTTGGCTTTGAGTCATTCCTGACTCATCCCTGCTGCAGAGATCCCCAAGTGGCGGTTGTCCCTACTGAGGAAGCATACGGAACTTCCCATTCATTAAGAGCTGCGCAGGTCGGCGGCTGCAGGGACCTTGTCTGAGGTCCTCGGTCACCGGAGCGCGTGGAACCCGAGACAGTGATAAACAATTAATAGAGGCACCGACTCCTATTACAGCGGCAGGAGCCAAGTCATCACATATAGTACCGACACCCGAGCCCCGACTATCAGCCACCGGGGTCACAACCTGCCGGGACTCCTACTAGACTCTACTGTAATGTACAAGTGAAGGATATACAGCGCGCAAAACATCCGGTGACCTTCACACCGCGCTCCACGGCAGCGTTTGGGGAAATGGGATGGAATGACGAGACATTTTAGCTACAGATTTGCGCAGGTAGAGTCCATAGAGCAATCCAGTCGTGGACCGGCGGATGGCGTTTCACAAATCTAATCCACACGCTGCGATAATTCTCTGCAAAGAAATTAATCTGCGGTCTAAAGTTAAAGATTCACGACATGTCAATATCAAGAAGGGTGAAAAAACACGTCCCAGGCCTCTCACTAGCCAAGCCAGAAACCTGCTGCACACTGATGAGGGGCAAACACCACGAAACAGCTGTCTGTGTATGGTTATTCTGGCTTTGGCTCACAATTCCCAGTCATTGTTATAAGGCTTGTTTAGAAAATCTGAAACCGACTTGCAGGAATGCTGCCATCCAATAGGTGGCGCTGCAGAGGTATGGTTCCATCTTCCCATGTGTATTTACCCCTTTCAATATAGCAGGGGTCAAATCCACAGCAAAATCTGTATACTACACGTACGGATATTGCTGTGGATTCGTCACAGATTAGTCGTCTCCCCCCCCCCCCCCCCCCCGCTATATATAAGTCAGCTAGTATCACCTTGGTTAGCTATTCCTTTCTATCTGAAGCTTCTTGCAGGGTTCTCCTCAGGTGGTCATGTGATCTCAGTACTGACCAGCTCAGATTTACTTGGCTTTATGTTCCCTCAAATAGTCAGTTCTTGTGTGATGGACCCTACCACACAAACTCCTAGTGACTAAAGGCTCCTGTCACACAGTTATAATGAAGGAGATCACAGCTCAGGCCCCCTAAATGTATAGTTATGGTCTATAGCTTATTTAGAAAAAAATACAGACCACTGATAATGTCCTCCCTGCAGGCAGAGATGGTACAGCTGCTGATGTATGATGCTATGCATCATAGCACAGAATACTGAAAGAGACAGCCAGGACAAGGGAAAGCTCAACAACCAGATGGTGACTGATAAGTGTTAGTAAGCTGCACTGCATGGAAGCGACTGCAATATACAAAAGGAGAAAAACTTGTTAAAGAAAAAAAAAATGGCAGCATGTTTTATCTTTGGGCGTTCCCGTGGAACGCCTTGCCCATTATTTTCAATGGGACCTTAATAGCCATTGCATGGCACTTGCATGCCATATGATGTGAGGCTTCCCACTGAATTCAATGGTAAACCCTTGTGGTTCTGTCATGTGCGTGGGGATCACAGCTTCCCAGAAGTGATGCGAGGAGTTCTGTTCTAATCAAGCGTGATATCGGGACGAGCTTCGCAGCCCAATAGCATGCTTGCCCGTGTGAATCTGGCCTAAGGCCGGTTTCATGCAGCTGAGAAACTTGTGCGAGTTTGATACATTGCGAGACTCACAAAACGCGTGTGACTATGAACCCCATTCTTTTGTTTGGAGTCATATACATGAGCGATTTTTTTTCCCGGCACTGCATCACTGCGCGAGAAAAACAAATCGTGGCATGTCCTGCCTTGTCACATTCACCCATTGTTGTCAATGGGGCAGTAAAACACATCACACGCCGTACGAGGGGAACGCGAGGGCGGTGCAAGGCTTCCCATTGAAAACAATCAGAAACACTCGCCAATTATCTAATGCGCCTGAAAACCGCGCCAAAGTGATAGGAGGTGTTTTTGCCAGAAAAACGTCTTGCATCGGCGTGAAAACGCACGCTGGAGAGTGCCAAGTTTCTCGCCCCAATATTGCGCTCACCTGTGTGAACCTGGCCTAAGAGAGCAGTTTCACCTTCTGCACCACTCTTCATCGGATGCCCATAACCCTCTTACTTTAGAATGCCCACCGCTTGGCTTATGGAGGACGATCCCACAAGACCAAAACGGCAACAACAAAAGCCACAAGGTAAGTGCGGTTGTGTTACTACAAGCCATGCGACGGCCAACAACCTTGGTCATAAATTGTAAGGGACTTTTCCAACATGGGGAATAGACAAAAGTCACGGGCAACATATTTTAGGTGTCTGATGGGTGTCGCAAATCCTGAAACCGCTTGGAACTCGCAGCCCAACTGCACCCGAAACTGTTGTGCAATGTGTGCGAATTACTGCTGCGCTGAGGTCGCACTACTTGTAGGTCACTTGATGTCACCGGCACATTCAGTAACGTCTGTGACGCCGCCATCTTGTACTGGCAGCTTCAGTGAGACGGATGCTATACCACCTACTGCGCCATTCATCCATGTATCAGCCGTATCCGGGGAGCAGGAGTATCGGCGAGCGGACGTGTCGCAGTCTGAGCGCTGGAAGCAATGCGCTTCATCCGATACATCTGAAAGCAGATGGAGTTTAAAGGGTTTTGTCATTAAAAATGATAATTCTTTACTTTCCTGCTCGCCTGCACCGGACGCCGTGGTTTCCGATAGACCCAATTACCCGTCTGACCCTTCTCTCGCAGCGATGTTGTGACATAGAACACGCAGCGATTTCTTTTCTATTTTTCACTGAAATCTCACCCATTGATTTCAATGGGCAAGAAAAAACAAGCTGCCCTGGCACGGGATTTAGAATGTCTCCTTTTGAAAATAAGAGTGCGATTAAAAGAAAAAACTGAATACATTTAATCCCATCCAGCGAGGCCGTTTTCTTGCAAATCACAACGGATTCGCAGTGAAAATTGCAATTTTATAAGCGTAATACTGTTCCTCGGACTGATATGCTCGCCCATGTGAATGCGCCCCAAGGCCGGCGTTACACGGGTGTGAGCGCGATAACACGTGCCTCATTGAGTCTCCCGGGCCGTCCGCAGGTTCTTCTACAGTCTGAAGCCTCCGGTCGCCCGGCCTCTTCTACAGCTGCTCTAATCACCCATCTGATGCCTCGCACTACTCCCTGCCACTGAAGAATGCCACCATGCCACATGCCAACCAGTCAGATTCTTCTCAGTGCCACACGACATCATCATACTATGCTCATGTGACGGCCCCGGCTACATGCCTGTCACACGTGACTCTGGCAGTTGTAGAATGTTGGCCATCATCACTATGGGGAGTCAACCAGCGTTGCCTCCTGGCAGCAAAGCACGGGCACTAGAGATGAGCGAGTATACTCGCTAAGGCACATTACT
This sequence comes from Eleutherodactylus coqui, assembly GCF_035609145.1. Taxonomy (NCBI): domain Eukaryota; kingdom Metazoa; phylum Chordata; class Amphibia; order Anura; family Eleutherodactylidae; genus Eleutherodactylus; species Eleutherodactylus coqui. The sequence continues at coordinate 167,332,925 of NC_089843.1, read as the reverse complement.
CGAGCGAGTAGTGTCTTAGCCAAGTATCTCCCCGCTCGTCTCTAAAGATTAGGGGGCCGGCGGGAAAGAGCGGGGAGCGGGGGGGGGGGGGGGGGGGGGGGGGGGAGAGAGATCTCCCCTTCTCCCCTGCGTTCCTCCCCGCTCTCCCTGCCGGAGATACGTGGCTAAGGCACTACTCGATCATCTCTAACGGGCACTACTAGGAATACCCCGCGACAGACGTGGCAGCGTCACTCAGGGTTAGGGCGTCATCATATCTACGCAGCAAATTTATACGTGCTTTTTTTTTTGCGTATAATTCACATTTGTGTATTTTCGTGTTGTAGATCGGTCACATAAAAGAAAGCACGGCGTGTCCGCTCTGTGCGTATGTACGGACCAAAATATTGGAGACGGATTGTGTAAAAACGCACGCACTTGTATAAAACACTGGGGTCCTACACGACGCACCCGTGTGAATGCACCCTGAAGCTGCGCCACACCGCCAAGAACTCACGGGAGAATTGTTCGTTACAAGACGCACGGAATCTGAACACAGTCATCTACATGAGCGATGGAAGAAATGACTGCCGGGGTACAACCCCACAGTGCCCGGCTCTTCAAAGTTTAATATGCCCTCTCCAGCCCCTAGTACATATCAGACAGGTAAGTGTGCCCTGGCAGCACAGTGCTCTGGCCCATCAGGGGTGCCCGCCGGGGTACAACCCCACAGTGCCAAGGCCCGTCAGGGGTGTCCGCCGGGGTGCAGCCCACAGTGCCCGGCCCGTCAGGGGTGTCCGCCGGGGTGTCCGCCGTAACGCAGCCCCACAGTGCCCGGCCCGTCAGGGGTGTCCGCCGTAACGCAGCCCCACAGTGCCCGGCCCGTCAGGGGTGTCCGCCGTAAACGCAACCCCACAGTGCCCGCCCGTCAGGGGTGTCCGCCGTAACGCAACCCCACAGTGCCCGCCCGTCAGGGGTGTCCGCCGTAACGCAACCCCACAGTGCCCGCCCGTCAGGGGGTGTCCGCCGTAACGCAACCCCACAGTGCCCGACCCGTCAGGGGTGTGCGCCGGGGTACAACCCCCACAGTGCCCGCCCGTCAGGGGTGTCCGCCGTAACGCAACCCCACAGTGCCCGACCCGTCAGGGGTGTCCGCCGTAACGCAACCCCACAGTGCCCGCCCCGTCAGGGGTGTCCGCCGTAACGCAACCCCACAGTGCCCGGCCCCGTCAGGGGTGTCCGCCGTAACGCAACCCCACAGTGCCCGACCCGTCAGGGGTGTCCGCCGTAACGCAACCCCACAGTGCCCGCCCCGTCAGGGGTGTCCGCCGTAACGCAACCCCACAGTGCCCGCCCAGTCAGGGGTGTCCGCCGGTAACGCAACCCCACAGTGCCCGCCCCGTCAGGGGTGTCCGCCGTAACGCAACCCCACAGTGCCCCGCCCCGTCAGGGGTGTCCGCCGTAACGCAACCCCACAGTGCCCGCCCCGTCAGGGGTGTCCGCCGTAACCCAACCCCACAGTGCCCGCCCCGTCAGGGGTGTCCGCCGTAACCCAACCCCACAGTGCCCGACCCGTCAGGGGTGTCCGCCGTAACACAACACCACAGTGCCCGACCCGTCAGGGGTGTCCGCCGTAACACAACACCACAGTGCCCGACCCGTCAGGGGTGTCCGCCGTAACACAACACCACAGTGCCCGACCCGTCAGGGGTGTCCGCCGTAACACAACACCACAGTGCCCGACCCGTCAGGGGTGTCCGCCGTAACACAACACCACAGTGCCCGACCCGTCAGGGGTGTCCGCCGTAACCCAACCCCACAGTGCCCGACCCGTCAGGGGTGTCCGCCGTAACGCAACCCCACAGTGCCCGCCCCGTCAGGGGTGTCCGCCGTAACGCAACCCCACAGTGCCCGACCCGTCAGGGGTGTCCGCCGTAACGCAACCCCACAGTGCCCGACCCGTCAGGGGTGTCCGCCGTAACACAACCCCACAGTGCCCGACCCGTCAGGGGTGTCCGCCGTAACACAACCCCACAGTGCCCGACCCGTCAGGGGTGTCCGCCGTAACACAACCCCACAGTGCCCGACCCGTCAGGGGTGTCCGCCGTAACACAACCCCACAGTGCCTGGTCTGTCAGGGGTGTCCGCCGGGGTACAACCCCACAGTGCCCGCCCGTCAGGGGTGTCCACCGTAACACAACCCCACAGTGCCCGACCCGTCAGGGGTGTCCGCCAGGATACAGCCCCACAGTGCCCGGCTCTTCACAGGTTAATATGCCCTCTCCGGCCCCTAGTACATATCAGACAGGTAAGTGTGCCGGGATGTCGGTAGGTCCGTAGTCACACGGCCGGCCGCCGCCAGGTACCGCACAGGGCACCATCATACCGGGCACCGCAGGCCGCCGCCAGGTACCGCACAGCCACAGGGCACCATCATACACGGGCACCGCAGGCCGCCACCTCACCTCGGGCGCCGGCGCTCGGGTACAGCCGCTCGGCTTTGCTGAGGAATTTCCTGGCTTTGTCCCGGTCCCCGTCCAGCAGCGCCGCCCTCCCGATGTGCAGGCAGCGGGCAGCCTCGTCCTTATTGCTCTCCATGGTCCCGGGGCTCCTCTCCTCCTCCGGCCCCGGCAGGCAGTCGGTAGGAAGAAGGCCGGGGCGGGGACAGCGAGCAGGGCTCCTCCCCGCCGCCATCTTTCATCTACCGGAGTCTGTCAATTCATCATAGCGCTGCGTACACGGAAGTCAGGGAGATGCTACTATCTGCACAGGGGCCACCACTGGGGGACTGCAATCAGACTGCACAGGGGCCACCACTGGGGGGACTGCGATCAGACTGCACAGGGGCCACCACTGGGGAACTGCGATCAGACTGCACAGGGGCCACCACTGGGGGCACTGCAATCAGACTGCTCGGGGGCCACCACTGAGGGGGACTGCGATCAGACTGCACGGGGGCCACCACTGGGGGCACTGCTATCAGACTGCACAGGGGCCACCACTGGGGGACTGCGATCAGACTGCACAGGTACCACCACTGGGGGACAGCGATCAGACTGCAAAGGGGCCACCACCGGGGGCACTGTGATCAGACTGCAAAGGGGCCACCACTGGGGGACTGCGATCAGACTGCACAGGGGCCACCACTGGGGGGACTGCGATCAGACTGCACAGGGGCCACCACTGGGGGACTGGGATCAGACTGCACAGGGGCCACCACTGGGGGGACTGCGATCAGACTGCACAGGGGCCACCACTGGGGGGACTGCGATCAGACTGCACAGGGACCACCACTGGGGGACAGCGATCAGACTGCATAGGGGCCACCACTGGGGGCACTGCGATCAGACTGCAAAGGGGCCACCACTGGGGGCACTGCGATCAGACTGCAAAGGGGCCACCACTGGGGGCACTGCGATCAGACTGCTCGGGGGCCACCACTGGGGGGGCACTGCGATCAGACTGCTCGGGGGCCACCACTGGGGGGGATTGCGATCAGACTGCACAGGGGCCACCATTGGGGGCACTGCTATCAGACTGCACAGGGGCCACCACTGGGGGACTGCGATCAGACTGCTCGGGGGCCACCACTGGAGGCACTGCTATTAGACTGCTCGGGGGCCACCACTGGGGGGACTGCGATCAGACTGCACAGGGGCCACCACTGGGGCACTGCTATCAGACTGCACAGGGGCCACCACTGGGGGGACTGCGATCAGACTGCACAGGGGCCACCACTGGGGGCACTGCGATCAGACTGCACAGGGACCACCACTGGGGGACTGCGATCAGACTGCACAGGGACCACCACTGGGGGACTGTGATCAGACTGCAAAGGGGCCACCACCGGGGGCACGGCGATCAGACTGTTCGGGGGCCACCACTGGGGGGACTGCGGTCAGACTGCACAGGGGCCACCACTGGTGGGACTGCTATCAGGCTGCGCAGGGGCCACCACTGGGGGACTGCGATCAGACTGCACAGGGGCCACCACTGGGGGGACTGCGATCAGACTGCAGAGGGGCCACCACTGGGGGGACTGCGATCAGACTGCACAGGGACCACCACTGGGGGACAGCGATCAGACTGCAAAGGGGCCACCACTGGGGGCACTGCGATCAGACTGCAAAGGGGCCACCACTAGGGGCACTGTGATCAGACTGCTCGGGGGCCACCACTGGGGTGGACTGCGATCAGACTGCACAGGGGCCACCATTGGGGGCACTGCTATCAGACTGCACAGGGGCCACCACTGGGGGACTGCGATCAGAATGCTCGGGGGCCACCACTGGAGGCACTGCGATCAGACTGCTCGGGGGCCACCGCAGGGGGCACTGCGATCAGACTGCACAGGGGCCACAACTGGGGGCACTGCTATCAGACTGCACAGGGGCCACCACTGGGGGACTGCGATCAGACTGCACAGGGACCACCACTGGGGGACAGCGATCGAATCCAAAGGGGCCACCACCGGGGGGAGTGCGATCAGACTGTTCGGGGCCACCACTGGGGGTACTGCTATCAGACTGCACAGGGGCCACTACTGAGGGACTGCGATCAGACTGCAAAGGGGCCACCACTGGGGGCACTGCGATCAGACTGCTCGGGGGCCACCACTGGGGGGGACTGCGATCAGACTGCACAGGGGCCACCACTGAGGGGACTGCTATCAGACTGCACAGGGGCCACCACTGGGGGACTGCGATCAGACTGCAAAGGGGCCACCACTGGGGGACTGCGATCAGACTGCAAAGGGGCCACCACTGGGGGCACTGCGATCAGACTGCACAGGGGCCACCACTGGGGGGACTGCTATCAGACTGCACAGGGGCCACCACTGGGGGGACTGCTATCAGACTGCACAGGGGCCACCACTGGGGGGGACTACGATCAGACTGCACAGGGGCCACTACTGGGGGACTGCTATCAGACTGCACAGGGGCCACCACTGGGGGACTGCGATCAGACTGCACAGGGGCCACCACTGGGGGACTGCTATCACTCTGCACAGGGGCCACCACTGGGGGACTGCGATCAGCAGACTGCAAAGGGGCCACCACTGGGGGACTGCGATCAGACTGCAAAGGGGCCACCACTGGGGGACTGCGATCAGACTGCTCAGGGGCCACCACTGGGGGACTGCGATCAGACTGCTCAGGGGCCACCACTGGGGGGACTGCTGTCAGACTACTCGGGGGCCACCACTGTGGGTGACTGCTGCCAGACGGCCCATTAACCCTTAAAGGACACTGCCCTATTTTTTCATTTTCCGTTTTTACCCCTCGCTGTATCTTTCCGTGCCCGTCGCTGTCTGCGGGTTGTTTCTTGCGGTACGAGTTGCTTTTTTTTTGAGTCTGCCATTTAATGTACATTTTTTTCTTGGACATGGCCTCACCAAAAATGTGCAGTTCTAACATAGTTTATTTTTACTTTCTGATGGCGTTTACCGTGTGGGATAAACAATGCGTTACTTAGATAGATCGGACTTTTGTGGACGCAGCGATGCCAAATGGTTTTTTTTTTTAATTATTAATTTGTGAAAAAGGAGATTTTTTTAAAACTTTTACTTCCTTTAATAATTAAAAAAAAATTCCTGATGACTCCTACAGTATAATGTACCGCACTACCAGAGTATTACAGTATACCACATTACTACAGGCAGTCTATGAAGCGAGCCGATGGCTGCCATGGCAGCTGAACTGCTGTCAGGGGAGGCGTGATTAGTCTGCTGACCCAGTGATTGGGCTGATTTCGCGCTCGCCAACATGCGATTTGGCCGTAGATATGAGGCGGTTTTGTTCCAAAATTGCTTTGCATCACTTCGGGGAGGAGGCGATCCTCTGCCGCGGCTGACATCATAGGTTCTCCCAGTTTTTACAATGGGGGCACCTCACATCGTACCGTGTGCTCCTAGCATGTGGTGCCATGCTGCCCCATTTGAAACGATGGAAGTTGCGATGAGAAAACACGCTCCATGATCGGACGCGCCACAATTTGTTTCCTGCATCACAATGCAGGAACAAATCAGTCGTGTATATGACCTCGTTCACAATACTGGGGTGCATCTCACAACGCACAAATCTCGCCCGTTTGAAGCCGGCCTAATGCTGCTTTTACACGGCACGATCTGGCGGACAACAGATGCCCAACAGGTCATCCCAGCGATAACATCCCAGTGCTTTTACATGAGAACGAGCATCGCTGACCGCATGGCGGCAGAGCGGCCGAGGATATAATTCAGCAATTTTCCTTTCCATATCACAATCCCCACATTATCCGCACTGGTAATGGATATTCCAGGAAAGACATATCTGCAGCGTTGTTGGAATATCCTCTCCTGTGTGAAAGCCCCCCTAGGGCTCCTGCAGACCGGCGATTTTCCGCACGCAACATTTTGTAAGCTACTAACAATAGAACGCACTGATTTCCCTGGGTTCCCTCACATTTATGAGGGGCTGCTACGTCTTTGCCTTTACCCAGAAAGAAACGAGATAGGAAGATGAAACTTTCCATTTATTCCACATACTCTCCACTGAGGTCAGCACACTTCTTACATCAGTATTCCAAGTTCTGTAAGCCTTGCAAAAAAGGATTTCAGTTGTGCCTCAAACCAGTCATCCGTAGCAGCCATGGCATCAGAAATGGTGTGAAATTTGGTACCCTTGAGGTGTTTCTTCAGATTTGGAAACAGATGATAGTCGGAGGGAGCTAGATCTGGTGAATAAGGCGGGTGGTCAACAAGTTGGAGGCCCAGCTCCACCAGTTCTGCCGTGGTCGCTTGTGCAGTGTGAGCGGAGGAGTTGTCTTGCAGAAACAAGATTCCTTTGGACAGCTTGCTGCACCTTTTGGCCTTCAGAGCTGCCTTCAATTGGTCCAAAAGTTCAATGTAATACTTTACATTGATGGTGGAACCATTTTGAAGGATGTCCACTAGCAGCATGCCCTCCTTATCCCAGAACACAGATGCCATCACCTTAGTGGCTGAACTTCTTTGGGTGAGGAGAACCACTGTGCCTCCACTCTTCTAACTGCTCCTTGGTTTCAGGGTCATACAAATAAATCCAGGTCTCATCCATAGTGACCAGTCCATCCAGGAAGTTCTTATCAGTCCGGAAACGCTGACAAATGGACCGGGAATTTTTCACTCGCATGCTTTTCTGATCTGTTATCAAACATTTGGGGACCCACTTTGCAGATCGCTTCTTCATGTTCAAATGTTCATAGATAATGACACAAACACGTTCATGAGAAATCCCCATGATGTCTGCTATTCCTGCAGCTGAAGTTGGCCGATTGTCCAGTATGAGGTTGTGACAGCATTGACGATCTCCGGAACAACAACCTCTCTCAGTCGTCCAGGACGTTCCTCATCATTGGTGCTGAAGTGGTCCGTTTTAAATTTGGCAGCCCAGTTCTTAACCGTAGAATATGAAGGGCATTGATCCCCCAATGTCTGCGACATATCACCATGAATATCCTTCGCAGACTTTCCTTGCAGAAACTCCTCTGCTCTCATTTGCTGTGAATATCGCCTTAGACTTACACATTTTGTTTTCCCACGTGCCGAGATCACTGTTGCCATAAGCTACAAACACAAAATTGTGAAAACTTATATTAGACACATAAGGCTTTCATGTGATGTAACATTCGTTACCATAGAAACAAAAAAAAAGCCAAAGACTTATCAGCACCCTTATAGTGAATTTTCTGGTGACAGGTCTCCCTACAGACTAGGTCTGGACAGCGACTTTGGTCATATGAGCAAAAAATGTCAACATCTCTCTGACTTGCTGTCATGTGACTGCGTTAGATCTGCAATTAGGTGTTAAAAAACAGCCTAATCAACCGCAAGTTGCAGTGGCATGTGCCGTGTTTTGCGGTTGATGATGGCCAACGCTTGTGCGATCTGTGATCAAAGAGCTAACAGTTTTGGACTTTCTGCGACTGCTGTTTCGTGGGTGCACTTGTTCCCAATGGGACCCCATTGACATTTGATAGATGCGATAATATGTGAATAAAGTTGCCTTATTGTTAAAAGCTCCCAAAAATATGAAGAAATGCTAATGAAAAATGTATCAAACATGCAGGCTGTGAGCACACTGTGTTTGGCGTATACACAGGGAACAGCTCATAGGGGTCTATTCATCTGAGGCCAAGCGGCTTCCATCCAGCGGGTACATTTACGTAGATGATTTCTGCTATATAGAGTGGCGCAGCAGACTGCTCCCCCTACAGTGGGCCGCTGTAAAAAGGTAGACCATACAATATACCAAGTTGTAAAGGTAATCTGTCGCCATCTATTTGCAGCCAGGGCACCCTTATCATGAGGCAACTTGAGCTTCTTGCCTCAAGCGGTAGGCTTTGTTACCTCCAGGGGGCGACATTTTATTGCATGTCCTCTCTGCACTGAATACAATTAGAGATGAGCGAGCATACTCGCTAAGGGCAATTGCTCGAGCGATCATTGCCCTTAGCGAGTACCCGCCCGCTCGAGAGAAAAGGTTTGGGTGCCGGCACGGGGGAGCGGTGAGTTGCGGCAGTCAGCAGAGGGGAGCGGGGGATAGAGAGGGAGAGAGAGATCTCCCCTCCGTTCCTCCCCGCTCTCCCCCGCAGCTTCCTGCCCGCCGCCGGCACCCGAACCTTTTCTCTCTAGCGGGCAGCTACTCGCTAAGGGCAATGCTCGCTCGAGCACGTGCCCTTAGCGAGTATGCTCGCTCATCACTAAATACAATCCCTTCAGAGCTGCTCTTGTCCGGGCATCCCACATTTCCAGCGCTGCCTTTCAGTTCACCCCACTGAGTCTGTTTACAAGATATATTGCAGGCTGCTGCAGCCACTCACAGACCACAGCAGGCCACCGCCGATGTCTATGGTCGGCTTTAGCAGCCTCTGATGTCCCATTAACAAGTTTCTTCTAAACAGAACGTATGGGCCCCCATATGTAACTGTATTCCTATACATGCTGCATATGCTGTATTCTGCAGCGCTTTCAAGCATGGGAGAGCACAGACAACACAACAATTACATGTGATATACAATCAGTTTGAAACAAAATGGGGTGGGGGTGATGCAGGAGGTACAAGGGGGGGGGGGCGATGAAGCATGGAAGAACACAGGCAGTACAGGAATTACATCTGTTATTAAAAGCAAATGAGGTGGGTGGTAAGGAGGTGCAGGGGTAGAGGTCGTATGCGATAAGCAGGGTGGAAGGTGTGGGGAGCCATGGTGATGGGCAGGGGGACTAGGTCAGGAGATTTGGTATGCATCCCTGAATAGGTGCTTTTTTAAGGCACGTGTGAAGTTTCGTGCATCAGGAATTGTCCGGAAGCTTTGGGGTAGAGCATTCTAGAGAATCGGTGCTGCTCTGGTGAAGTCCTGCAGGTGAGCATGTGAGGTTCGTATTACAGGGGTGTTTAGTCTGATTGTGTTAGCGGATCGGAGTGTGCGGGCTGGGTGGTGTACGGACAGGAGGGAAGCTATGGAGAGCTTTGTGGGTGAGGGTAAATTTAAATTTAGTTCTGCAGTGGATGGGCAGCCAATACAGGGATGGCATAGTGCGGGGGCGTCTGAGTCTGAGTAACTGCTGGATAGAAAAATGAGCCTAGCTGCTGTGTTTAATATGGATTGCAGAGGGGAGAGTCTGGTGCAGGAGAGGCGGATGAACAGCAAGTTGCAGTAGTCGAGTCGGCGGTGGATGCTGGTGACAATGAATGTCTTTAGTGTGTCCGTGGTGAAGAACGGATGGATTTTAGCAATATTTCTGAGGTGCAGGTGGCATGTTTGGGCCAGAGATTGGATGTGGGGTGGTAAAGGAGAGGTCACAGTCCATTGTGACTCCAAGGCAGCGGACATGCTGTTTGGGGTTATAGTGGTGCCAGATACTGATATGGAGATGTTGCGGGGAGGTTGGCTGGTTGAGGGCGAAAAGACAAGGAGGTCAGTTTTTGAGAGGTTAAGTTTGAGAAAGAGAGAGGACATGGTGTTAGAGACAGACGGTCGTGAGACTTTGGAGGAATGGTGCCAGGATGGGAGGGGAAGAGGTGTATAGCTGGGTGTCATCAGCATAGAGATGGTATTGGAAGTTGAATTTGCGGACGGTTTGTCCAATTGGTGCTGTGTAGATAGAGAAGAGAAAGGGACCCTGGGGAACCCCGACAGCGAGAGGAAGTGAAGAGGAGATAGAGCCAGCAAAGGAGATTCTGAAAGAGTGGTCAGAGAGGTAAGAGGGGAACCAGGACAGAGTAGACTCCTTTACGTCGATAGAGTGAAGCATAGAGCATGAGAAGGAGATCATGGTCAATAGTGTCAAATGCTGGCATCATGTCATTTAATACTTTTGTGAGGGCAGTTTCGGCTGAGCATAGGGGGTGGAAACCAGACTGGAGCGGGTCGAGGAGAGACTTGTCAGAGAGAAAGCGTGTGAGGCAGAAGTAGACCAGGCATTCTAGTAATTTGGTGATGAAGGGGAGGTCTGAGAAGGGTCGGTAGTTGGCAGCGTTGGTTGGGTCAAGGGTTGTTTTTTTTAGCAGAGCGGATATGATGGAGTGTTTGAATGAGGAGGGGAACGTGCCAGAGGTTTGGGAGAGGTTGCAGATGGTGGTGAGGTGGGTCATGACAGCTGGGGAAAGGGACCGGAGGAGGTGAGAGGGAAGAGGGTCGCTAGTGCAGGTGGTCGGACGACCTGCAGAAAGCAACCTGGAGACTTCTTCCTCTGTCGTTGTTTCTAACATACAAAGTGAGTGGGTGCTGGATGCATTGCTGAGGAGACTGGGATTGGGGCTACCTGTGCAGTTTTTGGAGATTTTTCAATAGAGATGAGGATTCCCAACAAATGCTAGTCAAACGTATCCCAAAAAGACACTTTCTGGTATATGTTTGCACATTAAAATCTATGGGCATCTATGGACATGTTGGTGTATATATTGGGAAAATGTAGCCTTATGGTTACAGCAAGTAATATAGTCTTGTATAGCCTCTCAGTCCAAGAATAAACTGTAGTATGCTGGAATAGACTGTGCATATAGCTGTTTATGTCCTTATTCATGTTTTTCCTGACATTTATGGTTGACGGAAGGCTGTGGCATATACCACTGTATATGCTTGCAATAGCATATGTCACCAAAAGGCTCCATTGTAAAGAAAAAAAATTATTTTAATCTGTACCACTACATGTCTTTATTATTTTATTCAACAGATTTTAGACTGTCACAGTGATTTGTTTCTTAACTATATGAAGCAGAATGTCAAAAAAGTTTTCCCTTTAAGACTCTGTGCATTGTATTGTATGCTTTCCATGTTTTAGAAATGTTTTTGACCTTGAAAATCAAACAATAGTAGTTACACAACACTTGTTGAATGTTGTTACTCAGCCAATTAGCTGACTCACATATTATCTATATTCGTTTCTTTAATTTGGATATAATCCTGGCGAAACTCTGGGACATGTTCATTGTAAATGATAGAACTCCTAATCTTCTTATCAATGAAAGCTGGCAAAAGAATTTGATGCATGTCTTAGAATACACGTGATAGTGTAGCTCTCGAAAGGTTCTTTACATTATTTCTAATTTATAAGACAGGTGTCTCTGTAATTATTCATATACTCCCTATTTCTTGCTTTATTTGTACTAACGATGTATACATTCTTTTCAGTAATTAACCCTTGTGGCATTAAGCCAAGAAAGGACATATGTGATGTTTTGACAGATTTATGTAAATGATGACATAGGAAATCACATTTAGGCTGGGTTCACACGGGGCGGATTTGTCGCGGAAATTCCGTGCGGAATTTTGCCGCGGCAAATCTGCATGCGGCCACTAATCCCCGGATTAGCCAGCCATGTGGACTAGATTTCTCAAAAATCTCGTCCACATGGGACGGCAAATCCGCTGCGGCTAAGACGGCAGAAGCCGCCGCTGTGGCGCAGATTTGCCGACCGCAGCATGTTCATTTTTTTTTTTCCGCTGCAGCCGTGCTCTCCTCTACGGGAGCGCCGGTCGCAGCGGAAGAGTAAGCGGCCGGGCCGCTTCAAAACCGCCACGGTTTTTAAAGCAGCAGTTCTCCCGGCGGAAATCTTGCGGTTTTTCGCTGCGGCCAAACCACGAGATTTCCGTCGGGAATCCGCCCCGTGTGGACCCAGCCATAACGTTTTGTTTTCTTGTCTTTGAAAATTCTAATTAACTACTTATTGTTTATTCCTGACCAGATGTGAATTACGGGAACTTGCAATGTTATATAAATTATCGTATTTTCTGCACAAACTCAGTAGGTCGTTTTACTGATAAGAAGGGCTATTTTGTCAAATAAAGCAGAGTAAATTCAGTTCCACCAATGTATGAGCTAGGCTGTTGATCCAGGGATTATTCCATTTGCCAGATTTGGGGTCAGGAAGGAATTTTTCCCCTTGAATGAGGGAAGTTGGCTTCTACCTCATTGTGTTTTTTTGTCTTGCTCTGCATCAACATAAGGGAAGTAATAGGCTGAACTTTTTTTGTTACTATGTTGCGGCAATAATATTGTGTGCCTACACAATTTTCATAGCACGCCTTCCATTCAAAGTGATTGGCAGTTGCCATGCTATGGAAACATTGTAGAAATTGCAGTGTGCTTGCCTTATTAATATTAACCCCTTAGTGACAGCCACATTGTCCTAGCTAAATTGGCTTTAATACTCCGGGACGTAAAAACATGCTTCCCCTAAGGATTAAAGCTACGTGGGCTGTGGATGTGACAGCTCCATGCTGCCGGCTGCCAGAGGTAGCCAACAACTTGGAGCTGTCATGGGGGGCTGCTGGAAGCCGTGTGAATAGTGCCAAGTAAATAAAAAGTGAAAAAAAAGTTAAGATTTTATGCTCCCCTCACAGATTGTATTTCATGAGGGGCGCTGAAACTACTCACCCCTGTCCTCTACGATGTCCCAAGACAGGACCTCTGGCTGTCTTCTGCGCATGCGCGCCAAAGGAAAAGTGCGCAGAAGAATGGATCGTCGTGTGACATTTGAAATCTGCTTCCTGAAGGTAGCCGGGAAGCAGGAGATGTCACCGGGAACGACGGTGACCGTTCCCCGGTCCTGTGATCGCTGCCATCTAACGGATAACGACGATCACGGAAAAGTTGTAACAAGTAAAAAAAGTTAAAGTTTCACCTCCCCTCATGGATTGGATCCATGAGAGGAGGAGAAAATATCCCCCCCCCCCCCCCTCTGTGATGTCCCCCGGTGATCTGGACCTTACGTCTCCTTCTGCACATGTGCACGTTTCTGCGCACAGAAAGGCTCACGCCCCGGGAGATTTAAAATCCCTTTGCTCCCGGCTAGCATGTGCAGCCTGGGGCAAAGGGATGTCACCGGGGACCGCTGTATGCGGTTCCCAGTAACATGATTACTGTTATCTAATGGATAACAGTGATCATGTAAAGTTAAAAAAAAAGTTAAAGTAAAATTGCATTCCTGAGGCCGCCGGATTTATCTGCGGATCTTACCCCGGCTTCTGCATACGCGCCCATGTGCAAAAGCTGCAGATTGCTCGGGTAATTTAAATCTCCCTACTCCTGGCTACGAAACGTAGCCGAGAACCTAGAGATTTCACGGGGGGCAGCAGTACGTGGTACCTGGTCATGTGATCACCGCTATCCAATGGATAATGGCGATCATGTAAAAGTAAAAAAAATTCAAAATTTCACCTCCCGTCACGGGTCCGATCCATGGCGGGAGGTAATATTACTTACCTAAGGCCTCCGGCGATGTCCCTCTATGTGATCTTTATCTGCGGACCTTTACCTAACTTTGGCGCATGCGCCTGTTGGCAAAATGGTGGGCGCAAGCGCAGAAGCTAGGGAGAGCCCAGTTCCTGGTTATGTGATCGCCGTTACCCAATGGATAATGGCGATCACAAAAAAGTTAAAATCAGTTGAACGTCAATGCTCCTTTCAGTTTGGGCCCCGTTGTGCATAAGGACATAATATTAGGGCCACAATGGGTATATTTCTGAACACGGGACAAACAGGGGGATCCATTTTGGGTGCAAGTCTTCATTCAGATGTCTGCAGTACAAAAAAATGTTTTTTAAAATGACACATTTGCCAAAAAATTAAAATCATAATTTTATCCTTTTGCTTTGCTGAGATTCATTCAAAAACTGTGAGGTCTAAATACGCCATACACCCCTAGAGGAATTTGTTACGAGGTCTAGTTTTCAAAATGGTGTCATTTTGGCCGCTCAAGAGCTCTACAAGTGGGCAGTGGGACCTGAAACACCTTCAAGCAAAATGTCTGTTCTGAAAGCCACCGGCTGCTCCTCTCGGTTTGGGCCCCGTTGTGCATACAAACAGAAATTTAAGGCCACAACAGGTTTCTGAACACGGGACAAACAGGTGGATCTATTTTGGGGTGTAAATCCTCATTTTCATGTGCACTATAGAAAAAAAAATGTCTTTAAAATGACATGTTTGAAAAAATATAAAATTGTATTTTTTCTCCTCTAAATTGCATTAATTCCTGAAAAACAACACTGTGGCGTTAAATTACTGATGACCCCCCTTAGTGAATACAGTAAGGGGTGTAGTTTTTAAACTGGGGACATTTGTGGGCGTATCAATCATTCTGACACCAGTGAGCCTTTGCAATCATGGCTTGGTGCAGGAAAACAAAATGTTCCTCAAAATGTCGATAATCAATGTTAAATTTGTACGTCTCCTGAATGGTTAAAAAAAACTGTTGTTCTAATGTGCGTCCAGAATAAAGTGAACAGATGGAAATATATATCTTCTAAAAAATGTGTACAGCATGTTTGTGCACATTTGAGATATTATTTCACTGCACTGACTCCTTAAAACATAACTTTTAATATACACTTTTACTATATGGAAGGCTTTAAAGGGGTTCTGTCATTAAAAACAAAAAATTTTATACTTACCTATTGCTCCCCAGGCAGCCTGCTTACCTCTTCTTCTTATCCCAAATCTTCTCCTGGAGCCGCTTGTCAATTCGGTCACGTGACCTCCAGCACCCGATTTTCTTCCATCCGGTCAAAAAGCGTACACTGCCTACCTTCCGCTTCCTTCAGGTCAATGTACGCACACGTCACTAGTGACGTGTGCGTACATTGTCTTGTGAGGAAGCGCGGAATCAAGGTAGCCGCGCGAGACAACGGCACGACTGCGCACGCGCGAGACAGCGGCACACGACTGCGCATGCGCGAGTCTGCGGCGCGCTCGCGCTCGCCTGGGAGCACGTTACACGTGCACACTCTCTGCCAATAGAAATGTATCCCTGACACTGTTGTCAGGCAGAATACATTTCTATTAGCCAATGGAAATGCAAGCTTCTGCTGCCTCTCGGCCAATAGAAATGTATCCCTGACACTGTTGTCAGGCAGAATATATTTCTATTAGCCAATGGAAATGCAAGCTTCTGCATATAAGCATATATATATATTTTATTTATATAAATATATATATATAAATAAAAGTATATATATAAAAAAGCATATATGTGTGTGCATATATAAATATATGCATATATATATATATGTGTGCATATATAAATATATGCATATATATATATATGTGTGTGCATATATAAATATATGCATATATATATATGTGTGTGCATATATAAATATATGCATATATATATATGTGTGTGTGCATATATAAATATATGCATATATATATGTGTGTGTGCATATATATATATATATATATGCATATGCATATATATATATATGCATAAATATATATATACGCATATATATATATATATATGCATATATATATATATATACGCATATATATATATATATATACATATATATATATATACATATATATATACATATATATATGCATATATACATATATATATATGCATATATACATATATATATATGCATATATACATATATATATATATATGCATATATACATATATATATATATATGCATGCATATATGTGTATATGCATATATGTGTATATGCATATATATATATATATGTATATGTATATATGCATATATATATATATATATATATATATGCATATATATATATATATATGCATATATATATATGCACACACATATATGCTTTTTTATATATATATATAAAAATAAAAGTATATATATAAAAAGCATATATGCATGTATATATATATATATATATATATATATATGCATATATATGCTATCTGTATCTGTCTACCCGTCTGTGTCTATCCGTCTGTATTTATCCGTCTATCCGTCTGTATTTATCCGTCTATCCGTCTGTATTTATCCGTCTATCCGTCTGTATTTATCCGTCTATCCGTCTGTATTTATCCGTCTACAGTTATCTCTCTATGCATCTGTATTTATCCATCTATCTGTCTGTAATTATCCGTCTGCATTTATCCGTCTGCGTCTGCCCGTCTATCCATCCGCGTCTATTCATCTATATGTTTATGTGTATATACACACATATATCTATCTAGCTTTATTTGTCTGTGTGTGTGTATATGGCGGTTTCAGGCGGATGTAATTTTCTTCCCTTATGCGGCCATGATTGTCACGGCCGTATATTGGGACAAAACTAAGCCTATGATTACTGTGGTTTCTCTCTCGTTAATACTTGACCGAGAAAATATAGGACCTCCCCTATGAATACTATGTGCGTGAAAGATCAGGCGGCCGCCGTATTCCCAACATTTATTTTGTTTCTTACAGTTGCTCCTACAGCGGTGTGTGTGTTTGTTTGTATGTATGTATGTATGTGTATATATATGATACACACATACGCACATCACAAGGCATTGTTCTTACAAGGCGCACTGCACTGGCAGACACACTCGCATATTTGCCATGCAAGATATTGGTTTGAGTTTCTCGTGCTGATATAGTGCTCACTTGTGTAAAATCAGCCACAGAGAATGAATTTAACATCACCAAAGACATAAAGCTATACATTGCCCTCTATTGTCAGCATGCTGTTATCCTGACCCCCAAGTGTCAATGCATAATGCATCCCAAGTGGCAGCGTGCCCACCCATATCACGTCTTGTATCCAAGCTAGAGGCGATACAACAGGGTCCTAGAACGTCCATGCCCGTCCGTTTCGCATTTTGAATCCAAGCTAGAGGTGGTACAACAGGGTACTAGAGCCTCCATGTCCACCCGTATCACATCTTGTATCCAAGCTAGAGGTGGTACAACAGGGTACTAGGGCCTCTATGCCCCCCTGTATCACATCTTGTATCCAAGCTAGAGGCGGTACAACAGGGTACTAGAGCCTCCATGTCCACCCGTATCGCATCTTGTATCCAAGCTAGAGGTGGTACAACAGGGTACTAGAGCCTCCATG
The DNA here is from genome assembly GCF_035609145.1 of Eleutherodactylus coqui. NCBI lineage: Eukaryota > Metazoa > Chordata > Amphibia > Anura > Eleutherodactylidae > Eleutherodactylus > Eleutherodactylus coqui. The sequence goes on along the minus strand of NC_089843.1, from coordinate 167,315,613 downwards.
CCTGCCTGTATCACATCTTGTATCCAAGCTAGAGGTGGTACAACAGGGTACTAGAGCCTCCATGCCTGCCCGTATCACATCTTGTATCCAAGCTAGAGGTGGTACAACGGGATACTAGAGCCTTCATGCCTGCCTGTATCACATCTTGTATCCAAGCTAGAGGTGGTACAACAGGGTACTAGAGCCTGCATGCCCGCCCGTATCACATCTTGTATCCAAGCTAGAGGTGGTACAACAGGGTACTAGAGCCTGCATGCCCCCTGTATCACATCTTGTATCCAAGCTAGAGGCGGTACAACAGGACATACATATATACATACAATAGGACCAGCTTTACACAGATGTAAGTGCAGTTGCGCACACTTTTGTGCACTTTTTTGTCTCTCTGAGGGCAGCCGCACATGGGTGTAAGCGTGGAACGTACATGTCCTATGCAGTGTGTAGATATATTACTATACATATTATATGTGTGTGTGTGTGTGTATGTATGTGTGTGTATATATATATATATATATATATATATATATATATACACACACACACACACACACATACATATATCTATACACACACATCTTGATACATATACGCATAGATAAATGTATATATACATACACTCATACAATACATTGCATGGGGAATATTCCTGTTTTTACCATGTGGAGTGACTACTGTGAGTGATTTTTATGAGTGACTGCTATGAGTGACTGCTTTGAGTGACTACAGTGAGTGACTACAGTGAGATTGCAGGGAAGATCTGGAGGCCCTTGGGAAACTCTGGGTGTTCAGAGACCCAGGGAGAAACACTAGCAGATTTTGGTAGACTGCAGGCAGGACTATTCACTGCACTGGATGGGCGGAAGTAGCTTTGTGAGGGCGGAAGTGGTCAGCACAGCAAGGGGTGCTGGGAGATGACCTCCTAGCAGGAGGGGCTGAAGATGTAAACAGAGCATGGAGGTGAAAAATGGAGCCTAGGTAAGTACTACTTCTGAAAAAAACGTTTTATATGTGTTATTTACCACAGGTTGTGCCAGCGGGGCAGATTTACTGGAGAAAAAAAATACAGATTGTAATGACAGAACCCCTTTAAGGACAAACAAACACAAACTGGATTCATAAAAATTCATTCACCCAATCAGATCCTTGATGATTCCTTATTAAGGGCGCCCACCCACTGGCGTTTTTTTTCCCTGCAGGGGTCTATGGGACTTGTAATGTTAAAATCGCGATTGCGCAAAATCGCAATTTTCCGCGATCGCGATTTTAACATTACAAGTCCCATAGACCCTTGCAGAGAAAAAAATGCTGCGAATTTCGCGGGGGAAAAAAAACGCCAGTGGGTGGGCGCCCTAAAGGGGTTGTCCCGCGCCGAAACGGTTTTTTTTTTTTTTCAATAGCCCCCCCGTTCGGCGCGAGACAAACCCGATGCAGGGGTTAAAAAAGAAAACCGCACAGTGCTTACCTGAATTCCCGTGCTCCGGTGACTTCTTACTTACCTGGGGAAGATGGCCGCCGGGATCTTCTCCCTCGGTGGACCGCAGGTCTTCTGTGCGGTCCATTGCCGATTCCAGCCTCCTGATTGGCTGGAATCGGCACGTGACGGGGCGGAGCTACAAGGAGCCACTCTCCGGCACGAGCGGCCCCATTCAGAAAAGAAGAAGACAGGACTGCGCAAGCGCGTCTAATCCGGCGATTAGACGCTGAAAATTAGACGGCACCATGGAGACGAGGACGCTAGCAACGGAACAGGTAAGTGAATAACCTCTGATAACTTCTGTATGGCTCATAATTAATGCACAATGTACATTACAAAGTGCATTAATATGGCCATACAGAAGTGTATAACCCCACTTGCTTTCGTGGGACAACCCCTTTAAGTTTCCTTCTTTTATTAGTACACGAGGAACCTCCAATTGACTGATGTTACACTTTTTGCTCTTTTCAATCAATGTAGTGAGAGCCTCGGGCTCTCATTTAACTTGTCACATATCCTCAATTGATTAGTTGTCTCTGATCATAACTCTTGATCGAGTCAATAGTCAGTTGAAACACATATATCTGATTATTACTTCAGGGAGGATTACTTGAAAAGTTGGATATTCAAAGTTCCCAGCACCCTCCTTTCTATTATAGCTCGATGATACTTCTAGCAGATGATCGAATGATCTTGTTGGTTCTATGGTTCTTTAACCCTTTCCAATCCACTGTCTGACGTCTGAAGACATTCTGATTGAAGGCTGTACAGCTCTGATGTCGGAAGGCATCCAGCAGGGTACTCTAAGGGCGCCTGCACACCGGTGGAAATCCCGCGGCGGGATTTCCTGTGGGATTTCCGCCACTGAAAGCCTGCATAGGATTGCGTTAACAAACGCAATCCTATGCAGACGGCCGCGCGAAATCTCACGCGGCAAACAAACCGCGGCATGTCCTATTTCGAGCCCCGTACAGAAACGTCACTCACCCGGCCGCCGGCTCCGGTCTGCGCATGCATCGGCTGCCGGCACATGAAAGAGCCAGGGCCGCCAGGCATGGGTGAGTACGTGCTCGTCCCTGCAGGTGCTCGGGTCGGGTCGAATCCTCGCCGCTGGATCCGACCCGCTCGTCTGCAGGCGGCCTTACTGTATATTACTGGCCGCTCTGTTGTCAGGGGCCTCTCCAGCATGTCCCATATCGCAGTACTGGCTCTAGCCAGCAGATGGCACCATTGTATAATGGTAGAAAGAGAAAGCCCCCTAGGAAACCCTGAATCCAAAATTAGATTTGCAAAGGGTTAAACTTTCTGGTTCTATGGTTCAACACGTTTCTGTTGTATGACCGACTCATCGGAACCTCAACCTTAATGAACCATCTATGTCTACATTAAATAATGCCAGTATCTAGGATGAAACGGTAATGGCTAGATACCCAAACGAAATAGAGTCCAGTCTATTGATTTCTATCTAGAACTCTGTTCATCTGAGCAGTGTCTACAACAGACATCTCGTTAGAGATATATCTCTCTGCTAGGTCCTAGTTCCTGTCAAAATACATCTACAAACTACACCCATACTTGGTAATACCCAATGTGCGTTATTCAAGACTGGGTTAGTTCAAATAAACATGAAAAGTCTCTCTTTGTTGGGATTTGATATCAGTGCTCAAACACCACCCAACATCCTGGTACTAGGACAAACGGACAACACGGATTTGGGATTTTATCAGTAGGGTCCTTACCTTACATAAGTGACCATTGTTTCACATAAAGGCTACCTAGATTGGACGATTGGGTGAATGAATTTTTATTAATCCAGTTTTTGTTTGTTTCTCCTTAAAGCCTTCCATTTAGTAAAAGTATATATTAAAAGTTACATTTTAAAGAGTCAGTGCAGTGAAGGCATATAATTAGTTTTCTTGATTCCTCCACCACGGTTAACTGTATTTGAGACATTACAGAATAAAAAGTGAAAAAATAACATATTTTCCAAAATGTTCCCAATATTGGCACTTTTAATAAGTAAGCACAAATTCTAATGGTCTATTTTTACCACCTAAATGAAGTACAATATGTGGTGAAAAAACAATGTCAGAATCACTGGGATATGCAAAACCTTTACAGAGTTATTGTATGTTGAAGTGACACGTCCGATTATCCAAAATTTGGCTCCGTCTCTAAAGCGCAAACAGGCTTCATCACTAAGGGGGTTAACTTAGTGGAGGTGAGTCTTGATTCACCCTTGTTTATAGCCCTCTCTGAGAAAAGCATAAGGGTTACTATCTGATGCTTTGGATTCCAATGCATCAGTTCAGATCGACATATTTCCGCGGCCGGCCAATATAGTGGGAACTATCCTGGAACTATCTTTCTGTCTGGAAACCAGTGGCGGCTGCATAGTATCCTATGGGAGCCTATGACAGCTACCCGAGAAGGGAGGTGGGAGGGAGTTTAGCAGCATGACTGCTAAACTCCCTCCCCCTATTCTCCTTCTCTCCGCTCCTTGCCAACTATTTGCAATGAGAGGTGGCAGGACGGGGACGAAGCTAATTGCTAAGCTACTGCCCCTTCCCATTGCTGGCTGCCGACAAAGGGCATAGAGAGGGGGCGGGAGATCAGCACACTAGCTTTTGTCCCGTCCTGCCTTACCCCCCTTGTGGAGGCGCGGCGAGGAGGAGGAAGAGGGGAGACAGTTTAGCAGAGCTAAACTTTCCATCCTCCCACCCAATGGCATTGCGGGGGTTCGGGCCATCTGAACAGGCACACAAACGTCCTTTTCGACCATGGAGGTCGAAACTTAGCCATTTCTGTGCGTTATGAGAAAATGAATGTATTTGCACCTGTCTGAGCTGCCAAGTTGCTTTTTCTGGACTGTTTACATGGATCACGGTTTGAATTCATGATTTGGCTCTTGCATTTCCCCTGTCCTGCCCAGTGTGTGTTTTCTGTGTTGCTGGTATAACCCTTTATATTTTTCTAGCATGGGACAGTGTGGCACGAACGGCTGAGGTAAGGAGCAGGATGAGAAAGTTGAGTTTATATGTGTTTAAATTTTGATTTCCATATAAAAGTGCATTGGGGGCATTATTATTTATGGGCCCATAGGAGCATTATATATATATATATATATATATATATATATATATATATATATATATATATATATATATATATATATATATATATATATATATATATATATATATATATATAAAATAGATTATACCTACCTGATAATCAGGTTTCCAGTAGTCTCCACGACAGCACCAATTGAGATTGCCTCCTCCTGATAGGACAGGAACAAACTGAGAGGTTAAAAGCTCCCCCCCCTTCCCCACTTTCCTCAGTGGATTCTAACGAATTGCCGGGGTAGGAGCTCAACTTAAAATTTTTATTTATTATTATTCTTTTTTTTTAATAAAATTATATTATATATATATATATATATATATATATATATGTTTCTTTATATTATATAGTTTCTTTTCTATCAATTTAGGGAGGGAAGGTACGGGTGCTGTCGTGGAGACTACTGGAAACCTGATTATCAGGTAGGTATAATCCATTTTTCCCCCCAGTCGTCTCCACGACAGCACCAATTGAGACGTACCAACTAAAGTTTCCCTAGGGTGGGATTGCTGCCGAGAGGACTTTGCGGCCGAAGGCCCTGTCCTCGTCCTGCTGCACTTTTACCCTATAGTGTTTAACAAACATGTGGGGTTTCTTCCAGGCTGCGGCTTTGCATATCTGCTCGACCGAAGCTGAGCTATGTTCGGCCCATGAGGATGCTACTGCTCTTGTAGAATGGGCTTTAAGAGCTAAAGGGATTTCCTTCCCGAGGGCCTTATAGGACTCTGATGGCCAGGTGGATCCACCTGGCTATGGAGCTTTTTGCTGCTTTGCTCCCTTTATTTGGGCCACTGAACTGGATGAACAAGTTGTCGTCCCGCTTCCAGTGGCTTGTCACCTCTATGTAGCCTAGGACTGCTCTCCTAACGTCCAGGCAGTTGAGGGTTTTTTCTTCCTCGTTTTTAGGTTTACTAAAATTTGAGGGGATTATTATGTCCTGGGACCTATGAAAATGTGATCCTACTTTTGGCATAAACGCCGGGTCCGTTTTAAGTACTAATTCGGTGGCCGAGATTTTTAGGAACGGGTGGCGAATGGACAGGGCCTACAGCTCGCTAGCCCGTCTTGCGGAGGTGATGGCTACTAAGAAAATGGTCTTAATAGTAAGCATTTTTATGGGTAGTGCTTCGATCGGCTCGAATGGTACCGTTGTCATGGCCCCTAGGGCCCAGTTAAGGTTCCAGTCTGGAAAAAGATTTATGGGCCCAGGCCGTAATCTAGTTGCTGCTGCTAGGAACCTGTTGACCCATCTGTTGTCTGAGAACTTTGTGTCACATATGGCGCTAAGGGCTGTGACCTGGAACTTCAGGGTGCTTGGAGAGAGGCCCGTCTCTAGGCCCCTCTGCAAGAACTCTAAGATTAGAGGGATGTCCGGGATAGAATCCCCGCGATCCCTTCCCTGTCTCCATGAGGAGACCCTTCTCCAACTTTCTGGTAGATAAGGTGGGTAGTCTTTTTTCTGCTGGACATTAACGTTTCTACTCCTCTCTCTGAGAATCCCTTCTCTTTTGGTGAGGATTCCTCAAGAGCCATGCTGTTAAGTGGAGCCTGTCTAGGCTCAGATGGCTCAGTGGGCCCTGCGATAGAAGGCCTGTCCAGGTAGGGAAGATGACTGGGTCCTGGACGCTCAGTTGCTACAAGACCGAACCAGCTTCTTTTGGCCCAGAAGGGGGTCACCAGGATTAGTGTGCATACCTGGGTTCTGAAATATTGTAAGACTCTGGGGATTAACAGTATAGGGGGGAAGGCGTACACCAGCCCTTCTCCCCAGTCTTGGCCTAGGGCGTCTACTGCTGTCGGACGATCTCCTGGCCGGAGGGAGAAGAAATTGCTTACTTTGGCATTTTTCCCTGGTTGCGAACAGGTCCAATTGTGGGGTCCCCCACTGATTGATCAGGATTCTGAATGCTTTCAGGGAGAGAGACCATTCTCCTGGGTCTATTTGCCTCCTGCTGAGAAAGGCCGCTTTTGGTTTAGCGTCCCCTTCAAATGGGTTGCCGTGATCGAGAGGATCCGGCCCTCTGCCCAGTGGAAATTTTTCTGTGCAATGTTTTGCAGAGCGGGAGATCTTGTGCCCCCTTAGTGTCATATATGGGCGACCGCGGTGATATTGTCTGACAATATCTTTATATGCTGGTCCCGTAGCGAGTTCCCTAACTGCTGTAGGATCTGCCATACGGCCTGTAGTTCCCTGTGATTTGAGGACTGTTCTTTTGTTCTTTGAGGTCATGGGCCCTGAAAGAACTGGTTCCCCACGTGCGCTCCCCATCCCCAGGCGCTTGCATCCGTTGTGATGCGAGTGGCTGGGTTTTGTAGCCAATGAACCCCTCTCCGCAGGTTCTCTGGGGATGCCCACCAACGCAGGCATGTTTTCGCCGCGCTTGGAATGTACATTCTTGTCCCTAGAGAGGACCGCTTTTTGTCCCACGTGGATAGGACTGAGGCTTGCAGGGCTCTGGTGTGAGCCTGGGCCCATGCCACTCCTGGAATACCTGAAATCAAGCTTCCCAGGAGAGACCTGGCTTCCCGAATTGTGCATAATTGTCTCCGTAAAAAGGTTTTGACTAGCAGTCGGATTTTTTGTATTCTCTCCTCGGTTAGGCAGGAGCATTGCGATTCTGAGTCGAGCGTTATACCCAGAAACGTTTTCTGTTTGTCGGGATCTAGGCTGGATTTTTCCCAGTTTATGATCCGTCCCAAGGATTGGAGAAGTTCTAGCACTATCCTCAGGTGTTTTCGTTAGGAGTTCTCTGGACTCTGCTATTATTTGGACCGACTTCTTCCTCAGGTAGGCGGCTACCTCCGCCATAATTTTGGTGAAGATTCTGGGTCCTGAGGAGATCCCGAAGGGCAGGCATCTGAATTGATGGTGCTCTATTCCTTTGCCCATATCCACTGCGAGCCTTAGGTATTTCCGGGACCCCTCGTGGATCGGTACGTGGAAATAAGCATCCTTTAAATCGATGGATGCCCTGTAGGCTCCTTTGGGAATCAACTTTATCGTTGAGGAGATGGACTCCATCTTGAATTTTCTGTATCTGATGCAGGTGTTCAGAGGTTTCAGGTTCACTATCATCCGCTGTTTCCCACAGGGTTTCCTTGCTAGGAAGAGCCTGGAATGATGGCCCTGGGTCTCCTCGTTTTGCGGTACGGGGGATATTGCATTTAGTTGTTGCAGGTCCCCAACGGTTTGCCTTAGTAGGTGTAACTGTTTGGAGCCTCCCGTGATAATGAATTTTCTTCTGGGGAGGGACACCAGTTCTATCCGGTATTCCTGCTGTAAGATCTTTGGGATCCCTGGGCCTTCGGAAATCGTGGCCCCTTGATCCACAAAGCCCTCCAGCCTTGCCCCTACGGGGATGGCGTCAGGGTCTCTGATTTGGCTCCCCCTGGTGGGGGTAAAAGAGGATATTCCTTCCTCTGCCCCCCTTGGGGTAACTCCAGCGGCCTGTCTTGCCCCTGCCTCGGTAGGTCTCTGGCTGTTGCCTTGGGGCCCAGAAGAAGGTCTTCCCTTTCTGTGGCTTTTCTTCCGGGGGTTTTGGGGCGCATAGCTTATTTTTGACCACGATTTCAGCCAAAACACTCTTCTGGCTGAGTTAGACCGGGCTGTAGCTGTTGCCGAGAGTTTGACAGTTTCGGCCGCGGCGTCCGCTAGGAAATTTGTTGCCATACGCAGGATCGGAAGGGAATTTAGGATCTGTTCCCTCGGCGTCTTATTGGTTAGGTGTAGCTGTAGCTGTTCTAGCCGTACCCCCAGAGTTCGCGCCACACAAGTGGCTGCGATCCCTGGCCTAAGTATGTTTGCCGCTGCCTCCCATGATTTCTTTAGAAGGCCCTCAGCTTTGCGATCCATGGGATCTTTTAACTGTGCGGCGTCCTCCACTCTTTTTGGATTATTTTGGTGATATTCTTGTGGACAGGGAAGGTATGCTTGCGCCTCTCCCCTAGTCCCCCAAATATCTCATCTTGTAGGGTACGTGGTTCTTTGGGCTCTTCCATTTTTAGTGTAGCCCTGACTGACTTAATCAATTCCATTAAGTCGTCCTGATGGAATAAGTATTTTTTGTAGTCCTCCTAATCTGAGGACTCCTCGGCCGCCTGTTCCTCTTGCTCCGACCGATGGAACTCTCTGAGTCGGAAGGCTCGTCAGGAACATACGCCCTTTTCTGGCGTTTCGCTGGCGGCGCCAGCTGTGACGTTAGGGCTGATCTAACCTCTTCTTTCACCAGCTTCCTAACGTCCTCCTGATTCCTCTTTAACTAGCCTAGCTACGCATGCCTTGCATAGAGGCCTCTGGTACGTAGCTGGCAGTTTTATCCCGCAATCCGCGCATTTTCTGAGTTTTGTTCTGGGGGTGATGTCTTTTTATATCCCCCTGACAAATAAAGCATTTTTTGTGGGTAAATATGCAATTTTCCATACACAATACACTGGATATTTGCATTGTATTTTTGCGGGTACATATGCAATTTTCCATACACAATACACTGGATATTTGCATTGTATTTTTTGCGGGTAAATATGCAATTTTCCATACACAATACACTGGATAATTGCATTGTATTTTTTGCCGCACTGGCTACTTACGGCCGCTGAGGTTTCAGCTGTCTCTGGGGCTGGAGCACTCATTACTATACCGGTGCTGCAGACACCCTGCGACCTGTAGTGCTGGTTTGTTCTGGCTTCTCTCAGGTTCCTATTTTTTTTTTTTTTTTTTTTAAATTTTCGCGCTCCTGCGCTAAGCCCCGCCCCCTCCGCTCCTGATGCAGATGCGATGACGTCATCGCGCTGGACACGTGACGCGGCGCCCCGCCCCCCGCCGTCGGAGGGCTTCCTGGAGCGCCGCGCTGTAACTTCTGCAGGGAGGACGAGGGGGACTGAGGCTCCCGCTTTGTACCCCCCATGGGCCGCCGCGGGAGGAACCTGGCCCGGGGGTTACCACCCCATGTGGCGTCCCGGGAGTCGTCTGGCTGGGAAGGGAGGACAGGGTGAGCCACTGCCTTCCGATCCGCCTGTAAGTAATCCTGGCTGGCTTCTCCACCAGCTCCTCTCAGAGATCCTGCCTCCTGGCAGGACAGGAAGACACTGAGGAAAGTGGGGAAGGGGGGGAGCTTTTAACCTCTCAGTTTGTTCCTGTCCTATCAGGAGGAGGCAATCTCAATTGGTGCTGTCGTGGAGACGACTGGGGGAAATATATATATATATATATAACTTAACGATGTCATACAAGCGTGAAATTTGGCACGACCATTCTTTAGGTCCTAAATAGGAAAAGTAAAGGGGTCACAACTTGATTATTCAATTCTAAGTGCAAAAGTAGGTGATCCTCTTTGTAATGTAACTAATAGCACGCATCTGAACCACACAAATATGAAAAACTGAAAATCCGTGATACATGACAGTTCTTTTCTCAGAAACCATAGAGCCTAGGGAAATTATTTGTATAATGAGGAAAATTTACCTCCCCTCTAGGTGTATGTACTGAGGAGAATCTAACACTCCTTTGTGTGTATATACTGAGCATAATATAACTGACCTCTGTGTATACACTGAAAGGCTGTAAAACTAGATAAGAAAGCGGCCATGGACTTCAGGGATGGAGAATGTCTTTAAGGCTAAGAGGGGGCTGCAACCTCTAGTCTGGGGTTAAATTTGAATGCAAAAGGATCGTTGCCTTTAAGGGTAAAAAGTGATGAGTGAGAGGGGTGGCACATTCTGCAGAGGGACATCAGTACATGCAGACAGAGGAGAATCTAACGCTTCTCTGTGTATACATATTTTATTCCTCAGTTCCTCCGAAGTAACCATGATTTACCCACAGCATAAATCAGGCTGTGGGTAATGCAGTGCACGCTTTCCATAGCGTTCCTATGGAAAGCGCAGCCCCCTGTCCACGAGCGGAGAATCATATTGAGTCCCCCCGAGCGGAGAATCGCTCGCAGCATGCTGCAAATTGCCACGATTCTCCGCGGTGAGCCCGACTGACAGTGCTCTCCCCTGTGGCAGAATATCGTTAGCGATATTCTGTCTTGCCTGTAGACAGGCGGCCTTAGATGTCAAAAGTTTGCTTTCAGATTTAACGGTCTCCTCATTACTCTTTTCTTCTTGTCTAGGACCCTTATCTTTCATACACAAACAAATCTGCCCAGTCAGTGTTATTGAAGTCTGACCTTGCTTTAAAATGTTAAGATAGAGGAGTAGAATTAAGTGTGATGCTGGGTGAGGAAGATTTCTAAAAATATTCATTGGGGAAGTTAAAAAATATTTATGCTGGTATCTAGCCTAAATTAGTTTTATTAGACCAAGCAGCATCCCAAGTTATTGGAGAGTAGCATAGTATGTTAGGCTGAATGAAGACAGTGTCAGTCTAGTTCAGCCTGTTTAACCCCCTACCCCCTTTATCCAGGAAGGTTAAAAAAAAAAACAAGACAGAAGCCAGTTAGGGGGGGGGGGGGGGGGGCGGAGAATTCCTTGCCAACTCTATGGCAGTCAATACCCGGATCAACATTTAATAGTTCTTTTCTGACTGTAAGACCCGGAACAACCTGCTGATCACCTAATGTCTATATCCTGTAATATAGCGCTCTAGAAAGATGTCCAGTCCCCTCTTAAAGGGGTTGTCTCGCGGCAGCAAGTGGGGTTATACACTTCTGTATGGCCATATTAATGCACTTTGTAATGTACATCGTGCATTAAATATGAGCCATACAGAAGTTATTCACTTACCTGCTCCGTTGCTAGCATCCACGTCTCCATGGCTCCGTCTAATTTCGCTGTCTTCTGGCGTTTTTAGACGCGCTTGCGCTGTGCGGTCTTCTGCCTGGTGAATGGGGCCGCTCGTGCCGGTCATTGTAGCTCCGCCCTGTCATGCGTGCCGATTCCAGCCAAATAGGAGGCTGGAAACAGCAATGGACCGCACAGAGCCCACAGTGCACCATGGGAGAAGACCTGCGGTGCATCGTGGGTGAAGATCCTGGCGGCCATCTTGGTGAAGGAAGAAGTCGCAGAGCGGGAATTCGGGTAAGTAATATATTATATATATTTTTTTTTTTAACACATCCCTTGGGTTTGTCCTGCGCCGAACAGGGGGGAGGGCTATGGAAAAAAAAACGTTTCGGTGCAAGACAACCCCTTTAAACTCCTCTATGGATCTTGCCATCACCACGTCCTCAGGCAGAGAGATCCAGAGTCTCACTCTTACAGTAAAGAACCCATCTTCTGTCTTGGTGATGAAACCTGCTTCCCTCAAGACGTAGAGGATGCACTCTTGTTACAGTCACAGTCCTGGGTCTAAACAAGTCAAGGGAGAGATCCCTGTATTGTCCCCTAATGTATTTATACATAGTTATTTGGTCACCCCTTAACCATCTTATATCCAGGGTAAGTAATCCCAATTTTGATAACCTTAGGGTATGCCATTCCATTTAATGCCCTTCTCTGAACCCCCTCAAGCACTGCAATGTTTTTCCTGCGTACCGGTGTCCAGAACTGTACACAGTATTCCATGTGGGGCCTAACAAATGCCTTGTATAGTGGAAGAATAATGTTCTCATCCCTCAACCCTATATCTTTTAATACACCCCAAGACTTTTTGCTTTTGCAGCATTTTGGTTGGTGTATTGAACTTTTTTTTTCCTGGTACAATGTTTCTTTCTCCTTTATAGAGCATTTAGTGTGGTATAATCATGTTACCTTTAGGCCCAATGCCCACGGCTGTATTTCTACTGCAGGATCTGGAGTGAGAGTTTGCTTCCAGATCCCACAGCAAATACTTGCCATAGGGCATGCTAGGGAAAACCCTTCCCATGCCCACGAGCAGCAATCAACTAATTTTTTTGCTCGTGGGGAAGGGCGAGAAACACCGCAAATGGCAGCCACCGTTTCAGTCAAGAGCTGAATCAGGGGCTTTTTTCCTTTGCAAGACAACTCAACTGGTAGTGTATTAGTACCACTGTGGTATATGATTTAATATATGTTTTTAGGGAAGCAAGATGAACAGAAAACAGCCAATTTTTTAAAAGTGGAATTTATGCTTGATGTAATTTGTAGTAGGAGATGCCAATTATGTACATTTGTCTTTCATTTTTATCAATTTAAAGCCTTTTGTAAGGCTTCTGTTGCCACTAGTCTTTCCTCTCCTGCACATACATTAAAAATGTGTATTTAATTACTTCAGTTACTGATTCTATCAGAGCTACAAACATGCTTTTGGTGTATTAAAGCCAAGAATCTTAGCTTTAAAAAAAAAGGACAAAAAAAAAAAAGAAAAAGGCTGGAAGCCCTGATGAAGCTTGGTCTATTTTAAGTGGCTGTAGCTTTGGTTCTGTGTGTCTTAAACTAATGTCCCAATGTAAAAGCCTTAGACATCCACTGTGCCTGCACTTGAGGTAACCGTACAGACGGGCTCAATGTTCAGCTATGCAGTTAGCTGATGACAGATCTCTAGAAACAAATTCTACCTGCATAACCGAATAGTTTATTAAAAATGTACAGAATAGGCAGACACATTACAAGAGTGCTTATAGTTGCCTGTTCTGTACATTTTAGAAGCGCACTCACATTCTAGATAGTTTGTGCAAGGATTGAAGTCAAACCGCTAGTTTTCTAGTGTGCCTTACAGTACTCCACATCAAGGCTGACCGATCCCATGAACAAGTCCACTTTAAAATCCAAGATCAAATTTATTCATTCAATATCACAGAGTGACCAATCTATAGCACAAGGTTGGTCAACACATCCAAATAGATCTTACAGCACAACTGCATGGTAACAAGGAATGGTTTCATTTATTCAGTCAGCAAAACAATTCTAGTTCATAAAAAAACTCCAAAGCTTAAAAAAAGTTAAAGAAATTCCCAGCCGGCAATGCAGAACTGGCTTCTTTGAAGCCGAAATGCAAGACTTGTTATATTCCGAATGTCTGGTTTTAACTCGGATGGGAACAAGCAAGTTTCAGAGCTATCAAGTCCACATACAGGTCCAATGGGTCTGTTAAATAGTCTTCTGCTGTCCTTTCTTGCCAATCAAGGATTTGTGAATATGAGGAATGACACCTAGAAAGTAAATTGATAAGATTTAATTAAGACAGCAGTGAGAAATATGGTTCAAAGAATGAAAGCTGTCACTTCTACAGTGATCCCTTGTCTATCATGGGGGTTATGTTCCTGAGACCCCAACGATACTTAATCCCCAAAGTAGTGGCGTTATATTTACACAAATGAATGTTGGGTGAACTGCCAAACAATCGTAAAAGTGAACAGACTGATGCTATGATCAGTGAACCAATCAGCACCTGATACAGAACACATTCCACCAGCCAATAGTGTGCTGTGTACAATCTTGCATTTGCAAGCACTAGTGTTGTACTGTATTTCCTGTATGTACTGCAATATTCCGTGAAAAACTCAGCGAAAACAGAATTATATATGGTCTATCAAAACCTGCAATGCACTGAAGCCGCAGTCATTGAACTGCGCTATAGCGAGGGATCACTGTATTTCCTCTCTAGGTCAGTGAGCAATGTTTAGTCACCACAGCAGTGTATTCTACAAGTGTTTAAGATGACAGCCAGTTTGAATCCTAGTCCTAGCTTATCCAGGTTCAACTATTTAAGTGCATGAAAGTTATGACTTTAAAGTCATTGTTGGAATGTAGGTTTGCCAGCAGATCCTAGACTATCAGTGTTTGAAGCAATCCTTGTTGCATATTCCTGAGCATAATTGGGTGCACTGTAGTTATGATCAATGAGGCATTGCACATGCAATCAGATGTCAAATCACATTGGAAGATATGGAGCTCTAACCTGAGGCAGTGTCAAAGACTAGAAAACCCCCAAACTCCTTAGTACTGCTCCAGTTATCACATAACTGGGTACTCGGGATCACTCATGTCTGCAGCATTTTGCTAGTAGGAGCCCATACAAAAGATTTTCTATCAGTGTATTTTACAGGAAACAGACCCATTATAGCCAGCTAAGATTTTTCAAATGGACTGATTGTCCATGAGGAAAAAAGTCACAGCATGTCCTATACTGGTCTGTATCATGGCTGAGAACACCATAGAGACAATGTTCATGTCCTGTCCGATGTATTAGTTACACCTGAGCATCTCAGGTGGGTGCATAGGACACATGAATGGGCCCCTATGCACATGTTCAAATGTAGCAAAAATGCTGCAGACGTACTACAGTGGAAGAATCTCATCTGTATAGTGTGGAAAAGGTTCACAGATGAACCTTGCATGGGATATCCTCAGTACATTAACTGTAGACACTCAGGACAAGATTGATCTGGGCTCAACTCCAAGAGTTTTCTGACATTTACAGTGTACTAGATCATTTTTGGATACATTGCCCCAGTTAGCTTTCATATTAAAAGCCAACTCCAATAGTAGCACATTAACATGAAAAAGCTTAATTCTAAAACAGCCATTCATATACTTACCACCACCAGCAATAGTAGCCTTGATGAGGGCATCCAATTCTTCATCACCTCTTATGGCAAGCTGCAAGTGACGTGGTGTGATACGTTTGACTTTGAGATCTTTTGAAGCATTTCCTGCCAATTCAAGTACCTTAAATGAACAAAAGATGTTAAAGATGTAATTAAACAGTTATGCAGATAAATGCCTAATACTTGTACAACTTATTCCACCATTCACACAAACAGATGAAGTGGGCAGACTGTCAAAATCTGTACCTCTGCACTTAGGGAGAGTTCATACATGGAATTTGTGGACTCAAGCTGAAATATTGCAGTAGTGTACATGACTATAAGCAATCATAGCAAACCCCACACACTTAGGCAGCCTTCACACAGTGAGAAAAACCATGCGGTTTGAGCAATGCAAGAGAAAATGCAGAATTATGAAACCCATGCTTTTTGAAGACTTCATTCCCATGTGTGATATTGCAAGTTTTGGAAAATCACTGCTGGTCTGCGCATGCGCAGACGACCTGTGCGGCACGAGCACGCTGGAGCAGCCCCTTCAACGGGACAGAAGAGGCAGACTGCGCAAGCGCATCTAATCAAGCCGGGCGAAGGAGTCGGTCGGCGCCATGGAGACGGGGATGCCAACACGGGAGGGGGCAGGTATATAACTTCTGTATGGCCAATATTTAATGCACGATGTATATTACAAAGTGCATGTATATGGTCATACAGAAGTGTTTACCTTTACTTCATTTTGTGAGACAACCCCTTTAAGGCTGCAGTACAACTTGCCAAAATGCAGATTTTTCACTGTACAATTTATTGCAACTATAGAAAGCTGTTAACAGTCCTCCCAGCAGGCCAAGATGGTACAGCCTCAGCTAATGCTGTGCTGATGCATTATGGGTCAGATTTGAAACTGAAAGTAAAAAAGTCTGTCTCAAGATGGGGGCTGATAAGCAGACAGGAGGCTGCATTGTGGGGGAAGTATCTGGAATACACAGATTACCTGCAAGGTGTGACAATCAGGTGAGGTGGCAGGGATGGAAAACCTGTTTCTGCCAGAGTGGCAATTTAAGGCTTGTTCAGCTCTGCAGAGGTTTTTGTTTGTAACCTCCATCAGTCCAGGATGAAACCGCACAGCATGTGTTATTTTGTTTAGGAAAGTGCTAAAACTAAGTTTTTGGTATGTGTAGACCAAGCAGTAAATGCAGTTTACATTGATAACTGGCCTCAGAAACCAACAGCACTATTTCTACCATATTGTTCATATGAACTAAGATTGCGCAGTGGGCTAGTCATCATTGACCAGTTATTGTGTATTAGAATACTGCACTTCAGCTGAAAGTCTAAGGCCGCCTGCAGACGAGCGATAATCCCGCCACGGGATTTCCGCCGCTGAAAGTCTGCATAGGAGTGCATTACAATACGCACTCCTATGCAGACGGCCGCGGTTTGGCCGCGCAATATCACGCGCGGCAAACAAACCGCGGCATGTTCTAATTTTCTGCGGGGCACGCACTCACCTGGCCGCCGGCTCCGGTCTGCGCATGCGCCGGCTGCGCGGCAGCCGGCACATCAAAGAGCCGGGGCCGCCAGGCGCGGGTGAGTACGCACTCGTCCCTGCAGGCTCTGGGGTCGGATCGCGCGGCGAGATTTCTCGCTGCCGGATCCGACCCGCTCGTCTGCAGGCGGCCTTACACAAAAACCACTAGTTAACCAAAATAAAATATATAGAAGTATAATATACAAGAATGGAAAGTTAAGTCAACCAAAAAATATATTAAATATGAAACTTAAGTGGTGGTTTTGTGTATAAGGCTTTCAGCTGAAGAGCAGTATTACTTACAGTAATATATTTCAGCTCACCTTGCATGAAGATGCATAGAGGTGTTAGAGCTCCAGGTGAAGAGTCACAAGTCCAGCATCCATAGTCAAAGGTTCAGCTTTATTGCTAACACATCTGTTGCAGACAGTATATTTTGTGTTTCAACCAAAAGCCCTTAGTAGAATTGACAGCTATAACTAAGGGCTGTGATGCTTGAAATGCACAAGCAGTGCCATTCCTGTTTTCCAAAGTTTTTAGCAATTTAAGAAAGCTGAACCTTTTACTACAGATGCTGGCTTTGGACTTTCAGGGGTATTCTCATATCAGACCTCTATGGTATATCATATATGTTTTATAAGAGCAGATAGAAAATATTCATTTCCAGTTTTGGCTCTGACTGCTCACAGCCCAACTGTAGAAGATGGCTGGAAAAGTCACTAAGCAAGTTTTGCTATTGTTTATGCAACTTAGAAGTCAGTGGGCATTCTAATAACTTAGCAAAGCGTGTGGTACCCATAACCAATTACACAGATAGTGTAGCTTGTCAAGATATTTGTACAACTTCCTCTGACTTGAAATTTTTAAGAGTCTTACCTCAGCAGTAAGATATTCCAGAATTGCTGCTGTGTACACTGCAGCCGTTCCACCAACACGTCCATGACTGGTTGTTCTGTTTTTCATAAGCCGATGAATACGACCCACTGGAAACTAAAGAAAAAAAGGGCAGAGTTAAAGCAATGTTTTTACATACATCTTGTACCCACCCAACAGAAAGGAAAATATGTATGAATAAAAAAAATTGGATTCAGTTTTCCTTGCATTTCATCATGCATTTAGAAAGCATCACACTTGGTTTGCAGGCTCACCTACATTCAAGTTTGACCATTGATCAGCTGGTCTCATGAATGCACACAATCTCAGCAGCTCCCCCTCGCTTTCAGAGGCTGGGTAGCCCAACTATGCACACTCAACACTACACAACCATCTCAACCTCTCCAAGTAGTAGCTGATCCCTTCCACCTGCTAAGGGCAGAAAAATTATCTGAAGCAAGCTACAATCCTTTGTAATAAGATTCTGTCCTAGGACTGGAAGTTGGCGAGTTCCTTTCTAGCCCTTTTGTCAGTTCTGCTTTTAGGCAGCCAAGATGACCACTTGCATCTCTAGACTACCAAAGCATCAATAGTGCATTGGTAGTGTTAGGACTACCAATACACTGCAGCACTCTTGCGACTGGCCAATACAGATCACATGATCAGCGCTAGCTAATCACACAATGTCTATTAGTTAGAAAATGGTAGAGTTTTGTGCTGAAACCAGAGGGTTGCTTTGTTAGTTTTGATGCTAGTTTTTTCACATTGTGCAGGTGAGGTACAATCCTGTCCCTCATCTCCCTGTGTAAACATTCAGTAGACCGGCTCACTTGTCTGTTTTATTCCCAGCCAGTCTAAGGCTCCATTTATACAGGATGAATGTCGGGCAAGTGACGCCTGCCACTCATCCCTGTCTGTCCTTGCTCCTGTACAGGAGCTAGAATCGCTGGCTTGCTCAGAGCAGCCAGCAGTGGGGTGGGGCAGCTGCAGAAGATTTCCCTCCTTGCGCTCCCCCGCCCCTCTCCATTGACCTAACTGAGCAGCCGTTCAGTACTGAACAGCTGCTATTTACACTAAACGATGGGCTTGTTTATGCAGCATAGACAATGAGCAGATAGCTCAGTGGAAATAGCAGTTCAGTATTGAATAGCTGCTATGTTAAGGCAATGGAGAGGGGCAGGGGCGCGAGTGTAGAGAAATCTCCTGCAGCCTCCCCACTGAGAGCCAACAATACTAGCTCCTGTGCTGCAGCATGAGAGAGTATGTGCAGGGACAAGTGTTGGGCATAGTTTTCCCCAACATTCATCTTGTCTGAAATAGCCTTACCAGAGAGAGTGAGCAGTAGTGAGACAACACCTGTTTACACACAATGGCAGCATTATTGCAACTGCTTGACAGTTGTTGCAGAGGGCAATGCAGGTCAGTACTGTACTTTTTGCACACAAAAAAAAACAAACACATTAAGCACAATTGAGTGCATCACCACATTCTAAGATTGATAGCATTGTTATTTCTCTGGCGACAAAGCCCTGAGTTTATTTTGTGGGAACATTTGTATTTCTTTACTTCTAAGGTTGATAGGTTACTGATACCACTGAGGTAAATTGTGACTTTTGGATTGCTTTTATTGCGTTATTTGGGTGGCAAAGGAAAAATAGCTGCAGTAGTCTTGCATTAGCTTTTAAAGTTATTTCTACAGCATTCTCCATATGAGGTAAAATATTTGTTGTCTGGGTCACAACCTATTCTGTGCTGCTTTTTAAAAAAAACTGTTCTTTTCCATTGAAAAAAGGTTTGTGGAGAAAAATGCATATTTTTTAAAGTCTTGAATCAAACTTAATTGAACTTTGATTCCTTTTTTTAGTCCCTTGAGGAAACCTTAAGTTGCAGTAGTATCCTAGCAATCGAGCTACACTGCATTACTTATGTAGTGCATTCTACTAATCTTATGACAGCCTACTAGACTGCCAGAGGCAAGGCTTAATAGGCAGAGTGACATGGCAGACCTGAAGGCCTTTGTCAGTCTACCAGCTGCCATAGGAACCCATTATTGCCTTGCAATCACACTACAGGGTGATGGGTGACAGAAGGGACCCTCTGTCATCTACTTAAATGCTGTTACCATTGATTGTGGCATGTAAGGGGTTAAACTTCCAGGATGTAAGGTTCCTCCACATCTGTCAGTTAGAACAGGTGCCTGGCTGTCAGTCAGCTAAGCCAGTCTTAAGATCTATGTGCAGGTTAAAAGCCCATTAGAGAGATCAGTAAAGAGGCATATTGGGCGTTACTAAGCTGTTAAGGAGAGATGATCCCCTTCCAGAAACCAAATGCAATTGTGTTATACTAGTAAAAAGCCCATCCCAGGATAGCAAAATACAAAAAGGCATCAGCAATTTCATATTTCACACAAAATAGGGCAAGCCAAAGTTACCATATAGATGCTATGCTGATGAGGAGCATGTGGGAGAGATAGCAGGTAGTTCAATAATGCATACATAAGTGCAGAGTTATGATAAACTGCACATCAGGCCAAGATAGATATATTTAGGTTAACTTACCTGCAGTCCTGCTCTTGAGGAGCGGGTAATAGAGGTTGCTTTAGATTTGCCAGAATCTTTACCAGCTTTGCCACCAGCCTGTTAACGGGAAAAAAAATTTAAGTCAGTTGACAAGCTGCTGCTTACACTTATACAGTTGGCTAATACACAGGCTGCTGCAGTGCTGTATACTGCAGGGGGACCTGGAAAGGAATCCCCTTTTTTTTTACTCATGGGAAGCCTATTTAGAGAAGAGTTAAACAGTACTGTTGTATCTTGTCTCCACTGGAAGCTAGGGGCTGATCAGCCTTAGCTGCAGTTGGCACCCCCTGTCATGCCCCTAGCTTCTGATTGGCTGATGGTCTGTCTACTGTAGTCTATTGATTTCTTCCCATCCCTATGGCAAGGCTGCGTGGCGGTCAGAGACTTTGTGCAACTTGACACCCAGTGGCGATTGAACCGGCAACAGCAGTACAGAAACAGAGATACTGATAGCACAGGAGCACCAACAGGTGCAGAAGAACACATGGTCGGCTTCCATTGCATCATGCACTGACTGCATGCCAGACGGGACTCTCGCAGCGGATCTGGAGAAGCGCATATGGGGTCTTTGTGGGGTGCCATGCAGACCACAATGTGAGATTCCACTGGCACAGTAAAACATGGCCGTGGGCAACCTTTAACCCCCTCGACAAGGACCAAGTGCCATAAGTGTACACTAAGGCCTCCTTCCCTCGAACAGATTTTAGCCGCGTAATTCGCCGCGAAAATCCGCTGCGTTGCCCACAGCTATTAGGTTCTATTGAACCTAATAGCTCAGGGCACAAGGTGCGGAATTCCACCGCGGAATTCCGCACCGTGAAATCTCCCGTCCTCACCCGTGGCATGCTCTATTTGGCGCAGGTGTACGCGCAGACGGCTTCCATTGCAGTCAATGGAAGCCGTCCGTTCATGCTATCTCCCGCTGTAGCACAGCGGAAGATAGCGTGAAAACGCTTCCCTGCCTACCGCCGCGTCATGTGACGCGGCCAGCGTGTCATGACACGGTGGGTGGGGGAAGAGTCATGCGGGACCCAGACCGACGGCTCCGCTGATAAGTATGGGGTCTCTGGGGGGAGGCGCCGTGACGGGCTTCGCCACGGAATATTCCGCGGCAGAGCCCGGCACGCTCGTGTGCAGCCGGCCTTAGTCCAGGGCTTTAATCCTGGCTGAAGGTAAAACTGTCCATGGGATTAAAGCTCCTGCAATGTAGCAGGAGCTGGTTGAGCTCTTGGCTGTTAGTCACAACAGAGGACCTAGAAGATAGAAGCGGTTTGTAGGCTACATAGCACTCGATGAGCGCCACGTACTGAAGTTGTTCCACTTCCGCTATTCAACCTGACAATCATGTGACCGGGTGCCACCTCCCCAGCAGAGCTGCAGAGTCCTAGCAGACACAGATGAGCTCTATTGGTGACTACTGCCACACTAGGGGGATGGCTTCCTCTAACAGGGGCTTCTATGGAGCTGCTCGACAACAGTCATCTAAACTGCATGAGTGCCGGCGTTACCTGCTAAGACTGCCTGTCCACAGCCGAGGCGGAATACGCTAGCGATATTCCGCCACAGGGAAGAACTGACAGGCTCACCGTGGAAAATCACAGCATGCTGCGATTTGAATCCCACGAGCAGAGAATCACTATGATCCTCCGCTCGCTGAAGCTGGGTTACTCTTTTTTTAGTATGGAAAGTTCACTGAGTTACCCGTGGCCAGATGATCGCTGCGGATAACGCAATGACAACATGACCGCGGACAGGCAGGCGGAGGTAGTCCATGCTCCTGCAGAGCGTCTAGACAGAGCGACTTATCGCCTTCTACCTGAAGCACTGAGCGGGGGCGTTCACACAGAACCAGAAGCCAGCAATGGTTTCATGTAAACAGCCATTACAGTGCAAGAGTATGGAAAAAAGTGAATGTCGCCCAGTGATTTTATATGACATCATGGGGAAAAATGATACAGAAGTGTAACAACCCCACACAACAGTATAAGCCCAGGCTCACACAACCATGTAGGAGTTATGCATTACACAGGGTCTGTACACCGGCGTAATACCCTGCAGCTCAGTTACATCGCCCTACACAGCTCCGCTCACATTAGCGCGTGGAATTGTGTAATCCACGAGCACAAGATAAAATGCAGAATGTCCTATTCTGCTGCATATATACATAAAATAGAGCTTATTGTTCTCTATTGTCGTGTATATAACCACAGCCCATAGTTACACTGCGTACGGCTATATGCATCATCGCTAAGCAACAGCAAGTTACATATACAGCTGACAAGTATACGGCACATTACAGCTTACATATGCAGTACAATTTTGCTGCTATGAACAGCTGTTTACAGGGCCACCGCTGTGAACCAATGCAGGAGCCCCGCAGCATTTACACATAGGCCATGTGAGCCCGGCCTAGTATCTACACAACCCCCAACACCAACCTAAACCAGCACCAGATACACCCCGTAATCCAGGACTATACAAGTTATATATCAAAGCAAGGAACCCATCCCTGTAGTTTGTGTACTGACTTTAAAATAAAGCAGGTTTTAAAAATTTCTCTGTAGCCCTATAATTAAAAGTGAAAAATAATCCTATATCACAAAAAAGGCCAGAGAACCACATGGGGGAGACTGCGATCAGCGGCGTCCAATCCTTATGGGGGCGGGGGTCTAACAGGGGTGTTCCACTACAGAACTACCAGGAAAGAGGCTTACAGTCACATCATACAGACAAAACCTACAGACATGCAGCCCGGTATGGAGACCACGTGGGTGAGGAGATAGAAAGTGTGCAGGAGACCCTCCTATCTACGTCCTGAGCCCATGAGAACCGCAGCGAGCAGCCCCGTAGCCGGGAGGGAGCAGCCCTGGTGAGGGCAGCCGGGATCACACAGAGGATACTAACGCCCTGCAAGCAGCCGTTTAGAAGTTCCCTATATCACCGGGATACCCAGCGAGGACCGCGGCCCCGCTCCTGCAGTACCCGGAGCGCCGCCCCTCGCCGCTCCCCAGCCACGAGGTCTCGCTCGGCATACAAAGGAGCCGGCGCCAAGTAACCTCACGCAGCGCGCGCACTCACCATGGTCGTAACTCGTCCCGCCACACAAATCCTGAATTCAAAGCAGAAGCTCTCTGGCGGTCACAGCTTGTCTTTATATACCGCTACCAACATCCGGGCACTGAGCTCACAAGCCGCCCAATGGCTGCCGTCCTCTTAGCTTGGAGGCGGAGAGTGAGGAGGTGACGAGGTGGGCGGGGCCGCCACACACCGCGAGCTCTGCCAGAAGGGTTTGAGCGCGAAAATCGAAATTTGTGAGTGAGGAGATTTTTTTTCCTCTCTCGAGCGCCTGAGAGGAAATACCAGTGCTATAGTATATCATATATTACACCTTCTCTACAGGAGATACCAGTGCTATAGTATATCATATATTACACCTTCTCTACAGGAGATACCGGTGTTATAGTATATCATATATTACACCTTCTCTACAGGAGATATCGGTGTTATAGTATATCATATATTACACCTTCTCTACAGGAGATACCAGTGCTATAGTATATCATATATTATACCTTCTCTACAGGAAATACCGGTGTTATAGTATATCACATATTACACCTTCTCTACAGGAGATACCGGTGTTATAGTATATCATATATTATACCTTCTCTACAGGAGATACCGGTGCTATAGTATATCATATATTATACCTTCTCTACAGGAAATAGTGCTATAGTATATCATATATTATACCTTCTCTACAGGAGATACCGGTGCTATAGTATATCATATATTATACCTTCTCTACAGGAAATACCAGTGTTATAGTATATCATATATTATACCTTCTCTACAGGAGATATCGGTGTTATAGTATATCATATATTACACCTTCTCTACAGGAGATATCGGTGTTATAGTATATCATATATTACACCTTCTCTACAGGAGATACCGGTGCTATAGTATATCATATATTATACCTTCTCTACAGGAGATATCGGTGTTATAGTATATCATATATTATACCTTCTCTACAGGAGATATCGGTGTTATAGTATATCATATATTATACCTTCTCTACAGGAGATATCGGTGTTATAGTATATCATATATTATACCTTCTCTACAGGAGATATCGGTGTTATAGTATATCATATATTATACCTTCTCTACAGGAAATACCAGTGCTATAGTATATCATATATTACACCTTCTCTACAGGAGATACCGGTGTTATAGTATATCATATATTATACCTTCTTTACAGGAAATACCAGTGTTATAGTATATCATATATTATACCTTCTCTACAGGAGATATCGGTGTTATAGTATATCATATATTATACCTTCTCTACAGGAGATACCGGTGTTATAGTATATCATATATTTACCTTCTCTACAGAAGATATCGGTGTTATAGTATATCATATATTATACCTTCTCTACAGGAGAGACTGGTGTTATGGTATATCATATATTATGCCTTCCCTACAGGAAATACCAGTGTTATAGTATATCATGTATTATACCTTCTCTACAGGTGATACCGGTGATATGTTATAGTATATTGTATTACATTAAATTACACCTTCACTACAGGAAGAACCAGTGTTATGTTATATTACATCTTCACTACAGGAAATACCAGTGTTATAGTATATCATACCTTCTTTACAGGAAGAACCAATGTTATATTATACCTTCACTACAGGAGATACCAGTGTTATGTTATATTACATTATGGATAGAAATGAGCGAGCATACTCGGTAAGGCGATATACTCGAGAGAGCATCGCTTTTTTCGAGTAGCTGCTGGTTCTTCCCTGAAGATTCGGGGGCGGGGGTGCGGGGGTGGGGGGGGGGGGGGGTTTGCGGAGGGGATTGGGAGGGAGAGAGGGATCTCTCTCACTCTCCTCCTCGCTTCCCCCGCTCACCCCCGCGGCCCCCCAGAATCTTCAGAGACAAGCCAGCCGGTACTCGAATAAAGGCGATGCTCTCTCGAGTATATCGCATTACCGAGTATGCTCGCTCATCTCTAATTATGGGTAATAATACGGTTGCGTACAGAAACCCCGTATATGTGCAATTACTTGCGTATTTGCAATGATTATACGCAACGTTGCTATGCAACAGAGCGGGAAATTAAAAAATAAAGTAGCCAGTAAGGCAGTGCATGACGGCGTGCGTGAGATACGCTATCATGCGCCGGTGAAAATCGCTGTGATACGTGGGTCCACACCACAGTAAAACACGTTATATACGCAGCGTTTTACCACACGCTTGTGCGTGCCTGCTCTTACTCTAAGGCTGTGTGCACACAGGGCGGATTTGCCGCCTGCGGCTGCTAATCCCTGACTTGGCTAGCCATGTGGACAAGATTTGTCAAAAAAGTCTTCCATACGGGACGGCCAATCCGTCGAGACAAAACTGGCATTAGCCGGCGCTGCGCAGCGGATTTCCCGGCCGCAGCATGTCTATTTTTTTTTCCGTTGCGGCCGCGCCTCTCTCTTTGGGATCGCTGGCCTCTGTGGAAAAGCATGCGGCCAAGCGGCTCCACAACCTGTGGGTTTTGAAGATGCGCTTTCCCAGCAGAAATCTTGCGTTTTTTTGCTGCAGCAAAACTGCGAGATTTCTGGCGGGATTCCACGGGCGGCTTTGAACTGCGGAATCTGCGTGGAGCGCCCGCGTGGATGTTCCGCAGTTCAAGCCGCCTATAGGGAAGCATAGGCGTCCGCAACTGAATTAGAGCATGTGGATTTGATTTGCGGACCTTCTCAGTGCAGTTTATCAATGGAAGCTGTCCGACCCGTGGACTGTCCGCAAATTACATCGTGGACGGGCTGCGGGAAAAGCAGGAGATTCAGAAAAAATTCTGTAATGCGCATGTCCAACGGCGAGCCGTGCGGACCACCCGCAGAACAGATAACCCGGAAGCAGAGGAGTCTGCGCAGATGCCGCCTGCACGCACAGGTAAGCAGGGTCTCCCGCCGCGGTCACGGGCCAGATTCCGTGCGGGATTCTCTACGCGGAATCCGACCTGCCGGTGGACATGAGGCCTAAGGCCGGGCCCAGACAACTGTATGGTAAAACACTGCGTGACCGCCGCGTAGAGCTGCGCATTACCACGTTGCAAATATACGCCACACATATGCAATGTAATTACACGTGTACAGCGTTTTGTACTCGCCCACAGAGAACAATAGGGCTCTGTCGGGCGTAATACGCAGCAACGACTGAAACAGACAAATGTGTTTTTGAATGTTTTTGCGCACGTGAAAATCATGCCTGCAAAATGCAATGAAGCAAAGTGGATCAATGAAAATCAATGTACTTTCAATGACTCCATTCACCGTATATTATGCGCACCTAATATGCCATTACGCTCGTGTGAGCCCGGCTAAGGCTGCTTTCCCGCCGGCGTTAGGGTCAATTCAGGGCTTCCTCTCTCTGCTCCATTTTCGGAGGAGAGGAATTCATATAAAACGGATCCATTATTTCCCCCATTGATTTCAATGGGGTATCAAAAAAACGAAAAGCAAACAGACCGGCTTCCAGTTTCTTCAATTCTATCAGTTTATGGAAAAATAATGCTGCAAACTGCGCTAGATTCCTGTCATAAAAACGGAAACCTAACGAAATGGAAGCAAACGGAGGCTTTTCCATTTGCTTTCCATTTTTGTAGAAACACCATTGAAATCAATGGGGAAAAAAAATTAATTCATTTTTTTCATTTTTTTTTCTCTTTCTTTCCTCCAAAAAAGGAGGAGAGAGACAGAAACCCTGAACTGGCCCTAACGCGGGTGTGAACTAAGTCTTAGACCGTGCGCACACAGGTGTTTGTAAACGCACCCTTTTTGACTAAGGCGTAGCTTCTTTGTACCGTGTTTAGTGGGAGCGTTTTTACAGCACTTTCAGCGCAGTAACCACGCAGGCAAAGACAGCTGATGACATCACCACTCTCACTTTCCCTCCCGGTGGCATAGAACGTGCGTTTAAAACCGCACTAAAATGCTGTACACAGCGTTCTACCGCATTTTTGATAGCGTTGAAAACGCTACGCATTAATTTCCATGGGGGACGCATCGCGTTTAAAAACCCTTAAGCGCCGAAAATAGAACAGACAGCGCTAGTCAGAAATTAATGGAGGCGTTTTACAGCATTTAGCACTGTGGTAAGCTGTAAAAAGCGTGTATGAGCATATTTGTAACGTGTTTTTGCGTAATGTTTGCTGCGTATTTGCATGCTACTATACTGCACTTTTTACGCGCAAAAAAACACACCGATGCTATTGAAATGGCCAATTAGTTTAATGAGTTCAAGCTGTGTTCCTTCCTGGCATGTATATGTGCAGGAAAATAGAGCACACTGCCTATTTTTTGCGTGATCGAAATGCGCAAGACAAATATGTGCTTGTGAACAAACCCATTGAAATCAATGGGTTCTATTTTCTGCGTATTGCGCACGCAAATTTTAATGCTCAAATGCAATTGGTTGAAGAGTTCAAGCCATGAGTTGTTGTTTATACCGTCCGGTTTAGTAAAATGTATTTTTATTTAAAAAAACAAAAGAAATGCTACCTCCGCCTCTGTCTGTTACACTATACACAAACTCTACAGTCCTCTGCGGCCCGCCACAACAGTGACTGCCTCTCTGTCTGTGCCACTACTAGGACCGGTGACATAGACAGAGAGGCAGTAATACACCCGCAGGTGCCAAAATCTTCCAGGGCTCTCTCTCTAGGGAGTGGGCTTAGCCCTCACACTTTCCCTGTCAAAGGGGCTGGATCTTCGCAGCACTAACGCGTTTGCCACATCAGCGCTACATCAGAGGTGGGGGCCTTTCTACCCATGCCCACTCCCTGCTACTGCTCTGGTAGAGGAGCAGGCTTTCAACCGGCACTTCCGTGTGCCTCTGTCCGATTTCCACTCCCTGGCCATGACTCTTTAATTTACAATAACTGGCATAAATTAAAGCACATATCTACACTTGCTGTGATTTGAACGTTTGGTGTATGGACAGCCAAGCATGCACCAAATTTATTAAGAGGTGTACAACTCCGCATACTGCAGTCCAATAAAGGATGGATTAAGAGTGGAGTATGAAATGTCCGTCTTAATAAATTCCCTCCTTTGTAGAGGAATATTAGGGCGTTATTACCGGTTATATCTGTGGGAGAGGGAGATGGCAGAAAAGTTCGTTATTTTGTATGTATATTTTCATATATTCAGCTATGTAAGCCTAAGGCCACTCTCCAACAGGTTGTAAAACGCCTTCATTGATTTCAAGGGGCTTCTCACACAAGCGTTCGAACATGGCATTAGAAATGTCGCAATTTGTGAATGCCGTCTGCTCTCTTTTAGTGTGATTCAACACTTTTTAACGCACCTCATTGCCCATTGCAATGATTGGGATGCATTAAAAAACGCTGCTGAGCACGTTTGAAAACGCTGTAAAACACCGCATTTAGGATGTTGCTTTGTTACAGACGCCAGTGTGAAGCCCCATTTACATCGGATGACTGTCGGGCAAGGGAGGCCCGACACTCATCCCCGCATGTACTCGCTCCAATGCTGTTGCACAGGAGCAAGTATTATTGGCTCACAGTGGGGCAGCTGCAGGAGATTTCTCTCCTCGCTCGCTCTCCCCCGTCCATCTCCATTCATTTAACA
The DNA here is from genome assembly GCF_035609145.1 of Eleutherodactylus coqui. NCBI lineage: Eukaryota > Metazoa > Chordata > Amphibia > Anura > Eleutherodactylidae > Eleutherodactylus > Eleutherodactylus coqui. The sequence continues at coordinate 167,286,911 of NC_089843.1, read as the reverse complement.
CAGCGGCCGTTCAGTACTGAGCGGCTGCTATTTACACTGAGCGATCATCGCTCATCATTTATGCAGCATGAAAGATCAGCAATGAAGCTCATCACCCATCGTTCTGTTTAAACAGTGGCCGTTCAATAGTGAACTGCTGCTGTGTTAACTCAATGGAGAGGGGCGAGGGAGCGAGAGGAGAGACATCTCCTGCACTGCCCTACCCTCTTGCTGACCGCTCCGTGAGCGAGAGAACTCTGCTCTGCAGGAGCAAGGAAACACAGTGAGGAATGTCGGCCATCGTTTGCCCAACATTTGTCCTGTGTAAAAGGACCTTTAATCTGCTTATATCAGCAAGCAGAATGATCTGCAGATAACATCACAATGTTAGTGGATTTTGCATTGTTTCTTATCTAGAGAAGTTTCAGCATAAACAGGAAAACACATGGGGCCAGCAGGGAGAGACCTAAAGAGAGATGATTAAAGAAAACCCTCATTTCTTAGTGCATAAAATGTGAAAGGTCCGTAATTCAGACTACACAGGTATTCTTCCCTAGATGCATTATCCACCTCTATGGGATGGATGGATGAATGGATAGATAGATAGATATGAAATAGACAGATGGATGGATAGATAAATAGATTGATATGAGATAGATGGATAGTTAGATAGATAGATATGGGATACATAGATAGGTAGTAGAGATGAGCGAACCTACTCGTTTCGAGTAATTACTCGATCGAGCACCGCGATTTTCGAGTACTTCCGTACTCGGGTGAAAGGATTCGGGGGGCGCCGGGGGGCGGGGGGAGGCGTGGCGGAGCGGGGGGTAGCAGTGGGGAACAGGGCGAAAAAGGGGCGTGGCTGAGTAGGTTCGCTCATCTCTAATAGATAGATAGATATGGGATAGATAGATAGATAGATAGATAGATATGGGATAGATCGATAGATAGATAGATATCGGATAGATAGATATGAGAAAGATAGATAGATATGAAATAGACGGATAGATAGAAAGATACGAGATAGATAGATAGATAGATAGATAGATAGATAGATAGATAGATAGATAGATAGATAGATAGATAGATAGATATGGGATGGATAGATAGATAAATATGAAATAGACAGATGGATAGATATATAGATATGAGATAGATAGAAATGCAATAGACAGATGGATAGATAGATATGAGATAGATAGATATGAGATAGATAGATATGGGATAGATAGATATGATATGAAATAGACAGATGGATAGATAGATATGAGATAGATAGATATGGAATAGATAGATAGATAGATGGATAGATAGATATGAAATAGACAGATGGATAGAGAGATAGATATGAGATAAATAAATATATATGGAATAGATAGATAGATAGATATGAAATAGACAGATGGATAGATAGATATGAGATAGATATATAGATAGGTATGGGATGGATAGATAGATAGATATGGGATAGATATGAAATAGACAGATAGATAGATAGATACGAGATAGATAGATAGATATGGGATGGATAGATAGCTATGGGGTAGATAGATAGATAGATATGGGATGGATAGTTAGATAGATAGATAGATAGATAGATATGGGATGGATAGATAGATAAATAGATATGGGATGGATATATATATATGGGATAGATAGATAGATGTGGGATAGATAGATAGATGTGGGATAGATAGATAGATAGATAGATAGATATGGGATAGATAGATATGGGATAGATAGATAGATAGATAGATAGATAGATAGATAGATATGGGATAGATAGATGGATAGATATTAGATAGATAGATAATGGATAGATAGATATGGGGTAGATGGATAGATAGATATGGGGTAGATAGATAGATGGATAAATATGAGATAGACAGATAGATAGGAGATAGATAGATAGATAGATATGGGGTAGATAGATAGATATGGGGTAGATAGCTAGATAGAAGATAGATAGATAGATATAAGATAGATAGGAGATAGAGGAGGAATTCATCCTGCGCAATTTTCAGTCACTTTTGCTGGACCTAATGTCATTTTTTGTTACAATTAAAAGTCTTATTATGTAGGATATATGTTGTACAGCTGCCATTATTTTGGGTTGCTGGGTAAAGTGGAGTAATTATTTTACCCCACCCCTTTCCTGGAGTGAATTTGTGCCAAATTTTGCAACTTTTTAAAAAGCCATAAACCTCATTTTCATCAAACCTACCCTTTTCCTCACACCTTTTTTTAAAGCAGAGAGAAGCACAAAACAGTGGCGTGGCGCTTGATAAATCCCTCCCTCCTCCCTCCATAGTTTTACAGACACAACTATTTGTAGCACTTATACATATTTCACAGGAAAGTAAATAAATCTGTTTGCAATGAAAACAATCCCAAAGGTTGCCGAGTATTCACAAGGTAATGTATTTGTATCAGATGAGTAAAATCACAGCAGGAGGTGAGAAAAATAGTTCTATTCAAATGTAGCACAGGATAAACTGAGCAGTTTTTAACAAAAGCTTTAGAACCCCCAATAATGTCATGTAAATGCATTCAGCATTGTGTAGGGGCTGCATATCTCAGTCATTCAGATAAAGACTAACATTTGCAGTTTCTAGAAGTATAACTGATAGAAAGATAACAAATAGTCTGTTCTTATCAAGCATGTAGAACATTGGTCATTGGGGGATCGCTGGCAAATCTTAGTATGGGAGGCAAGTACATTGCCCTATGAGTATTAGCCTAAAGGGATATCCCCATCTCTGTCAGTCATTGCTGACCCGGGAATTGCCCTTCTGTACGCAGTGGCTAGGAGCACGGAAACAGCTGCACTAGCTGTTTTTACTCTATTTCCGTAACTCTCGTTACTCACATTATGTCAGTTTTACACTTAAGTGCAGGTCTGCCGATGTGGTAGAGTTATAGGGATGTGTAGGGCATGCTGGTATTTGTAGTACTACCCAGTACTGCAAAGAGTGAGTCTAGTTGGTCAGTCTTCCCAGGAGTGAGTTCCGAGTCCTGATGTTTAAGGTTGTATACACCACTTTTCCCTGTCTCTTCCGCTCCTACTGCAGCGATCCGTAGGGTGACTCCGGACACAGGTGGAGGAGCTGGGAGGGTAGAGTGGACACTTGTCACTGTGGCACATACCAGGCTCCCTCCTGGAGGGACACATGTGGCCTTGACCACAGCAGCGCTGGGCTTTTTCCAGACACCCCTAGAAGAGGGATGGCCAATAAACATAAGAACAGGAGATATAGTTGTCTCGGGTGACCCCACAGTTCCATTACCCACTGGCATGACCCTTGGCGGTAAATAAGGTAGCCGATGACAGTGTTAAAGACAGTGTTAAAGTACCTCAGGTCAGTGGGAACGGTCAGGGCCTGGCGAAACTTTACTTGATAAATGTGATACAAGGCACAAAAGCAAAATATGGCCGTTCAGGCAAAACAGCAGATTTAAGGTCAGGGAGGAAACACAGGATGACACCAGTCCTGCTGTCTCAGTCATCTGACAGGCACCTCTTTCGGAAGGGGAACACTCCGGAGGAGGATAGGGTCACTCGGCCTTCTCTGGAGACGCCCACTCTCAAACTCTCTCTCTTGCTCTATATTGCTTCCTGACATTAGGGTCCTCAGGATACCTTTCCTCCTCTTCCATTCTTCACCACATGAGGGTTGAAGGTACCCCCATGTGGCTGGCACTCTCTCTCAGGAACCCAGGAGAATAGAAGACCTCTTAAGACTCCTCTCTCACTAAGGCTGCCTGCAGACGGGCGGGTCGGATCCGGCCTAGGGACCCGACCCCAGCGCCTGCAGGGACGAGTGCGTACTCACCCGCGCTTGGCGGCCCCGGCTCTTTCATGTGCCGCCTGCCGGGCAGCCGGCGCATGCGCAGACCAGAGCCAGCGGCCGGGTGAGTGACATTTCTGTGCGAGGCTCTGCGAGCCCCGCACAAAAATAGGACATGCCGCGGTTTGTTTGCCGTGCGACATTTCGCGCAGCCAAACCGCGGCCGTCTGCATAGGAGTGCGTATTGTAATGCACTCCTATGCAGGCTTTTAGTGGCGGAAATCCCGCGGATAATCCCGCCGCGGGATTTCCGCCTGTGTGCAGGCGGCCTTATAATTATATAATCTCTCACATACCACGTTACAGGACCTAAATTGATACATCTCACAGTCTCATGTAAACAATAATCTCGCATTTGCAGCAGCTGTGCAATACGCATAACAGGATGACTAGACGACTTTGCACAATGCATCTACAAAAGTAATGACATTTATGGAGCGGCCAGGAATATACATTCTGCGCCACTACACCTACCGTTTCTCTTCCCGCTTCCTGGGGCCTCCAATCCTGCTTTCACTTGAGAGGCAGCTCCAACTCAAATGCTCCTAGGGAGAGTAAAGAAAGTATCACAAAGCTCAGCTCCTCCATCCCTTCCACTATCCACTTCCCTTCTACACGGTAAGGCTGGATTCCCACAGGGTGGAATCCCACTGGAAATCTTGCGGTTTCAAAATCCGTGGCACTTTGCTACGGGTTTTGGAGCGTCTTTCCGCATGTCTCCGTTGCAGCACGGACGCAACAAAAAAAAAAATAGACATGCTGTGGTTGGGGAATCCGTGCCGCAGCGACGGCTTTGCAGCGACAGATTGGCAGATTTCGTCCTCATGGCTGGCGAATACCAGCGGGTTAGCGGCAGCAAGCGGATCTGCTGCAGCGAAATTCTGGACCGAAAATCCACCCTGTGTGAATCCAGCCTAACAGCCCGGTATGTACCGTCCCTTCACCAGTCACAGCCCCCGTGTAGTATCCACCCGCCATCATCCTCTTCTCAGTCAAAGCTCCCCATGTACTATCCATATCTGCCAATCATAGCCCCCATGTACTATCAGTGTCAGACTGGGGTGTTTAGAGCCCACTGTACAACTGCATGCAAATATTATGGATTTTGCAGTTTGCAAATTTTTGGTTGCCGCATTCTATATACATGTCAATGAAAAGGTGGCTGTGTTTGCATGCGGCCCTGTCTCCACTGAAGTCTCCACTGAAGTATATGGAGAATGCAGTAAATAGGAATTGGTGGACTCTTATTCACTCGATAGGGAAGGGTCCCAGAGGGGGTTCACATAATGGCCAAAAACAACACTGACATGCAGTTTTACCATAAAATGATGCAGCTTTGAAACCAATTCTTATTGGCTGCATGGTCTTGCAGGTGAACTGCAGTTTTACCCTTAAACCATATGGCCACTAACAATCAATTTGAATACTCTACTAATTTGCAGTAAAATGGAATATCGGTGTGGTGTTCGTTTGACCTCACCCTTAGGCCCCTTTCATACAGGCGACAAGATCACGCGATTTTCTTGCAATGCAACTGTGCTACAAATGGAATGCATGTGAAGCCCATGCTTTCCAATAGGTTCCTTCACATTACCGATGTTTTGTCGGATGCTACACTGCGATAGCTACACTGTGGCATGCTAAATATTGCCGCAATTTGCAATGTTTTGTAGCCCATGTTTCCCTATGGAGCCTTCCTTTGTGTTGCATCATATCGCACGAAATTGCGGTTTTTGTGTGTTGCGATGCAACATTTACTGTAGGGAGTCCTACCGTTTTCCCTAAAAAAGAAACCCTAGCCGCATTAAAAAAAAACAAAAAACAATACAGTACCTAACAGGCACTGTCCGCTCCGCTGCACTTCTCCCGAAGCTCCGCCTTACTTGTTTGCAGTCTTCATCCGCCCGCACATTGCAGAAAGGTTGCAGATACTACATCATCACTAGGTGATGATGCGGGAAAAGCAGGAGTTTAAAAAATAAAATCTGTACTGCGCATGTCCAATGACTCACAGTGCGGACCATCTGCAGTACAGATGAAAGATGGAAGTAACAGGTACGCGCGGACGCCGCTGCTCCAGGGGCCGTATTCCGCTGTGGGATTCCGCATGCGGAATCCGACTCTGCCGTGTTTAGGCAGCCTTAGAGTCCACCAGGGGATTCACCTATTCCCCTGTGGGTCAGTTCAAGCCTGTGTGCCATTCCCTCCCCAGTCATAGCCCCCCAGGTACCAGCCCCTCCACAGTTAGGGTAACTACCCACTACAGATTTTTTTCACTGCGAAATTCGCAGCGTTTTTTTTTCTGCAGGGGGCTATGGGACTTGTAATGTTAATATCGCGATTGCGCAAAATTGCGATTTCACGGTAAATTGCGATTTTGAGCGATTGCGATTTTAACATTACAAGTCCCATAGACCCCTGCAGAGAAAAAAAAAACGCTGCGAATTTCGCAGTGAAAAAAAAACTGTAGTGGGTAGTTACCCTTATACCGGGCGCCATCTTACCCATCTTTGGCATGGTGCCAATCTATTTACTAGAAGCAGCCATGTAGAAACTGTAGTAAATGACTCATACATTCCAAAATACATAACACAATGTTATCTTCATCTGGTTAGTAAGTAGTATTTATCTGGTTTAACGTGGTTTTCAGGTGCTCAAGCTGACCGTGAGTCAAACTAATTGTAATTAAATTTACACAGCCTGCATTATTCACAAGTTAAAAACATGTATCATGGAGCATAGCAATGACACAGAGGAAAAGGACAACAATTCTTGCTGCAAGACATTTTTTGGAACATCATGTAGTCTCTTTCTATTGAGGCCTCATTCACATGAGCGTGCTTTTTTGCACGCCTATGTGCGTGAAAAGAAAGTGCTGCTTGCATGAGCGGAATACGTGTGAATGGGCAAAGTTTCATATGCCCGTTCACTGGAGCAGCAGCACTAGTAGAAGCGCAGCTGCTCCATGAAGGTCCACTCATCACAGTGTTCAGTGATGAGGGGACTGCGGCGGGAGTAAAAAAAATCCCCTGCCACAGCTGTGACAGCTGTGGTAGATGAGCCTGATACCATCCCATTGCTTTCAACAATGGGATGAAGGCAGCCCCTGCAGCAATGATTTTTAGGGAAGGGCTTGAAATATAAGCCCTACCACGAAAATCATCCCTAGCTGTAGAAAAAAATCTAAATTAACTCACCTAGAAGCGCTGTTCGGCTCTTCTCCCCGTCCCTGGCAGTCTTCTTCTGTATTCTGGTGGCCAGGGATTGAAAAATCCCCGCCTCCAGAATAATAATAATAATAATAAACTTTATTTGTATAGCGCCAACATATTCCGCAGCGCTTACATAGACAGGGGGGAATACAGAAAGACAAAATACAAACATTACAGAACCACGGCTACATATAGTAATCAGTTGATGGAAACAATAGGGGTGCGGGTCCTGCTCCAACGAGCTTACATTCTACGAATGGTGGGGTGATACAGAAGGTACAGGGGCTGGAGATGTGCACGGTATAGCGAAGTGTGAGCGATGTTATACACATAGACAATGGTCAGACATTTAGCCGTGTGACGGCAGAAACGGTGTGACTGCAGGAGCGGTTTATGATGGCTAGCAGGGATTGCAGTCACTAGGGCAGAGAGCATGTTATCAGGCGGAGTACAGAGGGGTTTGTTTAGGGAATGCGGTATGCCTCCCAGAAAGCACTGCCTCTGATTGGCTGAGTGCTGTAACCAATCACAGACTTCTAAGTGAGTTAATTTTTGTTTTTACAGCTAGTGATGATTTTTGGGGTAGGGCTTATATTTCAAGCCCTTCCCCGAAATCATTGCTGCGGGGGTTGCCTTCATCCCATTGCTTTCAATGGGGCAGCAGCAGCATCGGCCTATTGAAAGCAATGGGAGAGCATCCCGCTCCTCTACCACAGCTGTAAAAGCTGTGGCAGCAGATGAAGGGATCCCCTGCCATAGCTGTGACGGCTGTGGCAGAGGAGCGCATCTTCTCCCTATGTTTTCAATGGGGCCAGCGCTGCTGCCGCTGGTCCCTTTGACAACAAGGTGAAGCCCCTAGATGTGACAGCATCCAGGGATTTCACATCCAAGGAATCCCCTGCTGCCGATTAGCAGTAGCGCCAGCCCAATTGAAAGCAATAGGATCGCATCGCTGTTCTCTGCCACAGCTGTGACAGCTGTGGCAGGAGATTCTTTCATCCCCGCTGCAGTCCCCTCATTACTGTGACAGCTGTGGCAGTGGATTCTTTCATCCCCACAGGGAGTTCCATCATCACTGAACACTGTGACAGTGCTATCACAGTTTTTAGTGATGAGGACTCCCCGCGGGGATTGACAGAACCCTCCAGGAGTCCCCACATCTCCGCGGGGATGAAGGAGTTAACAGTGGGACATTTAAAAAGTGCTTCTGGCCAAAAGCACCTTTTAAATGTCCTGCTGTAAGCAGCTGAAAATCTGTTCCATACGCAGGTGTTTCCAGTAACTCCTGTTCCCATAGGAGTCAATGAAAACTCCTGAAAGATGTGCACCAACAGCGTGCACCATGTCCTATCCTTTTTAGGTGCGCGCTGTTTTGGCTGCAAATTCTGTGCATATGAACGCTTCTATAGGAAACCATTGGTTCTTTTAGAAGCATGGATTATGCGTGCGAAAAGCACACCTCGTGTAAATGAGGCCTGAAGCAGTAAAAAAACCTTCTAGAGGAGGGGATTAGAGAAAGCTTGTCCTCTGCAGAGGCATTCTGGATATTGAAGTTGGGAATTCGCTTACCAGTGGGTTTACATTTTAAAAATGATTTGTTGTATATTTATTAAATGGGAAGGGATAAAGGAAAGAAAAGATTAAAAAGTAAAATAATCATCAGGAAAACCTCATTCATGTGTATGACCCCATTCAAAAGAATAGGGTTTATGTTTGTGTGAGATTGGTGAGTCTCGCAATGCACTAATCTCATGGGATTTTCTTATCCGTGTGGAAGCAGTTTAAGGGTCCTTTCACACGGGACAGAATTGTTCGCAGGAAGTGGTTCAGTAGCGAATTTTGTCAATTAGTGCAGATTTTGTGGAGTTTTTAACTGTGGAATGTGTTCTGCGGAACTTTTTGCATTTTTTTCTGCAGATTTTAATTGTGGAAATACATCTCCTTAAGGGCTCCTTTCCACTGGCGAGGTAATCGCACGTTTTCAGTGCGATGCGAGAGTGCGAGCTCTCGCAGGAAAGTCCCACACATGTTGTTCTATGACACCCATTCCACTAGCGATGTTTAAGGGCAAGCTGCGATGCGAGGATTAAACATCGCAGCAGGAGGATTGTTTCAGCGTTTTGCATTTTTCTGTCACCCATACAGTGTAATGGCAAAACAGATTCTCGCATCGTAACGCAAAAGCTTGCGATTTTGCAGCGTTGCGATGCGATTTTAACATTGCAATTTTCTCGCAGTGATATCGCTATCGCCAGTGCAAAGGAGCCCTAAGGGTGACTACCCACTAGCGTTTTTTTTTCCGCTGCGAATTCGCTGTGTTTTTTTTTTCCAATTGTCAATTGGACTTGCTAATGTTAAAAACGCAACGCGACGCAACGCAACTTTTCCACTGTGGAATTGAATCTTGTGGTTTTGAAGTAAAGACTTTAAAGATTTTAATAGGTGTGGAATTCAAGCCTCATAGGGATAACACTGTGACGCAGAAATGTCTGCGCAGACTAATTCCATCCTGAGTGAACAGTCTCTTAGAGCATAAGCAATGTGGTTGGGATTGTAAAATATCCAATTGATATGCTGTGGAAAAAAATCTGTCGTGTAAATTGAACGCACTGCGAATTTTAAATCCACAGCATATCAATTAATGCTTTGCAATCCAATTTTGGATTCAGGGTTTCCTAGGGGGTTTTGTCTTTCTGCCATGATATAATGGCACCAACTGCTGGCTAGAGCCAATACTACGGTATTGGACATGTTGGAGAGGCCCCTTACTACAGAACGGCCAGTAATCTAGGGTAAGAATACCCTGCCGGACGTCTTCCGACATTAGAAACTGTACAGCCTTCAATCAGAATGTCTATAGATGTCAGACAGTGGATTGGAAAGGGTTAATGCTGCAGATTTTCACCACAGATTTTAACTCGAGGAGGTCAAATCCAAAGCACATCTGCAACAAAATATGCATCGTAGTCCACACTATTGGTGCAAATTTTGTACTACAGATTTGCTGCGATTTTTCTCCTGTGACAAATTCGGAACACGTAGACATGCTCAACAGTATATCCACATGGGGTGGATTTACCACGGACTTTCCATATGAACGCTCCACATGGAAAATCCGCAACATTTAGGCCGCCTTCACATGGGCGAGAAAATCGTGCGATATTTGCATTGCGAGACACACACATCTCGCACGAATATGAACCCCATTCTTTTGAATTGGGTCATAGTCATGAGCACTTTCTTTTTTCCTGCATCGACGTTTGCTTTCAATAGGGCCGGTGGTGGCATCACACCACGTGCCAGGTGCACATGAGTGTGATGCGATTTAAGGTCTCCTCATTGAAAACAATGGGAGACACCCCGCGATCCTTCCCCTGCAGTGATGTGAGACAGTTCTCATATAAAATCGCATCCGTGGGAAAATCCCACTGATTCACAGCCTGATATCACACTCACCCCTGTGAAGTTAGCCTTATAGTTGCAACAAAGTGAATGACATTTTAAAAATTGCGTCCTCACACTGAGGAGATGGTTTGTGGTGCAGAATTTGTTAATTATAGCAGCAACATTTCTGTGCAAAATCCACCTCCTCAAATTATGCTTTTTTCAAGGAATAGCATTTTTATTGCACCTTGTTTTTTGTTGTATTTTTTAAAACTTTTTTAAGCCCAGCCTGTTCTACGTCTAAAACCCAACAAATGCAACAAAAAAAAAGCTTTTGACATGGTATTTGGTCTGCTCGTTTGTACATTTCTAAAAATTTCTAGTTCAAGCATTTCTTCATTTTATCTCATCCAGGGAATGTCACCTTTGCAAAGACACCTGAAGTTCAAGTCAAAGGAAGAATATAATTTAGGAACCTTGCTACTTTCCTCCGCTACCTTCATTTTCCAAATGGTCTTAGAAAATATCAACTGCCATACTTTGGACTACAAATTATTTTTTCTGTTGCATTATCTATATATATAAAGGTGAAAGCCCTCACTCACTGACTAAGGCCTCATGTCCATGGGCAAATTCGGATTTTAAATTCGCAGTGTTTTTCCTGCACGCGGATCCGCGCCCCATAGGGATGCATTGGACACCTGCAGGTAGTTAAATACCTGCGGATGTCATTTTTCCCATCAGGCGCGGATCCCACGTGCAGGAAAAAATCCGGACATGCTCCATTCAGGCGCGGGTCTCCCGCGGGAACGGCTCCTGCAGGCTTCTATTGGAGCCTATGGAAGCCGTCCGGACCCTCAGGAGACCCGCGCCTGAATTAAACTCACCTGCTCCGGGCAATGCAGGTCTTCCTTCCTTTGCGGCCGGAAACTTCTTTCTTCGGCCCGGCAGATGTGCCCGGCGCATGCACGCGGCGGAACGCAGCCGGCGTGCCGAGCACATCCGCAGGGGGCGAAGAAAAAAGATCCGGCCGCGAAGAAAGGAAGACACGCACGGCCCGCAGCAGGTGAATTTATTCTTATTTTCAGCCCTCATGTCTGCGGGGCAGGAGGGACCCGCTGCGGATTCTCCATGGAGAATCCGCAGCGGGCCTGATTTTCCCCGTGGACATGAGGCCTAAGGGGTATAGTTCAACTGCAGCACTCGAACAGGATAGAAAAATCCTATTAGGTTCTCTCGATTACTGTGATTGCAGCAAGGAGCAAACGGATGCAAAAGCCCAGTATGGGTCGGATCAAGACCCAAATGGCAATCAAATTGTAGAGAGTGAACCAGGCAGCATCAGATGTACTTTAGTAAAAAGTACATCTGATGCTGATGGAGGAATGTCACTACCGTCATTTGATATGGGGTAGATGACGTCCGTGTCATGTGATATGTGGGGCTCCATCATGTGATCATGCGCGTCACCGGGCGAGCTTGATGACGTGCGGATCAGGTGACTGTGACGCGGTGATGTCAGCAGTCACGCCCCTGAAGGGAGGGGATTACTCAATCCTGTGTTTACCCAGGATTGCGTCTCCTGCATGATGACGCTGACGTGGTTGAGCGACGTCTCTGGCATGATGACGTCGCGTGTCGCATTGAGACGCATTTTAATGATGTAACACCATATTGATTTGAGCTCGTGTGGTTACACAGCTGGCTGTGATTCTGTAACCCTTGCACTGAACCGATTTGATGCTACCATTGGCTTACAGGTGACACACAATCATGTGAGGTATGTGTATATATCTTTGTATCTTGGTTGACTGAGCTTGAGAAAGGCCTCAGTTGAGGCCGAAACGTCGCCAGTCTTCTTTTTATGGAGGAATAAAAAGCAAAACTTCTCACTGACTGACTGACTGACTGACTCACTACTAATTCTCTAATTTCCCGATGTCGTACAAACATGAAATTTGTCAGGAGCATTCTTTAGGTCCTAAATAGGAAAAGTAAAGGGGTTACAACTTGAAAATTCCCTGCTAAGTGCAAACGTATTAGCACCCCTATGTAATATACCTAATCTAATTCTCTAATTTCCCGCTGTTGTGCAAACATGAAATTTCGCATAACCATTCATTAGGTCTTAAATAGTAAAAGTAAAGGGGTCACAACTCGAGTATTCAATGCTAAGTGCAAAAGTAAGTGCACTTCTATATAATGAAACTTATCGGTGTCATACAAACATGAAATTTGGCGCGAGCATTCTTTGGGTGCTAAATGAAGAGGGTGGGAGGGGTGGCACATTCTGCAGAGGGAGATCTGTACATGCAGCCTGAGGAGAATCTAACACTGCTCCATGTGTATACATATTTTATTCCTCGTTACTCCAAAGTAACCTTGACTTCATAAAATTTTTCGTGCAAACAACACGTAAACACCTGTATCAAATTAACTCAGACAAAGCTGGGTATATCAGCTTGTTTCTGATAAATCTTTCCCAGTGTTTTAGCATTGCTGTCTTTTAAACTGACCTGGAACCTGAAAACTAATTTCCTTGAGATGTATTATGAAGTAATAACACTAGATGTCACTGTAAGTCTATTAATGATAGATTTTATTTTTTTTCTTGCTGAGGACTTCATGAATGCGGAGCTTTACTGTTTACAACTAGCAATGTGATTCTGCTAAAAATACAAACTCCTTTCTTAGGAAATTGAAATGCTTGAAACTTCATTTCAGTTTTATGATATTCATGCAAGTAAACATATTTCATGCCATGGAATGCTTTTCTCCAACCTAATTCTTTGGCAACATTTCTTTGTAATTAATAATGCATAACCAGTTGCCAACATCACAGAACGAGCATAAAAAACCAATGTACAAATTATAGCAACATAGCAAATGAAATGAATCCCTAATGACCTGCCTTTGCCATGTTTCTGCACTAACTACAGTATATAGCACCAAATGTGGCAGCAGCAGGCTTCATAAATTAGATTATTGCAAGACTGGCTGATTTATTCCTGGCATAGAAATCTAAATTGATGCTCTAAAAGTGTCAAAAAATGTAAAATTATGTGGCGAGATTTACTCATACAAATTTGCACATTATTGCCCTGTTAGAAATCCCAAAAGCGATGGAAAGTTGTGATGCTCAAAAATGTTCCTTCTCAGAAACCAAATTATTACTTTTTTTTACGTTGGATGTGTAAAAAACATCTGTCAGTGTTTTTTACTAGACCTATTTTAGACAGTAGGATTTGTCATAAAAGAGATTATTTTCCGGCCATATATTATACTTTGCTTAGTCTCTGTTCACATCATGTTCGGTTCTTCTGGCATAGATATGGCCAGTAGGCATTCCATTTTTTTCACATTTATTTGTAAACAGAGTCAACTTCCCAATACAAGGGTATCCCAAAACAAAAGTAATCAGCATAGTATGCCTTGTAAACAATGGGGTTCAATGACAAATGCATGAAACCATATGGTATACAGTTGTAAGCATCTTGGTGCACACCACAAATGTGATATTTACAGAGCCTAAAGGTACCTCTACATGGGCTGATATAATCACTCAAGTAATCGCTCGAATGAACGATTTCAGGTGGCTATCGGCTCGTGTACACATGGCTGCAGAAAGGGCACTGAACGAGAAGTCACAAAGTTCTCACTAGTCGTTCCTTCTAAACTCACTGAAAAGGAACAACTGCTAAATGGCTTCTTACTCAATGTAAACAGAATTGGCTCAATATTTGAGCAACTGCCTGCTTACGTTGAATGGAGGCGGGTGGGCCAGAGTGATCCCTAGTCCACTTCGCCTCCATTCACGTAAATAACCTTTGAGACAGAGTTGGGCTGCCACAGCACTTTGTCAGCTACCTTATGTGATGTGTGTATATATGTCTGTGTCCTACTGTTTTGTTATGTGTATTGGCCTCGTCTAGTGTCTCCTCCAACTAACTCTGCATGACTGTGCAGAATGCACCCTACCCCACTCTTTTACCTCTCAATCACCCCTACCTAGGACTGGTATTAAGTAGAAGGCTTCCCCATGGCCAATGATTGGTTAGTGAGTGAGGTATAAAAGGCAGAGTGTGGTGCGGTTGAGGAGTCTTGGAAAGTCAAGGAAAGTAGATGGAGAGAGACCAAGAGTGAGGAGGCAGGGTCCAGCTTAGGCTGGCATGGCCAGGCTAGCCTAGCGTGGCTCAGACCCGATCTGGAGAGGAGAAGCCGAGTCATGAGGAAAGCCTAGAGTCGGGTGTGTAAGAGGTGAGAACAGCAGAACAGAGAGGAGCCTTCTTCAGTCTCCTGCAACCTTGCTGTCAGGACTCAAACCCTCGAGTTCCTGTGTCCCAGGCGAGGACTCTTCCCAGTGAGTTATTACTCCTGTGGACAGCTTTCCTGCTGAAGTTTGTGTAGGACCCTTGCTCCAGCTTCTTTTCCTGAGGAGACTCCACCTAGTTTTCATTAATTAGTCTGGCTATTTAAACCTGGTTCTGGCATGCCTCCCTTGCTTGATTATTGAGCATTTAGCCTTTAGTCAAGCTCCTGTATATATCTGCCAGCTGCCTTGCTGTACCTGCTGTTCCGTGTATAACTGTAGCTTCCCACTGACTACACTGTTCCTGCTGAGTTGGCCACAACCTGAGGACTCCCATCCAGACCCTTTTCCTAACACTTGCCCTGAGGGATTATTGCCAGGGAAGGTCTGCTTGTCAGCGTCAAGGAAGTCAGCCACCACAATCGTGAGTTTAACTTGTCCATGTACACAGTCAGAAGGCAAAGTGTCTACAGGAGAGCCTGCACTGTTCCCTCCATTCCTCCATGAATAACCCCCTCGCTCTGCTATCCCTTAACTCAGCCTGCCTACCTTGTTTCTTCCTACAGTAGAGAATTAAGGAGTGATTGTACATCGTTACCTCTGTTTGACTTCATGCTGTTTTTCCAAGTTGCAGTAAACTGTGTGCCTTCGGTTTTACTGGTACCCTCTTGGACTTGCCTCTTTATTTTGTCTCTAACAAAAAGAACTCACTAAAAGGCACTGGCATCACATTGGACTTACACTAACTACCGATGGCCCCAGCAGGGCCCTATTGCAATCCCAGCTACTGAACGAGCCACCATCTCCGGCAGAGTAGCCATCACCGTGACACCGTTAGTATTGGTGCAACCGCTCGAGCTACCCTTCTGTCGACTTCTGCTCACTGCACTATCACTGCTGTGTAAAGCACAGGAGCGTTAGTCGTTGAATTCGCTGTCAATCGCTTGTGTGCCTGACAGTTGTAAAGAGTGTATAGAGACCGTAAGTTACTCATCTGCACCAAATGCTCAATCAAAAACATTGAAGCTGTTATGAATGCTAAAAGAGTAAAACAATGCCCAAAGACAGGACACTATTTACTTAGGCCGGGTTCACACGGGCAGATTTCAATTGTGAATCTGCGATTGGAATCTGCACGGTGGATCTGCGGCTAAACGCAGTCATTAGAAAGAAAGAGAAACCATTTCCGCTGTTAATTGTTCTGGGAGCCCACCTGGCTACCCAGCCTGTATTCCATGCATGCTCCCATCTGATGTCCCTGCAAAGGGATGGGGTTTTCTCTTTCCACACTTCTCTGACTGCTTCAACTATCACCATCTGTGAAGCATTATAGGTCCATCAGGTCAAGACATATAGAGGCGCTGTCCAGACCACCACATTTTGCTTAAACGCAGGCATTGAAAGGCATGAAATTTTGATTTTTCCTTCACACTTGCGGATACGAATTGCCTCTCTGTCCCGTTGAATGGGGCCGCTCCGGCGTGCTCGCGCCGCACAGGTCGTCTGCGCATGCGGGACAACCCCTTTAAGGCCGTTTCTATAAGGGCGACACAATATGAACGTGAGAAAATCTAAGCCATATCGCATTGGTGGTCGCTACATTGAATGGCTGTGATTAGTCCATCAAACGCTGGCTCTAATTGGCCGAGCGCCGTAGCACTCAGCTAATCACAGGCAGCGCTTTCTGGAGGCAGGGATTTACAAATCCCTGACCAGGGAAAAATGCCTGAAGACAACTGCCGGGAACTGTGGAGAAGATGCGCCAGAGCTGACAGCACTTCTTAAGTGATGTATGTGTTTTTTTTTAATGCAGCTAGGCTTACTTGAGTGGCTTTACAGTAGGATTTCCTATGTTTTTGGACGATGTAATGCAACACATAGTAAGGCTCGATAGGGAAACATGGGTACAAAAAAAATCACAAATTGCAGCTGTATAGAGCATGCCGTGATTTTGATGTCTTGCAATGTCGAAGACTACAAAATATCACTTGTGTGGAAGAAACCATAGGAAAGCATGGGCTCTACATACATGCAATTTGTAGCACTATTGCATCGCAACAAAATCGTCCATGTGGGAGCGGCCTAACTCAGACAACCTATTTCGGGCTAAGACAACATAGTGGAATTTTTGCAGACTGCAGGTGGCAATCCAATTTCGGATTCAGGGTTTCCTAGGGGGTTTTCTCTTTCTGCCATTATACAATGGCGCCATCTGCTGGCTAGAGCCAGTACTGCAGTATGGGACATGCTGGAGAGGCCCCCAACAACAGAGCGGCCAGTAATATACAGTAAGAATACCCTGCCGGACGTCTTCCGACATCGAAGCTGTACAGCCTTCAATCAAAATGTCCTCAGATGTCAGACAGTGGATTGGAAAGGGTTAATGGGGGATGTTATCTCAGGTGATATGGATCATGCAGTGTAACAAGGGGGCATCTTCTACGTCTAGAGGAAAGGTTTCTACACCAACATAGAAAGGGGTGCTTTACTGTAAGAGCAGTGAGACTATGGAACTCTTTGCTTGAGCATGTGGTGATGGTGAACTCTCTAAAAGAGTACAAGAGGGGCCTTGACACCTTTTTGGAGCAACACAATATTATGTGTTATAACTTATAATCACTAATTTTTTCAAAAGTGTCGGTGATCCTGGGATTATTCTGATGGCCAAATTGGAGTCAGAAAGAAATTTTTTTCTCTTAATGCTGGGTTCACACGGGGCTGATTTGCCGTGGCTTTGCTGCTGTTTTTCCGTTGCAGTTTTGCCACAGAAGAACCGCTTCTGCGGCAAAACCGCTTTAAGCTTATTTTCTGACTATTTTCTGACTTCGTCCATCCTGACAGCACACATGGAGGTTGCCCTTTAACCTCGTTGGGACAGGAAGAGGAGAGTTTAAAAGGCCACCTTCCACCGCTATTCTCCAGTGTTCTTCCTGTCCCAATGGGACACAAGGGAGAGTTGCCAAATCCAGGACTCTTACCTGGATTTGGCAGATCTTCGCAACACTGCCCTGCAAATGTCGCACATCGCAAGACCAGTGGTTTCCTGCTGGAGCAGAAGGTCCCTCCACAAATGCCGGGCATCCCTGCGAAGAAGACAAAAAAGGAAAAACAATTACGGAGGTCTGGCTTCTGCAGCGGCAGTAAGTTCAGACTTTTTCCGGGAAAGTCAGCCGCTTACCTGTTTCCCTGGCTGGACTTACAGCGCAGCTGCAGGTCATCGGGGGCATCCACTGTGCCGACCGCCGTGCCGGTCGGTGACGGGCGGCCTCAGGTGACGTGGATATGTGACTGCAGGTGACGCGGCCGCACGCATATTACCAAAGGAGGCCTGAGTTCTCCTATGGGGCCGATTCAGCCAATCAGCTGGCTGGAATCGGCACCACGTGACACAGCGGCGTGCCCGCGCATTGCCGTGCACAGGATTGTGCTGCCTGAGTTCTCCTGTGCGGCCGATTCAGCCAACAGCGGCGTGCCCGCGCATTGCCGTGCACAGGATTGTGCTTTGCCCGCGCTTTCACATGTTCAGTGCCTTGCCATGCACTCGTGTGGACACAGGATTGTGCCTTGCCCGCGGTTTACATGCCACTCGTGTGTGGCACAGAGAGTTATTGATTTGGCAGGTATTTTTTGTGCTTTTTGGCAGGTATTTTTTGTGCTTTTTGGCAGGTTTTTTTTGTGCTTTTGCCAAAGGTGATTATTTCTTTTGCGCACGTGGATTTGCCAGCGGAAGTTTTACATCTTTTGCGCAAGTGGATTTGCCAGCGGACGTTTTACACAGGACTACTAAAAGCCAAGGTAAGCTGCTGCATCTGCTCATTTAATTGCGCTCTTACTTCCCCTGCGCGCATTGGCGGAGAGGCGGCCAATTCTGCATGCCGCTGCATTGTCCACGAGCGCGATCCCCAGCATGCCGCTGCATTGTCGCCGCGATCCCCAGCATGCCGCTGCATTGTCCACGAGCGCGATCCCCAGCATGCCACTGCATTTTCGCCATGCCGCTGCATTGTCCACGAGCGCGATCCCCAGCATGCCGCTGCATTGTCCACGAGCGCGATCCCCAGCATGCCGCTGCATTGTCGCTGCGATCCCCAGCATGCCGCTGCATTATCGCCATGCCGCTGCATTGTCCACGAGCGCGATCCCCAGCATGCCGCTGCATTGTCCACGAGCGCGATCCCCAGCATGCCACTGCATTTTCGCCATGCCGCTGCATTGTCCACGAGCGCGATCCCCAGCATGCCGCTGCATTGTCCACGAGCGCGATCCCCAGCATGCCGCTGCATTGTCCACGAGCGCGATCCCCAGCATGCCGCTGCATTGTCCACGAGCGCGATCCCCAGCATGCCGCTGCATTGTCGCTGCGATCCCCAGCATGCCGCTGCATTATCGCCATGCCGCTGCATTGTCCACGAGCGCGATCCCCAGCATGCCGCTGCATTGTCGCCGCGATCCCCAGCATGCCGCTGCATTGTCGCCGCGATCCCCAGCATGCCGCTGCATTGTCGCCGCAATCCCCAGCATGCCGCTGCATTGTCGCCGCAATCCCCAGCATGCCGCTGCATTGTCGCCGCAATCCCCAGCATGCCGCTGCATACATGGTCGCCGCTGCATTGTCCACGAGCGCGATCCCCCAGCATGCCACTGCATTGTCGCCATGCAGCTGCATTGTCCACGAGCGCGATCCCCAGCATGCCGCTGCATTGTCGCCGCGATCCCCAGCATGCCGCTGCATTGTCGCCGCGATCCCCAGCATGACGCTGCATGCATGGTCGCCGCTGCATTGTCCACGAGCGCGATCCCCAGCATGCCGCTGCATTGTCGCCGCGATCCCCAGCATGCCGCTGCATGCATGGTCGCCGCTGCATTGTCCACGAGCGCGATCCCCAGCATGCCGCTGCATTGTCGCCGCGATCCCCAGCATGCCGCTGCATGCATGGTCGCCGCTGCATTGTCCACGAGCACGATCCCCAGCATGCCGCTGCATTGCTATGTGTGGAGACGCGGTTACCAGAGATTTGTGCGCTGTGCGCTGCTACGTGTGGAGACGCGATTACCTGAGATTTGTGCGCTGTGCGCTGCTACGTGTGGAGACAACACCCAAGATTTGTGCGCTACGTGTGGTGAGTACGTCACCTGAGATTTGCGTGACGCCACCTGACGCAACCTGTCTTTTTTTTGCAGATTTGTGCGCCTTATTGCAAAATAACGTGTGGAGAGGATCCTGACGTTTGGACGCGTTTCGAGAAGAATTTCGCTTCGCTCGGACACCATCTGACATCACTCAGTGAGGTAAGCTGCTGCATCTGCCAAATTTTTCATTGCTTGCATATGCTCATGTGTACATGCATGCGTGCCTGTATGCGTACATGCCTGTATGCGTACATGCATGCATGCCTTATGCGTACATGCGTGCCTGCGTGTATGCGTACGTGCGTGCCTGTATGCCTATGTGCGGGCATGCGTGCCGTATGCGTGCGGGCATGCGTGCCGTATGCGTGCGGGCATGCGTGCCGTATGCGTGCGGGCATGCGTGCATGCCTTATGCGTGCGGGCATGCGTGCATGCCTTATGCGTGCGGGCATGCCTTATGCGTGCGGGCATGCCTTATGCGTGCGGGCATGCCTTATGCGTGCGGGCATGCGTGCCTTATGCGTGCGGGCATGCGTGCCGTATGCGTGCGGGCATGCGTGCCGTATGCGTGCGGGCATGCGTGCCGTATGCGTGCGGGCATGCCTTATGCGTGCGGGCATGCATGCCTTATGCGTGCGTGCATGCCTTATGCGTGCGTGCATGCGTGCATGCCTTATGCGTGCGGGCATGCGTGCATGCCTTATGCGTGCGGGCGTGCATGCCTTATGCGTGCGGGCGGGCATGCCTTATGCGTGCGGGCATGCATGCCTTATGCGTGCGGGCATGCGTGCATGCCCTTGTGCGTGCGGGCATGCGTGCATGCCCTTGTGCGTGCGGGCATGCGTGCATGCCCTTGTGCGTGCGGGCATGCGTGCATGCCCTTGTGCGTGCGGGCATGCGCGCATGCCCTTGTGCGTGCGGGCATGCGTGCCTGCATGCATGCCTGTGTGCGTGCGTGCCTTATGCGTGAGTGCGTGCCTTATGCGTGAGTGCGTGCCTTATGCGTACATGCATGCCTGTATGCGTGCGTGCATGCATTATGCGTACATGCGCGCATTATGCGTACATGCGCGCATTATGCGTACACGCATGCCTGTATGTGTACACGCATGCCTTATGTGTACACGCATTCCTGTATGCGTACACACATGCGTGGCTGTATGCCTATGTGCGTGCATGCGTGCCTTGTGCGTACAGGCACGCGTGCGTGCCTGTATGCGGACATGCACGCGTGCGTGCCTGTATGCGGACATGCACGCGTGCGTGCCTGTATGCGGACATGCACGCGTGCCTGTATGCGGACATGCACGCGTGCCTGTATGCGGACATGCACGCGTGCCTGTATGCGGACATGCACGCGTGCCTGTATGCGGACATGCACGCGTGCCTGTATGCGGACATGCACGCGTGCCTGTATGCGGACATGCACGCGTGCCTGTATGCATGCATTTATGTATCGATGCACGCATGCGTGTACATGCATGCAGATGCACACATGCATGCATAGATGCACGCATGCATGTATGTATGTATAGATGCATGCATAATTCTTCTGACCTGGTTGGGGGAGTAGTGGTCATTGTAAGTGGGTTGAGCGGATCTAGGAATCAGTAATACTGGTGGGATGTGACTGTTAACCTGCTGATTTCTCGTCATTTCCTGCAGATCTGACGTCCTTGAGAACGGGAAGGCTGGCAGACAGTGAAGAGACCCTCGTCGTTCAGCAATCTTTAAACCCTTCTTTTAATGCACTGTTTTTTCCCAGTGACTCCCTTGTTTTTAATACGCTTTTTAAAAAAAATAATTATGACGGAGGATCCTGAAAAACTGCGCAATATTTTACTGCAATGCATTAAACAGAAAAGACCCATAAACACAGCGGCCTTTTGTCTATGTCACAAAGGCTGCTAGGTGTCATAATTAAGGATGAGCGAGTATACTTGCTAAGGTACTACTCGTTCGAGTAATGTGCCTTAAACGAGTGTCTCCCTGCTCATCCTTAAAGATTCGGGGGCCGCCGTGAGGGAGAGCGGGGAGGAACGGAGGGGAGATCTCTCTATCTCCCCTGCGACTCACCTGTCAGCCGCAGCGGTCCCCGAATCTTTATGGACGAGCAGGGAGATACTCGTCTAAGGCACATTACTTGAACGAGTAGTGCCTTAGCGAGTATACTCGCTCATCCTTAATTATGACACCTAGCAGCCTTTGCAAACTTGGATTGGTGTAGGAAAACTAAGTGTTCCTCAAAATTCTGAAAAGTAATGTTAAATTTGTACGTCTCCTAAATGGAAAAAATAAATGTACAAAAGTTTTAAACCGTGCTTCCAGAATAAAGTGAACAGATGGAAATCTATATGTTCGCAGAGATTTGTACAGAATGTTGGCACTTATTTTATATATGACATTTGACAATGTGAAAAAATGAAAATTCAAAATTGTGCAAAGTAGCAATTTTAATAAATATACACAACTTTTAACAGTCCTTTTTTACTACCTAACAGAAGTACAACAAGGGGAAGAAAAAAATGTCACAGTCACTTGGATATGCAAAACCTTTACGGACTTATGATATGTCAAGTGACACATGTAAAGTTCCAAGTTTTCAGTCTGTCACTAAGGCGCAAACAGGCTTGTTCTCTAAGGGGATAAATAGCTTAGTGTATAAACTGTGAACCGACTAACGAGGGACAGTGAGCAGCATCACATGCAACCTGACAATCTTCATCGTACTGCTCCATCAGATCCTGATGATGGATTTCCATAGCAGGTGATGGGCCATTTCCAGCTTTTAAGCGTCCTCCGGAGCCAACATCTGGGAACTTTTGGCTCTCTGGTGATTCAACTCTGTGGTTGTGAGCACCGGAAACGGTTACCACAGTGCAGTATTCTGACCAAAACGTATCAGCTGACCTAGAAGGAGGAAGAAAAAAAAAATTAACCCTGCCTGCAATTGGCTTAATTCCGTGGGTTTTCCTAGTTCTTGCACTGTCCCTGCTTTTCTTCACTCCTACTTTAATAGATAAAGACATCGTATTTGGACAATTGGTATGTTTCTCCGAAGGTTGGTGCAGTATTGGGATGGAACCTGTACGTTTGCTTAAAAAAAGGAATTAAATGCTCAAATCTAATGTTATGTCTTTTTCGCCCAATAAGACGAATTTAACACAGCAAGTGTGTGAGAGAGAGAGAGGGGGTGGCTGAGTAAGTGGGTGAGCATACATGCATGTATACATACATGCACGCATACAGGCATGCATGCACACAGGAACGCGTGCGTGTACGCATACAGGCACGCGTGCGTGTACGCATAAGGCATGCACGCATACAGGCACGCGTGCGTGTACGCATAAGGCATGCACGCATAAGGCATGCATGCACGCACATAGGCATACAGGCATGCATGTACGCATACAGGCATGCATGTACGCATACAGGCATGCATGTGTGTACGCATACAGGCATGCGTGTACGCATACAGGCATGCGTGTACACACAGGCATGCGTGTACACACAGGCATGCGTGTACACACAGGCATGCGTGTACGCATAAGGCATGCACGCATACAGGCACGCGTGCGTGTACGCATAATGCCCGCACGCATAAGGCACGCATGCCCGCACGCATAAGGCACGCATGCCCGCACGCATAAGGCATGCACGCATGCCCGCACGCATAAGGCATGCACGCATAAGGCATGCATGCCCGCACGCATAAGGCATGCAGGCACGCATGCCCGTACGCACAAGGCATGCACGCATGCCCGCACAAGGGCATGCACAAGGCATGCACGCATGCCCGCACGCATGCCCGCACGCATAAGGCACGCATGCCCGCACGCATAAGGCACGCATGCCCGCACGCATAAGGCATGCCCGCATGCCCGCACGCATAAGGCATGCCCGCATGCCCGCACGCATAAGGCATGCCCGCATGCCCGCACGCATAAGGCATGCCCGCACGCACAAGGCATGCATGCCCGCACGCATAAGGCACGCATGCCCGCACGCATAAGGCACGCATGCCCGCACGCATAAGGCATGCACGCATGCCCGCACGCATAAGGCATGCACGCATAAGGCATGCATGCCCGCACGCATAAGGCATGCAGGCACGCATGCCCGTACGCACAAGGCATGCACGCATGCCCGCACAAGGCATGCACGCATGCCTGCACGCATGCCCGCACGCATAAGGCACGCATGCCCGCACGCATAAGGCATGCCCGCATGCCCGCACGCATAAGGCATGCCCGCATGCCCGCACGCATAAGGCATGCCCGCATGCCCGCACGCATAAGGCATGCCCGCATGCCCGCACGCATAAGGCATGCCCGCACGCATAAGGCATGCATGCCCGCACGCATAAGGCATGCACGCATGCCCGCACGCATAAGGCACGCACGCACACAGGCATGCATGCACGCACGCATACAGGCATGCATGCAGGCACGCATGCACGCACGCACAAGGCATGCACGCACGCATAAGGCATGCCCGCACGCATAAGGCATGCCCGCACGCATAAGGCATGCACGCATGCCCGCACGCATAAGGCATGCACGCATGCCCGCACGCATACGGCACGCATACGGCACGCATGCCCGCACGCATACGGCACGCATGCCCGCACGCATACGGCACGCATGCCCGCACATAGGCATACAGGCACGCACGTACGCATACACGCAGGCACGCATGTACGCATAAGGCATGCATGCATGTACGCATACAGGCATGTACGCATACAGGCACGCATGCATGTACACATGAGCATATGCAAGCAATGAAAAATTTGGCAGATGCAGCAGCTTACCTCGCTGAGTGATGTCAGATGGTGTCCGAGCGAAGCGAAATTCTTCTCGAAACGCGTCCAAACGTCAGGATCCTCTCCACACGTTATTTTGCAATAAGGCGCACAAATCTGCAAAAAAAAGACAGGTTGCGTCAGGTGGCGTCACGCAAATCTCAGGTGACGTACTCACCACACGTAGCGCACAAATCTTGGGTGTTGTCTCCACACGTAGCAGCGCACAGCGCACAAATCTCAGGTAATCGCGTCTCCACACGTAGCAGCGCACAGCGCACAAATCTCTGGTAACCGCGTCTCCACACATAGCAATGCAGCGGCATGCTGGGGATCGTGCTCGTGGACAATGCAGCGGCGACCATGCATGCAGCGGCATGCTGGGGATCGCGGCGACAATGCAGCGGCAAGCTGGGGATCGCGCTCGTGGACAATGCAGCTGCATGGCGACAATGCAGTGGCATGCTGGGGGATCGCGCTCGTGGACAATGCAGCGGCGACCATGTATGCAGCGGCATGCTGAGGATCGCGGCAACAATGCAGCGGCATGCTGGGGATTGCGGCGACAATGCAGCGGCATGCTGGGGATTGCGGCGACAATGCAGCGGCATGCTGGGGATCGCGGCGACAATGCAGCGGCATGCTGGGGATCGCGGCGACAATGCAGCGGCATGCTGGGGATCGCGCTCGTGGACAATGCAGCGGCATGGCGATAATACAGCGGCATGCTGGGGATCGCAGCGACAATGCAGCGGCATGCTGGGGATCGCGCTCGTGGACAATGCAGCGGCATGCTGGGGATCGCGCTCGTGGACAATGCAGCGGCATGGCGAAAATGCAGTGGCATGCTGGGGATCGCGCTCGTGGACAATGCAGCGGCATGCTGGGGATCGCGGCGACAATGCAGCGGCATGCTGGGGATCGCGCTCGTGGACAATGCAGCGGCATGCAGAATTGGCCGCCTCTCCGCCAATGCGCGCAGGGGAAGTAAGAGCGCAATTAAATGAGCAGATGCAGCAGCTTACCTTGGCTTTTAGTAGTCCTGTGTAAAACGTCCGCTGGCAAATCCACTTGCGCAAAAGATGTAAAACTTCCGCTGGCAAATCCACGTGCGCAAAAGAAATAATCACCTTTGGCAAAAGCACAAAAAAAACCTGCCAAAAAGCACAAAAAAAACCTGCCAAAAAGCACAAAAAATACCTGCCAAAAAGCACAAAAAATACCTGCCAAATCAATAACTCTCTGTGCCACACACGAGTGGCATGTAAACCGCGGGCAAGGCACAATCCTGTGTCCACACGAGTGCATGGCAAGGCACTGAACATGTGAAAGCGCGGGCAAAGCACAATCCTGTGCACGGCAATGCGCGGGCACGCCGCTGTTGGCTGAATCGGCCGCACAGGAGAACTCAGGCAGCACAATCCTGTGCACGGCAATGCGCGGGCACGCCGCTGTGTCACGTGGTGCCGATTCCAGCCAGCTGATTGGCTGAATCGGCCCCATAGGAGAACTCAGGCCTCCTTTGGTAATATGCCGGCCGCACTGATTGATAACACGGCCACACTGGCTGATGACGCGGCTGCGCTGGCTGATGACGCGGCCCAGGTGACGCGCACGCGCTGATTGGGTGCGGCCACGCTCGCTGACCGAGATGATGTGCATGCAAGCTAGGGGGCATGCTCCCGACGACGTCAGATGCCGGGGGCGGGCCCAGATGCCGGGAATGCGGCGGGAGACGCCAAATTCAAATAAAAACCATCCTTTTCCCAGGCAGCTCACCCTTTTGGGAATACTGCCACGCTTCTTCCAGCTCTACAGGAAAATGGAGACCGTGGAAGGAAACAGGGGAAGTGCAGCAAGTGTGAGTAGTCCACTTGGACAAAGAACTTGTCATGTAAATTGCACTATTATCCTCCAAGTTAATAGCCTCTCCTACATTTCCATTGCAGGAGGATGCATCCAAAAAATTGGAATCCAAAAGCAGGCTCAGGAAGTGCGCATTGTGCGCCACAAAAATGGAGGATAATACGAAAAAGCTTGTATGCGTCGAGTGCACGTCTAAAATTGTTAAAGAGGAACAACAATCCTTAAGGGAAATTATCCGCTTGATGGTACGGGAGGAAGTCCAGGCAATCAGATCCGATCCTGCTTCCCAACCTAAGCCTGGGCCGTCTAGGCATGAACGCAGGACTTGGCTTCCTCAGACTCCGATGAGTCAGACTTGGACATGGCTGAAGGTGAAATTTCAGACTTGTCCACGCCGGTCCTCTTAGAAGATGATGAAAAGAAGTATTACTTTTCCATTTGTGATTTGGAGGAACTAATAACAGCTGTTTGTAAATCTATGGAAGAATTAGACGTCCAACAACCCAGGTCTCTTCAGGACAAGATGTTTGGTGAGCTGAGAACAAGACGGCGCAAGTATTTTTCCATTAATCAAACACTAAAACAATTGGTGGAAGATGAGTGGAAAAAAGGCAGAGAGACAATTGTCGATGTCCAAAGACTTCAAGGACAGGCTCTTGTTCTCTGCTGACAAGACTAAATTATGGAACACAGTTCCGAAAGTTGACATCCAAGTCACTAAATTAATTAAAAAGACAACACTCCCATTTGAGTATGCGTCTCAGCTTAAGGATCCCATGGACCGGAAGGTGGGCGGGCTCCTCAAGTGTGGCTGGGAGACTACAGCCAACCTGATAGACGCTAAGATCGCGACTACTTCAGTCGCTCGTTCCATGTTCATATGGCTGTCACAATTAGAGTCGCACCTGAGGCAAAAAACTTCAAGGGGAGAGTTAGCGGAATGTATTCCTTTGTTAAAAAAAGCCATGGGCTTTCTGGCCAATGCTTCGGCTAAATCAGTCCGGTTCTCAGCAAAAAATGCAGCATTATGCAATTCCGCTAGGCGCGCGATGTGGCTCTGAGCATGGTCGGGTGACACCGCCTCAAAAAAAAAATTGTGCTCAATCCCCTTCCAAGGGGAATACTTATTTGGTCCTGTGTTGGACAAAATTCTAGAGAAGGCAGAAGACAAGAAAAAGGGATTTCCATCAGATTTCTCTTCCAGGAGCGGCACAGGGTTTAGACAGTTCTTTCGTTCCAAGGCCAAAGAGGCAAAGGCAAGACGGGCAGGTGGTCCTACCCGAAGGGAGGTAAGGGTAAAACTTCCCCTTTCTTCCCGCCAAGACCTGAACAAAAATAATTGGCAGGTTACACCAATTCGCAGGGAGATGGCCTCAGCTTAATGAAAATCCCTGGGTATTGGAAATTGTTTCATTGGGGTATAGAATTGAGTTTGATTCCCTGCCTTCTAGCAAATTTTTGGTTACCCCAACTGATCTCCCCTTCTGCAAACCTGATAAGAGGAAGGGGTTGGGAACCTGTTACAGATGGGAGCGATGGCTCCAGTCCCTTCATCTCAGCGAGGGTTTGGGTATTATTCGCCATTATTTTTGGTGCCAAAACCAAATGGTTCTTTCACATTTATTCTTAATTTAAAATCTCTGAATAATTATATATATAATCACTATTTCAAAATGGAAACAGTGAACTCTACAATTATGTTGATTAATCAGTCAGACGTTATGTGTACAATCGACCTGAAAGAGGCGTACTTTCATATACCTATTCATCCTGCGTACCAGAAATTCCTCAGGTTTGCAGTCAGAATGAAGTCAAAAATGAATGAACCGATAGGATTCCTTAGGAATCAGGGTATCTGCATAGTACCTTATTTGGATGATTTGTTACTTGTCTGGGGAAGTTCCGAGATTATGGAACAACATCCAAACATAACGTTAGGTCTTTTTTCGGATCTGGGATGGCTGACTAACCTGGAAAAATCAAGTCTTCAGCCAAATACAAGGAAAACTTTTCTGGGAGTTTAGTTAGACTCTCGCAAATGTTGCCCTTTTTTACGCCTGTCAAAAAGGATATTTACGTGGGCGGAAGAAAATGTAAGATCCCTGTCAGGAGTGCATCTAAAGGGCTCTCTAAATATGGTCACGGATTATCTGAGTCGGGAGGAAATAAATCCAAGAAATTGGTCCCTAATAGAGATGATCGAGCACCAAAATGCTCGGGTGCTCGTTGCTCGAGTCGAACTTTCTGCAATGCTCGAGAGTTCATTTCGAGTAACGAACCCCATTGAAGTCAATGGGCGACTTGAGCATTTTTGTATATGACCGATGCTCGCTAAGGTTTCCATTTGTGAAAATCTGGAAAACCCAAGAAAGTGATGGAAACGACACAGAAACGGATAGGGCAGGCCAGGGGCAACATGCAGGGCTGCATCTCAGGCTCCCAGGTCTCACTATTAAGCCACAATAGCGGCAAGAATGTGCTCCCCCCCTAACAATTTTTACTTCGGACAAACCCTCATTGGCAAGGCACACCTTAGCTAAGCACCACACTACCTCCAACCAAACACACCGCTGCCTCTTCTCCTGGGTTACATGCTGCCTAACCCACCGCACGACCCTGCGTCCGCAGCGCACACAAAAGTGTCCCTGCACAGCCTTCAGCTGCCCTCATGCCACACCACCCTCATGACTATTTATAAGTGCGTCTGCCATGAGGAGGAACCGGAGGCACACACTGCAGAGGGTTGGCAGGGCCAGGTAGCGACCCTCTTTAAAAGGAAAGGGGGGCGATAGCCCACAATGCTGTTGAGAATCGATGAGAAATTGACGTTCGATCTTCATTCCAATCCTGTGCCACCTCCGTCAGGAGCTGCAAACGTGGGCATAAAGGGGACTCAGCTGCCAGCCCAGCACTTCTACGCATCTCCACAATGCAGCAATACTCGGTGTGGGAAGTATGTGAGCGGGCCCTGGGTCAGCCTCTGTCCCAGCAAACACCTTGTGTGGCCCAAGGTGCTGCGAGTGACATAGCAATGGGGAATCCATGTTCCCACACACTACTCATTCTGTTTGGGTGTCGGATACCTCATCGACAACAAAAGGGGTAAACCATCTGCACTCTGCACCATCCCCAAGTCTGTCAGTGTTTTGGGGACAGACAGGTACAACTCCGCTATGGGAAGCCTGTGTGCACCCGCAGCATGGGTGGCTAGCAGGAACCCACAGACGGTACATAAAGAAATCCCATTGCAGCTCCCCGGATAGCTGAGCTTACGTGAGAGAAAATACATGTTGGCTTCGGCCCAGACTGCATACCCTAGTCAGTCTGTTTTTTTTAAAAGTGCCAGGCAGGTACAACTCCGCTATGGGAAGTCTGTGTGCACCCGCAGCATGGGTGGCTCGCAGTAACCCACAGACGGTACATAAAGAAATCCCATTGCAGTGCCCCGGATAGCTGAAGTTACGTGAGAGAAAATACATGTTGGCTTCGGCCCACACTCCATGCCCTAGTCAGTCTGGGTTTTTTTTTAAAAAGTGCCAGGCAGGTACAACTCCGCCATGGGAAGTTTGTGTGCACCTGCAGCATGGGTGGCTAGCAGGAACTCACAGACGGTACATAAATAAATCCCATTGCAGTGCCCCAGGAGTTGCAAACGTGGTCATAAAGGGGATTCAGGTGCCAGCCCAGCTCTTCTACACATCTCCACAATGCAGCAATACTCTGTGTGGGAAGTATGTGAGCGGGCCCTGGGTCTGCCTCTGTCAGAGCAAACACCTTGTGTGGCCCAAGGTGCTGCGAGTGACATAGCAATGGGTAATCTATGTGTCCACACACTACTCATTCTGTTTGGGTGTCGGATACCTCATCGACAACGCAAGGGGTAAACCATCTGCACTCTGCACCCTACCCAAGTCTGTCAGTGTTTTGGGGACAGACAGGTAAAACACCTCTATGGGAAGTCTGTGTGCACCCACAGCATGGGTGGGTCCAAGAAACTTAAAGACAGTACACATAAAGAAAATCAGAGTGCCCAACATGGCAGACTTTCACTGCGCCGAGGACATAGGCCTCTGCACAAACCCTCAGCAATCGCGGGCATAGAGCGGACTCTGATGCTAGCGTAGCAGTGAACGTCTCATTAGCGCTGTATCGCTCCTCTTGTTTGTCCCAATGCAGTGCCTTGGATAGCTGTGGTAACGTGAGAGAAAATACATGTTGGCTTCGGCCCACACTCCATGCTCTAGTCAGTCTGTTTTGGTTTTTTTTAAAGTACCAGGCAGGTACAACTCCGCTATGGGAAGTCTGTGTGCACCCACAGCATGGGTGGGTCCCATGAACCCAGAGAAGGTACATAAAGAAATCCCATTGCAGTGCCCCGCATAGCTGTGGTAACGTGAGAAAAAATACATGTTGGCTTCGGCCCATACTCCATGCCCTAGTCAGTCTGTTTTTTTTTTTAAAGTGCCAGGCATGTACAACTTTGCTATGGGAAGTCTGTGTGCACCCACAGCATGGGTGGGTCCCAGGAACCCACAGATAGTACATAAAGAAGTCCCATTGCAGTGCCCCCGATAGCTGTGGTAACGTGAGAGAAAATACATGTTGGCCTCGGCCCACAATCCATGCCCTAGTCAGTCTGTTTTTTTTGGGGGGGGGGCAGATTGGTAGAACACCGCGATTGGAAGACTTAGTGCACCCATAGTATACACAGACCCCTGTAATATTTCTGTAGCAAAGGTATAAGCTGACCCCAGTAACAGTTATGTCTAGGGAGACCCCAGTAACATTTCTGTAGTAACAGTATAGACAGACCCCAGTAACATTTCATTAACAGAAGTATAGGCAGACCCCTGTAACATTTCTGTAGCAGAAGAATAGGCAGACCCCCTGTAACATTTACGTGACAGAAGTATAGGCAGACCCCTGTAAGATTTGTGTAGCAGCAGTATAGGCAGACCCCTGTAACATTTCAGTAGCAGCAGTATAGGCAGAGCCCAGTATTTGTAACATTTCAGTAGTAACAATATAGACAGACCCCAGTAACATTTCTGTAGTAACAGTATAGGCAGACCCCTGTAACATTTGTGTTGCAGCAGTATAGGCAGACCCCTGTAACATTTCAGTAGCAGGAGTATAGGCAGACCCCTGTAACATTTCAGTAGCAGCAGTAAAAGGCAGAGCCCAGAATTAATAACAGTACAGAAGCAACAGTATAGACAGACCCCAGTAACATTTCTGTAGTAACAGTATAGGCAGACCCCTGTAACATTTATGTAGCAGCAGTATAGGCAGACCCCGGTAAAATTTGTGTAGCAGCAGTATAGGCAGACCCCGGTAACATTTGTGCAGCAGCAGTATAGGCAGACCGCTGTAACATTTCTGTAGCAGCAGTATAGGCAGACCCCTGTAACATTTGTGTAGCAGCAGTATAGGCAGACCCCAGTAACATTTCTATAGCAGCAGTATAAGCAGACCCCTGTAACATTTCTGTAGCAGAAGCATAGGCAGACCCCAGTACCATTTTTGTAGCAGCAGTATACGCAGACCCCAGTACCATTTCTGTAGAAGTAAAGGCAGACTCCAGTAACATTTCTGTCGCAGCAGTATAAACAGACCCCTGTAACATTTATGTAGCAGAAGTATACGCAGACCCCTGTAACATTTCTGTAGTAACAGTATAGACAGATCCCAGTAACATTTCTGTAGCAGAAGTACAGGCAGACCCCAGTAACATCCTTGTGGCAGCAGTATAGGCAGACCCCTGTAACATTTACGTGGCAGAAGTATAGGCAGACCACTGTAACATTTAAGTGGCAGCAGTATAGGCAGACTCCAGTAACATCCTTGTGGCAGCAGTATAGGCAGACCCCTGTAAAATGTACATGGCAAAAGTATAGGCAGACCCTAGTAACATCCTTGTGGCAGCAGTATAGACAGACCCCTGTAACATTTAAGTGGCAGCAGTATAGGCAGACCCCAGTAACATTCTTGTTGCAGCAGTATAGGCAAACCCCTGTAAAATTTACATGGCAGCACTATAGGCAGACCCCAGTAACGTTTTTGTAGCAGAAGTATACGCAGACCCCTGTAACATTTCTGTAGTAACAGTATAGACAGATCCCAGTAACATTTCTGTAGCAGAAGTGCAGGCAGACCCCAGTAACATCCTTGTGGCAGCAGTATAGGCAGACCCCTGTAAAATTTACGTAGCAGAAGTATAGGCAGACCCCTGTAACATTTAAGTGTCAGCAGTATAGGCAGACCCCAGTAACATCCTTGTGGCAGCAGTATAGGCAGACCCCTGTAAAATTTACGTGGCAGCAGTATACGCAGACCCCTGTAACATTTAAGTGGCAGCAGCATAGACAGACCCCTGTAACTTTCTTGTAGCAGAAGTATAGGCAGGCAGACTCCAGTAAAATTTCTGCAGTAATAGTATAGGCCAACCTCTGAAACATTGGGGTACGATGAGCGTAGGGGAAGGCCGGAAAAATTAGTTGGATAAGAGTGTAGGCGTAGGCCCAAAAAATAAGTGTATCAACCAAGAGGGAAGGTGAAACCCATAAAATTTTTTTGAAAGATACAGCTCAATGTTGCTTAATTTGTAACAGAGCCTATAGGCAGCCCTGTTGAAAAAATTGGTTCATGTTAAAGTATCAATACTTTTGAAACTTTGAAAAATTGTAAAAACATTGGTAGATGAGCATTTTGGGCCGCAGAAAAATTGGCCGTTCAGCGCGATGACATGTTGTTTCTGGAGGAGGAGGACTAATGTCAGAGACAGATTGACAAAGATAAATGCCCCGTTTTCCCAGTGATAGAGAAGAGTACTTTTATCTGCGGTTGCAGCGAAAAGAATCTTTAGGTTCTGCTGCTCTCTGCCGGTGGAGAAGAGAAGTCTGGGGAAATCCAGGCTTCGTTCATCTTTATGAGTGTAAGCATGTCGGCACTGGCAGTTGACAGGCGGGTACGCTTGTCCGTGATGATTCCCCCAGCTGCACTAAACACCCTGTCTGACAAGACACTAACGGCAGGGCAAGCCAGCACCTCTAGGGCATACAGTGCAAGTTTGTGCCACGTGTCCAGCTTTGACACCCAATAGTTGTATGGAGCAGAGGCATCATGGAGGACGGTGGTATGATCGGCTACGTACTTCCCCACCATCCTTTTACAGTGCTTCCTCTGATTCAGCCTTGACTGGGGAGTGGTGACGCAGTCTTGCTGGGGAGCCATACAGCTGGCAAAGGCCTTGGAGAGTGTTCCCCTGCCTGCGCTGAACATGCTGCCTAATCTCCGCGCCTCCCCTACTATTTGGCCCTCGGAACTGCGCATTCTGCCGCTAGCGCTGTCAGATGGGAAGTTTACCATCAGTTTGTCCACCAGGGCCCTGTGGTATTGCATAACTCTCGAACCCCTTTCCTCTTCGGGAATGAGAGTGGAATGGTTCTCCTTATATCGTGGGTTAAGCAGGGTGTACACCCAGTAATCCGTAGTGGCCAGAATGCGTCTAACGTGAGGGTCACGAGAAAGGCAGCCTAACATGAAGTCAGCCATGTGTGCTAGGGTACCAGTACGCAACACATCGCTGTCCTCACTAGGAAGATCACTTTCAGGATCTTCCTCCTCCTCCTCCTTGTCCACAGGCCATACAGGCTAAATAGATGGGAGGCAAGCAGCATGGGTACCCTCTGCAGTGGGCCCAGCTGTCTCTTCCCCCTCCTCCTCCTGCTCCTCCCCCTCCTCCTCCTCCTCCCAACGCGCTGAGATATAGACATAAGGTTGCTTTGACTATCAAGCGACATACTCTCTTCCCCCATCTCCTGTTCCGACCGCAAAGCATCAGCCTTTATGGTTTGCAGCGAACTTCTCAGCAGGCATAGCAGAGGAATGGTGACGCTAATGATTGCAGCATCGCCGCTCATCATCTGGGTAGACTCCTCAAAGTTTCCAAGGACCTGGCAGATATCTGCCATCCAGGCCCACTCCTCGGTAAAGAATTGAGGAGGCTGACTCCCAGTACGCCGCCCATGTTGGAGTTGGTATTCCACTATTGCTCTACGCTGCTCATACAGCCTGGCCAACATGTGCAGCGTAGAATTCCTCCGTGTGGACACGTCGCGCAGCAGTCGGTGCTCTGGCAGATTAAACCAATGTTGCAGGGTCCGCAGGGTGGCAGTGTCTGTGGTGGACTTGCGGAAATGTGCGCAGACCCGGCACACCTTGCCAAGGAGGTCTTACAAGTGTGGGTAGTTTTTCAGAAACCGCTGAACCACCAAATTGAAGATGTGGGCCAGGCATGGCACGTGTGTGAGGCTGCCGAGCTGCAGAGCCGCCACCAGGCTACGGCCGTTGTCACACACCATCATGCCCGGTTGAAGGCTCAGCGGCGAAAGCCAGAAGTCGGTCTGCTCTGTCAGACCCTGCAACAGTTTCGGGACCGTGTACCTCTTGTCACCTAGGCTGAGTAGTTTCAGCGCGGCCTGCTGACGCTTGCCCACCGCTGTACTGCCGCGCCACACCGACTGCTGGCGACTTGCTTCTCACATTTCTTAATTGAGAGGTAGAGGTTGCGTAGGAGGAGGAGGAGGAGGGGGAGGGTTTAGAGGAGGTGGCATAGACCGCCGCAGATACCAGAACCGAGGAAGGACCCGCAATTCTGGGTGTGGGTAGGACGTGTGCGGTCCCAGGCTCTGACTCGGTCCCAGCCTCCACCAAATTCACCCAGTGTGCCGTCAGGGAGATATAGTGGCCCTGCCCGCCAGTACTTGTCCACGTGTCCGTGGTTAAGTGGACCTTCCCGGTAACCGCGTTGGTGAGGGCACGATTGATGTTGCGGGAGACATGCTGGTGTAGGGCTGGGACGGTACACCGGGAAAAATAGTGGCGACTGG
The DNA here is from genome assembly GCF_035609145.1 of Eleutherodactylus coqui. NCBI lineage: Eukaryota > Metazoa > Chordata > Amphibia > Anura > Eleutherodactylidae > Eleutherodactylus > Eleutherodactylus coqui. The sequence goes on along the minus strand of NC_089843.1, from coordinate 167,251,485 downwards.
GGACCGAGTAGCGTGGGACCGCCACCGCCATCATGTTTTCAAAAAGCCTCCGTTTCCACAAGCGTGTACGGCAGCATCTCCAGGCTGATCAATTTGGCAATGTGCACGTTTAAAGCTTGAGCGTGCGGGTGCGTGGCGGCGTATTTGTGCTTTCGCCGCAACGCTTGCGCTAGCGACAGCTGGACGCTGCACTGAGAGACATTGGTGGATGGGGTCAAGGACAGTGGAGGTGAGGGTGTGGGTGCAGGCCAGGAGACGGTAGTGCCTGTGTCCTCAGAGCGGGGTTGGATCTGAGTGGCAGGTTGGGGCACAGGGGGAGAGGCAGTGGTGCGACCCGGAGGCGGTGAACGGCCTTCATCCTACCTTGTGGGGTGCTTGGCCATCATATGCCTGCGCATGCTGGTGGTGGTGAGGCTGGTAGTGGTGGCTCCCCGGCTGATCTTGGCACGACACAGGTTGCACACCACTGTTCGTCGGTCGTCCGCGCTCTCACTGAAAAACATCCACGCCTTTGAACACCTAGGCCTCTGCACGGTGGCTTGGCGCGAGGGGGCGCAGCAAAGTGCAGCAAATCCACCCCGTGTGAACCCAGACTAAGGGCTTATTCAGACGGGCGTATATCGGCGGGGTTTTCACATCCGGCCGATATACACTACTCCTCTCTGCAGGGGAGGAGGCGGGCTGAGCCAGGCCAGAAGCAGTGCACTGGGTTCTCGACCCCTCTCTCCGCCCCTTGCGGAGAGAGGGGAGACACACTGCAATCCTCCACCTCAGCTGTCATCCATGGTGGGGGATTGCTAGTTCCCCGAAATGATGCGAGGTCTTTTTATATAAAAATGCCTCGCATTTGCAGGGAAATTGCATGTTGGCAAGGGTGATATTGGTTGCAATTGGTTCATGTGTGAAGTTAGCCTTATGCAGGTGCAATTTAAGTGAAAAAAAAATGTTGCAAAAATTGCATGTGTTTTTTGACTGGCACTTGCTTGATCGTCTTTTCTTACTAACATATTTGTTTTTGTTTGTTTGTTTGTTTTTTGTAGAGAGATGTCTATGGACAAACACCAGAAAATAAAACATAATACCAGAACATGCTGCAATTTGCAAAAACTGCAGAAAAAGTGATAAGAAAAAGGAAACGCGGCTACGAAAAAAACAGTGTTGGTAGGGCATTTAAAAAAAAACTGACAGACTAAGGCTGGCTGTCCACAGCCGATAGTTCATAGCGTGATCTGCGGTGATAAATCGCACGCGGATCACGCTTAAAATACTTTCCATAGGATAACTATAGAAAGTGCAGCCCGATGTACACAAGCTAGCACTAGCACTTGTGTAAATCGGGCTGCATTTTCTATAGTTATCGCAATTTCCTGCTCACGTCTAAAAATTTTCCTTGGTGAACTTATCATAATGATAGGTTCATCGCAGTAACTTTAAATGATCTTCCGAGGCGAAAATCCACTCGAGAGAATCAAGCCTGCCCTTGGACAGGCGGCCTTAATGGTGTATGTACATGTGATTTAAAAAGGGCACGTGGATTTGCGACAGGTTTCACCATTCTGCACTGCAGGCCGCACCATCGGTTAGTTTCTATGTGGTGAAATTCTGCAACCTGTGGATATTATTCAGCTGCTAATTTTGTGTGCATAAATCCGTATGGAAAATCTGCAGCATTCTCGCTGTGTGTGCTTTAACCTCAAGGTCTCCTCCACACGGGTGTATGCGTTTTTGCAGGCGACTCAGCACAATGTTTTTTCAATGTAAACAAGTATTTTTTGCACGCGTATTGGCATCTTTTACTGTACATTTTGCACTCGCAGGGCATGTTTATTTGCACGCCGGAGACAAACACGCCCCTATTTAAATGGCTATTTAGCCTAATGAGTTCCTGATATGTTTTTTTTTCTCACAGAATTGCGCAATATATTGTGCATCCTTTTCTATGGGGACCATTTTTGCGCAAATACACAGAACGATTGAGCATAGTCAGGAAATGTGTGCAAACCGATTGATGTCAATGGATTCTATTCTCTGCACATAAATGTTACACATCCAAATACACCCGTGAGAAGGAGCCCTTAAGGCCCATTTACACACAACGATTATCGCTCGAAATTCATTAAAACGATGGCAGATGAGCGATAATCGTTGGGTGTAAATGCTACCATTGTGCACTTTTCGTCTGAACAATGATTTCTAGGTGAGTTTAAAAACCATAATTCAGACCGCAGGCTGCTATCTCCACGGGAGCAGGAGATAACATTGTTTTCTCTTAGCAGCCCATTCCAGAACAGTGAAGCTAATTGCAGTGCTCAGACCACCTGCTGAATACTGCAAGCATCTCTGGAGGCTCATTTACACATAAACGAAGCTGATAAAGTAATAATGGGCATAAGTGCCCATAAAGCCCCATTTAGACAGGACGAATGTGGGGCAAACAATGCCCGACACTCGTCCCCAAACATACTCGGTCTGGTGCTGCTGCATAGGAGTGAGTATTGCTGGCTTACAGTGGGGCGGCTGGAGGAAATTTCTCTCCTCGCACTCCTCCTCACTTCTCCATTTACTTAACATAGCGGCCATTCAATACTGAAAGGCTGCTATTTGCACTGAACGATGATCGTTCCGCTCATCGTCCATGCAGCATAAACGATGGGCGATGAGCTTATGGGCTACAAAATCATCGCTACGTTTTGAAGCCTGAAAGAACCCATTGGAAACCATCAGTTTCACATACATGCATTTTGTGGCACTGATTTTATAGCGAGATTTTGTAGCCTGTGTGAATAAGGCCTAAATAGCAGCCGTTCAGTATTGAACGGCCACTGTGTGAAGTCCATGGAGAGGGGCGGGTAAGCGAGAGAAGAGAAATCTCCTGCAGACACCCTGCCCCCCTGCTGGCCACTCTGTGAGCGAGACACCGATATTAGCTCCCATGCAGCAGCACTGGAGCGAGTGTATGCGGGAACCAGTGTCGGGCATCGTTTGTCTGATATTTGTCCCGTCTAAATGGGCCTTTAGTACTTTATACAAAATAATCACTAAAACTTTCAATCGTTTGAAAGATTATCTTTGCGTGTAAATGGGCCTTTAGGCTGTTTTCACACATATTGAAATTGTTGCATGCATTCAACAAAGGAATACCCACAGCTATTACACTGGAAAACCGTAGTGGCCAAATCTTCACCCAAGTGGTGCAGATTTCCCTGCGTTTTTAATTGAGGATCAGTTATGGAATTTACTCTTCATATTGGCCTGAATTCTGCAGCATAAGTAGCGATCCGCCGCTGCGATGGAGGATAGCAGAGTTTCTCCCATTGCTTTCAATGGGGAAACCTCGCATCACACTGTGCACACCTAGCACATAGTGTGGTGGTACCGCAGGCCACATTGATACAAATGGGAGATGCGAGGGTTCACCCAAAGATAGGACATGCCGCGATTTGTTTCCCCTCATCGTAGTGTGATGCAATGCGGGAAAGCATCGCTCATGTGTATTAAAAAGAATGGTGTTCATATTCCAGCGTAATTTGTATGTTTCACGACGCACAAATCTTGCACAATCCCCCCCCCCCCCCCCCCCCCCGTGTGAAGCTGGCCTAAATGTTACGTGAAAAATATCTGGAGAAGGAACTAAAAAAAAGAAGGTTGCATACAAGTCATGTACCGATCCCAGAAGACTCGCTGCTGACTATAGTCTAAGGCAGTGATGGTGAACCTTCTAAAGACCGAGTGACCAAAGTGCAACCCAAAACCCACTTATTTATCGCAAAGTGCCAACATGTCAGGGGGCGGGGCTTATCACGACGTATGATTTTTATCTATGTCGTTATAAAAAAGACCGGGCCGCTTTAAAATAGACAGCTTGCAGATTTTGACTGCTTTTTGGATGCAGTTACAGTGACCCCCCCTCCCCACGATGCCCCAGCGGTAACAGTGACCTCATGGCGGCCTCAGCGGTAACAGTGACCTTCCCCCACGGCGGCCCCCAGTAGTACTAGGGACATCCCACAGCGGCCCCCAGTAGTACTAGGGACATCCCACAGCAGCCCCCTGTAGTAATAGGGACATATCACAGCGGCCCCCTGTAGTAATAGGGACATATCACAGCGGCCCCCTGTAGTAATAGGGACATCCCACAGTGGCCCCCTGTAGTAATAGGGACATCCCACAGCGGCCCCCCTGTAGTAATAGGGACATCCCACAGTAGCCCCTAGTAGTAATAGTGACACCCCACAGTGGCCCTATGTAGTAATAGTGACATCCCACAGCAGCCCCCAGTAGTAATAGTGACATTTCATAGTGACTTCAGTAGTAATGCTATTACTACTGGGGACAATATAGGAGACACTATTACTAATAGTATCCCCTATATCAGCCCAAGTAGAAATAGCGCCCCCCTCAGATCCACATAAATACCCCTCCTCCTCGTTGAAGCATCACAGCTCCTTTGCTTAGAGCTGCTAGCAGTTCTGATTACATGTGCACACTGTGACCTCAGTGTGCTGCCGGACACCTCCTGCTCTCGCGGAACCTAAGAGGAGACGTCAGGGGAGGAGGAACTAGGCTACACACCAACGTCACAGTGTGCGCTGGGATCAGTGCAGCTGAGTGAATACCGGCAAGGAAGCCACAGCCCCTGCCGGTATTCACTAATGTGGTGAGCAGCCACTGGCGGTGCGTGCCAGCAGTGAGGGCTCTGCGTGCCACCTCTGGCACGCGTGCCATAGGTTCGCCACCACTGGTCTAAGGCTACATTCACACGGGTGAGCGCAATATTGCACTTATTAACATGCGTTTTATCTGAGGACGCAAGGCATTTTTCACGCAGAAACACCTTGCATCACTTCTGTGAGATTCCGATCCTCTGGCGCTTGTTTAACTCGCGTTGGAGGAAATGTTTGTTATTGATGTAATTCGAAAACATCACATTGCGCGGCATATAATGTATTTGACAGTTCCATTGATAACAATGAGCAATGCGTTGCAAGGAACGGCAAAAGAATAGGACATAGAGCGTCTGCTCCATTCAAAAAAGTGGAGTTCATATTTGTGTGAGTTTTGTGCATTGCGAGAATTTCACACCTATGGGAAAGTAGCCTGAAGCAGAGCTGCACGCTGACTATTTGTAGCACGATCACTGGAATTCTAAATCACTGTCTGCGCACAAGTTGCTTGTAACTTGTTCTAACTGATAGATTTCTGCATGCCAAGGGATGAATGGTAGTAACACGTACAACCTATGTCTGTGGACTGCAGGTGTTGATGTGTCACATAAGACTATGTAAGTGGACGGCTACCTCTACAGATGACATATAAAGAAATCTAGTTGTCCCTGTAATGCCCAGTGTGTGCCGGAGGGTAGATCGCTGGTGGAGAGCTCAGCAAGGAAAGCTGCATCCATTAATGTTCTCTTTTTAAGCTATAAATATCTATCCGGCAGCTGACCCCGGCCACTCACTCGCTGTGACACCCTCCGAGCTGCCACCGTTGTCATTATTTTCAGAAGCAGCCATATGCTCCGAAATCTGAGCCGCAGAACTGTCTTGTGCCCCACTAGCCGTAATCCAAGCTACTTGTTTCTATGAGAATGTATAGAGAAGGACATGTGTGCAAACTATTAGGAAACATGTAGCAACAGGGGACATGTGACACTCAGAATGTTAGACCAGCAAACAAAACCTTCAGACTTGCTATTCTTATGCCCTACTGGATAGTTCACTTCCCTTAAGATGTCTTCAAGCCTCATTGTACCTTCATGCAGAAAATGCGATATTGAATTTATGTTGCATTTCTGCAGATGGACAATGTTAACCAGCCTTGCGAAAATAGTTGCATTTTTTCTTGTGGAATTTGTATATTAACCCCTTCATGACATGGCCTATTTTGGCGTTGAGGACCAAGCGATTTTTTGGTATTTTGCCATCTCCATTTTTCAAAAGCCATAACTTTTTTATTTTTCCGTGGACGCGGCCGTATAAGGGCTTGTTTTTTGCGTGGAGAACTGTAGTTTTTATCGATGCCAATTTTGGGTACATAGACTATATTGTAAATTTTTATTTTTTTTTTTAATGATAGCAGAGAGAGAAAACGCATCAATTCTGCCATAGATTTTTTTATTTATTTTTTTACACCGTTAATCATGCAGCATAAATGAGACTTTCCATTTTTTCTGCAGACCGGTACGGTTACAACGATACCAAAATTCTAACATTTTTTTTAGGTTTTCCCACTTTTCTGCAATAAAAACCCTTTTTTTTGGAAATCTTTTTTCTATTCTAAATTGCTGCATTCAAAGTCACGTAACTTTTTTATTTTTTGATGTACAGAGCTCTGTGAGGGCTTATTTTTTGCGAGACGAGCTGTAGATTTTATTGGTACCATTTTGGCGTACATACGACTTTTTTGATCACTTTTATTGCGTTTTTAGTGAGGCAAAATGCAAAAAATTAGCATTTTGCCTCAGTTTTTTAGCTTTTTTTTTAGCGTTTTTTTCGGTGCACAGTCAAAAGCATGTGCAACTTATTGTACGCATCGTTACGGACGCGACAATACCAAATATGTGGGGTTTGTTTTTTTTTTTACCTTTTTTTATGCTAATCTGAGAAAAAGCATAAAAAATGTTTTTTTTACTCTTTTTTTTACATTTTTTTTTAATTCATTTTTTAAATCTTTCTTTTTTTTACACTGTTTGTGTCCCTCTGAGGGACTTTAATCACTGCCCTGATGATCGCTGTCATAAGGCATGGCAGAGCTACTGCTCTCCCATGCCTTATCGCTCATACAGCGATCTCAGGCATAGGCAATACAGGACGCCAGTGTCTGGCGTCCTGTTGCCATGGTGACAGGCCGGGCTCTCGCGATGACATCGCGAGTTCCGGCCGGAGACACAGAGGGAGCCGCGCTCCCGCTGTGAACTCTTCCCCTGCCGCGATCTACTTAGATCGCGGCAGGGAAGGGGTTAAAAGTGGCGGGCGCATCTCCGATGTCCCCCCGCTGCTGCAGCGAGACGCCGGCTGTGACTGACAGCCGGCTCCCGCTGCGGGATAGCGCTGGATCACATATGATCCAGCGCTATCTCCAGGACGTAAGTTTACGCCCTGTTGCGGGAAGTACCCCGCTCCCAGGACGTAAACTTACGCCCTGCAGCGGGAATGGGTTAATCCCTTAATGCTGCAGCCCCTTTTTTTTCAATTTTCGTTTTTTCCTCCTCCCTTTTAAAAAATCGTAAGACCTTTTCAATGTAGCTGTATGAGGGTTTTTTTGTGGGACGAGTTGTATTTTTCAATGGTATTATCTAATGTAGCATATAATGTACTGAAGTTTTTTTTAAAAAATTTTTTAAGTGGAGTAAATGAGGAGATTCCACCATTTTTCGGTACGTCTTGTTTCTACGGTGCATAAACTGCAACAAAAATGACATAACTTTATTCTATGGGTGAGTACGATTACTACGATACCAAACATATAGTTTGTTGTTTTTTTTGCTGTACAACCTTTAAAATAATTAAATGTCTTTGAAAAAAAAAATATATATATATTGTAGGGGTGCGCTACAGAAGATGGCCTGTAGGGGGCAACAGACAATCAGTCTGATGCCTGAAAACACCCACAGGTGTGGTGAGTGATATAAAAATGGGTTGTACCATGCTGCAAGAGAGACAGTGTCTGGCTGAGAGCCAGAGAGTGCCGGGCTGCCAGGCTGCGGGTGTCAACACCAGAGACAGTGTCTGGCTGAGAGAGCTAAGAGACACAGCTCAGTGGAGCTGGGGCTGCCAGGCCCAGTGTCAGGCTGAGAAGGCCAGAGGTGGAGAGGGAGACACCCCTCACCTGCACACCTAGGAGAGGTGTGTGGTTGGGAGATCCAGGCTGCGGTGATTCGCTTTGTGAGCGGAGAGCCGCTGTGGACAAGGCGCTGCGAGAGATAGCAGGACCCCTGAAGTACGCCTGCCTTGGGACTAAGGGTCTGAAGGCACGACAGACTGAGGACCAGCTGCGCTCTGGACATTCACAGGTCTGTGAGACTCTATGGACTTATATGGTCTCCTCAGCTGATGATTTACCTGCTTGCCCTACAGACTGTAAAGGGTTAAAACTTGAACAGAGACTTTTGTTGTTGCAATCATTTATTATTTATCTGGAGACCCAGTCGTTTATGTTGCTGTTAAAGATTGTGTGAATAAAGTGCAAGTAAAGAAGAGAAGTGACCATTTGGCGTGATATGTAACCCCCGTGTTGTCACTATATATATATATATATATATATATATATATATATATATTTAGTAAAACTTTTAATTCTGATTTTTACTTTTTTTTTTTTTTTGTAGTCTCCACAGGGTACAACTAGCAATGCTTTGATTGCTCCTGCAGTGTGATATAATGCCTTAGCATTATATCATACTGTTATCGGGCAGGCGGGCAGTTTATCAAGCCACCCCACGGGAATGGCTTGATAGGCAGTCTGCTAAGAATGGATTTAATGACTTTGTCTCCAAACTCAATACCAATGAGATCAATCTCAGGATCACGTCGGAAATCCAGACAAGTTCCATTGCCTTTCTGGATATCCGTATTTCCAAGACCTGTGAGGGTGCGCTGTCCAGTACTCTATACAGAAAGGAAACGGCGACATAGTTTACTTTCCTGGGAGAGTTCTCACCCCTACTCCCTACACAAAGGGATACCGAAGGGGCCATTCCTTCGTCCTAGAAGGAACTGCTCCTCGGACCATGAGTTTTTGGAAGAAAGCGAGAATTTGAAAATGAGGTTTATCCAGAGAGGGTATCCACCAGAGCTTTTGGATCAAGCTCGCACTTAGTCAAAAATGATCCAATTTATTAGTAATATGCCCCAAAGAGGAAGATAAGACCGTCAGGATCATAACTACATTTGACAGGGGAGTACCACATATGCGGCGTATCCTAAATAAATACTGGTATATACTCCCGGAAGATAGTGATTTGAGGGATATCCTCCCCAGCACTCCCCTCCTTACCTTTAGACTAGGACATAACATAAGGGACGGAGTGGTGAAAAGCCGCCTACCACCATCCCTGGGATCACAAACAGGGTTGGGCTCCAATCGCCCATCTGGCACTTTCTCTTGTGGAAACTGCTTAGCTTGCCCCTTCATTCATAGAGGAGCTGAGTTTATTTGTGCCAGAACCAATGAAACATACAATATCCGTGAATTCATCAATTGTAAATCTAAAACTTGGTCTATATGGTCTCATGTCCCTGCCCACATAATTATGTGGGCAAGATGGTACAAGAGTTCTGTAGACGGATTTAGGCGCACATTGGAAACATCAGGAGGGGCGAAAGCACTCTTGTAGCCAACCATGTTCGTCTCTTCCATGCAAATGATGCCAGTCTACTGAACTTTCAGGGTCTTGAATCTATCAGTCACCGAGAGAGGTGGCAACATCAATAAGAGACTCCTTCAGAAGGAGACGCAGTGGATTTTTAGGATGGATTGTGTACATCCAGGCGATCTGAACGAGACTCTCCCCTTTAATTGTTTCATTTGAGATAATTTCTGAACGAAGCTAGACGGTTTCTGCTTATGACCTCCAATTTCTTGGTAATCTATGCATTAGCTCTAAAGTCCACCCACATCTTCATTAAATTTGTAGGCAAATACATTTTCCCTCTGTGTGCTGTACAACTCGATAGTCCTTTATCTTTTCATTATTTTTTATGACTATAAAATTAGGCATCCTCAGACTTTGTCTATCAAGTATTTGATGTGCATACTGCATCAGGTCATTATGCTATCTTTTATATATCTATGATGGCCATAATTTTACTATCATTAGATATTCCGTTGGGCTATCTAGTTATTTGCCAGTCTAATACATGATTGTCTAATCTAATTGTGTATTATTCCCCCGGCTTGCTGCTAACATCATCTTTTAGAGATTTCCATACTTGGGGTTATCATCAACGTTAATACACTCTTGTGTTTTTTATTGCTGCTTTTCTCTATCGATTGCGGCATGGTAGAAGCCAATTCCATTTTGGATCAAGCGACCGGAGCAGTGCGATCACGTCTAGCTTTGCCCTAGACTCCATTGTGGCCTGCACTGACATGCTCCTGATATCTCCTAGGTCAGTGTTCCCCCAACTCCAGTCCTCAGGGACTGCCAACAGGTCATGTTTTCAGGATCTTCTTAGTCTTGCACAGGTGATGTAATTATTGTCAGTGCTTCAGACATTGCCACAGGTGTTCTTACTATAGGATATTCTGAAAACATGACCAGTTGGTGGTCCCTGAGGACTGGAGTTGGGGATCCCTGTCCTAGGTCACCATGCTTTATCAGGTGACCGAATATTGCGGTCACGTGGAGGTGTTTCTTGCGGGTATCAGCGGCCTTCACTTACTGTTTACATCTCCTAGGCAACTGTGTCAGATCATCTGACCGGGTTCTTGCAGTCATGTGAACTCGGGGCTCACGTCACATTACAGCCCGTACTGTCTTTCCTCCGACGTCTCCTAGGTAATGCTAGGTTACGAAGCGGAGTTCCGGTTCCGGGGCAAATAATGGTAGGTTACCATGGGAACATGTACACCTCCCGGTTAGCTGCGGCGGGTGTTGGTCTATATCTATATCTCCTTTTTAATAGTCCTCCGTTACATCAGGAGGACATTCTAGAGTCTTGCTGGGCACATACTAGGTTCACCTGGGCCTGCACTATACGCGATCGGGCGTTTGTTGTATAGCATACACACAAGGGCTGTACTTGTTTATACTTGGTTGTGATTGGTGGAGATCATTATTAATAAACGTTATATTTTAGAATCTTACCTGTGAAGGCAGACCAGCTACTATGACACCCACACGGCTCCCTGCAATCTCATCAAGGGACCCCTGAACATCATTCTGGGGATTTAGGTGTTGAACATTTAAAGAGTTAATAGCGCCGATCAGCCACACAGCTGATTGCCGCTATTGCCAGCGGGTGTCAGCTGTAATAAACAGCTGGCACCCACGCTGTATGAACAGAGGTCGCGCCGCAATCTCTCTTCATACATACCCTGACCCCGCAGGATGTAACTGTACGTCCCATAGCAGGAAGGGGTTAAACATATTTAGAGCGGCCTCAAACGGGGACATTTGTGGCCGCAAAATTTGTGCCCACAATGCGCAGCAAATAGAACTCAATGGGTTTCTTCACCTGGGGTTTTTTTTTTCCACGTACATTTTGAGTGTGGGCAAAAAACGTGACATGCTCTATTTTTGAGCACAATTGCGCACCGAAGGCACCTGTCCAAAATCGTGCACGGAACTGCACGATTTTACAGTTTTAAATGATACCACCTGGGCCTACTAAGGCAGCTGATCCGCCTACTAGGTAGGCTGTCCCACCTACTCAAACATGGCGCTGCTGAGACTGCACTGATGTGAGTGGTCCCGGCAGCGCAATAAAGTACAGTAAAATGTGACGATACAGTCACAATAGGCAGCGATCATGGGCCCTGCATAGCGCATATACGTCCCGCGACAGCGAGCGTATGTGCGCTTGCGCCCATGTGATGCCCCCTTAGAGCTTCTGCAGACAGGCATATTTACGCAGTCTTTGCATGTGTAAATTTGCTTGCCTAAAACGCAGAGACTGGAAGCCATTGATTTCAGTGGGTTCCCTCACATTGTGCGTTTTTGCGCACAAATTGTGCACACACGAAAATTTATGTGACATGCTATATTTTTGTGTGCATTTGCGCACTAAAGGCCCTGTAGAATCCACATGAATTTGTGAAATTAAGTGTACGATTTCGTGGAGAAATCGATAACACTGGAGACTAAGTAGGCTGCACAGCCTGTTAAGTCCCAGACGCACGGAAAAGTATAGTAAAATGCGCCAATAGCGCTCCCGCAATTAGACTCGTGGTAGCGTGACGTATCTATGCCTACACTTGTCTGCAGGAGCCCTTAATTGCTTTTTAGGTGCGGCTTTTCCACTCTGGAATGTGTTGCATCTTTATGATATGGTAGTGGTATGTTACTGAGGTCACATGGGCAAACCTTATTAAGCGCTCTCTCACATGAGCGTATTGTAATTGCGTATTTCGCATGTGTATTACGATATAGCAAGCAGTCATAGACTTGCATTGTATTACTCCCACTTATTGCGCAAAATACGCAAGATAAATTGCAGCATGCTCCATGTTGGTGCGTATTATGTGCCAAGACAGAACAACCTTTGACTTTGTCAGAACACGAATGAATCTTGGAGGAGGCTTCTTGCATCAGTGGAGAATATGAGAAATCTGGAATAAAGATAACACACAGGTCTGGTGACCCCATTAACACCAATGTAGAGACCATAAAACTGTCACATTCCTATCAGTGGACTAATTAAGTATTTACTCCTCTGCTCATTCTATTCTGGTATTGTTGTAAATGCAAATTAATCACATCCTGTCTGTGCCTTGTCATATGTATGTGTATATATTTATGCCTCTTCAGATCAATTTTTTATTAAGGCCGCCTGCAGACGGGCGGAAATTCCACGTCGGGATTTCCCGCGGAATTTCCGCCCTTGGAAGCTGCCATAGGATTGCGTTAGCAAACACAATCCTAGGCAGACGGCTGTGGTTTGTCCGCGCGAAATCTCGCATGGCAAACAAACTGCAGCATGTTCTATTTCTGTGCGGGGCTCGCAGGCAGCCTAAGCCTGAGAAAGAATCCTGAGCGGTTTGAAAGCTCACCATAACATCATGTATTTTTGTTAGCCATTAAAAGGTATCATATCTACAAGATGACTTGGTTTCTCTTGCTGGGAACAATCGCACTTTGCTCTACTGCCTAACAAGGTACCAAACATTTTTCCATTTTACACAGATATACACACCAAGATAATTCATGGGATTAGTAGCTCGCAGTAAACACATGATGTTCATTGCGTGTTTGATGCATGACGCGCGCAGTTATCTCTTGGGTGGCACACAGCAGATTACGGCCATATGAGCCCAGACTAATAAATATCAGACATAGATTTTCAAGCGGATTACTCTATTTGCAGATTATGGTGCAATTTTCATGTTAGCCATTCATCTCTAAAGCAAAAATCTGCTGAAGATGCACACAGTTTCCATAACATAACCACACATGCTGCGGATATGTAAACTGCAGCGTTGTTCAAATTTGGTGCAGATTTGTTGTAGAAAAAGTCCACACTCTAATAAGATTTTCCCAAAACGCCTCCCATCAATTCAGTAAAGTAGCAACCAGCAAGTGTTTCCCATTGTTTTCAATGTGGTAGTGAGAAATAATCAGTTTAGACTTTCTCAGCTATGTATCATTCACTAAGCCTAATATTCACCTATATGACAAAGTAGGCTTGCAGCGGAGAGAAAAGATCACCTTATACAGTGACTTTGGCTGTGACACATGTAGCCCTGCAATCTGGCACCCTAATTGAAAGCTATGCAGATTGGACAGCTTCCAACTTGCCGCAATCGCGACTCACTGATCACGAAAAAAACTGGCAAAGTTGTATGCCTGGGAATCGATGAGTTGCCACTGTTGCAACTTGCTAGCCACACCATGGCCCAAACTGACTTCAAGTAAATTGCAAAGACGCAGGGCTACACAGCAATCTTTGGTCACACGACCAGTGTTGTGGCCAAAGTCGTCATGTAGCTCTAATTTAAATATCCAGCGGAATGGGCAAATTTTAGACTCCATCAGTATGTTGCTTAGATACACAGGACCTTGTGATGTTGCTATAGTCTATAACAATATACTTCCCTTCCTTAAAAGACCTTTACAAATATAAAATATAAATGTATGTAATATATATATATTTCAAAGACAAGGTAACCATACAACAATTTTCTATGTATGACAATAGGCCTAAAAATAATGCAGCAATACATTTAACAAATAACACTACTAGACAAGTGACAAATATTACTTCCGTAATGTTACTGAACAATACCTAACCTTACAAGGCCAATATTACCATTCTTACCACTATAAAAAAGGTCAAATATAATACTGTCACATAATATCCATTACCATCACATAGTTGCTGTATATTGTTACTATACTGATACTCAAACACTATAAAAAGACCCCAATACGGTCACAATATAGTGATAAAAACCAGTTCTAGACAGGCATTCTGCAGTCCGTATGTGCCTGCCCTCTGTAAATGTGCCCCTTTTGTACTGTACTCCATTAGGAATGCCCCATTTATGCTTTCCTGCATACATAATAGTAGTATCCCCTTTGCGCCAATAAAAATTGAAACTCACTGCAGCGTCCAAGCAGCAGGGTAGGGAAATAACCTTAGTAAGCCAACCTTGTTACCACAGGGGAAGTCCACCAATTAGTAACCGAGGTTACATTAAGTCCTGTTTGTCACTCGTGACGTCAACGTCCCATCCACTGCAGCGGATCACTCAGATGAATAACGTAGTCCACACACAGGGTTTTTTCTGAACAAGAATCGGGAACGTTCGGTCCTGTCCGTTTACTTAAGCTCTTAAATCAAGATCAATAAAACAGTCTTTGTACAAAACAAGTTGTAGTGTTGAAGCAGTGAGGATTCTTGGGGCATTTGTATAATCTACAGTTTTAGTTATCTGTTGGATCTCTCTCCTGGCAAAACTCTCTCCACTGTCATACACTCACTTTTTCCTTGCTAAGCAGCCTTTTCCATTTCTCCAGATACATGCAGTACCTGCGCTGTACACCCATGCATTTCCATCATGTCCGGGCATTCACTCTCTTTAAGTTTAGCAGCTATATGGAGGGTTCCTAGGAATGGCTGGGATCAAGCATGAGCATTAGACCATCTCTCCTCAACTCTAGTCCACCATAACCCCTTCTCAAACCCTCTTTCTTCTCCTTCCTCTAACTACTCCCTCCTTACACTGAATAACTAACCTTTTTGCACCTTTCTCTCCACACATACATGTGGACAAAGACCAATGAACAGTTAGACAGATAGATCCATTTTCCAGACAACACCAGGCATTAAGCCTTTCATGCCTGCAAACTCCAATACACATAACTCTGATGCATTCCACATTTATGACAGTAATACAAGATAAACATAAAACAAGTATTCTGAGGTGGTGGAGGGATCCCTAAACTCTAAGCCACTACAGTTCCCCCCTACTTAAGAAAAGCCGGGATCAGAAATCCTCAGTGTTCTAACCGAGTATCACTGTATCTCAGTCTTAAGTAGTATAAGGTAAAACCGTTACACACATTCCCCCCTTTGGTTACTACTCAGAGTTAACCCATCGTGGTGTACTCAGCCTACCTGGGATTACACAACTGTAATACATGACAGGGTGTAGAGAAATGGACTGACCAGTGCTATGGGGCCCATCATAATTCTTCTCCCCAAAGCCTGAAATCGAGATACAGCAATGTACGTTGACACGCAGATAGAAAAGGGTGACTGTCAGACTTTGAATTGAGGAGAAGTTTAATAAACTTCACTTTCCTCTACTTGTGATGGGTGGTAGCTTAAAGTTAATACCCCCAACCGAGCTGACTATGAATGATAATGAAGATGTGTCCCCTGACACAGATAAGACACAAGGCTGACACTGGAGTAATTGGATTTAGTAGGCTGCAGCATCCAGACCTCACCACTAGATTCACTCAGGCATACCATTCCTTGAAAACACTTATTCACACTAGGTGCCTTTAAAGATAACTTTCTGTCTTCTCTGCATAGTCAGACCTGCACATTTACATATAATTTTAATGCATAACTTTTAAGCAAACAGTGAAAACATTGTTATGCAAAGCATAAAATAATGCGTTTATATAGACAATGGGGGACAAAAAATAACTTTGCAGTCTCTTAGGACAAATAAAAGGGGCAAAAGAAAGTTCAAAATGTCCTGGTAGACAACGGGTACATAAAGTCTTTATCGCCATGTTACTCTCCTTGCACATGGGACTGCAGGTTCTTCTGACTCTGACTTTGTCGTGAAGCCTGTTGGTGTCTCATTGCTTCCCCATGAGTGTATACCCACTAAGGAGCACAGAGATGGGCTAGCTTGAGTAAGTTCTCTCACCTCCAAGTCCTCTGGAGAGCTGTCCTCTTTTTCTTGGAACGGCATTGGACAGTCCGCAGACTGTTGTTGTGGTTTGTATAACTCCTGTAGGCGACCCTCCCGTTTGTCCTCAAAAACAAGGGAGAAATTTGAATCCCCATACTCCACAATAAACGGTAGCAGGTGCTCCAGCAAAGCCTCATTGGCAGTATCATTGTCCTGGTCCACTAGGATCCAAGGTGGGTACATTGACTACACAAACCCAGTGTGGGTATGATAAAACTTGAAAGTCCAGTTTCTTTTTCTGTTATGTGAAAAATCAGGAGCTGTGTTGTGCTGAAAAAATCCAGCCAACTCTTGGTCCCATACCAGCAGACAGTGCACTGACGCAGCAGCGGTGGTGACAACAGGCCTGGTCATCCCACTTGGTTCCACGCTGATAGTGGGGTTTGACGGCTCCTTCTAACTTCTCCCTGAAACATCCACTGCGCTGGGAGGCACTTTTGAAATGAAGGGCAGCCAGTCCATTACTTCTTTCTCATCCCCAGAGTAAAAGTGGGGTTTTGGGGGCCAATATCCTGCAGGGACTCCTCTCACCACTTTGGCAGCAGCCTTGGCTCTCGATAGGACTCTCACACTGGTCTGCTAGGATGTGGCTCACTCAGCAGCACTCCTCCTCTGGGCAGTCCCAACCAGTCTCCTCACTTTGCTCTGCAGCGGGGCTGTGCCTCTCCCCCCTCCCCCCCCTATTTTTCTGTAGCAATGGTGGAAACTTTGTGGCTGGAAGAATCAGCGGACTTTTATGGAGTAAACGATGAAGAAGGCTGAGCACCGTCTTGAAAGTCCATTTGATCACCGGTGTTCTCCAACATGCAAATCTGGCAACTCCACTTTATCTAACAACATTACACAGTCATTTTCCACTTGGTAACACATTTTGGACTCATACAATTTTGATTTCAAGGTTTTTAAGGTTGCTTACTTCTTCTTTGCATCTTGCAGGCAGGAGTATTTGGTCTCTGCATCTCGCAGGCGGGAGTATTTGGTCTCTGCATCTCGCAGGCGGCAATACCTTGTCTTGTCGTTTCCTCTTTAAGGCTCAGAGGGTTGGAGGGATCTTGTCCTTGAATCTTGGAAGGCTCAGAGGGCTTGCTGCCGGAGGCAAAATCCAATTTGCTTTTTGCAAGGCACAGAGGTACTAACTAAACCATGACTGTTAATGGCGGAGGCATTAATTCTCCTACAAGCAAGGCGCGGAGGTATCATGTGTGTTTCTGCAAGCATTCTTTTGGCGCAGAGATATCATCCTGTTCGTGACACCAAGGAGGCTCCACCCTGCAGCATCCGAGGAGCAGGCCCTAAGCCGACACTCACCTTTGCTGTTCCCAAGATGAATAGTCACTTTTCTTCTGTCTGCAGTCCCGGGCTGAGCACAGGTGTTGCGATGCAGTGACATTATTGTGCCGACTAACTTCCTCTATGTGTCCTCAAGCTCTGACAGGCCACAGGTTTAAAGCAGCCTGTGACTTGCCAGAATAAGTGCCAACAGCTCTCTGCTCCGCTATTGTTTTGAACTGCATCTGCATCTTGAGGAAGCAGATCCAGTTCAAAGTAGGGATTTTTTAGGAATTTGGGTGGGGCCAAGAGATGAGCGAGCATACTTGTTAAGGGATAATACTCAAGCGAGTACCGTCCTTTTCGAGTACCTACCTGCTCGTCAGAAAAGATTCGGGTGCCGGCGAAAAGGACGATACTCGCTCGAGTATTGTCCCTTAACGAGTATGCTCGCTCATCTCTAGTGGGCCCCCTTCCATTATGGGCCTTCGCATCCCTGTAACCATGATCATTACTCCGCAGTCTGGTACAACATTCCAAGACTGTAAGCGAAGTGGCATTGATTTTATTGGACCTTTCCATGTAATGTTGTCAGATGTCTAATAATAATAATAATCTTTAAGCTAATTTCCTGGGCAGTGTAAGATCTCCGCTGTGATTCTACACTGAAATTTTGCACCACTATCCCATCATTTTGGTGCAGATTTAGCTACAGATTTCACTCATTGCATTGAAATGTACTAAATCTATAGTGAAATATTCGCAATAAATAGAGCATGCTCTAGATTTGAAAACTGCACTATGACTCGAATCCACAGCAGATTTTGTCCTGTGGAAGTGAATGGAGTTTGTTAAAACTCCACACACTAATATTGTAACTGTGTGTAGTTCTGGAATTTCAGTGCCGATTCAAGAACCAACTTCACAGCTAGTATGTGATCTGTAAAACTTGACTAAGCGGTGCACAAGAATATAAAGACGCAGCGGAGCTTTATTACCCTCGTAGTCAGTGGTGGTCCAAGATTACAGACTTTAGCAATGAGTGAGGTGTTGAACTGTGTTATCTGTATTGCATGGATATTCTGACCATGCAGTAGAGTGGTAAAGAGGTATTTGTGGCTGACAGAGGTCAGGGGGCTGTGAACACTTTGAGCAGCTCATTAACTTTTAGGGGGCATGGAGAGGCATTATTACTTGTTGGGGACACAGGACACTTTTTGTGAGAGCACATAGGGGCACAATGACTTTGAGGGGGCAGAGAGGGGCACTATTTGATTGTGAGGATACAGGAAGACACTTGCAGAAGTAAGAAAGTTTAACCTGATATGTAACCAACCAAATAAACTGTGGCACAGAACTTTTTTGTGCCTTTATCAATACATTTTCAGTGGCTTTTTGTTGCAGCAAGTTATCCACGCTGGCTAAAATATTGCTATATCTGTACTCTGTGGGAGCAGTAATTGTGGGAGCGCAGAAGGGCTCCATTTGGGAGGGTCACAATTTCTTTAAGGTGGCACAAAGAGACACTGTGGGAGCACAGGGGGACACCGTTTATACAATTACTTTGCGAGAACACAGAGGGGAACATAGGAGGAATGATTTATTGTGGTAGGCAATATGGGCAAGTTATTCCTGTATGGATGCACTATTTGTGGGGCGCAAAAGGGGTACTGTTACTATGAGGTATGCTGAGAGTGGCATTGGAGGTAGTGGCAGTATAGGAAGAATGTGCAGAAATGAGCCATGAGGGTTTGGTCCCAGATAGACAATCAAAGAGAAAGATGTCTCCTATGATCACTAGATACTTATTTTTTTAGGGGAGCTGGTGCAAAACCTATATTTTGGGGTTTCTGCACCTGTTTTTTTAAGACCCTGGCAATGCCCCCGACTGCTAGTGTGACATCAATGGGTTACTTAACAAAACCAAGTTCCAGGCAGGCTACGACCTTGAAAATGGGAAGGGTGGGGGACCTTTATCTGAACCTCTGCACCAGAAACCATAAGCATTTAGCTACATCTTTGCTCAAGTGTAGTGTATTCACTGTATGAGATATCAAAGCATCATGTTGATGGGATTTTTCCTTAAGAAACAGGAAAAACATTTTAACCCTTTCCAATCCACTGTCTGACGTCTAAAGACATTCTGATTGAAGGCTGCACAGCTTCCGATGTCGGAAGACTTCCGTCAGGGGATTCTTACTTTATATTACTGGCCGCTCTGTTGTCGGGAGTCTTTCCAGCATGTCCAATACCGCTGTACTGGCTCTAGCTAGTAGGTGGCGCCATTGTAAAATGGTAGAAAGAGAAAATTCCCTAGGAAACCCTGAATCCAAAATTGGATTGCAAAGGGTTAATATAAAATATGGTTGATGGCTAGAATGAGTACAATACTACCATATATCAGTAACTGCATTTCTGAGTTGTGCAAACCTTGGTCACTCTGGTGTATTGGATGCTCATGAATATTCCATGCTTTTATCTTCTAATTTCTTGCTAATTATTAGGCTGACTTCAGACGAGTATATTGTATCACGTCTGTAATACTGATCCGTATTTACCCCCCACACCCCAAAAAATAGCAATACATAGACAAAAATGGGAAAAAATAAGTTATGCTACGTTTTTCAAAAACAGCTGTGAAATATACAGCCACAGCGGTCTAAGTTAGTGATGCTTAGTAATGCCAGATGGGAGGTCGAGCTCTGATGACTATTGCTATCACAATTTATAAGGCATTTAACACTTTGCTGAACAAAGGTCTATGCGCTTCAAGCTACATTTATAAACATATTGATTGGACTTTTTTTAAATGATGTCTTCTATGACCAAATGGAACAATATCAGTTTCAGCCCGCATCCCCATTTGTCCTCAGGTTTGTACTTGGACAATTGAGATGCATGGGAGGCCAACATATTGAGTTCTACCTACTTGCTATACCATTCCATTTTGGTCTATGATAATATGGGTTAATAACTGATGTATATATTATCTGATAATGTGAAATATAAGGTGAAGATGATATGTGCAGCCGTTTAGATATCTTTAGTAATCTTGTTTATTTCATAAACCATTTGACAAAAAAAAAGAAATAACAGAAAACAACAGCTAACAGACAAGTAAGGGCTCTTTCACACAAGCGTTTTCCATGAGTGTATACTCTGCACAGGGAGGCAAAAGTTTGGACACACCCATTTAACTGGTGAACTAATGAGAAAATTAACTTCCAATGTGTGAAAGTAAAATGAACTTGTGAAAAAGTACAAAAGAAAAGGGAAGGCAGAAACAAGGGGGCGCTATCTGCTGCATCAAGTTCAATAAAATCAGTGTAAAATGTAATAGCCAATTCTCTCACCTGATAAAGTTGTGCTAAAATGTGATGTGATGGACCCAACAAAAAGGGGAGTTGCAAGTGTGAAAGTAACTAATATTGGTTTAAAAGCGCATCAATCCTGTAGCCGGTATATTCGCTCACAAAGTGTTGGAAAAATCCAATTTATAGTAATTGTATTTTTAACAAATGTCCTTGTAATACATCATTACTTCTCATCACAGTTTGCAGAGCAACACTTTATAATGAATTGTTCTTTTGAATTAGACAAATGTAATCATGTACTCCAGATGTCCTGGCATTATTACTGGATGTACCCTTTCAAGGCTTCATCTTCTCGCTTTAATTATTTTATGTTACATCACTAAAAAAATAAATTCTCTATGAAAGGCTTATTAATGTGCTTCAGAAGAGCTTGGAAACATCACCTGAGTGTTTCTCATTGTTTTCTTCTCCGATGCACAATAATAATTAGGCATACCTAACTGATAAGGCTACAATACCCATTTAGTATCACCTAAATTAAGTGATTGCTCCAACACGAGCCTCAGTCAGTCCTCCTGAGGGCCTTTCTCAGAGCTCAAACCAGTTATTGAATTGCAGCAGAAATAAATCCAACTGATAAAGGCGCTTACTCCTCAAATACTGACCATTAAACATCAGGCTGATTTTCAATTCAAGTTCCCCTTTTTATTAGCAGAAACAAAAAAGAGCAAAACATAAAAAAACTGCACGTTTCAACCCTGGAGGAGGGTTTTCACATACATGAAAATCACATATTGTTCCACTATTAAAACTAGAAAGTCGCATTGTGCTCACATGGAAATTGCATTTATAGGCAAGTGCAATGCAATTTTTTTTTTTTTTTGTGGCTCCTATAGGATATCATGGACGTTTCTTGAGCAGAATCACGCTAAAATAAGACAAGCTGGGATTTTTTGAACGCGCACTGGCAGGGCAAGCAAAATATCGCTCATGTAAAATAACCCATCGAAAACAATAGGTTCTTTTCAAATGCGATTTCTCTGGGCCTTGCAACGCACAGAAATTGCACATGAAGCTCACCTGTGTAAATATACCCTAATTAGTAGACCATTAACCCACTCATACATCGTTTTATGTACGTTATATGATATATAATCTCCTATTGCTTGATATAATTTGTTTTTATACACCTCTCTTGTCTATTACTATGTCTCTCCATTACTACTTTGTGCAACAGTCAAAACACTTAAAGGGTCATTCAGTTGTATGCAAATGAAGCTTAGCCATTTTATAGTGAAAAATTATGCAACTTTCAACATTTTTTGTAACTGAATCCTTATTGTTTTCAGGATCTCTGTTTGACGTCAGAAACATTCATTGTTTATGTGGGCTGCTAACCAATCCAGACCCAGTCCTGATCACACAGCTGAGGGTTTGTATATCTAGGCAGCTCTCTGCAAGCTAAATAGAACAGCAGCACAAATGTATCTGTTTATGAGCAGCGAAAAACCCAGATGCAAAATTAACAATTGACCAAAACCCATTGGCTTGTAACTAGAGATGAGCAAGCACCCAAATGCGCCGGTACCCGTTATTCGAGTTGAGCTTTTTGTAAAATTCGAGAGCTCTACTCGAGTAACGAACCCCATTGACTACAATGGGAGACTCGAGCATTTTTGTATGGGGCCGCCGGGTGGCGAGCTTTTTTTTTTTTTCTTGGTTCGTGTGTTCTCTCTCTCTCTCTCCCTGCCAGCCCAAAAATTTGCCATTGACGCCTACGCTGCATGCGGGTGGGAAGGGGTCCAAAACAGGCACCTCACAGTGGGGAGGAGCCAAAACGGGGGCGGGGTCGAACACAGCATGATGCTCGCTCGAGTAACGAGCACCATCGAGTATGCTAATACTAGAACAAACATCAAGCTCGGCAGAGTACGTTCGCTCAACTCTACTTGTAACATTACAAGGGAACTATAGTATTTGCATGCATTTATTTCTGCGGGAATTAAAATGAATGCCTGCTGTTGCACAAAAAGACCAACCTTTCGTGATCTGAGCATTTTTTTATGAAAATGGAGAGATGTCAATAGTGATTCGATAACATGATTGGATTACTCTACAAGATGTCTGCCTATGGGGTATATGAGTAAGGTTGGTTTCACATCTGCGTTGGGGATTCCCCTTTCCTGCTTTTGGGAGCAGGAAAGAGGAATCTCTGCAGCCAAACAGCTCAGTCTCTGGAAGGAGGCAAACCGCACCGGACGGACC
Organism: Eleutherodactylus coqui; assembly: GCF_035609145.1. Classification (NCBI taxonomy): domain Eukaryota; kingdom Metazoa; phylum Chordata; class Amphibia; order Anura; family Eleutherodactylidae; genus Eleutherodactylus; species Eleutherodactylus coqui. Next base: position 167,228,545 of record NC_089843.1, on the reverse strand, counting down.
CCATAGACTATAATGGGGTCTATCCCCTTTCTGCCCAACAGGCTTCTGGATGGAAGAAAAAGCGCTGCATGCTGCACTTTTTCTTCCATTATTTTGAACCGGATCTGTGTCAGAACGTCCTGCCGGAGGTTCCAATGCAGATGTGAAACTGGCGTAACGGTGGCTGAATTTCAACACACTTAGTAAAAATGAAGAGAGCATTGTTAAGGGTTTGTTTCATAAAGACATCTCCTGTCCACATGAACTATTAGGTTGGTTGCCAAATTGATTCTTTGTGCCGGGTGACGGAAAGCCAAACTAAGCTTCTAATATACAGTAAAATTCCTTTATTGCAGCATTAATGTAATCAAATAGGTTCAGAATTAGCAAATATTCTTGATTAGACAGTCATAAAAAAGCATGCAAGATAGATTTATAAGGTAGAAACTCCATTAAAATGGCCCAAAATAAACTAACATCATTTTTTTTTATAGGGGAGTTTTATGTTCTCTCTACTCAGATTTTACTTTTTTTTTAACCTGATTTTTGTGATTTCACTGCAGTTCATGCCAGAAACAAGCCTCGGTTATCAGAATTAGTGAACTCTCAGATGCTAGAGTAAAGTCCCATTTACACAAAAAGATGATCGCTCAAAATTTGTTCAAAAGATAGGATGATTGATAGTTTGGGCAATCATTTTGCATAAGCTGCTAATGGGCACTAATGCTCATTAGTAGCTTATTGGCTTCATTTGCATGTAAAGGAGGCTCCATGGGCTGTATGCAAATGACAGCAGATGGGCTGTTATTTGCATTCAGCTCCTTTGTTCTCCAGTGGAACTGTAGATGGATACAATGTTATCAGCACTCCCGTGGAGAAACACAGCATGCGGTCCATACTATCAGCTCTCTGGCCAAACAATGGATTTTAAGCTGAACTAAAAATCCTTGTTCGTCTAAAAAGCAAACGATGGTAGTACACGCAACGATTATCACTCAAAAGACATTGTTTGAGCGAATTCTGAGCGACAATCATTGCGTATAAATGGGGCTATATTTGCACACAAATGCCATTATGTCTTGCATACACATCTAATAGGTACAAAAAGCATTGACAATTTGGAATACAGTAGTATTTATTACTAACAATCTTCATTTCCTGCACCTATAACGGAAAAATACAATCTCTGCTTGGAGATATGAAACTTGGGACTTAATTTGATGACACTCTTGAAAAGTTGCGGAAAACAGGTTCTGTTGGCGAGAAGATCTCTTAGGTAGTCCCACCCTTGAGTGTCCTGTTTTAAAACAAGCTTTAGTTCAAAGGTTGGTTCAACTGAGCAGTCATATACCATTGTGTCCAAAGCAGTTTTCTTATTGTTGGTTTCCAGGATCACATATATAATGCAACCTCGTAGTCCACAAGGCTCATTCAAGGATAACTTTAGTGCCTCCTGAGCCACCCGTGTGGTTAGTTCTTTGGGGACCAGAACTTTTGAGCACTGTAGTTTTGTACTTTTTGCCCTATACCAGCTGTTTTCTAACATTGTCACTAAATGACCAGTCCTCACAAAAGATAGAGCGTCTCCAATGTTGAGTTCGGTGGACAATTGATCCATGTAAACAAGCCAGATAAATCTGTGAAAGAAAAACAAAAATATTTCTTACTTTAAAGTCTATATTCACCAGTGTAGTAGTATATTAAATATCACCCGTCTGTGTGCTGTGCGATAGTCTCTGACTTTGTACATTGCATCTTCTATTCTTGTCCATGAAAACGCACAAGACTAGGACATGCGTCAATTCTTTTTTTCACGCAGACCATCGATGTAAAAGAATGTTTTGATGAAAGAGTCGCCTAGGTTTTTATGCTATTATATGACTTTGGATAAATGCTGCACTGTGCAATACAGAAGGATTTGGGGGAGTAGAAAGAACATCCAAAGACTGCAAAGAAATATGTGATAAAGGAGTCCTACAGACTGAAGTGAATTCAAGCACACACAACAATTTTATCTTTAAAAGATAGTAAGAACATTTTTCTTTCATGCCAGTGGCAGGCATTCCAGCACTATGTATCTTCATAGCATTTTGCACTCACTTAGCACTGCATATAAAGAGGTTGAAATAGCAAAAGGGTATTTTAAAAGTTCTTCTGCCTGGGAACAAACTCTCACTGAGCATTTTTAATGTTAGTCTTAAGGTCCATTTACATGCAAAGATGATCGCTCAAAATTTGCGAGAAAGTGATTGAGCGATCATTTTGCATTAGGAACTAATGGCCTAATCAGCCCATTAGTAGCTAACTAGCTTCATTTGCATGTATTTAGAGAACAGCGGCTGGTCTGTTCTCTAAATACATCACTCGTTGTGCCGTTGACAGCAGGCTGCATACAATGCTATCAGCGCTGCCCGCAGAGAACACTGCATGCGGTCCCTGTTATCAGGGACAACGGCTTTTATGCTGAGCTGAACTCCACAATGGACGAAGAGTTCGCACATATTTACACGCAACGGCTATCGCTCAAAAGCCGTTGTTTGGATGAAGTTTGAGTGATATTTGTTGCATGTAAATCAGCCTTTAGGCACTACTCACACTGTTCATATAGCAGCCATGAGGGCAGTTTCAGACAACCGTATGCACTGTTGCGTAGTGAGCTACTTTAATTTGCGTGTATTTGTGCATTGTACAGTACCTTTTGTGCATGTAGGACCTGTTCACATGCGCACACAAGACATCCGCACCCTGATTTAAAAGGCTATGTAGCCTAGTGAGGTCCAGATGTATTCTTTTCCCCACGGTTTTGTGCATGGTTTTATGTATCCCTTTGCATTTCGCGTATGAATTTGCACACCTCCCATTAATTTCTTGGGGCCCTTGATGCGCAAATACGCAGTCCTATTTTTTTCACGTGCAAAAAGCGTTAATGAGAATAAACCCATTGATATTAATGGATTCTATTCCCTGAGTATTGTGCGTCTGTGGGAGACCTACCCTACAAAGGAACTAGAAAGGACCTTTCACACGGGACAGAATTATGCCGCAGGATGCAGCCAAATCCGCTGCTGTGGAATTCCACAACGAAATCCGCCGGTCTAACTGCAGATTTTGATGCCGAATTGCAGGCGGGTTTTAAGCCATTTCAATTCCATATCAAAAGTTGTACGTAGCCTGTGAATTTTGGTGCAGAATTTACAATGGTTTGCGGTGCGCCGTGTGGCCTATTCTCTCATGTTCCAAATTAGTTGAACAATCCCAGTAATCTTTAGGCACAAAATGTCATGTATTTATGAGACTAGTATTATGCGCTATATGTCAAGGACCATAAATGTACAGTGGAAAAATAAAAAATGTTACGGCTTCAGAATGTAGAGATGACATTTTTAAAAAACCTATGCCCTTTAAAGTCCCCAAACGACTGTGTCTTTGAGGGGTTAAAGAATTAAAGCTTTGGAAGTTTCTAAAACGGTTTCCAGACTGCATGTAAGACAGTGTACTAAAACAGGTGTTTTTTGTACAGGGATGTCCAGGTAATTTTACATGAACCACTTGTAAATTGACAAAGAAGACCTGCAGCTAAAAATTTAAGAAAACTCATCTGTGTCCGTGTGCGCAGTAAGTGCAGCCTCTTAAAGCTACTTCCTGTCAGCCATATTGAATCTTAGCAGTTATCTCTGTCCTCAGAAAACCTAGCCATGTTTGTAAATAAGATGCCTCTTCATCTTTCCTCTGTTATGGCCCTTTTAAGGCCCATTTACACGGGATGAATGTTGGGCAAACGATGCCCGACACTCGTTCCTGTGTGTACTCGCTCCAATACTGTTGCACAGAAGCGAGTATCACTGGCCTGCTCAGCAGGGAACCAGGACAGCTGGAGAAGTTTTCTCTCCTCTGCCCCTCTCCATTCACTGTAGGCAGCGGTCGTTCAGTGCCGCTGTTTTAAGTGAATGGAGAGGGGCGGGGGAGTGCGAGGAGTAAAATCACCTCCAGCCGTCCTGCCCCCCTGCTGAGCGAGCCAGTGAGACGCACTCCTGTGGAACAGTATGGGAGCAAGGACATGTGTTTGCCCGACATTTGTCCTGTGTAAATGGGCCTCTAGAGAAGACGATTCCCATTTGAAGGAGCAAATGAGCGAGTGACGTCACTGCTAACTCATTCCCTCTCATGCAGCCTGCTTAGACCGGCAAATGCATCGCTGACTTGTTCAAGGGAGAATCGTTCAGCCGTTGTATAAGTGAATGAGAAGGAACTGAAAGAATGCTGTTTAAACCGAAAAATAAGAGAACAAGCCAACAATTATTTTTATGCCTGCAGAAACTGAACGGCGAACGAGAAGCGGTCAATTTTAGTTTTCGTTTAGTCGCTTATTCGCATTTAGACTGAACAATTATCATTCACTTTCACTCATTTGAACGATTTTTTGAACAATAATTGTTCCATCTAAAAACAGCATTGGATCTAACAACCAATCACTGCAAAATAATCTACTCTTTATCAACCCCTTCACTGTGCAGACTCCTGCAGGACTTAATCTAGACCTGCAACTGTTTGCAGAGTGTAGGGCTTGTATATTTCCCGTAAATAGTCACTATTGAGGCAACTGTCCGGTCCCAGGGCACAATTTACCCAGAGACTGGAAGGGGAGTTATATTACCTGATGTGCTCCTGTCTCCCTTTAGTGGATCTCCTGCTTCTGGAGAACCTCTGCTGTGTTTTGAGATGGCCTCACTGCAACTTAGTCTACCAAATTCACCCTGAGCACTGTTACTCACTTGGTAGGTGATGACAGTACACACTGCTCCAGTTGTCCAGCTCATGTTAGCATTAGGATCTGAAAGCAGCATGTGATGCTTAGCTACTCATATACAGTGTGCAACAAGTAATGACATGAGCGCCGTGGCCATCTTAAAGGAACCAGGAGATTAGCAGCAGTACGGGAAGAAAGGAGGGCACCTGGTAATATAACTCCTCCTTTCAATTCCTGGGCAAAGTTTGTCTCTGGGACCAGAGGGTCGCTTATCACCTATCAATAGGATAGGTAATGAAAGTCTGATTGGTGGGGATCTTGTTATCGAGACCCCAACAATCCCCAAAACTGAGGTCTCTTGTTCCCCTTTTCTTCTCCCTATTTCTGTCTCACAGAGATTGAATGGAGTGGTGGTCACACATGCTTGGCGCTGCTTCATTCATTTCAATGGGGCTGACAGAAATAGCGTAATACAAGTGCTTGACTATCTCTGGCAGTCCCACAGAAGATAAATGGAAAGATGTTGTGCATGCTCAACTGACACACCATTTAATCTCCTCCTCCATGCTGGGGTGCAGCAAGTCTATTGTCAGGAGAGAAGGGGGACATGGGATCGCCATTCGTGGGATAGGTGGGGGTCTCCGCTATGAGACCTCACTGATCAGATTTTTATCCCCTATCTTTTGGATAGGGGCTAAAATTTGATTTTGGTATAGCCTCTTTTAGTCAAAATCTTGCACGTTTTAATTTTCTTAGCATTGTGAAGAGTGTATGTTAGTGCAGGACACCACTGATAGGAAGGCTTATGCCTTTGTGCATTAGGGCTCACACCCACTAGCGATACGACTGAGCACTGCCTGTGATTGGTCACAGCTCTCGGCCAATCAGAGGCAGCACTCAGCTGTCATTCATTGATGACTGGGCACTGCCTCTGATTGCCTACAGCACTCAGCCAATCAGAGGCAGCGCTTTCTGGAGGCAGGGATTTTTCAATCCCCGGTCACCAGAAGACAGAAGAAAGACAGAAGACTGCCGGAGCAGGGGAGAAGAGCCGGACTGCTCTTCCAGGTGAGTTAATTTTTTATTTTTTTTTAACTTTTTTTACAGCTAGGCATAATTTTCAGGAAAGGTCTTATATTTCAAGCCCTTGCCCGAAAATCATCCCCGCAGTGGTGGCCTTCATTCCATTGCTTTCAATGGGGCTGCAGCAGTGCCGGACCCATTGCATGCAATGGGATAGCATCGTGTACCTCTGCCACTGCTGTGACAGGGCATTCCTTCATCCCCCGCGGTCCCTATGGGGATGAAGGGATCCCCTGCCATAGCTGTCACAGCTGTATCAGGGGAGCGCAATGTACTCCCTATTTTTTCAATGAGGCTGTCGCTGCTGTCGCCGGCCCCATTGAAAACAGTGGGCGATATCGCACATTCTTCTTTGCAATGCGAGGTTACAGTGAACACATCGCTAATGAGAATGAAACCATTAAAAATCATTGGTTTCATTATCATGCGTTTTCACTCACTCTCACATCGCAGAGAAGTCGTATCACCAGTGGGTGTGAGCCCTTATATTTATAAAGTCAGTACCTAAACAGCTATTTATGAGCAGATTGATAATGCACATGGGCAGGGAAGGCACACAGAATAAAATGTAGGCTTTCATAGCTCCTCTGTAAACTACCCAGCAGGTAGGCAAGCTGAGCAATGTGGTACAGTGCTGGCATCAGCGAGGTAGAAACTAATGGTCCTTCTAGATGAATGAGCGGACGAATGACGTCACCGATAACTCCCTCATGCTGCCTGTTTAGAAAAGCAAACGTATCGTTGCTCGTTCAAACAAGAATCGTTTAGTCTCTATATAAGCAAATACAGATGGTCCCCGACTTGCGAACAGGTTCCGTTCCAGGAACCTGTTCACAAGTCGATTTGTTCGCAAGTCGAACAAATGCTTGTATGGAGCAGGATCGCGGGTGGATCCCGCTCCATACAACATCGGGTGCAGGCTGTTCTTACAGCGGGCACCAGGCGGCAGCAGTTCCGACGAGCCGCGCCGCTTGTCTGAACTGTTAACACTTTAAATACCGCTCTGACAGCGGTATTTAAAGTGTTAACAGTTCTGACGAGCGGCGCGGCTCGTCGGAACTGCTGCCGCCGGGTGCCCGCTGTAAGAAACAGCCTGCACCCGACGTTCAGGGGGCCCGTACAGCGTCCCACGATGAGATCACGGGACGCTGTGCGGTTGCTAGGCAGCTGGGGACCTCCTGAAAGGCCCCAGAGCTGCCTATGCAGAGTGCCCATCAAGCGCACGGCTTGATAGGCGCTCTGCATAGACAGCCCTAGGGCCTTTCAGAAGGCCCCCGGCTGCCTAGCAGCCGCGATCTGACCGGACAGGCTTCTATCAGGCTTGATAGAAGCCTGCCCGGTCCCTGCACAGTATGATGTAATGCCATAGCGTTACATCATACTGTGCAGGACAGATAGTTCGTATCCAGCGAAATTCGTAACTCGAATGTTCGCAAGTCGGGGACTATCTGTACAGGGACTGGCAATTGCTGTTTAAAGGCAACTTCAGACAACCGAATTTGTGCACGTGAAATACATGGGTTCATTCTCAAGAACAATGTTTTCCTGGTGGAAAAGCAGCACCTGCTCTATTTTTGTGCACATTTGTGCACCAAGGGCTCCGTAGAAGTCTACTGGAGGTGCACATATGCGCACTCCATACCCACGTAAATGCTCAATATGTTGTACAAAAACATTTGGACCTCATTAGGCTAAATAGCCTTTTAAATCACGGAGGGAGTGTGTCACGCACGCATGTGAAATGGCCCTGTGTGTGCAAAAAGTACAGTACAGTACGCCGATACACATGCAAATCTACCTCATCATACCTCGCTCACTGCGCAAATACGTTGCGCTGAAGCATCCGCAATTGCACATACTGTCATCTGAAGCCGCCCTAAACCAAACGATCATTGAACGAGCCAAGGATGATTTTTATGCCTGCATAAACTGAACAAAAAACAAAAAGTGTACGGTTCTCGTTCGCCGTTCAGTCCGTATCTCGCATTTAGATCGAACGAGTATCATTAATTTTCGCTTATTTGATTACACTGTGCAACAAATTTTTTAAACCATTTTGTAACAAAAAGTAATTGATACGTTTCTATAAAATTAAAGCCTGCTGATTACACTGGTAAAACGGAATACCAGCGTCACGTCTCATTGTCAAGTAATTAAACCCCTTAGTGACCAGGCATTTTTTTTTTCGTTTAAAAAAAAAACAAAAAACGCAACTCCTTTATTCATCCATCGATGTGGCTGTATGAGGGCTTGTGTTTTGCGGGACGGGTTGTGTTGTTCAGTGGTGCTATTTATTGTACCTTATAATGTACTGAAATTTTTTTTAAAGTTCTAAGTGAAGTAAAATAAAAAAAACAACTACATTTTGCCATCTTTCAGTGCATCTTGCTTCTACGGCCCACAGGCTACAGAAAATGACAAAATGACATGATAACTTTACTCTATTGGTCAGTACGATTACTACGATACCAAACGTATGCAGTTTTTTATTTCAAAGACATTTAATTTTTTTTAAATTATTTCCTGCAGCCATCTTCTTTTTTTATTTTTCCGTCCACATAGTTGTGCAAGGGCTCATTTCTTGCGGGACGTCCTGTAGTTTGCGTTAGTACCATTTTGGAATACATACGACTTTATGATCACTTTTTATGGCATTTTTTTCTTGGAAACAGAATGACCAAAAAAGCACATTTCTGGCGTTCTTAATTTTTTTTCATATGACATTCACTGTGCGGGGTAAATAATGCATTACTTTGATAGATCGGACTTTTATGGATGCAGCGATAATAAACATGTATTTTTGCTTTATGATTTTGATTCTTTTATTCAGTCTAACCAATGACCTGTAAAAACACAGTTCATTAATTACAACTTACTGGTGGATGCTCCGCATCATTTCCACCACATGAAAACATTCCCTATATGTTACATAAACCTACCCTTATAGTGGTCAGTCAGCATGCAGTGTGTAACAGCGATTGGGAAATAGCTGCACAATCACTTTTGTTATTCTTTTTATTAAGCATGGTTAGTGGTGAGCCTGCTGGATTACTTGTATAGGCAGATTTCAAATAAATACAATAAAACGGCAATTAGAGTACAATATTCCCCATAATTGGAAAACCTTACATGGCAGAAAATAAACGATATCCTATTTGAATTCAGCGCACTAAAGTTACTATAAGCCGCCTATCTGCTTATCTGTTACAGAAATTGTGTTGCACAGTGTAATCGTTCCGTCTAGTACGACCTTTACTCATTGCTGGGCATTTACATTCCGACTTTTGAAATGCATCAATGCAGTTCCTGTGCCGCACCATGAAATACAAGGCAAAGCATTATTCTACAGCCTGAAACCTTTACATACTGGATAGTTTTATTCTTCTAAATCCCTTAAGTTGCTCTTCAAATACCTAAAGCCCTTTATCCAGCTCAGGTGATACAGCATGCAGCCAAGTTTATGGATTCTTAGTTATGTTATCTTCTGTTTCCCCTAGAAGTTTGCTGATAATGCTCTATGCTTGTCCTATATATTAGGACATACATGTCATATGCCCTGAAGATCTGAGTACTTACCGCCAATGACTGCTGTGAAAATCTGCAGTTGGGAAGATTCTTGAATATCTTGATAGAACTAATGATGAAATCTCCAGACTGAAATGTTATCTGCAGTCCAACCTCCGCAGTATTTGGGAGGCTTTGTTCGGCTGCATGAGAACTGTGTCAGCAGCCGGCAGCCTGACAGGCACTTATAAGTGGGAACTGTACCCATCTTCTAGCTTCTTTTCACTTGACAGTTCTTCGTTTCCATGAAGCAGCCGGGGTGGTTTCCCTGTAAATAAGGATCTGTTATCTTCTCATATAACCACGATGTTGTAACTAAACCCCACACTAATGCAAAGGTATTAATACATGGAAGATGGCTGCAGAAGTCCCAGCAGTATTGGTCACAAGACCCTTCAAAACTTTAAGTAGAAACATAGTAAAATGTGTTTGATGTGGGACTGTTCTGCTCTGCTGAAAATTCGACTAAATCTGATCTTTGCTGGGACATCTGCTTTGTTCACTCATGTCTCCTAAATATAGAGGATCTTCCCGCTGGATACATTATTGGCACAGCAACATGCTTGATATTAGGGTGTGGACAAATAACTGGATCATTCCTTCTGCTTTACAGGAGAGACGATTCACATTCCTGTTGTTTTTTTTATGAGGCTCGCGCAATTACTCACATCCCGTCCCATTCATTCATCACATTAAAGAAGGCTGAAAAGGAATTACACAAAGAATAAGCATTTGTCTTCATTGTTACATTCTTAAGGGTTGAAAACATTCCCACACATATACCGAATGGATGGAACTGGATTCGGTTTTCATTTTTTTCCGTTCTGGATTAATAGAAAACTCTTCTTTCGGCTTGCAAAAAATTGTGTTTGTAATGTGATTCATATATTCCTATTGACGTGTGGCTAACCTCTGGCTGCAGTGTTTTGGTCAAAGAATGATGGAAAAACTTCTTGAAAAGTGGATCACTTTTCCAGAAAATGCTGTGTGTGATACCACCCTTAGGGTTCCTTCACACTGGCGATTGCAATATCGCCACAAGAAAATCACAGCAAAATTGAGACTTTTTTCCCATGATAGTTGATAGCATAAGCGTACCAACAGGGGTCACAATGGCGGCCAGGCCCCTCTGGTGAGGGGGCCTCGAGGCCACCCTCTGCCAGATACATATGCAGATTCAGTGCATTACCGTCTGGTCGCACTGTTGACCGCACAGCACCAATCACGTGACTGGCAGTGTGACAAACTGGAGAGGAAGCAGAAGAGAGGAGGAGAGAGGGAACCGCATGGCATGGCACTGAGGTCATCCTGTATACAATGTACAGCGGCCGCATCTGCCTGCCCTGCTGCTCTCCTCACATAGAGAAGTGGTCCGGGGTATCTATCTATCTGTCTGTCTGTCTGTCTTTCTCATATCTGTCTGTCTTTCTATGTCGTCTATCTATCTCTCATATCAATCTCATATCTGTCTGTCTATCCATCTATTTCTCTCTCTCATATCTATCTATCTATCTATCTATCTATCTATCTATCTATCTATCTATCTATCTATCTATCTGTCATCTCTCTCTCTGTTATATCTATCTACGGCTGGTATAAGTTATACATCTCCCTGTATATAATTGCACACTTTACACACAATTAAAAAGCGCATCAAAAACACATGCGGTTTTTAATAGTGTATGCAGTTTCTTAAAAACGTATGTGGTCTTTGAATACAGCATGCAGTTTTTAAAAATGTTTTTCTTTATTGTGGTTCAAAAGTACAACAAAAAACATGAACACACCCTAAGGCCACTCTCACACATGCGTTCAGAAAACGCAGCTCAAAATCATGGCATGTGCACCACAATTTCGAGTGGCGGTTTGAACGCATGGTGTAAAACTTTTTAATGCACCCCATCATTGTGATGGATGAGAAGGTGCATTAAAAAATGTTAAAACATAACATATAGGCACATAAAGCATCAAGGTGCGCAAGCGTAATTGAAGTGCATTGTAAAGTGGTGAATCACTGGTACTTCTTCCCAGTTAGGATAGCTGACTTTTTTCCAGAAGCAATGGACCGCTGTTGGAGAGGATGCAGACAAAGAGGCACTCTTCTTCACATATTCTGGGGTCCCCCTGAAATACAACATATATAGAGGTCACTTTTCTCCATCATATATAGGATCATGGGGGTTAGAACTCCCTCATACCCAGGACATGGTGGTTCTCCTGCTTGGAATAGAGGGCATTCTAACTAGGTACAGGAAACTAGTAGCACACATCCTCCTATCCGTAAAATTGCAGATAGCTAGACAGTGGAAAAAACAACGCGCACACACACACACTATCTGAGTTACAACATGTGATAACAGACCATTGTTCATTCTAAAAACTCTATGCTTCTAGGAATGATAAAGTAAAAGACTTCCTAGACACATGGCAGCCACGGTTAAATCACATTCAAACAGAATTGTAAGCTCGTCTGTTCTTGGGGAGGATGATGACCCCAGGCAGAAGTTAAAGAAGATAGAGGTTAGAAGGTGTGAACAGAAAGAGATAGAGAGAAGAAGGTTGTACCTCCTGGTACAATAATGACATGCTTCAGAAAGAGATTATCAGTTGAGAACTAAAGTATAATACGGACAATACGAAGGGATGGATCTCACCATTCCCACATTCCCCTTTCTTTCCCCTAACCAACTAAATTTCAAACCCAGTTTTTCTAATATACCCTTGTTTCACAGTTACTACTTTGGGTTCAAATCTTGAGGTATGATATAACTATAAAATGGCATCGTAAGCTAAGGAGGATTGAACAATCTTGCAGTTGGGAATTACAAGTGTTCTACAAAGGGTAATATGTGAAATGAATTATTATTTGATTTTTATTAATATTTTCAATAAGAATTATTGAATAAAAAATGTGAAAATGCAAAAATAGAATAGACAGCTCTCGAAAATCGCGGTGTTAGATACACTGCGTTCAAGCTCAGGTCTGAGTAACCCCTTTAAAAACAATGGGAGTGTTGCACCACGGTTAGCATGGCACTTTGGACGCCACACAAATAGCGGTAAAAAGCGGTGTGTGTAGTGCTGGAAATGAATCATGTTTGGAAAGATTATGCCAAGGGGCAGATCATGTATGGAAATATATTTAAGTTGCAAAAAACATCTCACCTTCAGTTGCCGCTCGTTGTTTCATATAGTAGAGTGCCGGTTTGCAGTGATGTATACTCACGTCCTGCCACTCGGTCTTGGTGGTTACACTTGACTAAATCAATTGATGTGGAAGAAGAAGGACGTAGTACGAGTATAAACCGTGACTGCTTTTATTAAGTTATAGTGCCAATGAAACAGCAAAAAAGACGCGTTTCGATTCACAAAATCTTGATCACTTCAAAGCTTCAAAGCAGCACAATTTAGGTATGGTTATGGGTCGGGAAGGGGGGGGGGGCACAAGCTGAACCTCATGCATCCGGGCTCCTGAGCCTTTGTTTATGCCCCTGGTTGATAGAGTATAACAAAATAGTTAAAGGGAGTCAGTCAGCACTTTTTATCCCACCAAACTGCTAACATGACTAGATAGGTGATGTGAAAGTAAATTTAACCATACAGCACCTATTGTATCTTGATGCCACCAGAAGCTAGGGGTTTGACAGGAGGACAGGTGCTCCCTGTCAAACCCCTAGCTCCCGATTGGCTCAAGAAGCGAAGGTGCAGGAATGAGCTAAACTGCATGGGGAAGCACCGTAGTGAGTGAGGAGGGCTCAGTGTCTGTTAGTCGCCACACACCTGCAGCGCTGTTACAGCAGCAAAGCTGTCCTCCTCCTCCAGCTGTCCGTGGCCTGGTGGCTATAACGCTGAATCCCCCGCCAATGTTGGCTGCCTGGTCTCCTAATGCAGTGTGCGGGGGGCCACATGTCTGAAATCCTTGCCCTTCGCTGCTGCCTCTCTGCTGTAGTGCTGCTGTGGGTGGATGGGCCACCACTATGTCCTGGCTGATGCCGACCCGGGGTAAGGAAAGGGAGGAGGGAGATGAGCGCCTTCAGGCGGTTCACGGGCCTGTGGGTTCCATCATGGCCACCCCACTCAGCGCTGTAACACACAGTGGGGTGCGTTGTCCTGGGATGCCGTCAGAGAAGGGGTTTTCACCTACGGCAATGTGCGCCTCCAGTAGGGGCTGGGAAGGAAGGGAGGTGCAGCCCTTCATGGATTGCAGCCGGGTGCCTTCTTCTGTCTGGCTGGTGGGGAGGGGCTTTATGCTGCCCTGCATAACAGCAGGGTCCCTTCTTCTGGCTGCCCAACGGGGAGGGGGTTTAAGCTGGCCGAAATGCGCGGCTCGGGAAGGAACGGAGGTAAAGGGCTCACAACATTGCAGCTGCGGCCTCAGCTTACTGAGGTGCCAGGACCTGCAGCACAGCCAGCTCTTCCAGCCAATCACGTTCAGGGGGCGTCACCCCTCCTGTCAATCTTCACTCCATCAGTTCTTCCTGGTGGCGTCAAGATACAATAATACCAGCCATTCATACTGGCAACATAACTGAGAAAACAAGATTTTATGTCTTTTATGCGAATTAGACTCCAATAATAATTATCCGCTGGGCTCTCCATGACCAGAGAAGTGTCCTGCCTTTTTTTGTCAATAGACCCAATCTCTCCCCTATTTGACGGAGCGAGATCATTCGGCCATACCCATGCCATATTGGTAAATAAAACACCTTTGTGTGGCCACATCGTCCAACATGCTCAACCGTCCTACAGTCCCGACTCACAGCTCATGTTGTTGTGCATCTCATAGCCACACGGCAACATCTGTGAAAACATGAAAAAAATGGGGCATAATCACGCAGTTTTATGAATTTTTACAAGCTCATTTCAGATGAATGGGACAGTTATGGAAGATAAATACACGCTTAGGAAATTCCTCCTATTAAAAAGAAAAGTTATTCCAGCAGGTTATGTGTTAACAGTTTATTTTGTGTCTTCTTCCTGAAGATTCTCTACCTTTATAACCAGTTGCACATGAGCGCATTACGTGTGAATTAATGTGCCAGTAATATGGACAAGTATCCCAGCCCAATCGCTGGTCTGCTGACCCAAACTCAGAGCATTGTAGGTCCTCTGAGGATAGATCAACCCGGAACACTTGTGTGTATTATGGGCACAAAAAATGCCCAGAGTGCGTTCTTCTGAAATTGGCCTACAAGTGAATTTTCAATGACCAACCTCTAATCCAGAATAATTTATCAGGTCCCTTTGTTGACAAATTAAAGGGAATCTGTGATGAGGTTTATACTGCCCTATGGGTACCCCCAAACATGGTCTTTTTAAAGTCAAAATATTAACACCATACAGTAATTACATTTACATTGTGTAACAACAAGCTTTCGGATCTTTTATCGATCCTTCCTCAGACTAGAATGGAACTGGTTTGGATGGGGCACATAGATAATATACAAACGCAGAGAGGACACCTCTCCTCTTGATTGAATGCAAATATTCACATACAGAAAATTGACACTGCTTTATACTCAAAAACTTAAAACAGACAAACTGAGCCGAGACATAAATACCTAATCAGTCCATTGAGCTCAGGAATGTGACAGTTTTATGATGTCTCTTATCTCTCCTTCAACCTGCACATGGTAGGAGATGCAGCATCGCTTATTGGATGGCAGCATTATTAACAAGTTCTGAACTTTAATGAAGTATCATACTGAAGGGTGATTTCAAGTCGCAGCATCACAGAAGAATTTGGGAGTACAAATTTATGGCCATGTTTGATACCCTCAAGAATGGAATGAATCTCAGCCCGGAATTCTTGCAGAAGTAGAAAATATGAAACGTCTGAAGGAGGTCAAGAGGGATGTCCTCTTCCGAAGCATTATTTTATTTTATTTTTTTTAATTCATAAAAATTCAGAACTTAACTTGTAATAATGTTGCCATCCAATAGGTGGTGCTGCATCTCCTTCCATGGGCAGGTTGAAGGAGCGATAAGACACATCATAAAACTGTCACATTCCTAAGCTCAATGACAGTAATATTGCCCCCTGTGAGCCCCCAGTAAGTAATAATTCCCTCTGGGGGGCCCTCAGGCAGTAGTAATATCCCTTAGAAGTAATATTCCCCCTTTAAAAAGTAATAATGACCCTTCTCAGTACCTATTAAGACATAATGACCCTGCGTACCTACTATTTCCGTAACGCGGATGACCGCAGCAGCTCGTCGTCAGTCATGCACAGTGCAGTTTTTTTTTCCAATGTATTTCCCGCCTCGTTGCTTAGAGATGACACGGGTACCCGCTGCCCATATGCAATGATAATGTGTATGTTGACTTCAATGGAGGACGTTCACAGCAAAATAGAACATGCTGCGATCTTTCCTCCGCTCGCAGAATACGCATTTCGTATCCGCAAGTATTAGTGCAAAAGTACATACTTTGCAATGGCTGCATTTTGCTGTGCATCCTCCGCGTGGATTCCAATAGCGGATTCTGCAATTGCAATCCTCCCATGTAGAGCCGGCCAAAAGAACCTTTCACACGGGACGGAATTATTCTGCAGGATGCAGCCAAATTCGCAGCTGCGGAATTCCACACTAAAATCTGCAGGTCTAAATGCAAATTTTGATTCAGAATTGAAAATGGCTTAAAATCAGCCTGCGATTTTGCATCAAAATCCGCAGAGCATCGAGCGGCCTATTCTGGCTCATGTAAAAGCTCTAATAGGCTACTTGCACACGAACGATATTTCGCACTGGGGCTCTTTTTTACTTGGACAGAAAGCCAGAGTTAAGAAAAAACATTTGCAGCATGTCCTATTTTTGCCAGATTGCAGTATTTGCCCAATTAAAAAATATTAAAAATATTATTATTATTGATGACATATGGATGTGATGACTTTTCAAATACATCCATAATACGGATCAGTGTTACGGACGCGTTTTCATACACTCGTCTGAATCACTGATACAACAAAAAGCGCGCACTCCCGTTCTCCATCCACTGTCAGTGACCATAAAGATGTCATTGCATCACCTGCTCTGAGATACTGGGATCCTATGAGAATAGTAGAGCAGGCGGTATGCTCTATCATGGAATGCTGCGCCATACTTTCCAACTTTATTGGTGCCCTGTGGGTGCTGATACGGTTGATTGCGGTGTTTGCCCGAGGTCTGAGACCTGTGGCCCTGATCCCCTCTGCTGGAGATGCCTTTGGCTGTGATTGTCTGAAAGTCAGAAAGACTGCTGCCATGAACAGAGGAGGCTGCAAAAAGGGGCGTCCAATAGCACAACTTAGAATTGGGCCCTTCCGTTCAAAAAATACATTAGAGGCAGAATATCTATAACTTGTGGGTTTAGATACAGCAGCTAAGTTTTAGTATACCTGCATATAATGCAGTCATCATATAATAGTCAGATACCAGCTCTACGTAATGATAGTGATTACAGTGCAGTTACCTCTGGTGATCACAGGTGACACCTTATTTGATTGTTAACATCCATTTTAACTGGGCCTAGATGACTATGAAGGTTTCCTCTAGCCATAAATCATCTCTACACAATCTTACCATCCTGCCACTACTCCAATGAACCTCTTAGTAGTCCTCCTATAGTATAATGTTCATTATGTAGATCTGAATAGGACTAATGTTCCCTCTTTGGCCCCCCTGATATTAGTGTTCCATCTGTAGCTCCCATAGTGCTATAGTGCCCTCTGTGGCCCCTTACAGTACTAGTGATGCCCCCTCCGTGACTCCACCCCCATTGTACTGGTGCCCCCCTAAAGCACTGGTGTCCTTTCTGAATGACCAAGTGCTAGTGTTTTCTTTCTGTGGCCCCACAAGATAATGGAGCCCCTTCTGTGTTTCCCCCTTCTCCATAATTTCCAGCAGCACACGTTTCACTTATGTTCTAGCTGCTCAGGATACAGCCCTCTCAGTCAGTGCAGGCTGCTCCTCCTTCCTACTCTGTGTAGTGCTGCCGAAAGATGGGGAGGATCAGCTGGCACTAAGAGAGTTGCATCCTGAGCAGCTAGAATGTAAGTGAAACTTGTGCTGCTGGACATTCAGGGGAAGAGAGAGGCGAGTCAGTGGTGGGAAAGGGGATGGGGCCATACAGCCCCCATCCCTCTCTCTACCACAGGTAGTTTGCTTACATTGGCTGCAAGATAGACCTTAGGCTTAAAAGGGTTTTCTGATCTTTTTTCAACTAATGACCTATGCTCAGCATTCTGCACCCGACTGTGTGGAACGTTCTGCACAAACGTTTGTGATGTTATCCCTACTGATTGCAATTGTTACCAGTCCTGAAACAGGATGCGATACCATGTTCTTTTTGTGAGAAGATGCAAACGAATGCAATGCTTTTATACAATATTTCATGTTTAGTGATGAAGACTCCTTTCAGACACAGCTAACAAACGTAATGTCAGAATCTGGGGGAGGAAGCCCACCTGTCTACATGAGCGTATGAACGACTCCAAGGTGAATGTGTGGTGCACTATAACTTGTAGAAAAGTGTACAGCCCGTCTTTTCTCCATGAGAAAACAATCCTGGGGATTTAGTATCTGCACATGATACAGATATGGCTTCTGTCGCAGCTGGAACAAGAAATCCCAGGTTTCATCTTCGAGCAGGATGGCGCCCCCCCTCCCCTCCCCATTTTCGCAATGATGTCAGAAGTGATCTCAATAGGTGGGATCAAACAGATGGATTGGCCATGACTAGAGATGAGTGAACCTACTCGGCCACGCCCCTTTTTCACCCGAGCGCCGTGATTTTCGAGTACGTCCGTACTCAGGCGAAAAGATTCGGGGGGCGCCGTGGGTGAGTGGGTGGTTGCAGCAGGGAGCGGAGGGGAGAGGGAGAGAGAGAGGGCACCCTCCTGTTCCCCGCTGCTACCCCCCCGCTCCGCCACACCTCCCCCCGCCCCCCGGCGCCCCCCGAATCTTTTCACCCGAGCACGGAAGTACTCGAAAATCGCGGTGCTCGATCGAGTAATTACTCGAAACGAGTATATTCGCTCATCTCTAGCCATGACGATAGCAAAATTCTTCCTTGGCCTCCACGTTCCCCAGACCTTATGCCTTGCGAATTTTCCTCTGGGGAGTGTTAAAGTCTACATATACCTCCCTTAGCGCCCATCATGCTTGATCTGCCAGTAGGATCATAGAAGCCATTGCATTGTGATACGCTACAATGTACTGTATATGGCAGGAAATTGACGACAGGCTCCATGTGTGACGAGTGACAAAGGGGGTTGCTCTACTGGCTAACACGGTACCAAACCTTTTTTTCCATTTATGTGATCACCTCTGATATGGAAAACAATGATGTTGTGAAACAAAACATTTTGAGTTTCGATTTTCAATTATATCAAAACGATGTAACGGGAGTTATGAGGGTTCCAGATCGGTAAGATGGTTTGTAATAACCCTGTAACTAGTTCATGGAACCCAGAGATTGGGACTTTCATCTACTGCTATGTGACAAACTCTAAACACCCATTTTGGCCACCGTTTAGTAACGACTGTCTATTGCCGTTGATACCTTTTGACTCTGCGACATGTCATTGGTCGCATGACTCTATCCACACCTGTCGGACCAGGGTCAGCTTTCAACAGATTCATAAATGTGTTTTAATTACTGGGCTTTCCTGATTGGCATTTTTACTCAGTGTTGATTTATTTTTCTTCTGACATTAGGAGCAGCAGTACGAGCCGCAGTAATATAATCTGTCTGTCACTTGACTTCTTGAGCTTCGCGTGACTGATCCGCTGCATATGTCATCTGTTTACTGTAGTAAAATGAGAAATCCCGCTAACATTAACATATGCAGCAGCAAATACATGGGAGGAAAAGGGTGGATGGAAGTGATTCTGATTATTTGATGAATGTTTTTAGTTAATACACCTATATATCCTTATTGAGAAAATATGTAGTTTATGTCATTATTTACCATGTGCTGAAAGGATGAACACATTGCAATGGACTAACTTTCAATTAACGCTATAACTCGGTCTGCACCTTATAAATCGTGTGCCCTCAACACTGTGGATGCAGTGTGGCGTTAGCTCAGTCAATAAATGGTTTACCCTGGCCAGGGGCAAAGAGCTCCACTTATACTGTTTGGAAATACATTCCCTTGAATGTAACTTAGTCTTGCAGGAACTTTGGTTAGGCAAGTAAGCCAATCCAATAACTGAAATATGCAGTCACTATACCATGAACAAACTATTAGCACAGTGCCTTTGTGGAGGTTGTACAGTGCTGAAGTCAAACCAATCTATTTAAAGGGGTTGTCCGGCGCCGAAACTGTTTTTTTTTTTTCAATAGCCCCCCCGTTCGGCGCGAGACAAACCTGATGCAGGGGTTTAAAAAAAAAAAAAAACGGATAGTACTTACCCGAATCCCCGCGCTCCGGTGACTTCTTACTTACCTTGCGAAGATGGCCGCCTGGATCTTCACCCACGGTGGACCGCAGGTCTTCTCCCATGGTGCACCGTGGGCTCTGTGCGTTCCATTGCCGATTCCAACCTCCTGATTGGCTGGAATCGGCACACGTGACGGGGCGGAGCTACAAGGAGCAGCTCTCCGGCACGAGCGGCCCAATTCAGAAGGGAGAAGACCGGACTGCGCAAGCGCGTCTAATCGGGCGATTAGACGCTGAAATTAGACGGCACCATGGCGACGGGGACGCCAGCAACGGAACAGGTAAGTGAATAACTTCTGTATGGCTCATAATTAATGCACGATGTACATTACAAAGTGCATTAATATGGCCATACAGAAGTGCTGAACCCCACTTGCTTTCGCGGGACAACCCCTTTAAGTAGTGAAGGTATGCTACTCACAATTACACACTGCCGAAACTTGAATATCTGAATACATGCTCTTGCTGGTGCTCTCTCTCAGTGAAGACTCTGTGATTGCAGTTGGTAATTACAGCTGATGTTTCCTTGAACGTTTGGTATATTTCCCTCTGGAATTTGCATTCTAACAGCTAGGGAGCACCACACCAGATATCCAAGTTGCCCCCTCTCTGTCACAGCAAACCCAGCTCTTCAGCACCAATGGGCAGCTCACTCCTCACAAGGCTCTCTAACCTCTGCAAAAAACTGTTCCACCCTGATTGCAGATACTCATAACCCCACCTGCAGGTCAGCTCTGCTGCAACTTTCACTAGCAGATTCTCCCTTCTCTGCACCCTCTGAAACTTCTGAGTCACACCAGCGCATGCCATTTATACCTATTCCAACAACCAATCAGTAGGCAGCTGAGGTCCTGTTGGTCCACAGCTGCAAAGTTAGGGCCATAAGACAAGGTATAACAGTATTATGCAGATATATACATGGACATTTAATCCATTACATGGCTGCAACAGTCCATCTGAGAGATCAACCCATTCCATGTACTTTTAATCCAAAATACAATCTCATTAGAGGTTTCTGTACTTTTACCTTATACAGGGACGAAGGTGTTGCCATTGCCATGAAATCTTGTCAATGTAAGAACATCGAACTTGTTATATACGTCACCCACAATACATTGTCACTAGATAATGCCCCGTACTTGCCCTTTCTGTTTACCCAAGTAGCCACCTAGGGAAGCTTCTTTGCTTTTTGCACATTCTGTCGCATGCCACTGTACTTGTGGAAGCAAGGTACTCAAAATTGACTTATATCACCTATCCATATGAGAGATGATAAAAGTCTGATCAGTGGAAGTTTCAACACTGAGTCCCCCTCCAATCCCGAGAATGAGGGTCCTGTGTCTCCCTCTCCTCCTCAGTGTGTGTTCACTGCACCTCTCTTAGAAATGTGGAGATTGAATAGAACAGCAGTCAAGCATGTGTGTGCATTAAGTTACTGCTGAAGATGGCCAAGTGCTTGTACTCGGTTATTTTAATCAGCCCCATTGAAATGAATGCAGTGGAACCGCACATGCATGACTACCACTCTATTCAATCTCCTCCTCATTCCAGGTGGTACAGTGAGCCTGTAGAGAAGAGGAGGGGGGTACGCGGAACCCTCGCTCTCAGGATCGGTGGAAGCCTCAGTGGTGAGACCCCCACTGATCAGACTTTTATCACTTATCCTATGGGTATATTTATTATAACACATAAACTTGGGGAATAGGTTGGCAATACAAGCTTCCGTTAATTGATAAGCAGTATACTGTTGTTACAGAATCGTTGGATGACCTCACTAACTGTAACTAAGACTTTCTGCAACTTTAACATTAACAGAATATTATAACAATCTTTTACACATCACAAAAATTAGCAATACACCCCAGCCATAAAACACATGTCTGGGTGTCTGTGCAGGTTTCAGTATCTTCACTGTGAACAGTGCCATGTTCCTGCATGTCTGTTCAGTTTTTGGTACATGTAGTGTGAACTGTGCCTTGCTGTGGATGCTTTATCATCTAGAACGAGATAGGTCCCTAGGTTCCAGCGTGGGATTGTCCCTATCGGGATGAATGCCCCAAATGCAGGCAGGTTTTCCTGGGGTTAGGTATCTTGTTAGAGTAGGGACCCACAAGACATTGAGGACCCTTGAAGTGGGCTCACAGGCTTAAGCATCTTCTCCAAAATATGATCTAATACCTTGTATATTCTATAGTTATTCCATCTGGCTATATGCGCAGGTATACTGGTGAGTGTTTTGAGTGCTTGTCAGTGTTTGATTTATGTCTGTTTCTCAGTTATGTCTGTGAATATTGAGCCCAGTTCGCGGCTCTACATTTCCGTCTGAGTTCGCCTGTCGGCGAGTATGCAGTCAGTCTCAAGGTTCCGCAGTTCAGTTTGCTAGTTTGTGGGTTTGAAAGACGTAACAGTAAGGCTCTACTTCCCATCTGTGGCTTAGTTTTCCCTTTCAAATGTTTCTCTTGAACCAGAACTCGCTCTTCTGTTGCTGTGGAGTTTCTTGCGCTGGAGTTATAGCTGTATATCTGTTTTCTTGAAGTCTTGGTCCTGTGAGCCATCAGATTGTTTGTAACCAATGCCAGTGCACCCAAGACATATCAGTTATTTTGGTAAATTCTGCCAGCAGAACATTTATTCATTTCAATGTAGACTGCAATGCAGCCTTCCACTCTGCCTATTCGATGCAGTAGTATAGGAGCACTCTCACACGCCTTGTTGCTTTAGTTTATTACAGCTAATTGCACCACAAGAATGGCGCTGACTGCCCTTCTGTTGCCGATTCCTTGCATGCTTCTGTGTGTCTGGCTAAAAACAACAGTCAAAGTGCTAATGACCACTTGTCCATGAGTCCATGTGAGACTGTGTGAGTTACATGCTTCGCCCCTGATCACTTGATTGTGATGGCATCACATCCTAAAGCATAAACCATGCAGAGCCTGACAGCAGCCGTGTGCTTAAAGGACCTGTGATGATGTCACCATTATGTAATCAGTTACCGGAACTTAGCTATGCTCCGGATCACGTGATGGTGATGTCATCACACATGCTGCTTCACTTTAATAATTAAATAACCTGCAGAGCTAAATGGCAACCTTGTGCTGTCAGGACCTGTGATGTCACAGTCATGTGATCCCTCACCTGCTCTTTGCTCAACCCCTTATTACATAATGGTGACCTCATCACAGATCCTAATGCAGCAGAGGCAGATGAGAAATGTATGTAGCACAGCTGTGTGTGCTATGCGTGACACACGCATGGAGCAAAGCTGTGTGTCTCGCACGCACATGTAGCAGAGCTGTGTGTGTCTGACACATGCATGAAGAAGAGCTATGTGTGGTGTGTTTAACATGCATGTTGCACAGCTGTGTGTGACACGCATGTAGCAGAGCTGTGTGTGGTGTGTGTGACACGCATGTAGAAGAGCTGTATGTGGTGTGGTGTGTGTGTGTCACATGCGCATGTAGCAGAGCTGTGTGTGTGTCACATGTGCATGTAACAGAGCTGTGTGTGGTGTGTGTCACATGTGCATGAAGCAGAGCTGTGTGTGGTGGGGTGTGTGTGTGTCACATGTGCATGTAACAGAGCTGTGTGAGCCTCACATGTAGCAGAGCTGTGTGTGGTGTGTGTCACATGCACATGAAGCAAAGCTGTGTGTAGTGTGGTGTGTGTGTCACATGTGCATATAGTAGAGCTGTGTGTGCTGTTTGTGACACACAGGTAGCAGAGCTGTGTGTGGTGTGTGTGACATAAATGTAGCAGAGCTGTGTGGTAAGTGGTGCATTGCGCCACCAGAAACACTGCTACTATAATTCCCTAATAATTTCTAGTAGCTTAATATTACACTACAGTGAATTTACAGGTACAACATAAGAATATACCCTGTTACAAATCAGCAATTGTGACTCCTCTTGGCTAGATAACTCTTTGCTCATTTGCATGAATCATGGGATAACCTTGCAACCTAATTGCAGAGGTATGTGGCATTAGAAGTAATTGATTTCTCATCCCCTGACAGCCAATGAAGTTACTTTTCAGGGGCGAGATGGTGATGACAAGTTCACTTTAACACTGTAATAGTACGATCTATTAATACAACACACACATATTACAGAAAAACTCCTCTAGGATAACCGCTGACAGAAGCAGACAAGCATCGCACTCTCTTTAGCTGAAAGCAGGCAGCAAAAATATAACAGTTGAAAAAAGACCATCCATTCCACCCACGGTATGTGGGCAGATGCCTCTTATCCTTTGTTAGTATCATTTTTCAGGGAGGTGTATTTATCTTTCCATGCACCATAATAATAGAAAATACAGCAAATATCTTAAAAGTGTTTGACAGCTTTTAACTAATTTAATATATGAAAACACTTCTGTCCCTAGGAACAAACTGAAGCTGCATTAATACTTACATGTAAGAACCCTACATAGACACACGTGATATGCACTTATAAGACCGGAAAACTTGGAATAGACTTTTACCCCTAGCAGGAAGAGAAGCATCTGGTAATAGTTGTAGCAACAAATAATAATAATAATAATCTTTATTTGTATAGCGCCAACTTATTCCGCAGCGCTTAAAAAAGCGCTTAACAAATACGAAATGAATTGAAACGAGGGGGTTAAAAACGTTGGTAAGTGTGAACATATCTAATATCTTGTATTTGTTCACTATTATGAGGATTAATAAAGGGATATTCCAGGCATTGCTAAAATCTGTAAAAGGCAGACAAAAGTTGCAGTATATTAACCATTTAAATTCTCCCTTTGCTTACTGCCAATATCTTATGACGTTGCACTCGCAGTAACATAACGTCTGATATACTGCATTGTCCAATGGTTATAGGGTGTTTTGATGTTTGGTCACGAACCACAATATGCCATTAGACAACATGACCAAGTGAGGCAATGTCACTATGGAAGCTAAGACATTATGTAACATTCGCCCTGGTGTGTATTAGACTTATAGGGGCATTCCAGTTTCAATTAATAAATGTTATTCCTTGTAAAATGAAAAGTTCTACAATACAAAATACTATATACCTTCTGCATGAACCTCTAATGCTTTCCAGGATCTCTGCTTGCAATTACTTAATAGGAATTACTCCCACAGAATAAGGTTGGGAGGGGTATAGTTTTTCCTTGTGGAGACCACCTAGTAAGTGTCAGAAGGCTTAAAAGGCCATGCATACTCCTTTGGGAAATTTGGTATGCAGAAGGGAGATGTCATCTGTCACCCAGCCTATGACATCTGACTAATGGCAAGACCCCGAAACAGCTGTCTGCACATAGTTATCTTTTCCTTCTGGAGAAGACTCTGGTTTTGGCTTATATTCCCAGTCGTGTTCTAAGGCCTGTTAAAAGGTCAGACATTGACTTGTAGGAAAGCTACCTTCCAATAGGTGGTGCTGCTGAGGCATTGTAACATCTACCATTTGTATTCTAATCTAGAGAATACAAAATTGTAAAGGGATAGACTACACAGGTGTGTGGCTTGTTATAAACAGGTTTGATAAACAGGGGTGTAGCTATAGTTAGTGCAAAGGGGAAGGTGCACCTGGGCCCTAGAGCCTTAGCGGGTCCATAAGGTCTGTCTTCCCCATAAGGCCGCCTGCACACGGGCGGAAATCCCGCGGCGGGATTTCCCGCGGGATTTCCGCCACTGAAAGCCTGCATAGGAGTGCATTACAATACGCACTCCTATACAGAAGGCCACGGTTTGGACGCGCAAAATGTCGCGCGGCAAACAAACCGCGGCATGTCCTATTTTTGTGCGGGGCTCGCAGAGTCTCGCACAGATACGTCACTCACCCGGCCGCTGGCTCCGGTCTGCGCATGCGCCGGCTGCCCGGCAGCCGGCACATGAAAGAGCCGGGGCCGCCGGGCGCGGGTGAGTACGCGCTCGTCTCTGCAGGTGCTCGGGTCGGGTCCCGCGGCGAGAATTCTCGCCGCCGGATCCGACCCGCTCGTCTGCAGGCGGCCTTAAAGAAGATCTGTACTATAAATAAAGCATTATAGTTGGTGGCCCTGATACAGATTTTGCATTGGGGTCCAGCAGCTTCAAGTTACACCTCTGTCGATACGCATAGTGTAAAAGTGACCATAGATCTTAGCCAGCTAAATTCCCCTCCCTCCAACAGCTATTCATCATGACTCTCCAATAGCCCTACATGTGTCCTCAATAGGAAAAGATGAAAAAAGCTGCTTTAAGACCCCTTTGGCAGCAACTTATCTCCCATAGGAACAAAGGATGGGGCATGTTGAAATTCAACATGGCTAATCCTTCTTTGCCCTAACATCTACTAAAGGGTGAGCATTGGGACACCTCTGTACACATAAGATAGTCGTCTAGGCCCACTGTTAGGCATCCATCACAGCCTCTATTAAATGTATATGTTGGTACCATAGCATTTCTTGTCTTATATGCTGAACACAAGCAAAAATGAGATGTGAATGGCCTTTAATGCGTATAGGTTCATTTACATGGGGTGAATGTCAGGTAAACGATGTCCGACATTCATCCTTGTGTTTCCTAGCTCCTGTGCAGGAACATGGGAGCGAGGAAACACAGGGACGAGTGTCGGGCATCGTTTGCCCGACATTTGTCCCATGTAAATTGACCTTTAGGCATATTGGCTGCAACCAATCTTGCACTTCGGTATACATCACATGATCGGATTGTATCCACTTGGAAGTAAATAGTAAATGTTCCTAGTAAATGACTGCAAGCAGAGATCTTAAAAACAGCGAAAAATTGACACAGAAATTATATTGAAAAAAGTGTTTAACTCTTCATTTTACAAACAGTTATTTGCTTCCACTAGAAACCCCTCTGAAGAATATGTCCTACATGAAATCCCTTATGGCACATTTTCACTATATCTCTGTCTAGACTTTTGTCCAAGAGCGTAGCTGGATGCTAGTTCCTTGTTAGATGATAGTTGGTACTTGGGTGACAGCTTCACAGCAGTAAGATGAGTTGTGTTGGGACCAGGAATAAGGACTTGGAACTGGCCAGCGTGGTCAGAAGCTGGACAGCAGAAGAATACATTTTTCGGTAGGCGCTATCGAAGCCCAACTGCCGATCCCATTTAATTATCTATTAGATGGGATCAGCCATTATCACATAGCTAGCACCCTTAAGGAGCTATTTGCATGCCTTGAGTGGAGAGAAAGAAGCCAAGGAATTAATTCACTATATTTCTATTGAACACACATTTTCAGGCTTAGCAAACAATCCGGGCTTGGAAACAGATAAAAAAAAATGTGTTCTGCCAATATTACAGTAAAAAGGAGGATGTTATCGAGGTAAATAATAAGGAATACGTCCATGAAATGGTAAAGACATTGGGGGTTAATTTACTATTCAAAATACAACACTATCGTGGCGCAATTTATGCCAGGAAACTGCCCTGCCTGCTTTGCACCATGTTTATCATGTTTTTAGACCCTTTCAGAGAGCTTTTCCAACTTGTCCGTAAAATGGGCATGACCTAAATTGCACCAACTATTGCGCCAAATTGCAGCGATTTACGCAAAAATTTTGGTGCCATTTCTGGTGTAAACTAAGCCAAATAATAGGTTGATGAAACTGAGACTAGACAGTCTTACAGGCTGACAGATTTATTATTCAGCAGAGCTGCTATGGTACATCTTAAGACTAACTTTCAGACAATATTAGTGAATGAGCCCCATTGTTAATGAAATGTTGGAGTATGGCTGGGGCGATGCAAAGCCAAAAAGCAATTACGCTTTTAAAATGTCTGTAAAAGGTGTGAAAAATGGTCCATTCATCACCTCCTTGAATGTCGATAAGATTATAAACACCCTTAAAATCTAATTTGGATGAAATCCTGGCAAGCATCAATCTCTGAAGGAGCCCAGGGACAAGCAGAAGCAGGTACTGCAGCAATTCTTCATGGTAATGCTGTTTAGTTTTTGCAGTCAATATCTGATTCATTCGCCTTAAGTGGAAGATATTCAGGTGTGATCATTGTTTGCATAGATGTCCCATAGCTGCTGGTTGTCATAGTACTATACTTTGATTGCATGTCACTATTTAGCTGCCTAAATGTCTTTTTAGTTGGCAAGATGAATTGGAACGAGCATGCACCCAGCAATAACGTAACTATTGGATATTCTGTATTGTTTGCTTGGGAAGAATGAAAGCTCCATTTTCACGGGGCAAGCTGTCAGGCAAACGATGACCGGCAGCTTGTTCCAGTGTTGCTTGCTGCTAAGCTGTTACACAAGAGCGAGTATCGCTAATATTGCTCACAGCGCTGCCTGCATGGAGGCGGAGCGGACAGGGAGAGTTCTCTCTCCACCCGTCTCCATTTACAGTAAGCAGACAGTCGTTCAGAACTGAACGACTGCTGTTTACATTGAATGGCGCGTTATTCAGTAGTTAATGCAGAAACTGAATGACTGAACAATTCTCATTCAGTCGCTGCATGCATTTACACGGGACGATTATCGTTCAAATTCCTGCAGGAATTTAAACAGTTCTGGATGATGAACATCCTGTATAAATGGGCCATTACACTAAGCAAAAATTGGGTAGTTCAATCATCCATAACAGCACCTCTAGTCAACCCTTCTGCCACTGCTTTCTATTCATTAAATTGTTACAATGCCTGTTTACATGAAAGTATTTGCAGCAGACAAACAATGATTTTTAGGTCCGTAAGAAAGATCCAGTAAAGGGTCACCTAATGGTTTATCGCTGATTGTTCACTGGATGCACAAGTTAACACCTAACAATTATCGTGCAAATCACTCAATCTAATTCACATGATAATTGTGTCATGTAAAAAGGCCCTTTCCGCCTTCTATAAGGGTGGAAGGGGAAGCATACTTTTTTTCATATCATACCATGGGGAAGGGAATACTATAAGCGGGATGTAAACAAGGAGGTGGCGGGGTGATATAATACAGTCAGGCCAGGCTCACACGGGCAAATTCCAATTGCAGAATCCACAATGAGCATCTGCGTGGAGGATCGGCAGCAAAATACGGGCATTGACAAACATGTACCTTTCTTTTTGCTCTCACTTGTGGATACGAATTGCGTATTCCGCGATCAGAGGAAAAAATCTTAGAATGCTCTATTTTGCTGCGGACTTGGCGTGAACGATTTCCTTTGAAGTCAATGGAGGCCATCTGACCCGTAGCCCATATGCAATCAACATTGGGCTGTGGGTACCCACATCATCGCTAAGTAGCATAGTATGTTAGGCTGAAGGGAGACAATGTCCATCTTGTTCAACCTGTTTCCACCCCCCCCCCTTGTTGATCCAGAAGAAGGCATAAAAAACCCCAATGAGGTAGAAGGCAACTTAGCCCATTGGGGGAAAAAATTCTTTCCCGAATCCATAATGGCAGTCTGAATAATCCCTGCATTAAAATGATGGTGCAGGAAATACAAATATTGAAAAAAAAACCTCCAATGGCTGACAGCAAGCCACCATGGTCATCCGAAATACAAGAAAATAAAGTATGCAGGGTCACTGGCTGGGCTGGCAGTCGGAATCCCATATGCCCAGCCTAAGAGCAAATTGACGGGAAATGAATGCCTAAGGAAAGGAAATGGTGGAGGTCTTATTGTGTTTGTACTATTGCAACTTTTCCCTTTTGGCAAGCCCAGAGGAGGATGGTTGCAATATACTTATAATTTGCTTTTCAATCAGAGTTGTCAAAATTGCTACACAAGCAACAATTTCCGAGTTGCCACTAAAACAATGAAGTACTGAAGATTTATATTGCTCAGAAGGTTGCTGGATTCCTTTTGGGCTTTTAACTTCTAATTTATACAGTGTGGTTTTGTAAAGTACGAGGGGTTATTAATTGTGTTTGGTGGGACTTATGGACTGACTTATGTTTCTTGCATACTGAGTCTCAGATGGGAAAAGGAAAATTTTGATAGAAGTCAAGCATGAACTAGTACTGCAGCAATCAACTTAAGTAGCCTTCACCATACAAGGTGGCCAAGTAGGACAGGTGGTCAGTAAGTGTCCAGCTGTCTTCAATATAAGCAGAGATTGGCTTGCTGTCTGTAATGGCTCTGATACTGAAGAAGCAAACATTCCAGGGACTCTTAGGCAGGATACCAGAAGACTAAACATGTGGCTCTATGTGTTCCTGACGCTTACATACTTACCAATGTATCTGGATGGACAGTCAGATCTTCCACAGACACCGGAACATTTGTGCATGTGTTGCTTGTTGTAATTGTTTGGACGCTAGCATTGGGCAAATTTTCGCAGAATCAGATCCGGTCAGCCCCAACTGATTTTTAGTGAAAATACATGAAAAATAAGCGTTCTATGCGTGAAAAAAAGGTGTGTTTTTGTTTGTTTTGCAACTTCAATCAATATGGCTTAGTGGTTAGCACTGTTGCCTTGCACTGCTGAGATCCTCAGTTCAAATCTCTTCAAGAATAACATCTACTTGGACTTTGACCATGAGCAACATCTGTATGGAGTTTTTCAGATTAGGACCTAGAACTGCAACAGTGCTAACCACTAATCCACCACAATTGTTCATTCATCTCCAGAGGAGGAGGAGAATGAACCTAAAACCTCCATACACATGTTGCGCTTAGTCAGATTTTAACTCAGAGCTGCAAAACAACAGTGCTAATGAATGAATCCACCACCCTTGTTCCTCGTTCTTCATTCCTCTGAAGAACGAGAAGAAATAGGAGAAGAAGCCACACAGTTACTTCTTTTTTCCTCCTCCAGAGAAGGAAGAAGGAAGAAACTTGGTGGCTCAGCAGTTATCACTGTTTGCTTGTAGCACTGGGGTGCTTTGTTCATATCTGACTACAGACAATAGCTTTATTGAGATTCTATGTTCTCTGTGTAGGATGAAGAAGTGTGGTGGCTTAATAGTTAGCACTGTTGCCTTGCAGTGCTGGTGTTCAGAGTTCAAATCTGTCCATGGGCAACATCTATATTGAACGTTTATGTTCTTTTTGTTTTTATTCTTCTTCTGCTCCACTTGGGAAGAAAGAACAGTTGTTAGCACAGCTGGCTCGCAGTGCTGGGTTCTCCAGTCAATCTGATCAAAGGCAACATCTATATGGAGTTTTTCAAAGTCCATGCAAATGTTGTCCTTGATGAGATCTGAACTTAGGATCTCAGCACTGCAACAGTGCTAATAATTGAGCCACATGTAAAAAGTAAATGTGGCCGTATTCATGGGTGTAGAAGTCACAAAAGTTTCCTTTATTCTCCCATAACAAAAGATATACAGTCTACATTTCGATCCCCAATTAGACCTTTGTCAATTGGGGACCAATACATAGCCTGCATATTTTTTTGAGCCACAGTCATTGAAGAGCCACCATTACCACTAAGCAATAGGGTCCTTCTGGCAGCCAAATTAGTGAACCAACTTTTTACTCCCATTGGGTTATTTTTGGAAAATCGGGTCGGGAGTGACTGACTTGATTATTCCAATAATTGCTCATCGCTACATATTAGTTCATTCTTGAGCTGGTTGCTTAACCCCAGAGGAAATAGAAACCTGAGCACAGGGTTATTACAGTGTTCTGAAGAATTAAAGAATCCATAGTAAACTCAGCAGATGCTGTCCTATGAGAGTTCTTATAGATCATTGCCAAAGCTTCCAAAACACACAAAGATTCACAAACTGACTATTTTGTTCCACAAATTTGTGTGTCTGGGCATGATTCGCCTTTTTAGCAAAGTAATAATACTGCCCACTTTTCTCTCGTTAATTTGCTAGGTACAGAGCTGTAAAGAAGAGCAACTGGCAGCTGTAGACAAACCAAAGGACCTTTGATAAAGGCACAGCCAGACCAAGGTCTACTGTGATGCAATAAGTTACCTCTGGCAAAGGCAAAGTGGCGAAGAGTTTAGGATTCTGCAATTCCTAAACCTCTTAGCGTAGCTGTACAGATTCACAGGTAACAGTCTGGGGCAGAAATATGATCAAACATGTTGAGTCAGGTCAGTAACAGGCAGTTGTCATCAGGTCTAGGAATCAATAGCAGTAGGTAGGGTCTAGAAATCAGGCCAAAGGTTGGTGCATGGACAGTCAGACCACAGCAAAAATTAATGGGAAATGAAGAAAAACTTACCACCATGGTTGACAACCAAGTGATGAAATTCTGGAGCAGTTTTACCCCTCAACGGTTCCTGAATTATGTCAAATTTCACATCTAGGTCTCCATCCTTCAGCAAGCGCCACGCAAAGCACAGTGCGAGGAGCTCTTGCTTCACATTGGATGCCACAGCTCTGCACAACTTGACACACCTGCCGCTGGATAGCTGGAGTGTTACCGAGGATTGTGTTGGCAGCTTCTGACATTCGCTGTTGTAAAGGATTATGTGCACATTGCAGTAACTAACAGCAGACCAGTACTTTTTTGGAAGTGTCTAAACAATATAAAAATAGGTCTTGAACATTTTCAACTGTTGTATTACTTATATAAGCCTCATTGTGGATCTGCCTAAAGCATGCCTTTCATTTAGTGGAAACTCTCCAAGTAATGCATTCCAATGTTGAAAGTTTTTTTTCCACCATGGCAGACTAAAGGCCCATTTAGACCCAACGATTGACACTCAAAAATCGCTCAAAGCCATCTTTTGAGCAATAATCGTTGGATCTAACTGCACGGATATTGTGCAGTTTTCGTTAAGGAGTAGTTCATCATTGTCTTTCAGCATGCTGAAAGAGATTGATGAGCCTTATCAGTGCTGCGCTCTGAGTTTCAGCTGGTATCCTGCTTGGAGAATGCAGCCAGAGTATAAAGACAGTGCTCCAGCTGGGTTCTGCATACCCCACTCAGAGTGCTCAGCTGTATACCAGCTGTGTGCTCCATGAACACAGCAGAAATATGCAGAAGATAGTGCTCCAGCTGTGTGCTTCGCTAGGAGCACTCAGCTTTATACCAGCTGTGCACTCCGTGAACACAGCAGGAGTATGCAGAAGACAGCGCTCCAGCTGTGTTCTGCATACTCCGCTTGGAGCGCTCAGCTGCATACCAGCTGAGTGCTCCGAGAAGACAACAGCTGTATGCAGAAGATAGCAGTCCTGCTTGTCTTCTGCCTACAGTGGGAGCCTTCATTTACACACTTATGCAAAGTGAATGCTGAAAACTGTCCCTTAAACTGCCGTTTGAGTGAATTTTGAGTGATCATCTTGCCATGTAAATGCACACAATGGTTATCGCTCAAAAGATGTCTTTTGAGCGAGAATCGTTGTGTCTAAATAGACCTTTAAATGACATATTGCTAGTATATGCTATCATTTCCTCATCGCTGGTGGACAATTACAAGGACTTTCACACCCTTGAGAATGAAGGGGAACACTGCACAGTGCCTTCTTCACAGATTTTGCATAGCTGTGTTCTCTGCACCGCATGTGCCTTGGTGTGGCTCTGTTGGGATTGGCAGTGGTCCCAGAGATTGGATGTCCACCGATCAGAATGTTATGCCATCTCCTAGCAAAGCCGTAGTATTAGAAAATGGGAACACTCTTTTATGAAATTAGGGCTTCAATTTGCAATCAGCAGTCTAAGAATTTTTCATAATGGTTTAGTAATTTTATTGCATCCATTTCATAGCCCTTATATTTCTGTATGAAAGATGGAACAATTGTTCTAATTTTAAACAGTGGCGTCTGTTAGAAATGTTGTGTATGCAAAGGCTTTTATGTTTTTGGCAATGCAGTCACATTTCTTGCAGATAGATCAAGGGGCCATATTTCTATAAAATGAAATGAATTTTCGGTAGCACAGTCATGGAAGTGATTTAGACATATCCATATCCCTCTGCCGCTTGCTTTGCTCTACAGAGGACAGAAGTTACAACCTTATGTTCCGACTCACACAGCATCTTGTACTTGTAAGAAAAATCTAAGCTATTATATCATATAAAATGCGGTAGATTCTGACAGCAAGCAGCGTCACCTGACAGAAGCTTTAGTTTTACACGCTCTTCAGCTGGGTTATTTTCCTTCTGCTCCTCCGAAAGTGTGAAATATTGTTTACTTTTATAGAGCAATTTTTTATGGAAACACTTTTATAGCAGAATAAAAAAAACGTGATGCGAAATCACAAATGTATCTAATAATATACTGTACCTACATATATAGTTAGTATGTGTGTGTGTAATATATATATAGATATATAATCTCATACCTTGATTAAAGCTGTTCATGACAATGCCAGTGTGATGGCCATTGTCCACGTCTAATAAACTAGTACCAGCATTCTGTGTCACCCACATTTTCTTCAGACTTACTGTACTGGCCAAATTAATCGCAGAAGTGCATTTTTGCAATCATTTTCTTCAAATTTAGTTAGGGGTGAATTCTAAAAAAACATAAATCACAAAAAGAAAGTCAAATATGCATCCCCATATACTTTGCAGGACAGGCTCAATCACCATGTTCCCTGATAGCATGCTAAGAGACAGATTACATTAAGAGGCAGCAATTTGGTCAGTGCAGACTAAATTGCAGCCACACACCTCAAACCAAATTGTGGTAGGGGTGACTGCAAACAAAATGATCTGCACATGTGAACCGATACCAAATATGTTAGCCATAGATAGGTGCGCCACACTATACAGGATTACGACCCATGCTGGCAAAGCAGTGGATTGCCCTGTATTACCATGGTGGACCACACTGTCATGACACCCCGGGCTGCCTGAGCATCTATAGCAGACTGCCCGCAAAACAATACTAATAAATGCGGGTGTTATTTAGCACTTTTGTCTTTTAATCTAGTTAAGGGCTTATTTACACAAGCGTATATTGCTTGGGGTTTCACACCTGGCTGATATACACTTCTATCTAAGCATTTTCCCCCTTCCCTCATCCTCACCGACTCTCTGCCTCTCTTCTCCAGTCCGGCATTCGCAATGGGAGGGGGCAGAGCTAAGCTCTATTCTGTCCCGCCCACTCCCATTGCTGGCGATGGCCAAGGGCAGGGGAGGGGTGGGAGCTTAGCTCCATCCCGTCCCGCCCACTCCCATTTCAAACCGCTCGGAGAGGAGGAGAGAAACAGAGCCAGTGAATGGGAGGAAAGGGGGGGGGGGAACTGCTTAGAAAACGCCGACCGATATACGCTCATGTAAATAAGCCCTAATAGTGAGATAGCGTAGGTTCTGAGGTACACATGGTGGCCATGCCGCGGCACACCAACTTACGTGTCTTGGCCAAATTGCTAACTAACACCAGCATTTATCAGTATTTTTTTTGCAATTAGTTTCAGTGGTCAATAGATGAGGGCACAGCAATGCCGTTTTGGGTTTTCCTGCTCCATTATGGGAGCAGAAAAGCAGAATCCCTTTGCCAAATTCTGCTCAAGATAGGCCTATCTTAGGATGGGGCTAAATAGATCCCCTTGAAAATAATGGGGTATGCTCAGTTTCCAGCTGTCTGTCTAGTTTTCACAATCAAAATAGCATAGTATGCTGCATTAGTTCTTCCAGGATTTAAATAGAAATCAAAGTAGTGACGAATTAAGGGGAGAAACTCTCCATTAAATTACCATCCTATGAACATAGTCTCTCTAGAGAGGAACATAGAGCTCTACATAATTTGGAGACGGATGGGACCATTATCATCAAAGCCGTAGATAAGGATTATTATCTCGTAATTTCTGATCGGAACGTGGAAAGGATACAGAAAGCTATAAACGTCTCACATTTGACCCCACTACACAATATCAAGAAGAACTGGGCCTTATGTTACAGGAAGCTTGTACTTTAGAGCGTATTGATGAAGAAAAATTTACTTTCTTATTCTCTCTTTATCTGCGGGTAGCCGCTTTTTATGGACTACCAAATGTCCATAAGGGCCTGAACCCATTATAATGCCATTCTATTGTCTCAAGTATTAATAGCTTAACACAAAACTTTGTTATTTACCTAGATTAAATTCTTCGGCCTTTTGTGGTGGCTCGTCCATCCTATATTAAGGATACTACTGATTTAATGTTGAAATTGGATGACAGAAGATGAGCATACTTTCTTGTGTAATATTGATTTAGAAGGTCTCTACATCTCGATCCCACATGACTGTGAAATACAATCAGTGAAATACTACCTTAGGACCCATAATGTTTATCTGAGACAACACAATAGTTTTGTATTGGATCTTCTCAGATTTGTCCTGACCCTGAATTATTTATTTGAATCCAGGGTCCATTCCCATCGCGCCCACTTGTGCCAATTTGCTCCTGGGCTGGTGATAAGACACACTGGTATTTGGGGAGCTCTTTCTTGTTTAGTTTTAATAACCAATGATAATAAATAAATTATTATTATTACAAGTGAGGCGTGTTCTAACCTCGCTGCAAATGTCTTTGCATATATTCTTCTTTTTAATGGAATTAACAGAAGAACTTACTTGATTACACTAGGAAACCAAGTGTGGTCATTTGTTCTCAGAGTACTTCATTTTTATAAGATTTGAAACACCCAAAATATACCTTTTAAGCGTAATTTTCACTATCAGGCTGTTTCTGTTGTATGGGGTCATATGTGATTAAATCCTACATGCGCAAGCCAAACTATCATAGGCAAAATGTGACACTGTTTTAAATCCTGTAATCACTGTAACTATTGTACTTACACATTGCTCATAACAAACACTGTCCGGAAGAACTTTAGATTTATGGAACTAGGGCATAGTGATTATATTAAGAAAGCAATGACGGAAAGAACTATTGCTACCATTGATTGAAACTATTCACTTGTAACATTTTTACCAACTAGATGACAAACCATTAATAAAGATTTATTTTCAGGTAAACTTTTATATTTAACAGATCGATCGCTGAGCTCTGTTATTGACTGCAGCCCCTGTGACGTCCCATAAACTGGGCGGAGTGGGGATCCAAGCACTGTCTTGCGGCACAGCAGGATCGGGGAGAGTGGAGTATAAAATCATTTATTATTTTACTGCATGGGGAAGGGGTTATTTACAGCTGGTACAACTCAGACAATCCTTTAAGTTAAGTTTTTAGATGTACATTGTGATTTGCTGTTTAATAAATATATGCAATCCACTTTTACTGAATAGTATGGAAATGGAAAATAAATTACAGAAATGATAGAAGGTTTGTAGGCTGCCAATCTAACTGAGATTGGAGAGATGTACAGATAGTATTACTGGAGTTGAAATTGGTTGAGCGCTGATGTTAGAAAAGCTTTGATGTTTGCAGACTGAAGGACACAAAACAAAAAATGCTGCTTGTTCTTATCTCTTTCCTTGAGCACATCTCCAAGCTGTCATCAGTCAGGCAGAAGAGAGTAGCGCTAACCCTGCTACCAAAAGTATGGAGTGCAAAGGATAAGCATCTTAGAAAAGAAAATATCAGTTCTAACTTCTATCTTTATTGCGATATCTCTTACAGTGAATATAATAGTTTGCTCCATATTTAAGTTTTACTTTATTGGAACCGGCAGCATCCACATTACATATATTTTTAAAGGGGTCTTCCTGGATTTTTAGCATTAGCCTTAAACTGGTTATGTCACTACAAATGAATTGCTAATGTAGTTGTCTTAAAAATGCATCTTCCTTCAAGTTGTGGGATTGCCCCCCAGCCCCCCCCCCCCTCGGTGTCTTGTGACATGTCCTAGATACGCAAGGAAACAGAACACTCATTTGTGATCTCAAACCAGCAATACTTGTAAAGTGACAGAATCCACATACCTGTTTCTTAATATTTGCTAAGCAAGAAAGTAACTATGAAGTGCGCTATATTTCATTTATGATATTAGTAAAAAGAAAGGTCTGCCGGTTTTCCAGAAACACGGTCTGAGTCTGGCATTGCAGTATAGCCTAGGGCTGGGCATCCACGTGCCGTGTGCATGAGTTTCACCCAAGAGGTTTGAATGCAACTCGCGTTGGACACCATACGGACACCTGTATGGGGTATGTGGGGTAATTCTGCCAAGGATTCAGTTAAAATGTGGGTGATGTTGTTTCCACATTATTTTATTTTCTGTGTGGTTATGTTTCAACTTGGTCGTATTGTGGTGTTAGTGCAACCGCTTGTGATCATCTTGTTTATGTGTAGACAGTATATTCTGTACTCTAGCCCTTTGTGGCACAAAGTGCTAAGGCAGTAGAAATGCAGTCCTAAACTCTTGCTCATGACCTGAAGGTTGTGGGTTTAATCCCCGCATGGTTTAGGCAGCCGGCACAAGGTTGACTCAGCCTTCCATCCTTCCGAGGTTGGTAAAATGAGTACCCAGCTTGGTGGGGGGGAGGGGGGTGGGTAATACATAAATTATTTGAAAGCGCTGCTGAATAAGTTGGCGCTATACAAATAACAAGATTTATTTATTTATATATTTACTCTAATGTATTAGAAAATGTGACATGATAATGCTGGGGGCATGCCTTCAATATAAAAGGGCACGCCTTCATATAATGTGCAAGCTGATTGACTGTAGTGGTCAAAGGATTGCTGAATTAGGCTCCCGGCATGGCCTATTGAGAAACAGTCAATGACCATATCTTAAAGGGAACCTGTCAGCAGATTTTTGTAATTGCATCCAAGCCCAGCGCTGCAGTGTGTACATTGCTGCATTTTATATAGTGATTTTGTTTTGTCTCATAATCCCATAATAGCAGCAAACTTGAGTAATGTGTGTCCGAACCTCTCCCATGCTGGTCATCACCAAGCCCGCCCCCGTAGGTTTTTCAGATGTGATTGATGCTGTAAGCGTCATGTAGCGCAGCAAAGTTTCACAGGATTGTCATTCGGTACATGCTTGGCGACAAACAGGCTGCTAGCAGAGCCGCTCCAGTACGCCCACTGGACCCCTCTGCAGCATTTACATACAGCGCGGCAGAAGTCTGAACACGCCTTACTCTGGTTTGGTGCTATTATAAGACAAAACAAAAACACTATATAAAAGCCGCAATGTACACACAGCAGCGCTGCTCTTGGATACAATTACAATAGTCTGCTGACAGGTTCCCTTTAAATATCATGCTGGAAAGTCTAAGCACAAATCCTCGCCCATCAAATGTTATCCTTTCGGAATGCATCAATAGAATCCAGTAACAGCAGGTCAGGCCGCCTCTATGAAAAAACAAACTGCTTATTATAATTGCTATATGTATACAAACACATCATTAAAAATAACTGGGCAATGCAATAGGCGTAGTTAAGCATAAATATTCATATCTACTTACATCTAATGCATTTTTTCCTAATCACATGACTATTAATCTAGTGCTACACTAATTTAAGTATTTACTTGAAAAGATCATTTGGAAAGAAGTAAGACTTTTCACTACTAGTATAATTTTCATAAGATATTTATTTAATTGAGGCCAGCCCATAAAAAAACTTTTTGCTTAGAATGACCGAGCATCTAGTAGAAAGAAATAAACTTTGTACTCCATTCTACGGTTTGCGTATAGATTTTAATCTACATAAAAAGTTAAGTAACTTTGTAAATACATTTTCAACCCTTAGTTATGGCCTATATTATCATCCTGTATTATCATTCTTAAAGGGGTTTTCAAGGGAAGTACTATTTATGTCTGATCATCAGGATAGGTCATCAACAGTTGATTGGCTGGGGTCCGTCGCTCGGGACCCCAACAGATCAGCTGAGCGGATGCATGCTGTCAGTGCCGCAACAACACAGAGGTCTGATTTCAATGAGAGCTGTGCCTGCAGTTACAAGCGCTGGCCACTACATGGAGGTCGGCGTGGAAGATTTCCCTGGAAAACCTCTTTAAGGGCGCCTACCCACTGGCGATTTTTTTTCCTGCGATGCTAAATTGCGTTTTGCGTTTTTTCTGAAGAGCAATTAGCATAGAATGTGTTCTTGTCCATTTGTTTTTTTTTTTTCGTTTCTTTGCAATTTTTCACATAGGAACTGTCAGTTGCATATGTCTCCTTATTTTTCTCTTAATGCACCCATGATTGTCAATGGAAATTAACGAAAAACGCAGCGAAAAAGATGCGGAAAACGTGCTGAAAACGCGCAGCGTTTAGCATCGCAGGAAAAAAAAATCGCCAGTGGGTAGGCGCCCTAAGGGTGACTACCCACTGGAGTTTTTTTTTTCCCTGCGAAATTCGCAGCATTTTCTTTCTGCAGGGGTCTATGGGACTTGTAATGTTAAAATCGCGATCGCGCAAAATCGCTATTTCACCCTAACTGTACAGACTTCAGAGCGGAAATCTCACAGAAATCCTTGTTGGTTCATTATCTACAAGGAGTTTGCATTTGAGAGGTACAGTATAGCATTGTACAGTTGTCTTGCTATAAAGGCAACAATTGAGTTAAAGGGGTTGTCCCGCGCCGAAACGGGTTTTTTTGTTTTTTTTTAACCCCCCCCCCCCCCCGTTCGGCGCGAGACAACCCCGATGCAGGGGTTAAAAAAACAAACCGGAGAGTGCTTACCTGAATCCCGGCGGTCCGGCGTCTTCATACTCACCTGCTGAAGATGGCCGCCGGGGTCTGCTCCCTCCGTGGACCGCAGCTCTTCTGTGCGGTCCATTGCCGATTCCAGCCTCCTGATTGGCTGGAATCGGCATGTGACGGGGCGGAGCTACACGGAGTCGGCATTCTGCACGAGCGGCCCCATTGAAGACAGCAGAAGACCCGGACTGCGCAAGCGCGGCTAATTTGAGCATCGGAGGCCGAAAATTAGTCGGCACCATGGAGACGAGGACGCCAGCAACGGAGCAGGTAAGTATAAAACTTTTGATAACTTCTGTATGGCTCATAATTAATGCACAATGTACATTACAAAGTGCATTAATATGGCCATACAGAAGTGTATAGACCCACTTGCTGCCGCGGGACAACCCCTTTAACAGAGCATTCTACAAGCTAAGCTATTTGAGACCCATTAACAATTTCCAGTAACAACCGGAAGAATGCAGAAACTTGAAAAGAGGAAATGGGGTGAGAGGAATATGTATACGTACTTTAGAAAATCACCAGTGAATAGTATTGCTGGGATTGATTAAACACCCACACCAGCATCCAGTTCACGGGCAAAGCTAAAGGCTCATGCCCCCCACACACGCACAGCTATTCTGTGTGGCTACCGGCCATGGTCAGCCTCAAAAAATACATACACACATACGTTTTATATATCAGACAGCGTTTCTTAGGAAAATGATTATAACTAGACGGGTGAATGATGGGAGTTAAATAGGATTCAACAAGTAAATAGGATTATTCAATGTAAACATTCCGGTGAGGTCTGTAGGAGGTATATCCCATATATTAGGACTGTAAAGGGGGCACATTGCACACTGTCCAACAGCTCAGAGGCCTTCTGCAGAGACAGAAAGAAGGCAGCACATTGCTTGTCATTTATCTTCCATACAAAAAGTGCAGTCTATGGAAAGCTTATATATCATTCTTTATTACATGAGTTGTAAAAGAGGATAAAAACCTGCCATATCTTTTGAGCGAAGTCCAGCAATGTTAGTGCTGAGGGTGCCCCAAGGCCCCCTAACTTATGCGCCCGTGTGCAATTGCGACCCCTGCAGCCCCTATTACTACGCCACTGGCAGTACAGCCAGCTGGGTGGTTATTTAGTTAGAGCTTCGATTTGGTGATCATAATAATATGGTTTATGGCAGGGGTACACAACATGCGTCCCAGGGGCCACATGTCGCCCACCATGCCATTCTATATGGCCGAATCATCTGGACACAGAAATATCTATGTGTAGCTGCTCACATGTAGCTTTCATGTCAGGGTGAAGAGGGGTGGCACATTGCAGGGCAACATGGACAGAAAGTTCTAAGGGTGTACTGTGCAGCCATGTCTGGTCCTCTATATATTAGGACAAGTACTAATGGTGTACTGTGTAGTCATGTCTGGGCTCCTATATATTAGACCAAGTACTAATGGTGTACTGTGTAGTCATGTCTGGGCTCCTATATATTAGACCAAGTACTAATGGTGTACTGTGCAGCCATGTCTGGTCCTCTATATATTAGGACAAGTACTAATGGTGTACTGTGTAGTCATGTCTGGGCTCCTATATATTAGACCAAGTACTAATGGTGTACTGTGTAGTCATGTCTGGGCTCCTATATATTAGACCAAGTACTAATGGTGTACTGTGTAGTCATGTCTGGGTCCCTTTATATTAGGACAAGTACTAAGGGTGCACTGTGCAGCCATGTCTGGTCCTCTATATATTAGGACAAGTACTAATGGTGTACTGTGTAGTCATGTCTGGGCTCCTATATATTAGACCAATTACTAAGGGTGTACTGTGTAGTCATGTATGGGTCCCCTATATATTAGGACAAGTACTAAGTGTGCACTGTGTAGTCATGTCTGCGTCCCCTATATATTAGAAGAATAAAGTCTCTTGACTTGTTTGGCACTCCCGAAATGAGTATCTGAGTTAGGGTGCGGGCAGACGAGCGCATAAACGGCGCGTTTTTGCGACCAAACGTATATACGTGACCATCTGAGGCAATGGTTTCGAATGTATTCGTTCACATGGGCGATTTTACGGCACGTAAAAACGGCAATTCGAAAAAAAACGGAACATATGCGACCGAAATACGCGCCAACGCATACTCGATCGCCGAAAAGACCGTTTGCAAAGTAGGAACAAACGAAAAAACGCTTTCTAGCTCTGGTCGTGATCGGTGAAAAACGATCGCTCGGGCGATTATACGTTGCGCTCGTGCGAACGTAAATACGCCTACGCTCGTCTGCCCGCACCCTTAGAGGCATCATATGTATACGCAGTTCTCTCCGTTGTAATTTATAGGACTTATGAAGTGCCAGGCTGTTACTTCGCCATCCATCATCTACAATGGAGAGATCTACATGCATTCTCTCCTCCTCTCTGGAGTGCTCATTGGCGAAAGTCCTGGAAATGGAACTTACTTTGATTTATTAAGGCATATACCATAAATGTGTCAGATGGGAATACTCTTGCAGCCCTTGGTAGTGGATTAGTATTACAATGTAGCCTTCAGACCAGAAAAAGTTGTGCACCCCTAGTTTATGGCATCATATCAAAGCCCCAGATCGTAGCTTTCAGATGATATTAGGATCAATATTTAGGTGCAATATTTGCTGTGCATCACTTGTTTGAAGGTTCTGGGTAATGTTTAATGTGTCTTGAGTTGAAACTAGAATGTTAGATTTACAGGATTAAATGGATAGAATGTGGATAACATGAATGCTGAGACAGATATAAAGAACATTTTGAAACATTTTGCTCTTTATGCAGAAACTCTTAGTCACAATTAATGTTATGAAAATTACCATTAAAAATATTTCACATTATGCATTGTGTAATGTTGGAGACAGGCACACAAAGGTTTCAACTAAAACCACCATCTTTTGGCCTTGGACTCTACAGAAAAGGCAACATCCACTAGTGTTCTGTATGTTGTGAAAAAAGTCATATTTTCCAGCAGAGAGATTTTCTACAAACATGCTGATAAATGTCATTTTGTGCAATAATGAGAACATCTCCTCACTGAAAGGGTTCAATGCCTTCTACCTATACAGCCTGAATCCTGTCTAATCATCATACTGACAGGAAAATTGGGTTTTCTATAGCAAGCCTTACAATGAAACCTGTTACCATTATAACCTACGAATTGAAAGAAAAACTGTTCTCTGAATACGGTATTTTATTCTTGAATACATCCGAAATTGTATCATAATGATTAATGGATAAAGCTTATTAATTTCCTACAGTTGCGATAAAAATGAATTAATAGATGGTGAATTATATGTAGCT
Source organism: Eleutherodactylus coqui (assembly GCF_035609145.1). Classification (NCBI taxonomy): domain Eukaryota; kingdom Metazoa; phylum Chordata; class Amphibia; order Anura; family Eleutherodactylidae; genus Eleutherodactylus; species Eleutherodactylus coqui. The sequence continues at coordinate 167,184,998 of NC_089843.1, read as the reverse complement.
TCATATATGAATATTCTATTGTGTAGTAGGATTACTGAATTTATGTAAATGCACTTCAGATGTGCTGCACACGACCTCCCTAAAGTGTATCTGTCACCAATTTACCTTCATTCTCTACTAGTTCATGATAGCATATTGTGTAACATTTTTGGGCAGGGGTGGAAAAAAATACTGCAAAGTAAGAATTAAAAAAAAAATAGAAGGCATCTGACTCTAAATATATTCTTCACCAGCCCAAACATAAAGCCAATGTCATTGCAAACTATCTTCAGTGTAAAGAAGAACAAGGAGTCCTGGAAGTGATGATATGGCCCCACAGAGCCCTGATCTCAACATCATGGAGTCTGTCTGGGTTGCATGAAGAGACTGAAGGATTTGAGCGTGCCTACATCCACAGAAGATCTGCGGTTGGTTCTCCAAGATGTTTGGAACAACCTACTTGCCGAGTTCCTTCAAAAACTGTGTGAAAGTGTACCTAGAAGAATCAATGCTGTTTTAAAGCCAAAGAGCGGTCACACCAAATATTGATTTTATTTAGATTTCTCTTTCATTCGTTCACTTTGCATTTTATTAATTAATAAAAATTAACTATTAACACTTCTATTTTCAAAAGCATTCTCACTTTGCAGCATTTTTTGAGGCAATTTCCAGGACAATCAGGCATTTAGAGACGAGTGTGGCGCTATACAAATAAAGTTTATTATTATTATTATTATTCTGGACAAATAGTTAATAAACTTACTATAATGTGTGTGTAATGTGTGCACAAACACACGCTCACATGCTTTAACAGCAGGAGAGGCAGAGACTTTGGATATGGTTATCCCGGTGTCTGCAGATCTGTCAGCCTGCAGCCTGCAAGTGCAGATGCGCTGGCTGTGAAGATAGCCGCCCCCCCACCCCACCTTGTTGCTATGGAATGATAGAGAGTGGATTGCAGAGAAGCTGGAAGGGAGAACCCTAGTTGCAACCACTTCAAACATGATTTACAGTGGTGAAGCAACAACATTTTAAATACAAGTATATTATAGAAATGATGAGACTAATACAAGCTAGTAGATGAAAAGAAGTTGTCTGAAAAGTTAGTGCCCTTTAAATAGAAAAACATGGTGTGAGGTGAGATGAGACACATGAAATCATCAATTTATACAAAGTTTTTCCATAGAGTCTACTGTAAAATATTTCCAACTAATTTCATAAGTGCATTCCCACAATGCAGTAAATGATGTTTTAGAGTAAAAGGCAGGTACAAGGTGCATGGAAAATGAGTGTCCTAACTGGGAAGCAGTCCATCACATATCGATCTGATCTACTGGCTGACAGTCAAGTACTTAGCGCAGTATACTAAACGCTTCAAACGCTCATATTTGTTTTATGTTCCGCTATTCTCTCCATAAGGTGCTTCGTGATGCTATTAGACATAGAGAAGCCAGAACGTTAAACACTTTAACTGTATTAGGTACATATCCAAGTCCCTGTTCAGTAGATGATATCGTTCACGCAGAGGTGATTGAGTACCAAAGAAGCCTAAATAGGTGGAATTCACAAAACATGCAGTAAATCCAGTTGTTAAATTATCTTTTGGATTGGCAAGAAGTGGTAAATTAAAGTTTAAGGCTGGCTACACATGGGCATATCTGTGTGCACAAGATTTGTACGTGCTATACGCAAAGAGTAGAACTTATTGATTTCAATGGGTTAATCACATTTCTGTATTTGGTGCGTGCATTTCAGTTGCTCAAAAATAAAACATGTTCTATTTTTTTGCGGATTTGCGCACCAAAGATCAATGGGGATGCACAATATGCAAGAACATGCGTGAAGCACTGCGTAATTACACAGGAAAGAGTACACAACTGGAACTCATTAAGACTAATTAGCTATTCCATTCCGTGTGTCTTTCTTTGTCAAGCACAAATTAACATGCCTTGCGGAAGCAAAAAGTACAGTAAATACACCAATGTGTACGCAAAAAAATAGTTTGTTTCACAAAAACTCTACTGTGCTACCCCAGGGCAACCAAGACACGAGGCCCACTTTGAGGAGCTGGCGGGGGTAGAAGTGTCACTTGTCACTTTGGCTCTACCAGACTCTTTTCCCGGAGGGACGCATGGAACCTCGGCCATGTCACCGTTTTGCCTCTTCCAGGCAACGCTGGGACAGGGGTTACCTGTATAAGTGTAGTGCACTTGAAGTTGTCACGTTTCTTCACACCGTTGAGGATTCGGCAGTTGAATAAAGAGAGTCCACACAGACGATTGGAACTTGATTACCCAGTCACTGGGAACAGGCAATGACCTGTGAACTTTACGTGCAGGAAAGACAGCTTATTGCTGATCGATCAGGGAGGAGAACAAAGGATGAAATCGGGCCTACAGTCTCAGTTATCTGCAGTGCTCCACTCAGGACACACACACTCTCCAGGACTCTGAATAACTCCAGAGGAGAAAGACAACACTCCACTGACACTCACTCAGAACTCTTGAAGATGACTCTGCACGGCAGACTCCTTACTCTTTTCTCTCCTCAGGAGGTGGTTCCTGGCATGGAAGGCCTTAGGATACCTCTCCTTCTCTTCCATCATTTCACCACATGAGGGTTGAAGGTACTCCCATGTGGCCAGCATTCTCACTCTTCTCTCAACCTTTGAAGTAGAAGGACCCACCCCTTGCTCTCAATCACTCATAGAGGGAAGATATCACTTGACTAGACAGATTTTGATACATTCCCAGACATATCCCAGCCACTTTCAGACATTAACCTCTTGCATGCTGCAGCTGTGCAATACACATAACAGCAGACAAGACACTTTGCACAGTGCATCCACACTGAAGACATATGTATGACAGTTATGGAGAGGCCAGAAATAGGTGTTTCGGGCCACTACACTACGCTCAGGCACATGCAAATATGCATACACTTGTGTGAAGGCTGCCTAAAACCCCCTGCAAGTCTTCCAGAGGTGATCTTACAGGCCTCCAAAGGAGCTGGTCACAAAACCTCTAATATGGACATAATTCCTGAGCTTTTACTTGCTTGTGTTGCATGTAATTATGGACTACAGTTAACCCCTTAAGGACCAGGCTGTTTTGTACCTTAAGGACTAGACTCCTTTTAGGGATTTTATCCATTTAGTGGTTTAACTGCCCTATTTTTTTCCCTTCAGTTACCAAAATTATTTTTGCTGCATTTTTTTCGAGTGACAAATAGGGCTAATTTTTCAATATTATTTTCACTGACTTTTTTCCGTTTTATTGGGGGTAAAACGTTAAAAATATGATTTTTTTTAACATTAATAGTTTTTTTAAATTAGTATATTGAAGCTAAAATAAAGTATGGGAATGGGTTCCTCATTTTGTTTTGGACATTTTGATACATAATATGTATGGTTTCGGATTAGCCTCGTGTGGCACAGAGTGTAAGCTTTTGCCTACGACCTGAAGGTTGCAAGTTCGATCCCCGCTTGAGTCAGGTAGCCGACTCAAGGTTCCGAGGTCGGTAAAATGAGAACCCAGCTTGATGGGGGGTAATAAGTAATAATTACCTGAAAGTGCTGCGGAATAAGTTGGCGCTATACAAATACCAAGATTTATTTTTATTTACAGGCGGCATACGGTGACAATTTTGGTTGGTGTCAGCTTTGGGTTATTTTTAGAGATGAGCGAGCATACTTGTCCGAGCTTGATGCTCGTTCGAGTATTAGGGTGCTCGAGATGCTCGTTACTCGAGACGAGCACCACGCGGTACTCGTCTCGATTAAACGAGCACTGACCATTGAATTCAATGGAGCCGGCAATACAGCCGACTCCATTGAAAGCAATGGGCTGCCGGCGATCGCGGGATGAATTGTCGGGAAGGGGTTAAATATATAAGCCCTTCCCTGCAATTCATCCAGAAATGTGTAAAAATAAAAAATATATATATACTTACCTGGTCCCGGCAGACGGAGTTCAGCGCAGCAGGCTGCAGTTCTCCTGAACTGCTCTGAACAGCTGTGAGTAGTAACATCTCATTCAGCAGGCGGGGATTTTAAATCCCCGGCTGCTGAATACTACTCACAGCTGTTCAGAGCTGTTCAGGAGAACTGCAGCCTGCCGCGCTGAACTCCGTCTGCCGGGACCAGGTAAGTATATATATTTTTTTTATTTTTACATATTTCTGGATGAATTGCAGGGAAGGGCTTATATATTTAACCCCTTCCCGACAATTCATCCCGCGATCGCCGGCAGCCCATTGCTTTCAATGGAGTCGGCTGTATTGCCGGCTCCATTGAATTCAATGGGCTAACATCGTTCTTCTCTGCCACAGCTGTTACAGCTGTGGCAGAGGAGAATGATTTTTACGCTGACAGTGGGGGGGGGGGGGGGTCTCACTCTTGCCGCTATTGTGGCTTAATAGTGGGACCTGGGAACTTGAGATGCAGCCCAAAATGTAGCTCCTCGCCTGCCCTATTCGTTTCTGTGTCGTTTCCATCACTTTCTTGTGTTTTGCAGATTTTCACAAATGAAAACCTTAGCGAGCATCGGCGATATACAAAAATGCTCGAGTCACCCATTGACTTCAATGGGGTTCGTTACTCGAAACGAATTCTCGAGCATCACTGAAAGTTCGACTCAAGTAACGAGCACCCGAGCATTTTGGTGCTCGCTCATCTCTAGTTATTTTCTTTCTTATGCATATATTTTTTATTTTATTCTGTAATTTTGTTTTACTTATTTATGTAATTATTTCTTTACTATCTATGTCCCCTATGATGTCATAAGACCCCTGGGGAACATTCACATAGTCTTTTTTTTTTATTACACACTTTTCCACTGTAGCTGGAGCATCCATAGGAACCCCAGTTACAGGGAAAACATCCCCTGTAGTGACATTAGTCCCTTACAGAGCGGATCAGGGTCTACTAGGACCCTGTAGCTCTGCTGTGCCAGGGGATCCCGGTGGTCACATGACTGCCGGCTCACGTAGTGGAAGTGTAGTAGCCCAAAACACCATCCTAGTCCCCTCCATAAATGTCATACATGTTTTGTCTTATGCGGATGCTCTATGCAAAGCTGTCATGTCATTTTTAGTATGTGTGTTTCACAGCTGCAGCGTCTGAAGGGTTAACTTTAATAAAATCATTGCATGCCTGTAAATGTATCAGTTTGTCTTGTCATGTGGTACAAGTGAGGTTATAAATGAGAGAGATTGAGAGTGGGAAAAGAGTCCATCTTCAGGAGGAGAGAGTGCTAACACAGAGCCACATGGAAGCACATTTAGCTTCTATGTAGGTGAAGTTGGAGGAAGAGGAGCGACATCCCATAGCATTTGGAGTGTGGATGTGAGAGAAGTGTGTCCCAGTAACAGAAAGAGAGAGCGCGCACTACCCCAGTTTCTGGGTACAACAGGTACCCATTCACAACACAGGTTTTTCCTGTGCAGCCGTCCATTATTAGGATCACCGCACAGAGGTACTCTATTGAGTCACCCATGCATCTACCGTGCGGGGTGTATATTGGCTAAGCCTTCATTTAATAAATGTTTTGCCAGAGTGTCTTTGGAGTGACCCCTACCCCTCTTCCCCCTCTGGAATGCTCCCAATCCAGGACCGATTACATACAGATAACATGGACTGTAGGGCCGTATTCATCCTGTGTATCCTCCCTACCTCTGAGGTATAGCCTTTTACTACTTAAAGTAAATTGTACCTGAATTACCTGTTATACAAGTTTATTGCCAAGTAAAAGTTATACCGGGCCCTAACCATTCCTAGGGACCCGAGGTACTACACACAAGTCTCCATGTTCATTTCTCCGCCGCATAGAATAACGGTGTGTGGGAACAGTGGCATCATGAGTGATAAGTACTACTACTCCCCCTATCCCATTTATTGGCACTCCTTGCCAAAGGAGTGTTGAAGCTGGCCTGCGATCCTGCTCTGGCCTTGGCTACGTGTCATCCCTCAGGGACCAGAGCCTGGTAAGTGCCACCGTGATGAGACAGCACTTATCCCTCCCAACTCTTCACGTTAGCCAGGTGCTCAGGGTCACCCCTCTGAGCGATGTGTACTAGAGAAAGGAGAAGGCAGAAAGGGTTAAAAAATGCTTCTCTCTCTTCTCCGGGTTATCAGCTGTGACTAACAGCTGACAACCCGTGCTGCTTCTGAGTAATTGCTGAAGCAGGGGATTTAATCCCCCTGCCGTATTTTTACTATCAGCTGGGATTAAAGCCCAGGACCAAGTGCTATAAATTTACTGTGCTTGGTCCTTAATTGGTTAAATATAGTGAAATACCATTGTGTGAAAAACAAAAAAGATCTCAAGCCCTAATATACAGTACAGAGTTAAACACGCATGTAACATTTACCTCCATATATTTTATGATCCATATTTACTCAATAGAAAACAGTAGCAACATGGAGGCAAAAAACACAAAAAAATAGGTCATGCTCCATTTTTAAAAAACATGTGAAAAATACAACCATGTGAATACATAGATTTGCATTAGCTCCATGTTACAGCCTGCAAAATATGGGTCAAATCTGAAACTTAAATATGCTCATTTACAAGTGTGACCTAAAAAGTGGAATTTTCCTTAAGGCCTCGTTCACACGAGCGTGGTTTACACTCTGTTACAGCAATATGTAAACCACGCTTCTATAGCAATCGGTTGCTATGGAAGTACTCACACTGAGTTTATTTACCAGTGCAGATTCTGGTAAAAAAACATAGGTCAGCGAGTGCCGACTCGCCTGTCAGCTTCGTACTGTGGAGCTGACCACAGGCTTCTATGTGAGCCGCGGCAGCACACTGCCCGCAGCACGGACATGTGAACGGGCTGCTCCACGGAGCAGCTTGTTCACTGTAGAATTCCTGCCTGTCAGCAGCGTGGTTTACACGCTGCTGTAGCAGCATGTAAACCACGCTGGTGTGAAGAAGGCCTAAGGCTAACTTCACCCAAGCAAGAGCGATATCAAGCCGTGAAACATGACAAAACCGCCTCGCCTCACTTCGGGAAGTAGCAAGACATTGCATCACACTCGCGTGCACCCAGGACGCGGTGTGATGCTGCTGCCAGCCCCATTAAAAGCAATAGGCGATGTGAGGGCATGCCCAAAGATAGGACATGCCGCAATTTGTTTCCTGCATTGCATTGCGATGTGATGTGTAAAACAATCACCCATGCATATGACCACTTTCAAAAGAATGGAGTTGATATTCATTCGAGATTTCTGCGTTGCAAGATTTTTTTCAACCATTTAAAAACGACCTAATGATGCTACCTAATTACTTATTCAGACGAGCGTATATGTAAATATGTTCATCGGTACGGTACGTATTTTCGCATGAATGAAGTGAGGAGATAGAAAGAAGCAGCCTAATATATGTCCATGTTGGGGTATCGATCTTTCTTTTTGCGATCAACATGCCCGTTCACATGCTCGCATGTTACAGCCTTTCCGTGGAATAGAATGCCAATTAAATGCCTAATTAGGGACAGCTGTCTTTTTTTCCCAGCGCTGTACGCAGGGTAACTCCCTTCTCCTCCCTTTTTTTGAGCCGCTATAAAGTCTATGGCAGCTTTCTGTGTAACACAGAGAAAGATAGATCTTTTCACGGATGAGGATTTTGCATGGAAAAAACATGTTTGTCAGAATGACTCTATTGAAATTGCAGGTATCACTTTGTGGTGTTTACGGGTGAGATTTGCACATGCAGAAATACCTCCACAAATACGTTCCCCTGAGTCCGCCCTTATACAAAATTCTGTACTTTTCTATGTAGATGCCAAGAAGTAATCCCCCGCCCCCAATCTTTTATGTTGCTTTGGAAAGAGTTCGGCTTGATATACTAGATCCATCTTCAAGCCAGTATGAGTTACTGTACTTGGACACCTTACTTGCTCTAAAAGCCTGTGCCTGAAACTGCTGAGTCAAAGACATCCTAATGGTAATGCTGCAGTAACTCCTAGAAGCCATATACAGTATTCACGGAAGTTTCCACAGTAATAACATGCAAAATTTATTGCCCTATACTCACAAGTGTTTTTGTAATTATCTACTGTATAAACGGCGGAGCATTGCAGAGGTATAAAATATATAGCAGTGATGACTGTGGAGGATCGGAAAATAACAATACAGCACGTACAGTAAATAGCCCGATATAGGTCCATAGTGCACCTATGAGAATCCAGAAGAACTAGGGCATGCTCTGTCATTTGCTGTATAAGGCTTCTTTGACACTAAGGGAACAAAGACCAACTGTCAGACAAAAAAAAATCACTCAAAACGAGCGTTTTTGACTGATCCCGTGTAAAAATTGGACCTGATAGAGTGTTGAGCAAGAAATTTGTATTGATTAGTAATTTGATTATTCAAAGTTAGAGATGAGCGAGCACCAAAATGCTTGGGTGCTCGTTGCTCGAGTCGAACTTTCCGCGATGCTTGAGAGTTCGTTTCGAGTAACGAACCCCATTGAAGTTAATGGGCGACCCGAGCATTTTTGTATATGACCCATGCTCCGCTAAGGTTTTCATTTGTGAAAATCTGGAAAACCTACGAAAGTGATGGAAACAACACAGAAACGGATAGGGCAGGTGAGGGGCAACATGCAGGGCTGCATCTCAGGTTCCCAGGTCTCACTATTAAGCCACAATAGCGGCAAGAGTGCCTCCCCCCCCTAACAATTTTTACTTCGGACAAACCCTCATTAGCATGGCACACCTTAGCTAAGCACCACACTACCTCCAACCAAGCACAATCACTGCCTGCGGGAGACACCGCTGCCTCTTCTCCTGGGTTACATGCTGCCCAACCCCCTCCCCTCCTGCACGACCCTGCGTCCGCTGCGCACACAAAAGTGTCCCTGCGCAGCCTTCAGCTGCCCTCATACCACCCGCTCGCTTCATAGCCACACCACCCTCATGTCTATTTATAAGTGCGTCTGCCATGAGGAGAAACCGGAGGCACACACTGCAGAGGGTTGGCAGGGCCAGGCAGCAACCCTCTTTGAAAGTGTGAGCAATAGCCCACAATGCTGTTGAGAATTGATAATAGATTGACGTTCGATCTTCATTCCAATCCTGTGCCACCTCCGTCAGGAGCTGCAAACGTGGGCATAAAGGGGACTCAGCTGCCAGCCCAGCACTTCTACGCATCTCCACAATGCAGCAATACTCGGTGTGGGAAGTATGTGAACGGGCCCTGGGTCAGCCTATGTCCCAGCAAACACCTTGTGTGGCCCAAGGTGCTGCGAGTGGCATAGCAATGGGGAATCTATGTGTCTCACACTACTCATTCTGTTTGGGCGTCGAATACCTCATCGACAACGAAAGGGGTAAACCATCTGCACTCTGCACCCTACCCAAGTCTGTCAGTGTTTTGGGGACAGACTGGTAAAACACCGCTATGGGCAGTCTGTGTGCACCCACAGCATGGGTGGCTCCCAGGAACCCACAGACGGTACATAAATATATCCCATTGCAGTGCCCCAGATAGCTGAGGTTACGTGAGAGAAAATACATGTTGGCTTTGGCCCACACTGCATGCCCTAGTCAGTCTGTTTTTTTTTTTTTAAAGTGCCAGGCAGGTACAACTCCGCTATGGGAAGCCTGTGTGCACCCGCCGCATGGGTGGCTAGCAGAAACCCACAGACGGTACATAAAGAAATCCCATTGCAGTGCCCCAGATAGCTGTGGTAACGTGAGAGAAAATACATGTTGGCCTCGGCCCACAATCCATGCCCTAGTCAGTCTGGGTTATTTTGGGGGCCAGATAGCTAGAACACCGCGATGGGAAGACTTAGGTGCACCCATAGTGTACACAGACCCCTGTAATATTTCTGTAGCAAAGGTATAAGCTGACCCCAGTAACATTTCAGTAGTAACAGTATAGACAAACCCCAGTAACATTTCAGTAGTAACAGTATAGACAAACCCCAGTAACATTTCTGTAGTAACAGTATAGGCAGACCCCAGTAACATTTCTGTAGCAACAGTATAGACAGAGCCGAGTAACATTTCTGTAGTAATAGTATAGGCAGACCCCAGTAACATTTCAGTAGCAGCAGTATAGGCAGACCCCTGTAACATTTCAGTAGCAGGAGTACAGGCAGAGCCCAGTATTAGTAAAATTTCAGTAGTATCAGTATAGACAGACCCCAGTAATATTTCTGTAGTAACAGTATAGATAGAGCCGAGTAACATTTCTGTAGCAGCAGTATAAGCAGACCCCTGTAACATTTATGTAGCACAAGCATAGGCGGACCCCTGTAACATGTCTGTAGTAGAAGTATAGACAGACCCCAGTAACATTTCTGTAGAAGTAAAGATAGACCCCAGTAACATTTCTGTCGCCGCAGTATAAGCAGACCCCTGTAACATTTATGTAGCAGAAGCATAGGCAGACCCCAGTAACATTTATGTAGCAGCAGTATTGGCAGACCCCTATAACATTTCTGTAGTGACAGTATAGACAGATCCCAGTAACATTTCTGTAGCAGAAGTATAGGCAGACCCCTGTAACATTTACGTGGCAGCAGTATAGGCAGACCCCAGTAACATCCTTGTGGCAGCAGTATAGGCAAACCCCTGTAAAAGTTACGTGGCAGCAGTATAGGCAGACCCCAGTAACATCCTTGTGGCAGCAGTATACGCAGACCCCTGTAACATTTCTGTAGTAACAGTATAGACAGATCCAAGTAACATTTCTGTAGCAGAAGTATAGGCAGACCCCTGTAACATTTATGTGGCAGCAGTATAGGCAGACCCCAGTAAGATCCTTGTGGCAGCAGTATCGGCAAACCCCTGTAAAATTTACGTGGCAGCAGTATAGGGAGTCCTCAGTAACATTTTTGAAGCAGAAGTATACGCAGATCCCTGTAACATTTCTGTAGTAACAGTATAGACAGATCCCAGTAACATTTCTGTAGCAGAAGTATAGGCGGACCCCTGTATAATTTACGTGGCAGCAGTATAGGCGGACCCCTCAAACATTTAAGTGGCAGCAGTATAGGCAGACCCCTGTAACATTTACGTTGCAGAAGTATGGGCAGACCCCATTAACATTCAAGTGGCAGCAGTATAGGCAGACCTCTGTAACATTCAAGTGGCAGCAGTATAGGCAGACCCCTTTAACATTCAAGTGGCAGCAGTATAGGCAGACCCCTGTAACTTTCTTGTAGCAGAAGTATAGGCAGGCAGACCCCAGTAAAATTTCTGTATTAATAGTATAGGCCAACCTCTGAAACATTGGGGTACCATGAGCGTAGGCGAAGGCCGGAAAATTGGGTTTGATAAGAGTGTAGGCATGGGCCCGAAAAATAAGTGTACCAAGAGTACAAGTATACCTCTGAAAAATTTATCAACCGAGAGATCAGGTGAAACCCATAAATATTTTTTGAAAGATACAGCTCACTGTTGCTTAATTTGTAACAGAGCCTGGAGGCAGCCCTGTTGAAAAAATTGGTTTATGTTAAAGTATCAATACTTTTGAAACTTTGAAAAATTGTAAAAACATTGGTAGATGTAGATGAGCCTTTTGGGCCGCAGAAAAATTGGCCGTTCAGCGCGATGACATGTTGTTTCTGGAGGAGGAGTAGCAGGAGGAGGACTAATGTCAGAGACAGATTGACAAAGAGAAATGTCCCGTTTTAGCGGGGATAGAGAGGAGTGCTTTTGCAGCGAAAAGAATCCTTAGGTTCCGCTGCTCTCCGCCGGTGGAGAAGAGAAGTCTGGGGAAATCCAGGCTTTGCTCATCTTTATGAGTGTAACATGTTGGCACTGGCAGTTGACAGGCAGGTACGCTTGTCGGTGAGGATTCCCCCAGCTGCACTAAACACCCTCTCTGACAACACACTAGTGGCAGGGCAAGCCAGCACCTCCAGGGCATACAGCGCAAGTTCGTGCCCCGTGTCCTCCTCCAAAAACGTGCTGAAATATAGACATGAGGGTGCTCTGACTATCAAGCGACATACTCTCTTCCCCCGTTTCCTGTTCCGACCGCAAAGCATTAGCCTTTATGCTTTGCAGCGAACTTCTCAGCAGGCATAGCAGAGGAATGGTGACACTAATGATTGCAGCATCGCCACTCACCATCTGGGTAGACTCCTCAAAGTTTCCAAGGACCTGGCAGATATCTGCCATCCAGGCCCACTCCTCGGTAAACAATTGAGGAGGCTGACTCCCACTACGCCGCCCATGTTGGAGTTCTTATTCCACTATTGCTGCTCATACAGCCTGGCCAATATGTGGAGCATAGAATCCCACCGTGTGGGCACGTCGCACAGCAGCCGGTGCTCTGGCAGATTAAACCGATGTTGCAGGGTCCTCAGGGTGGCAGCGTCCGTGGTTGACTTGCGGAAATGTGCGCAGACACGGCGCACCTTGCTGAGCAGGTCAGACAAGTGCGGGTAGTTTTTCAGAAACCGCTGAACCACCAAATTGAAGACGTGGGCCAGGCATGGCACGTGTATGAGGCTGGAGAGCTGCAGAGCCGCCACCAGGTTACGACCGTTGTCACACACGACCATGCCCGGTTGGAGGCTCAGTGGCGAAAGCCAGAGGTCTGTCTGCTCTGTCAGACCATGCAACAATTCAGGGGCCGTGTGCCTCTTGTCACCTAGGCTGAGGAGTTTCAGCACGGCCTGCTGACTCTTGCCCACCACTGTGCTGCCGCGCCGCGCCACACCGACTGCTGGCGACGTGCTGCTCACATTTTTTAATTGAGAGGTAGAGGTTGTGTAGGAGGAGGAGGAGGAGGAGGGGGAGGGTTTAGAGGAGGTGGCATAGACAGCCGCAGATACCCGAACCGAGGAAGGACCCGCTATTCTGGGTGTGGGTAGGACGTGTGCGGTCCCAGGCTCTGACTCGGTCCCAGCCTCCACCAAATTCACCCAGTGTGCCGTCAGGGACATATAGTGACCCTGTCCGCCAGTACTTGTCAACGTGTCCGTGGTTAAGTGGACCTTCTCAGAAACCGCATTGTTGAGGGCACGATTGATGTTGCAGGAGACGTGCTGGTGTAGGGCTGGGACAGCTCACCAGGAAAAATAGTGGTGACTCGGGACCGAGTAGCGTGGGACCGCCGCCGCCATCATGTTTTTGAAAGCCTCCGCATGGTGGTGGTGGTGAGGCTGGTAGTGGTGGCTCCCCGGCTGATCTTGGCGCGACACAGGTTGCACACCACTGTTCGTCGGTTGTCTGCGCTCTCACTGAAAAACATCCACACCTTTGAACACCTTGGCCTCTGCACGGTGGCTTGGCGCGAGGGGGTGCTTTGGGAAACAGTTGGGGGATTCTTCGCTCTGGCCCTACCTCTACCCCTGGCCACCCCACTGCCTCTTCCAACCTCTCCTGCTGCTGCACTTGCCTTCCCCTCTGAAGACCTGTCCTCAGTTGCCTTAGCAAACCAGGTGGGGTCAGTCACCTCATCGTCCAGCGGCTCTTCCTCCGAATCCTCTGTGTGCTCCTCCCTCGGACTTACTACCCTTACTATTGCCTCACTGATAGACAACTGTGTCTCATCATCATCGTCCTCCTCACCCACTGAAAGCTCTTGAGACAGTTGCCAGAAGTCCCCAGCCTCATCACCCGGACCCCGGGAACTTTCCAAAGGTTGGGCATCGATCACGACAAACTCCTCAGGTGAGAGAGGAACCATTTTTTCCCAATCAAGGCAGGGGCCCGAGAACAGTTCCTGGGAGTCTGTCTGCTCATCAGAATGTGTCATTTTCATGGAATGAGGAGGCTGGGAGGAAGGAGGAGCAGCAGCGAGAGGATTCAGAGTTGCAGCAGTGGACGGCGTAGAAGACAGGGTGTTCGATACATTGCTGGATGCAATTTCTGACATCCACGACAGGGCCTGCTCACACTGCTCATTTTGTAATAAAGGTCTACCATGTGGACCCAAAAATTTTGATATGAAGCTGGGGACCCCAGAAACTTGCCTCTTTCCTAATCCCGCAGCAGCCGGCTGCGATTCACCTGGACCAGGAACTCGGCCTGTGCCCACACCCTCACTTAGACATCCGTGTCCTCGCCCGCATCCACGTCCTCTAGCCCTACCCCTACCCCTCAGCATGGTGGATTATGAATAGAGCAGACACAGAGCGGTGTAAATAATTATGGAATTTTTGGCGAACAGTTGGAGGCTGACAGCAGTATTGTAATGCTAACTCCAGGCAGAAACAAAGAATACAGAAGGCTGCAAACAGGCCTAGCCGTGCAATACTGATGCACTACAACTCCCACCAAACAACCTGTAAAATGTACACGGTTAGGGGTAGCCCAACGAAGGAGCTTTTCTTGTAATTTTTTTGAAAAAGAATACAGGCTATATAGCCTGTATATGACTTTCCCTCTATCAGTGGCTGTGGCCGTACGCTGTACGTGAAGTTGACAGCAGGCACAGAGCGGTGTAAATAATTACGGAATTATTGGCGTACAGTTGGAGGCTGACAGCGGTTATGTAACGCTAACTTCAGGCAGAAACAAAGAATAGAGAAGGCTGCAAACAGGCCTAGCCGTGCAATAGGGATTCACTACAACTCCCAACTTTTTATGCAAACAGTTGAAGAATAAAGAATGGATTTTTATCTCTAACAACAACTTGTATATGCTACAATAACCACCCCATATGCTGCTTACTCTCTACAAATATACTACAACTCCCACCAGACACACAGTAAATTTCAGACGGTCAGGGGTAGCCCAACCAAGGAGCTTTTATTGTAATTTTTTGGAAAAAGAATACAAGCTATATAGCCTGTATATGACTTTCCCTCTATCAGTGGCTGTTGCCGTACGCTGTGCCTGAAGCTGACGGCAGACACAGAGCGGTGTAAAAAATTAGGGAATTATTGGCGTACAGTTGGAGGCTTACAGTGGTTATGTAACGCAAACTGCAGCCAGAAAAAAATTATACGCAAGGCTGCAAAAAGGCCTAGCTGGGTAATAGTGAAGCACTACAACTCCCAGCAGCCACACAGTAAAATGCAGACGGTCACAGGTAGCCCTAAGAAGGAGCTTTTAAAAAATTTTTTTTTGAAAAAGAATACAGGCTATATAGCGTGTATATGACTTTCCCTCTATCAGGGGCTGTCTCCGTACGCTGTGCCTGAAGCTGACACAGAGCGGTGTAAAAACTTAGGGAATTATTAGCGTACAGTTGGAGGCTGACAGCGGTTATGTAACGCAAACTGCAGCCAGAAAAGAATTATACGCAAGGCTGCAAAAAGGCCTAGCACTACAACTCCCAGCAGCCACGCAGTAAAATGCAGACGGTCACAGGTAGCCCTAAGAAAGACCGTTGGGGTTCTTGTAGACAGGATCCTACACTACCACTGTCCCTGCCTCACCAGTACTGCCCCTATACTCTGTATAATTGACTGCAGACTGAGAACGCTATAGCTGTAATAGCCTGCACAGCCCGAGATGAAAAAAAAATTTTTTGGTGCAAAACTGCTCCCAGCAGCCTCAACAGTAATGCACACGGTCAGATGTGGCCCTAAGAAGGACCGTTGGGGTTCTTGAAGACGCTAACACTCTCCCTATAGCAGCAGCACCACTCTCCCTAATCTCTGCCAGCGTGTGCCTGAGGCGAGCCGCGGGCGGGACCGCTTTAAGTACTCGGCGGTCACTTGATCTCACCAGCCACTCACTGCAGGGGGGTGGGATAGGGCTGGAACGTCACAGGAGGAAGTTGTAATGCCTTCCCTGCATGTCTATTGGCCAGAAAATGGCGCTAAACATGCAGGGAAGGAAATGGAATTGACTCGAGTAGCACGTGGTGCTCGTCTCGAGTAACGAGCATCTCGAACACCCCAATACTCGAACGAGCATCAAGCTCGGACGAGTATGCTCGCTCATCTCTATTTACAGTCATTACAGCCTCGGCTATTAGGGTATAAATCTTCAGAGCTCCCACAATTACAGACTGAGGGCTCTTTCCTACGAGAGTATATCGGCCGGCCATTCTCATGGCCGGCTGATATATGCTGTGATCTGATGCATTGGATTCCAATGCATTTGATCACATGGCCGTATTCCTGAGACATATAAGCACCCGTCCGGCCAATATAGCGCCGGGCGTTTTTCGCTGGGCCCAAAAGATAGCCCTGGGACTATCTTTTGGGCCGGAATATGTCGGCTGCTGTGAAATGCAGGTGGATGGTGTGGCAGGTTCTGACAATATTTCATCAGATGCTATAGACAGTGCTCTGGAGGCTTTACTGCACCTCCAGCTAGAAGGACTTATTTGGTGTTACTGGTTTTTATGGGGAACGTGCGCCCCGCTTAATTTTTGACCATTCATCATTTTCTCCAGTACTGACTTGCTGAATAATAAATGCAAACATAACCATAGTCATAGACTGACAGCTATCTGTATATGGGTGCCCCAATATACCGTGTTTTCCCGAAAATAAGACCTACCCTGATTTTTCAAAGAGGCTTGAAATATAAACCATACCCCCAAAATAAGCCCTAGCTGCATTGCATTAAAGGAAAAATAGGAATACATTACCTAGCAGGCTTGGTCCAGGTCCCTACCGCTGCTCTGAATGGGTGAATAAGAGCTGCCTCTGATTGGCTGAGGGCTGTGACCAATCAGATGCAGCCCATTTAGCAGGCGGGAATTTTAAATCCCCGGCTGCTGAATACTACAGAAAGCAGTTCAGGAGAAGAGCCGGCTGGACGCGGCTGATCTCTGGCAGCTGCAAAAAGGTGAGTATATTTTTTTTATATTTTACAATTTTTTGGATGGTTTTCAGGGAAGGGCTTATATTTGATGCCCTTCCCCGAAAATTAATACAGCGCTTGCTGGCAGCCCATTGCTTTCAATGGAGCCGGCTGTATTGCCAGCTCCATTGAATTAAAAGGGAGAATATCGTTCTTTTCTGCCACAGTTGTTACAGCTGTGGCAGAGGAGAACGATCTTTAGTATATGTTCTCAACGGGGTCGGCGCTGCTGCCATTGGCCCCATTGAGCGCATATACAAGAACAACGATTTGCGCAGAACGCAGTTACATGCGTTCTGCGAATCGTTGTGTCATATCATTTTCAGCACATCCGCATAAAAAACGGCCATGTGACCGATCCCATTGCAAAGTATTGGGTATATATATTTGCAGATCGCAAGCGCATCTGCAAATCGGGCAAAAAAAAAACGCCCGTGTGACTGAGCCCTTAGGCTGCAGCGCTGCCTGCATGACGTCTTGATTTACTCTGCAGCCAAGAAAAGGGTTCAAGTCAAGATGGCAGCAGGCAGCCCTGTGGTCTACAGAAGAAAGGGGAGACAGAGGCCAGGACTGTCAGCAGTGGCTAAGAAGTAAGTCAGGATACCGACTGCAGTCGGCAGAAAAAAGCTGGGTGGCCCAAAAAATCTGCTGGAGGCCCGACCCAGAGGTCTCATTACGGAAATCCAATGGAAATCTGTGTGCAAAAATATAGAATGTGATGGAAACATTGACATCAATGCGTGCATAAAATTGCGCCATGTGAAGCAGCCCTAAGTCATCAATGGTAAAGTTTAATTACTGAGTGCTCTTTTTAACAAAAATTCCATAGGATTTTGAACTGTGAGGGACACATCTGGAGGCCCATAAACACGTAACGATTGTCGCTCAAACTTCCATCAAATGAACAAAAGTGCGTGATAATTATTACATCTAAATTTGAGTCATCGTGCACTTTTCGTTCGCTCATCGTTTAGGTTTCGCCGGCTCGCTCGGTACTCGCTACGTATAAAAATATTGTGTAGCACTGAGCAAGAAGTAAGCGATTCTCAACCATGATCTGCCAGTCTAAACAGGTGGCACGAGTGCAAACGAGTTGGTGGTGACAATACTCGCTTGTTCAAACGAGATTCGGCTTGTGTAAAAGTGGCGCAATACCTAGATGTTTGTATGTGCAGATTTATTGTCGCTATACAATGTTATTTTGGTGGGAATCGACCAAAATGTAGATGATAGAAGACGTCAAGGAGGTTAAGTGACCCTTACAAGTATTCACTGGTTGTGCCTCTGCTCCTGGCACTTGGCAATGTTAGATGCCATTGTCCAAGAGCGAACCATATGTTTGGCCACCATTACACGACTCAGAAATGCGCAGGGCTCCGGTTCAAAGAATCCTGAAGAAATGAATTTACAGTAAGTCATTTAGGAGATAACGAAGCAGAAATGAAGTCTGTAGCGATATGTCATATGGAGAGTGCGGTCCAGCGAGGAAATCTTTAACTGAACATAAGCTAGAAAGTCTTTGATGAAGTTACCTCCAGTTGGACACTAAAGTCTACGATCTCATGTAGTGGAGGTTCAGCTGATCCGCTGTGGATTGTGGTGCGGGTCCACATCAAAATCCGCATGGAAGGGCAAATATCCTTGCCTGAGCACAACGTATTTGCGCAGTGAACGTGTCTGTGCATAGTACAGTACTTTCTTGCACACACAGGCCAGTTCATATGTGTGCGACACCTGATTTAAAAGGCTATTTAGCCTAATGATGTCCAGATGTGCACTCTTTTTCACGGAATTTCGCAGTGCATACCAAATGGTCTTGCGTTTTGCGTGTGTATTTAGACTTCTACGGGGTCCTTGGTGCACAATTACAAAGAAAAATCAGGACGTGTTCATCTGCCGCGCGCAAATGGACATGCCCTGCGTACGCAGAAAAGTAAAATATGCTGATACATGCACAAAAAAAGCGTAATTCATAGCACAAGTATATTGCGCTGAGGCACACCCAAAAGGGCATACGCCCGTGCAAAGGAGCCTCCAAAAGGTGAAAAATGTAACATAAAACTGACTATTATTTTATATGTGCAACTCCATAAAAAGCAAGCAGGTGGGGCGGAGCTTATCTCAGCAGCGCTCGGCAGTTTCTCATGAAGTATCATTTCATTTATAGCCCCTTCAATGAGCAAGAGCGTATTCAGGCACGTTTTATAAAATGTGTATATTTGTGCTCGCAACTGCGCTTTTTAACTGTATTTTTTGACTCGTGCTCGATTGTGTGTTCAAAAATATACACACCGATGCTTCCGGACACTGAAATGGCCATATTCCTTAATGATTGCCTAATGTGTTCTTCTCCTGCGCAAATGCACAGAAAAATAGAGCATGCTGCGTTTTTTTGCACAACGCAGTTGCGTATGCAAAATACGCGCTTGTGAACAAACCCAAGGAAATCAATGGATTCTATTTTCTGTGTATCGCAAGAACACATTTGCATGCACAAATATGCCAGTGGGAACCAAGCCTAAGGGCGCCCACCCACTGGTGTTTGCGATTTCCGTGCGTGAAAAACGCAGCGTTTTTGCCGCGTTTTCCGCACGTTTTTCGCGGCGTTTTTTGCGGCGTTTTCGCGGATTTTTCGCGCCATTTCCATTGACATTCATGGGTGCATTACGAGAAAAATAAGGACACATATGCAACTGACAGTTCCTATGTTAAAAAACGCAACGGACCGAAAAAAAAAACGCCAGTGGACAGGAACACATTCAAAACTAATTGCTCTTGAGAAAAAACGCAAAACGCAAAGGAAAAAAAAACGCCAGTGGGTGGGCGCCCTTAGGCTCCATTCACACCGGGCGGTTCCGCTGCAATAAAAAATGCACCAAAAAGTTCATTTGCAAAACTATGTTTTTCTCCATTTATCAAAAGTCATATTTTTTTTATTTTTCCGTCGACGCGGCCAAATAAGGGCTTGTTTTTTGCATGGCGAACTGTAGTTTTTATCGGCGTCATTTTTGGGTACATCAACTATATTGTAAAACTTTTATTTTTTTTATGATAGCAGGGAGAGAAAACGCATCAATTCTGCCATAGATTTTTTTTTACAGCGTTAATCATGCTGCATAAATAAGACATTCCATTTTTTCTGCGGCTCGGTACAGTTACAGCGATACCAAAATTCTTACATTTTTTTTATGTTTTTCCACAATTTTCTGGAATAAAAACCCTTTTTTTGTTTATTTTTTTCTAAATCACTGCATTCAAAGTCCTATAACATTTTTTTTTGATGTATGGAGCTCTATGAGGGCTTATTTTTTGCGAGACGAGTTGTAGTTTTTACTGGTACCATTTTGGGGTACATACGGCTTTTTTATCACTTTTATTGCGTTTTTTTTTCTGCAGGGGTCTTTGGGCTATGGGACATGCAAAGCTAAAATCGCGATCGCGCAAAATCGCGATATCGCGGTAAATCGCGATTTTGCGCGATCGCGATTTTTACATTACAAGTCCCATAGACCCTCTGCAGAAAAAAAAAACCTGCGAATTTCGCAGTGAAAAAAAAACGCCAGTGGGTGGGCGCCCTTAGAGTTTATTCACAGGAGCGTATATCGGCCGCTGTTTTCACGGCCAGCTGATATACACTACCATCTGAGCTGTCTATCCCCTTCCCTCCCCCTCGTTGGCTCTCTGCCTCTCTCCTCCCCTTTGGCTGTTTGCAATGGGAGGGGGCTGGGTTGGAGCCAAGCTCCTGTCCCCTCCCCGTCACTAGCAATGAGAGGCGGCGGAATGGGGCGGAGCCCTTGCCCCATCTCATTGCAAACAGCTGGAGAGGAGCAGAGAGGCAGAGAGCCACCGAGGGGGAGGGATGGGGGAAGACAGCTCAGATGGTAGCGTATATCGGTCGGCCGTGAAAACAGCGGCCAATATACGCTCATGTGAATAAGCCCTTAAGAGTAGATTAACGCAGTCAAGTTTCACATTTGAGTTCTGTCCGATAGCAATATGGATGTGTGTGATTTGAATGTGTTTGTTCTCATGGGATGCTGAGAGATTGAAAAATGGATGCATGTCCTATTTTTGGGTGATTCCTCCTAAGGAATGACACATTATTTCCTGTAGGATTTAGTGGAATAATTGCATTGCATATGAGTGTGATGTGATTTTTACCAGTGACATCTATTGAAAGCACTTGCGATCTTTTCATGCGCTTGAAAACTGCAGGTACATAGATGTGAGGCAATGGCTATATTAACCCCTTAAGGACATAGCCTATTTGGGGCTTAAGGACGCAAGGATTTTTGGCAGATTTTCTTCTCCATTTATCAAAAGTCATATTTTTTTTATTTTTCCGTCAACGCGGCCAAATAAGGGCTTGTTTTTTGCATGGCGAACTGTAGTTTTTATCGGCGTCATTTTTGGGTACATCAACTATATTGTAAAACTTTTATTTTTTTTATGATAGCAGGGAGAGAAAACGCATCAATTCTGCCATAGATTTTTTTTTACAGCGTTAATCATGCTGCATAAATAAGACATTCCATTTTTTCTGCGGCTCGGTACAGTTACAGCGATACCAAAATTCTTACATTTTTTTTATGTTTTTCCACAATTTTCTGGAATAAAAACCCTTTTTTTGTTTATTTTTTTCTAAATCACTGCATTCAAAGTCCTATAACATTTTTTTTTTTATGTATGGAGCTCTATGAGGGCTTATTTTTTGCGAGACGAGTTGTAGTTTTTACTGGTACCACTTTGGGGTACATACGGCTTTTTTATCACTTTTATTGCATTTTTAGTGAGGCAAAATGCAAAAACATTTTCTTTAAACGCTTTTTTCCATGCACAGTCAAAAGCATGTGCAGCTTATTGTACGCGTTGTTACGGACGCGACAATACCAAGTATGTGGGGTTTTAATTTTTTTTTACCCTTTTTTATGCTAATCTGAGAAAAAGCATAAAAAAAGTTTTTTTAAAACTTTTTTTTAAATTCATTTTTTTAACCTTTTTTTTTTGCACAACTTATGTCCCCCTGGGGGACTTTGACCACAGAACTGCCCATCGCTGTGATAAGGCATGGCATTGCTCTGTGAGCAAGCCAGCACTACTAGCTTTCGTGCAGGAGCAAGGACACACAGGGACGAGTGTCAGGCATCGTTTGCCCGATATTTGTCCTGTCTAAATGGAACTTTGCTGATCTCATACATGGACCATAGGCGTATCGTAAGGGGGACCAGGGGTCACCATTGCAACCCGGCCCTTGCTCTGCGGGGGCCCAGAAGCACCGCCATACCCAGGCAGAAAACACTGCAGCTGTAGCTCCTCTCGGGTTACTTCTCTTCCCGCAGCGTGTCGACAGCCACCAGTGAGACGTCCAGGGAACAAACAGGCTGCTATCTGCTTCCAGAAACATTCTTTCTTGCAGTAAAGTCCTCCCACAGGCTGGTCACATGACTGGCCACATGAGTGTGACTTCATTAGAGGTCCTTGACAGAAACAGCAGACCCACCAGGCTCAGGTAGTTACCCATGTGCTGCCAACTCACCGGAGGAGAACCCCCCTGTCTGCTGGGGAGACCCACAAATTAGTGGAGTTACTGAGGTAAGGAGATTTACATGGAGTTCATGCAATAACCCTCCATCTGTAACCTCACTGACCAGCAGGGAATGCCTGCCATTAACTCCTTCATGACTGGCCTGGTTTAAGCATTAATGAGCAACCAGTTTTTATTCTTTATTTTTGTGCATTCCTGGGGTCAGAACTTTTTTTTCTTGTTGACGTGTTTGTTTTGAGGACTTGTTTTTGCGTGACAAGTTGTTTATTTAACCCCCTCCCTCCCCATGACATAAGGGTACATCATGGGAGTGGGGTACTTCCCGCAAAATGACATACCCTTACGTCATAGGGATAGCGTTAGACCATAGCAGATATCGCGCTATCCCTCAGCGGGAGCCAGCTGTCACTAGTAGCCGGCCTCCTGCTGCAACAGCAGGGGTGCATTGGAGATGCGCCCCCCGCTGTTAACCCCTTCCCTGCCGCGATCAATGTAGATCGCAGCAGGGAAAGGGCTCACAGAGGAAGCGCGCTCCCTCTGTGACTTCAGCCAGCTCTCGCAATGTTATCACAGAGCCCGGCTGGTTGCTATGGCAACAGGACGCCAGATACCGGCGTCCTGTATTGCCATTGCCTAAGATCGCTATAATAAGCGATAAAGCATGGCAGGAGAGAGGTCCTGCCATGCCTTATCGTAGCGATCATCAGTGCTGCAGTGTAAGTCCCTCAGAGGGACACAGATGGTGTAAAAAAAAAATGTTTAAAAACCCTTTTTTTAATGCTTTTTCTCATTTCTCAATTGGAAAAACTTAAAAAAAAATATAAGAATTTTGGTATCATTGTAATCGTACCGGCCCGCAGAAAAAAATGTATTGTCATTTATGCTGCATAATTAACGCTTTAAAAAAAAATCTATGGCAGAATTGATGCATTTTCTTTCCCTGCGATCATAAAAAAAAATAATGAAAGTTTTAAAATATAGTCTATGTACCCAAAAATGGCGCAGACAAAAACTACAGTTTGCTACGCAAAAAACAAGCCCTTATACGGCCGTGTCGACGAAAAAATAAAGTTATAGATTTTGAAAAATGGAGATGAAAATCCGCCAAAAATCGTTGCCCAAAATGACTATGTCCAAAATATATATATATTTTTTAATGTTTTTACTTTTTTAAAATACACTAAACATCCATTTTTTTATTTGTATTTTTTTTAGATTTGCTTTTCAGTCACTGCATTCCAGTAAACATTATGTTTTGTTTTTTTTATTTTATTTTTCCATCAATGAATCCTCTGGGTGCTTGTTTTTTTTGTGGGATGAATTCTAGTACCTTGTTGTACCGCCTCTAGCTTGGGTACAAGATGTGATACGATCAGGCATGGAGGCTCTAGTACCCTGTTGTACCGCCTCTAGCTTGGATACAAGATGTGATACAGGCAGGCATGGAGGCTCTAGTACCCTTTTGTACCCCCTCTAACTTGGATACAAGATGTGATAAGGGCAGGCATGGAGGCTCTAGTGCCCTGTTGTACCGCCTCTAGCTTGCATACAAGATGTGATACAGACAGGCATGGAGGCTCTAGTGGTTGGGTTGTACCACCTCTAGCTTGGATACAAGATGTGATAAGGGCAGGCATGGAGTCTCTAGTACCCTGTTGTACCGTCACTAGCTTGGATACAAGATGTGATATGGGCGGGCATGGAGGCTCTAGTACACTGCTGTACTGCCTTCAGCTTGGATACAAGATGTGATACGGACAGGCATGGAGTCTCTAGTACCCTGTTGTACCGTCTCTAGCTTGTATACAAGATGTGATATGAGGGGCAATAGAGGCATACAGGTTCCATATGGTATTATGTGTCCACATTTGCTATAACTGAGCCTCTAGATCATGCAAACTCGTAGGCTGTGGGAGGTGGCGTCCCAAATGGTCATATATATATTCTATCGGTGATGAATCTGGTGACCGGGCAGCCACGGAAGTGTGACAATGTTGTGGAGTCAATCCTGTGAACCCCTTGTGTGTGCGGCCAACACTGCAGTACCATGAGAGGTTGCAATCGGGACCGGGCCCCTCAGCAAATGGGGGCCCATGGTCCCCCTGCCAGGTGCCACTTCACCTCTGTGGCCCGTGGGCCACCTATCAGCCACAGTCTACACTCTAGTCGGAGAAGGCCATTACCAGAGGAGCAGGATGCAGACTCCGGGGCACGGATTCCTCCCACTGAGAGACTGCAGTTGTGATTGGTCACAACTGCCAGACGCAGGATTGGTACGGCTAGTAGTGCACTGACAGTGTTGGGGAGCGTAGGAGACCAGAGGAGGGGGTAAATATTATATTATTATATGTTTATCTCTGGTATAAGTTATACATCTCCCTGTCTATAAATGCACTCTTTGCACACAATTCAAAAACCCATCAAAAACACGTGTGGTTTTTAATAGTGTTTGTAGTTTCTTAAAAATGTTTGTGGCCTTTGAATACCGCATGCAGGTTTTTTAATGTGTTTTTCTGACTTGTGATTCAAAAGTACAAAAAAAACGTTAACCTGCCCTCAGGCCGCTCTAAGATGTGTGTTCAGAAAACAAAACTTCAAATCGTGTGTTTTTTACCTCATTTTTGAACGCATGGTAAAGCAGTTTTAATGCACCCCATTATTGTGATGGGTGGGGAGGTGCGTTAGAAAACGCAAATACAGGATGGATAGCTCTAGAAAATCACTGCTTCCGAGCTCATGTCTGAGTAATCGCATTCAAATCAACAGGAGCAGTGTACCGTGATAAAAGGGGTGTGTCGCCCAAGGCTGGGTTCACACAGGGCAGATTTGCCGCGGAAATTCCGTGTGGAATTTTGCCGCGGCAAATCCGCCCGCGGCCGCTAATCTCGGGATTAGCCAGCCATGTGGACGAGATTTCTCAGAAATCTCGTCCACACGGGATGGCCAATCCGCTGCGGTAAGCCAGGCTGGAACCGCGGCTGTGGCGGCCGCAGCTGCGGTTTCAGAATATGCAGCATGTCTATTTATTCTTTCTTTCCGCCGCGGCAGCCGAAAAGCGAGCGGCCGGGCCGCTTCAAAGCCGCCGCAGGTTTTTCTGCGGCGGTTCTCCTGGCGGAAATCTCGCGGTTTTTGCTGGCAGAAAGCCGTCATAGGAGTCTAAGCCTGGGTTCACACGGGGCGTATTCCCGGCGGAAATCCCGCGGTTTGGCCGCAGCAAAAACCGCGAGATTTCTGCCGGGAGAACCGCCGCGGAAAAAGCCGCGGCGGCTTTGAAGCGCCCTGGCCGCTCGCTCTTCCGCTGCGGCCGGTGCTCCCATAGAGGAGAGCGTGGCCGCAGCAGAATGGAAAAAAGAATGGACATGCTGCATATTCTGAAACCGCGGCTGCGGTCGCCGCAGCCGCGGTTCCAGCCGGACTTACCGCAGTGGATTGGCCACCCCGTGTGGACGATATTTCTGAGAAATCTCGTCCACATGGCTGGCTAATCCCTAGATTAGCGGCCGCGGGCGGATTTGACGCAGCTAAATTCCGCGGCAAATCTGCCCTGTGTGAACCCAGGCTAAGGCAGCTTAAAAAAAGGGAAGGTTGTGACCCTGTATAAAAAACAGGTAAAAAAAAAAGACAGCTGGCCCTAATTTGGCTTTAAGTAGCCGTTCTATTCCATGGAAAGGGAGTAATGCGCGTGTGAACTGGCATTTGGAGTGCAAAAACTACATACTATGCGCTGGCACGTGTGTATCTGCCTGTTTACTGTCATCTCCAAACCAAGTTCATACGGTTGCAGCGAACGTATTTGCGCATATGTTCATCTGTGGAAGCTCTAAGGGTGGCTGCACACCAGCGTTAGTTTAAAAATGTTCGCTATTTGCACAGCGAAAGAGTGTTTTTTGAAGCCATTCACATGAGCGGGGGAATCTCCTCCACCCTGATTTAAAACGCTAATTAGCCTTCCGAGGTGCCGCTGTTCTCAGGTATGCACAGTGCTTAGCTTATACCTGCACGTACATATGTGTGCATTTGCGCACCCCCATAGACTCCTATGGAGATCCTTGGTGCACAAAAATAGAGCATGGCGTTTTTTTTTTCTTCAAGCGATCGCAATGTGCACGCAAAAAAGAAAATTGAGAATGATCCCATTGAAATCAATGGGTTCTATTCGCTGCACATTGTACGCACAAATATACCCGTGTGCGGCCACCCTTTAACACGCATAGGCATGCAAAAATGCAACGCCCATTATGCAAATATACAGCGCAAATACGCTTACTCCCGAGTAAAACTGTCTTTAATCTAGCACTGTTGTCTCAGCTATCTGACGTTGAGTGACACGGCTGCATACGTGGGTCATGATGCCCATGACAGTGATATGAGCGAACCCTTATAGAATGTAATATTGTTCCTGTTTTGGCGTACAGCTCGCCACGCACCCCTGAGCTAACATCACTGCAGAGATTGCTGATCCGTGTCTGAAGATGATATATTTTCCACTCTATCCCTGCCAAAAAAAGTTACAAACTAGCTCAGCTTTCCAAGCAATTCAGCAGAAATAAAACAAATAGGAATGTGATCATGTAGGCAGCTGAGTTATCCATCATGCTGCGGGGAATAGAAAAAGAGAAAACTGACAGCTGCACCAATGATAATGCAATGTGAGGCAGACGCTGTCACTAACATAAAAACATTGCAGTAAAAATATGCTGATCTCCCGGATCTGCGAGTACAATCCGCATATATGATTAGTATAGCACACAGCGTTCTATGTCCGCTGTAATGTGCAGGCAAAAAAAGGATGTCAGAAAGACGAATTATGCGTTATCCTCAATCATCCCAGACACGCAGCAGGGACCCTGCCACAGTTGTTGATATTTGTCACTTCATAGGGAGAATATAATGCTTCTCCTTACTGCATGAAAAAGGATACACTGCAGGCACGGTAATACAGCTTGTGACAAACATAATGCTCTCTTGGTAACATGATTAATACCGCAGAAATCAAATACAATCCGCATATACAATCGCTTAAGTTCCGACGTAGCTAGGGCTCAAGCTGATGTTGATTATATTTCCAGATATTTCTGTTTATTTAGAACACAATAGGGCGTCCTGCTAAATAAAAATGACAACGGCTGCCTTAAGATACCGGATGGCTTCATTAAATGAGGAATTGACTAGAGGAGTAATAAAGAAGGCGCTGAAGATTATTAAAATATTCTGGATGATTAGAGACTCTGCATTATCTGGCTCGTGAAATTAAGCTGCAATGCCAATTAGAAGCTGCCATGGTGCAGTGTGGAGGGCGAGCCATACTGCAGCATTGACCGTGTGCTGTAGTTCTATTGAACTTAAAGAAGATCTTATGGACAAGCACATCTATTATTGCGTTATTTAGAATTAAAAGAACTAAATTATGCGTAGTACCGCGTTTCCCTGAAATTAAGCCTTACCCCAATAATAAGCCCTACCTGATTTTTAAGGGAGACTTGAACTGCCCCGAAAATAAGCCCTAGCTAAACTACATAAAAAAAACCATCAATACTCCCCTAGCCCGCGACGTCTGAGTCCTGTGCAGGGGTCACCGGCACTGTGGCAAGCTGCCGTGTTCTCTGCGCTGACATATCACTCTCTTTCTGGTGATGGTTCTTTGAATACCCGGCCTCCAGCAAGCAAGTGCTGTGATTGGATCAAGCACCACCTAATCGGAGCCGGCGCTCAAGCATTCACAACCATTCAGTGAATGACATCACTGAATGGGTGTGATTGGTTCATCGAGCGTCGGCTCTGATTGGCTGAGCCAGCGACACTCGTGGTCCAATCAGAGCACTCTCTTGCTGAGTGTGGGGTATTCAAAGCCCCGTCACCAGAAAGAGAGTGATATGTCAGCGCAGAGGGCACGAAAGCCTGCCACAGCACCGGAGACCAGCGCGAGTGACTCGGATGTCATTGGCCAGGTGAGTATAAGACCCCTCCCGAAAATAAGACACTGCTTCTTTTGGGGCAAAAATTAATATGACAGTGTCTTATTTTCGGGGAAACACGATATGTTAAATTCCTCTTTTATATGAACTGTAAGGCCACCTGCACATGGCAGAGCCAGATTCCGCATGTGAGAGCCTGCAGTGGAATCCAGCTCTGACCCCGGCCGGCAACCCCGCGAACCTGTCTTCTTTCTTCATTACTTGCACTGCAGATGGTCCAGATGACGAGCCGTCGGACATGCACAGCACAAAATTCTTTTTCAAAAGTTTATTTTTTCTGTGCCATCGCTAGGCAATGACACGGGTAGCCGCAACCTATGGGCAATGTCAATTGCAGAAGGGCTCTGGGTCGGATGGCTTCCATTGACTTCGATGGATGCCATCCGGGCGGAATCCGCACTAAAATAGAATATGCTGCAATTTTTCTTCCGCGAGCAGAAATCGCAATTAATCTCCGCCCGTATGCAGGAAGAAGCACTTTTCCATAGCATGTTACAAATGGTATTTGGTGCCAACGTCCACTGTGGATTTCACAATGCAAATCTGTTCGTGTGCAGGCGGCCTAAGTGAGACCATCATACTGTAAAGAGCTGTCAGCTAAACAATCAGCTATCACTCCGGCTGCCCCATATACATGCACAGGTTGGCTAAGCATGCCAGAATTTAAGGGGACTAGGCATCTGTGAGATACCTCTCGCAGAGGTTATGTTCTGGGGGAAAAAAAGCATTTGCCTTGCTAAAATCCACATCTTCTTGACTGCAAATTAAAGGGATTTTCCGGAGAGGTATATTTACCCTGATATAGCCTGGATCCAGCAGTGCCGTCATGTTCACTTGGTCTCGGTTCTGACACTGAGTCACACGGTATGGACCTCATGTTATTGGTGTCATCTTTAAAGGTTGGCTGATTGGCTTTTTTCAATACCTGAGTCAGCCTCCTTCTCTGTGTATTAGCTGTGACAACGAGAGGCCTAAACTGCATGACCCAGCGTCGGAACTGAACTGGAAGTAGAGGTGTGCACTGCTGGACCTGGTTTGGATAACCTTTTTTAACCCCCTTAAATGAATAATTCATATGTATGGCCAGACTTATATCTTATTGTGTTGCTGACAGCTATACTCATTGTCAAAAAAAATATCAAGCACCTAGAAGGAGTTGTTGAAATCTAATGATACTTTCTCTGTATGATTGTAATGTTTCTATAAGTAAGTGATTATAATATTAGAGCAAAGAGAGAATTTATTGTGGCAAAACTGAACACTTGAAGGGAGGATCTAGTACCCTGTTGGTCCACCTCAAGCTTGGATGTAAGTTGTGATACACGCGGACATGGAGACATACAGGTTCCATATAATATCCTGCAGCATATCTGTCCACATTTGCTGTATCTAAGCCTCTATATTGTACAAACTTGTAGGTTGTCAAAGTTGGTGTCCCAGATGGTCCCATATATATTCCATTAGTGAAAATATGGCAACTGGGCAGGTCACAGAAGTGTGGCAATGTTGTGGAGACATTCCTGTGACATCCTTCTTGAGTGCGGGTCAGCATTATCTTGCCGGAAAATGCCTCTTGGAAGTCCTACCATGAGAGGAACACATGTGGCCACAGGATCTGCTGAACATATCACTGAGCTGTTATTGTCTATTTTACCACTAGTAGCATTGACCTGCTGTCGTATGTGATGGGCCCCCCAGACCATCACACCAGCAATGGGGCAGTGCGCTGCTCCACAGCAAAGGCAGGATTGCAGAGCTCACCCCTTGGTCTCCAGACAGTGCCCAAATTAAACCTGGATTTATCGCTGACGACAATTCAGTTCCATTCGTAGCAGTCCAGTTTCGTTGTTCATGATATCACTGTAAACAGAGGCGATGAGGGGTGTCAAAGGCAGTACATGTAATGAGCACTGTAAAACCAAATGTCCTTCAGCCGGTGCCTAGAAATGGTTTCAACAGACACGGGGGCCTGTAATGATGGTGCCACCTGTCTCTGGATGGTGGACAACAAAACAGCTGCTTGTGCTTGTTGAAGGATCAGATGGTCCTAATTGGTATGTTTTCAGGTATCTAAATTCAGTTAGTTCATGCACGAGCACCGAGGAAGCTTACAAATCACACACACATTGGATGTGATTGGAAGTCATCTGTTTATTCAATTAATCAGCGAAAGTATATATACAAAGACATTATAATTTATTATAATTTATTTATTATCATTGATTATTAAAGTTCAACAAAACAGTGACACCTATGGTCGGCTGCACACGCCAAGTCTGGATTATGCATGCAGAATCACGCAGCGGAATCTGGCCCTGCCAGCAGTGGCATCCGCGTGTACCTGCTGGCTTTGAGTTTCATCTGTACAGCATGGCTAGCTGTTGGACATGCACAGTACAGATGTTTTTTTAAACTCCTGATTTTCCCACTGAATACGCGACCTTTCCACAACTACATTTCGGAAGGGCCACAGATCAAAGGAAGCCATTCGTCCAGAATCTGCAGAAAAATGGAGCATGCTGCGTTTGTTCCTTTACTTGCGGAAACCGCAATTGGTTTCCGCAAGTGTGCAGGAAAAATTGATTTCCAATAGCACGCTATGGGCGCTATTTGCTGCGGATTTCCTGTTGGAGGACAGGAAATCTTATAGTTTCTCTCATAGGAGTTTAAGGGTTATTCAATGTAAACATACCACTGAGCACTGTATCAAGTATAGCATATATAGGAGGACTGTAAAGAGGGCACTTTACATACTGAGGGATTTCCAACACACAACAACTGAGGAGCCTTCTAGAGTGATAGAAAAAAGGCAGCAGATTGTCTGTCATTGAAAGTCCATGTGCTTCTTTCACTCAGTGCAGTCTATGGATGGCATTGTTAATTACATTTACTCCAAGTCATGAGGTGTAAAAGAACATAAAAAACCTGCCATACCTCTAATGCCCACCGATATTAGTGGTGAGGGGGGCTATTGGATCCCCCTAAATTATGGGCCGGGGTGCAATTGCGACCACTATTGCTAAGCCACTGCACCTTAATGGGTTGTCTGATTTATTAAACCCATTTCAAAATATCCTATTAGAGAGAATAGTGAGATAAAGGGGCAGCTTTCTCAGTATAATGGTACTTCCAGCCATTCAGTTTTACAGGGAACTGCAGCCAGCCCCATTCACATGTTCTCTGCACAGTGTGTGGCTGGGGTGATACACTGTAAAGGAAGAACAGAGAAGGGAACGCTCTGCTAAACAAGCGCTGCAGCCCCTCTATTCTTGGGATTCATTGCAGTCCCAAAGGTCAGAACCCTACCGATAATAAAGTGACAGCATAACTTACTAATAAGCCATCACATTGTAACATGGAAAATTCCATTTAGGTAGAGAGGATTTCCCTAGATATGACCGTGAAGATCATCTCTCACTCTTGAGGATCCAGCAAGCCTATGACTAAGGACAGTCCTTTGATTACAATCTGAACCATACAATGGTCCATTTTCCCTGTGTTGGTGCTGCAGGGAAATTCATTAAACCCCCCACAGATTACAGATGAATCCTGTAGACTCTAATAGCAAAACACTCTGAGTTCAACTTTTCATCATGGGAGCCTTCTGCCAAAAAGATATTGTCTAAAGTGGACAACCCCTTTAAATCCTATTAAAAAAAACCCTTCTAATTCTTGTCCATCTGTTACTGTCATATAAATTGTTTGACAACAAGGAGTTTTATGCAATATTGAATCACCAGCAATGCGGTCTAATATTTCTAGAGTTTCTTAAGATTATGTGTACGCATTGAGCCTCCTATTGATTGCAGCCCATTGGAAGTCCAGATGCTATTTCTATTTTAAGATAAACAGTTCTGCATTCTGGGCAGTAATTGAATTGACGTCATTAGTTAAACTGCAGGATTTACCAAACCTTTCTCCTCGATGAAGCCCTCACTGAGCTCTTTCTCATATTGCGGAAATGAATAGATGCACACAATAAGTGGTTCTGAAATTGTGTTGCCATGTGGATGCCCCATGAGTCAGCCCTCCTCTTCTCGCCTGCGTTACAATGACATGTCTACCATAAAGAATCTCTTCTTGATTTAAGTCTTCAGCCAACACTTTTTTAAAAAAAAGCAATTTAGATCATCATTCTGCAGTGAATGTGTCATTTTCATGTAACACAGTTATAAAGTATATCTTGAGAGAATGAAGCATGCCCACTTACCACCATGGCGTTCTGTACACCCAGTTACTGCCTTGCTCCACACATTCTCTTTACATTTTCAGAGTTTTTATTTGTCAACCTATGTTTAAATTAATGATGGGTGCTTAAAGGGGTTGTACTAAAATTTGAAGTTCTCCCATATCCACAGGGGGATATAACAATATACTGTAACATGCTTGGAGAGCCACATGTTGGAGACCACTGTTCTAGGCTATTTATTTCAACTCCTTCCTAAAATATATTTCCAGGGTTCCATGAGTCTTTGCTTGTTCATGTGCCTACAAAACTGCTACAATGGAACAAGGATAGTGGTTACCAATGATTTTCTTTCACAAATTAACAAAATAGCACCAGGGGAGAAAATTAAAAGAAAATTATTATAGCAATCACTTTATCCCCTACATTAAAATTGGAAAAACCCTGAAATCATGAAAATGTCATTTTTTTATTGTGGAGTTTTAGTATAGGTCTCAAGTAAATGCAGTTGTTTCAAAACTCAGCTGCCCTAAATGCATTTTACCTCCTCGGCGATGTAACTTATTTTAGGATACATTCACATATTGTGGATTTGGTGTGGATTTTCCGCAGTGCAAAGTACACAGCATAAGGGCTTATTCGGACGACCGTATATCGGCCGCGTATTCATGCCGGCCGATATACAGCGTCCCTCTTTGCAGGGGTAGAAGGCTGGAAGAGCTGGGAGCAGTGCTCTGAGCTCCCGCCCCCTCTCCGCCCCTCTGCACTATTTGCAATGAGAGGTGGCGGACGGGGGCGGGGCTAAGTTACGGGAATTAGCTTCGCCCCCGTCCCACCCCCCCTCATTGCAAATAGTGCAGAGGGGCAGAGAATTGGCAGAGAGGGGGCGGGAGTTCAGTGCACTGCTCCCGTCTCTTCCAGCCTCCTCCCACTGCAAAGAGGGACGCCGTATATTGGCCGGCATGAATATGCGGTCGCTATATGGTCGTCTGAATAAGCCCTTATCCATATGAAAATATACAACATTGGTGCAAGCTTTGATATAGATCTGCAGCAGTCTTCACCCCTTCAATTGAAATAGCAAAGTCTGCTATGGATCCACGCCACAATGTGCCATGTATGAAAACACCCTCAGGACTTTGTCACACGACCGTATGTGTAAAAACACTCACCACAGCTCAGCAAATTTGCGCATGAACGAGGTTGGATGAGGTACATTTCCATGCGTGTCTGTCCATATTACTGGAGTTTTTGTGTGCACATGACCAGTTCATACCCATGTGCAGCACATACTTAGGGTGGATTCAGACGAACGTATATTGGCTCGGTTTTCACGCCCAGCCGATATACGTCGTCTCTCTCTGCAAGGGGGGAGCCTGGAAGAGCCAGGAGCAGTGCTCTGAGATCCCGCCCCATCCCTGCTTACTCTCCGCCCCTCTGCACTATTTTCAATGAGGGGAGAGCCAGGATGGGGGCGGGGCTAATTTGGGGAACTTGGCCCCGCCTCCTTTCATTGCAAATAGTGCAGAGGGGCGGAAAGGAGGCGGAGAGGGGGCAGGTGAGGACACCGTATATCGGCTCGGCGTGAAAACCGAGCCGATATACAATCGTGTGAATCCAGCCTTACCGTGGATTAAAAGGCTAATTAGCCTAATGAGGTCAAGATGTGTTCTTTTCCCTGCATCTTGCGCAGTGTTTCACGTTTCCCCTTGTGTATTTGCTCACCTCCCATAGACTTCTATGGAGCCGTTGGTGCACAAAATGCAGGAAAATAGAGCAGGTCCTACTTTTTTCCGCACACATGAAATGCACTTGCAAGGCGCTTATGAGAACGAACCCATTGAAATCAGTGCATTCTATTCTCTGTGTTTTGCACATGGAGATTTTGTGTGTGCAAATACCGGCGCCAACAAGATTGCGTGAAGATGTCCTTCACCTGTATACTATGCAGAATGCAGGGGAAAAGAACACACCTGGACCTCATGAGGCTAATTAGCCCTTTAATCCATGAAAAGGGTGTGAAGCACATGCGTGTGAATTGGCCATGTGTGCGGGAAAAGTACAGCAATATTTGCAAACATGCGCAAATGTACCTCCTCCTTCTTCGTTCATGCACAAATACATTGCGCTTCAACAAGTGTTTTTGTGCATGCGGTCGTGGGAAGGAGCTTTTATATAGCAATGTTGATCTAGAGAAAGGCAAAAAAAAGGTATAAACCAATTTTCCTCATTTTAGGGAAAAAATTCCTTCCCAAGTCCAATGACAAGCTAACTTTATTCTTTCAGAGCATTATTTTTATTGACATTTAAAAGAGGGGGGGGGGGGGGGGGATGACACTATAACAGGCTTGCACAAATGTTATACGAATATTCAATATACATGCATTGTAATAGCAGAGAAAAAGTGGAAGAGCAAATATGTATGGTAAAGTGTATATATACAGGAACAATTATGATAGTACCTACATAGAATCAGAAGAAGACAGATCATCCTACAATCACATAGGTTTACTAGTAATTGGTAAGAGCCAAATACGTAATTCTAAGTTTTAGCTGCAGTGAGATGCTTTATTATAAGAAGGATTCAACCATACTGTATTTCCCATTCTTTAAGAAACTTTGGGAAGTTCTTCCAACTGCATGCAATGATGCGTCCGCACAAACCTGCCTTTCTTTTCTTCAGGGTGCATTCAGACGACCGTATATCGGCCGGGTATTCATGCCAGCCGATATACGGCGTCGCTCTCTGCAGGGGGAGGAGGCTGGAAGAGCCGGGAGCAGTGCTCTGAGCTCCCGCCCCCTCTCTGCCTCCTCTCCGCCCCTCTGCACTATTTGCAATGAGAGGGGGTGGGGGCGGGGCTAAATTCTGGGAATTCGCTCCGCCCCCATCCTGCCTCTCCTCATTGAAAATAGTGCAGGGGGGTGGGGAGGAGGCAGAGAGGGGGTGGGAGCTCAGAGCACTGCTCCCGACTCTTCCAGCCTCCTCCCCCTGCAGAGAGAGACGCCATATATTGGCCACTGTGAATACCCGGCCGATATACGGTCGTCTGAATGCAGCCTCAATCTGTACTGCAGATGGTCCGCACGGCTCGCCGTTGGACATGCACAGTACAGATTTTTTTTGTAGACCCCAGCTCTTCTTGCGTCATCACCTAACGATAATGTGGAATCTCCAACCTTTCCACAATGTCCATTGTGGAAGGGCCGCCGATCGTACGGCTTCCATTGACGTCAATGAAAGCCGTCCATGCAAAAAAGGAGCATGCTGCGATATATATATTTTAGCGCCGAAAGGAAACTGCAATCAGTTTTCACTCGTGTACATGAAGAATCACTTTTCTATAGCATGCTATGGGCGGTATTTTCTGTGGAATCTGCTCCGAATTCTGCATTGCAAATCTGCCTATGTGCATATGGCGTTAGTAAATGCTTGCATTTTCCATAGATTTACAATTCTGGAGCATCTTCACCGGCTGGGTGATAAAAAATCATCCCAATTTTCACAAAGTCAAATTGGGTTAGTTTGAACCATTTTTTGGGAAAATCGAATTTCCTATAATACTGCTGCAGAGGTCAGTATGGAGCCAATCAGCAGCTAGGGTGCCTATCTGGCACCAAATGTGTCCTCCATCTTGTATATAGGCACCAGTTTCATTGGACGCCTTCATTGCACGACCTAGCCAGTTTTTGCAGTTGAGTACACGACAGAGAAGCTCATCATGTTTATATTCCTATATAATATGGGATCTGTTGCTAGAGCCAGATATTCCACATATTATTGCTGGTGTTAAAGCTTGTATAGCAGGGTTATATTGGAGGGAACACCGAAAGCATCTGCATCACGTTTATATGCCTGTATAACACATAATCAGTTGGTAGGGACAGATACTCTGCAGAGGATATATTGCTGCTGCTGGTGAGAACTTGAATGGGTCGTATCAGAGGGAGCAGAGAAAGTTGCTGCATCACGTTTCCATGCCTATACGAAATGTGGTCTGTGCATCGGGAGGTGAAAAAAATCGCAAGTGCTTCCAATAGTTTCAGTAGTAAAAATCGCATCGCATTCAAATGCAAACACCTGTGAGTGCGTTTTTTTTTTGTTTTTTTTTCTATAAGAAATAATGGGTGATTGTGAGGAATCGCCCTATAGTAGGACATACAGTGATTTTTCAATCTCTTATAATCACTGCGAGAAAAAAAAAACGCTCATGGGAACAAATACATTGAAATCAGTGTGTTATTTTCAGGCACAAGTTCCATCCATATCGGACAGAACTTACGCATGAAACTCCCTAAAACAGACATGTTGGGAGCGGTGACAGGTCCCCTTTAATTCCTTGCAGCATTCCTTAACCATGATGTTAGAATAGAAATATCACAGAAATCTACAAGGTACCAGTGCATCGTTGTTGACAAGATACAATATGAATGTGTTCTGCATGATACATAATGCAGTATTGTTAGATAAATATCTACAGGAAAACAGAAAACACAGATTGGATCAAGATGGAACGCTTCGTATTTTAATCATGCCATAGCATTGCTGGCTCTACCCCCACAGTGAACTTCCTAACCGATTAGTCCTAAGATATTTACAACTCGCAGGAGCAATGCTATTAATACTACATGATTTACAGAAAACACCAAAAATGCAATACCTGATAGTCTGCAAAGCAGACACGGTCGCCATAGGCACGATCGCCATAAGGCAGACACAATCGCCGTAGGGCAAGCGCAACCGCCATAAGCCCTAAAAAGATGCAGTCAGCCAGAAAATAGTGTGGAGGAGCAAATTGTTCATGGCAGGCTAATATGCAGTCACTCACACAACCCAGCCCAGTTTGGGGAGGGGCGACTGCACATAATCATAGCCTGCACATGTGAACGATACCAAGATGCCAGCCTCAGATGGATGGTGACCCACCATACAGGATATCAACCCTCACTGATATGACAGTGGGTTGCCCTGTATCTCTAAGTGGGCCACACTGGCTGACATCTTAGGCTCCCCCAACAACTAGCAAACTACATACAAAAAATACTAATGCATACTAATAAAATGCAGGTGTTGGTACTGCATTTTGGCCAAAACGCATAGGCTGACGGGCCACGTCCAGGCCACACCGCGTCCGTCAGTACCTGCGCTAACTCACTATAAAAATTACATAAAATCACAGAGGTGAGAAAAACAACAGACATTATTCACAGAAAACACCAAAAATGCAATACCTGCATCGCCATAAGGCAGGCACAATCGCCATCGGCACAATCGCCGTAGGGCAGGCGCAACCGCCATAAGCCCTAAAAAGATGCAGTTAGCCAGAAAATAGTGTGGAGGAGCAACGTGTTCATTGCAGGCTAATATGCAGTCACTCACACAACCCAGCCCAGTTTGGTGTTGCACGATACATCGCAAGCTGCAGTCAATTCCACATAGAAATCCGCAGATTTTGATGCTGAATTAGAAATGGCTTAAAACCTGCCTGCAATTCCACATCAAAATCCGCAGTCAGACCGCAAAATTTTGGTGTGAAAATCCGCAGCTGCGGATTTGTGTGTTTCTTCTGCTTTATTTACCTATGTAAGCAATGCGGAATAAGTTGGCGCTATACAAATAACGAGATTTATGTGCAGGAGGTTTATTTTTTCTACCAGGTTTCCCATCTTTTCTCTGTTCTTTTGAAATAGATGCTTGTTTTTATTTAAAATTTGTAGTTCAAGCTTCTTATCTTTTTGGTAGTTTTTTTTTTTACTATATTTATTTTATATGGGATTTGTTTCAATTTAAGGAAGATTAATGTTGCCTAAAATGTATTTGGTAGCAATCTAAAACATAATTGTTATGTCACTGCTGAGCAATTACGCACCACGCCCAGCACAGACATGAGGCAGTGTTCACACAGGACAAATAAACACTGGTATATCCCACGTAAAACACCAAAATAACCACAAAACACAAACAAGGGGGAAAGAGAGGAAATCAAGCCCTAACAGCCAGAAGAGGCAAAAACCCCTGCCTAAAGTAGGGTGATCGCCCTGACAAGGTCGGCTCTACATCCTGAACCTGGGTCACCCAAACTTACCACTGGTGGAAACAGAGAATATCTAAAAACAGGTGGTAACAACTATAGGCAGCAGGGACGATGACAGAAGCAACTCCAATATACGAACAATATACCAGGCACTTAACTGAATCAGGATGACACCAAGGAAAATGTGGAGTAGACCAACTTCACCACAAGAGATGAATATTCAGCAACTACTAAGAGCAGGGGCTAGAATACATAAACCACCACTCTAATAGGTTGACCAGCCAGAGAAAATACCCAGGGAAATCTCAACATACAACTCCTAATGACCTTCTATCACTAACAGGGGAACCTGATCAAAGAAAGTGTCATCATGACACTGCGGCAATTATGTCATAAGCCTGTCGTGGCGGCCGAGCCATGACAGAACCTTCCCTTCGAGAAGGGGCCTCAGGACAGCTCCACAGAGAGCTGTGGCCGAAAACAAAAGTAAAACTGTGGCGCTTTGCCAAGCTGCTGTGTAAGAGTGGCCTGAGAGGTCACGCCATTCCTCAAAGGCCCATTTAATAGCCACAAGCTCTGTCCCCAATGTCTTAGTTCTGTTCGGCCGATGAGAAGCTCCGCAAAAAGAAAACACAAGGACGAATATTTGTCAACTCACTGGTACCCTGAGACAAAACTGCTCCCACTCCCACCTCAAAAGCATCCATCTCTACAACAAATGGCTTAGAGGAATCTGGCTGTAAAAGAGTATATGAGCAGTGGGAAAACAGTTTTTCATGGTATTAAAAGCTTTTGAATGCTTCAAGGGATCATTTTGATAGAAAAGCATCTTTCTTGGTCATATCAGTCAGAGGTTTAACAATCTCTGAAAATCCACATATAAATAAAAAAAATTGCAAACCCTAAAAACCTTTGACGCATTATTTACCCTACATGGTGAATGTTGTCAAAAAAACAAGTAAACAACACCAGAATTACGCTTTTTTGGTCACCCTGTCTCCAAGAAAAAATGTGACAAAAAGCGATCAAAAAGTTGTTTGCTTTCCAAAATGGTACCAATAGAAACTACAGGACGTCCTGCAAAAAATAAGCCCTCGCACCACTATCTGAATGGACAAATAAAAAAGTTATTGCGGTCAAAAGATGGCAGCGGAAAATAATTGTAAAAAATAAATATCCTTGGAAAAAATAAAAGTAGCACAGCAAAAAAAACTAAATAAATTTGGTATCGTAGTAATCGTACTGACCCATAGAATAAAGTTATAGGGCCATTTTTGTTGCAGTGTGTACCCCGTAGAAACAAGACGCAACCAAAGATGTGTCTTCTTTCCATCTTGTTGGTATTGCCGCGACTGCGCATGTGAGGTGTTCTGCCGCAAGTGTTCATATACTATTCATATGCTTTATGAACACCAGTGCCGGGACACCCACAGTCATGGGAGTAGCCGCATGTGCGCTAAAGCAGGCTGCTGTGGATTAGGCATTTCCTGCTAGGCAGTGAACTGCAGCGAATGGACGCTACATAACAGGAAGAAGAGGATCCGGTTGGCTTGCGGTAAGGTGACCCGGAGGACTGGCAGTGCCAGAAGAAGATCATGAGGAGAAGATGCGGTTAGAAGACTGAAGGGGAGGAATAGGTAAGTATAACTTTTTTTTTTTTTTGACAGAACCCTTTTAACCTCCAGGCCAGTTAGTTTTCCATCTGAGAAGTCCATCATAGGCACATCTGAACAAAATGATCTTCCCAGCCATAGTCAGAGCAGCGACTCTCAGACAGACATTTTCCCCAGCGTTGGATCGGACTTAACTCTTAATTGCATCTTCAAAATTCCGATAACATAGCTTGTTTTGTATGTTCTGCTTTTAATTTTGTATATAATAATCTTCGAAATGTTGAAAATGTCATGTCAGGCGGTAGCCGAGTCCCCAAGAATAAGAATAATCCAATCATTATAGCTGAAAAATGTTTTGTTACAAATACCACTGAAATACTAATCTTCGGAAGGCTTCCTGGCGAGTTTATTCCTCAGCCAATTTCTTTCAGTCCGGCTTTATTACTCATTCTTTTTTAATTCAATGTGAATTAGCACACACAATATGGATGTCATACTTTACAGCCTAGGTTCTCAACATGTGGCGTGTAAATACCAGATAGGGTACATGACATATCTCTAGGGGATACACACACTGTGATGCACTCATGCAGAAAATTGGGCTGTGCCCCTCAGTACTGCACCGGAAATCGCTGTCACTTTGATTCATTGTAATTGCACGTGGATTACTACTAATTTCCACACTGCACTTCAGCTTGCTATTGTTTCAGTTGGCAAGTCCAGATGCCACGTGGCGATGCGCATGCATTTACTGCGGATCATCCACAGTATATACAGGTGCCCTTTCACGCAGGTTCACATTCCGCACTACATTCTACCGCTTAATTCATCGCTGCGGATTCCACAACAAAATCCTAAAGTCTCATCGTGGATTTTGATGCAGAATTGCCTGCAAAATTCAGTAATTTTCATTCTGCATCAAAATCTGCACCGAGCTGCGTGGATTTGGGAGTGAAATTTATCATGGTCTGCAATGCAGAATACAGGAAAATTCCATCCGTGTGAAAGGGCCCTTGGAGGAATTCCCTGTTAAAAAGCAATACTTCAACAACTGAATTTAATTTATCAATGTAACAATAGATGTTTTTTGGCTAAAAACATTGAAAACTACGTAATTCGGGCCGAATGTTATATTTATCCCGTGCCACTTTTTTGTAAACATCCAAATGTGTTGTTAAAAGTGTCAGGGCTTATCGGACTGAACGTGGTTTATAAAGATGAGATGGACGTCTGCACTCCATATGGCAAAACTTTATTAGTCAAGCAGAAAGTGCACCAGCGACATTTTGGCTCAACACTGAGCCTTTTTCAAGGAATCAACAAGGGCATAAATGAGACTGTATACAGCATAGACAAACATTCATCATTAATGTTTGACCAATCATATCATTCAACAAACCATTATCACCTGCTGAATATACAGGAATATCCAGTCATAGCTGCGATCCATTATACGATTGGACGACACCCAATCTCGGCATCCTTGTGTCTTTAAGCACGTGTTTGATCTCATGAGATTTCCACCGGCTATCTCTTTGGCTTCAGCTATCACAATTGCGCATGTGTTGCCCTCTATACATGGACTCCCAATAAATTATATGCTACATAATGTTAGTTTGAAAAGCCTACACCCAGAAGGAAAAAATGGCCAATGTACTTAGGATGCCAAAATTATAATTTTATTGCGGAAAAGTGAATACTTGAAGGCACAGAGGCTCTAATACCCCGGTTGGCCACCTCTAGCTTGGATACAAGATGTGATACGGGTGGGCATTGAGGCTTTAGCACCCTGTTGTACTGCCTCTAGCTTAGATGCAAGATGAGGTACAGGTAGTCATGGAGGCATACAGGTTCCATATTGCATCCTGCGGCATATTTGTCCACATTTGCTGTAACTGAGCCTCTAGATCTTGCAAACTGGCAGGCTGTCGAAGTTGGCACCCCAGATGGTCTTCTACTGGCGATAAATCTAGCAACTGGGCAGGCTACGGAAGTGTGGCAGTATTGTGAAGGCATTCCTATGTGCGGCTGAGCATTAGTCTGCTGGAAATTTCCCTATTAGAAGCCCTGCCATGAGAGGCAACACATGTGGCTGCAGGATGTCTTAAACCTATCCCTGAGCTATTGCTTGAACTTGTCTCTGGATGGCCGACAACTAAACAGTTTTAGCTGCTTATGCTTGTTAGATGGACAGATGATCCACTTTACTGGTGGTCTGTCGAGGGTATCCTGAGCCCAATTGCCTTCTGTGCGTACCCTCATACATCCACTGGTCTCAACACCTCTTAACAGTCTGGTCAGAACACCCAAGTGGTAGGCAATTTGTCGATACGACCATCCAGCTTTTCACATTCCAATAATGCTTCCCCTCAACAAAAACACTGTTAACTGGGTAAAATCTCTTCTCTGTGTCATAGAGGAGTCTAGTGGTCAACAAGCTCTACACAAGCAGAAGAAGAAGTCACTACACACAAGAAGCCTCCAAGAACCTATTTATAGGCCAAAGGTGGGACCATTGTGGGCGCCTCAGGTGGCAAGATTGTCATCTATTCACCCCACAACTCTAATCATTTGCATATCTACCTGAGATGTAACTGCATGTTGAGTTTTGCAGCAAAATAATAAATCCTTCTTGGTGTTTGATTTTTTTTTTTTACAAAGAGTGCATATTTACATAGAAAAAAGGGGGAAGGGAGGGAGAGAAAAATGGGAAATTTCCAAACCATCTCATACACAGAACTGAGAGAAAGTGGTGTCCGATCATTCAGATCACCAGCCTGAAAAAGATACAAACTTCCATTAAAATATCCTTACAAATTAGACATAATATAAAACCGTATAAAACAACCATCTCAGTTGAGCTGCCCCATCACATTTTACGTGAGTATTTTAAGGTTCAGAGGATTTCAAGAGGGATGAGACCCAGCTTGCGTCCAAATTTATTATCCTCTAATGAGAACTTTTGCAAGAAGTTTGAAATTCGCTTCTGATGTTATACTCCTGGATGTAGAGAGTTTGCAACAAGAAATGGATAGCTTGAAAACTAATATGCACACACTTGATGATCAGTTGACATTGAGTCTGGTGGTAGATATATTCTCTTTTTCACTTTCTGAAATGGCAATATCAGTGTTGAATAGATGTTTATCATTTTGCCCTGTACAAAAAGTAGATTGGTTTAAGGTTAAGGTTGACTTGCAGTGTTTTTTTTAGATCTCTGCACTTGAAGGCATATTTTATGGATAAGGACGA
Source organism: Eleutherodactylus coqui (assembly GCF_035609145.1). Lineage (NCBI taxonomy): Eukaryota > Metazoa > Chordata > Amphibia > Anura > Eleutherodactylidae > Eleutherodactylus > Eleutherodactylus coqui. The sequence continues at coordinate 167,141,679 of NC_089843.1, read as the reverse complement.
AGGAACATCTACACCTATATCTCGTATATCTAGAGGTAATGAGGATAAATTTATGATCAAAGACTTGGGTATTCGTATCCCTAGTGACTTCCAACCGCCACTAACTAATCATGCAGTAGAGACTTTTATTCAGATTATTACAGAGTTAAAACCTTGAGGAGAGACTTTGCTAATACATATGTAACACCCCATTTACACTGAAAGATGATCGCTCTAATGACAGTTTGAGTGACAGTTTTGAGCAATCATCTTTGCATAGTCTATAGTAGATAATTAGCTACTCAAGAGCTACGCAGGCGGAGCAAAATACTGCATCTATCACTCGGCGAACAATACAGCTGTGTTGCATCAGCAAACAGCTGCATTGTTCTTCATGCTTAGCGCTCGCAACCCACTGTGAACTACCAGCAGGACATGAGCCGAAACAATCTTATCAGCACTCCCGACTGTGATGACAGCCTGCACCACTGATAAGAGTTCGTCACTAGAGATGAGCGAACGTACTCGTCCGAGCTTGATACCCGTTCGAGTATTAGCGTGTTCGAGATGCTCGTTACTAGAGGCGAGCACCACGCGATGTTCGAGTTACTTTCACTTTCATCTCTGAGACAGCGCGCTTTTCTGGCCAATAGAAAGACAGGGAAGGCATTACAACTTCCCCCTGCGACGTTCAAGCCCTATACCACCCCCCTGCAGTGAGTGGCTGGCGAGATCAGGTGTCACCCGAGTATATAAATCGGCCCCTCCTGCGGCTCGCCACAGATGCATTCTGACAGAGATCAGGGACAGTGCTGTCTTGCTGGAGTTGCTATAGGGAGAATGTTAGGAGTATTTTAGGCTTCAAGAACCCCAACGGTCCTTCTTAGGGCCACATCTAACCGTGTGCAGTAGTGTGGGGGCTGCTTTTTGCAGTGTTGCCCTTTTTTTTTTTTTTTTTTGTATATCGGCCGTGCAGAGCATTGCGTCCAGAGCATTGCGTCCTGCAGTAATTTTACATAGTCCAGGGCCAGTAGTGGTGGTGAGGCAGGGACAGTGAAAGACATATACAGTCTATATAGGCAGTGGGCTTTCCCAAAAAATCTGGGAAAAAAAATCTATTTGGGCTGCCTGTGACCATCCTGACTGTGCTGCGTCTCTGCTGGGGGTAGTTGTCCTAATTCATACACAGCCAGCTAAGTGTTACAGCAGGCTTGCGCAAAATTCTTTCCTGCCTCTGCTGTGCGTTCCGTAAGCGAAGTCAGCCTCCAACCACAGGCCAATAAGCGGCACACTTAATTACAGCGTTCTGTTTCTGCACTACTGGTAATACAGCATGCTGAGGGGTAGGGCTAGGCCTAGAGGACGTGGATGCGGGCGAGGACGCGGAGGCCCAAGTCAGGGTGTGGGCACAGGCCGAGCTCCTGATCCAGGTGTATCGCAGCCGACTGCTGCGGGATTAGGAGAGAGGCACGTTTCTGGCGTCCCCACATTCATCTCACAATTAATGGGTCCACGCGGTAGACCTTTATTAGAAAATGAGCAGTGTGAGCAGGTCCTGTCGTGGATGGCAGAAAGTGCATCCAGCAATCTATCGACCACCCAGAGTTCTGCGCCGTCCACTGCTGCAACTCTGAATCCTCTGGCTGCTGCTCCTCCTTCCTCCCAGCCTCCTCACTCCATTACAATGACACATTCTGAGGAGCAGGCAGACTCCCAGGAACTGTTCTCGGGCCCCTGCCCAGAATGGGCAGCAATGGTTCCGAATCCTCTCCTGCTGGAGGAGTTTGTCGTGACCGACGCCCAACCTTTGGAAAGTTCCCGGGGTCCGGGGGATGAGGCTGGGGACTTCCGGCAACTGTCTCAAGAGCTTTCAGTGGGTGAGGAGGACGATGACGATGAGACACAGTTGTCTATCACTCAGGTAGTAGTAATTGGAGTAAGTCCAAGGGAGGAGCGCACAGAGGATTCGGAGGAAGAGCAGCAGGACGATGAGGTGACTGACCCCACCTGGTTTGCTACGCCTACTGAGGACAGGTCTTCAGAGGGGGAGGCAAGTGCAGCAGCAGGGCAGGTTGGAAGAGGCAGTGTGGTGGCCAGGGGTAGAGGCAGGGCCAGACCGAATAATCCACCAACTGTTTCCCAAAGCGCCCCCTCGCGCCATGTCACCCTGCAGAGGCCGAGGTGCTCAAAGGTTTGGCAGTTTTTCACTGAGAGTGCAGACGACCGATGAACATTGGTGTGCAACCTTTGTCGCGCCAAGATCAGCCGGGGAGCCACCACCACCAGCATGCGCAGACATATGATGGCCAAGCACCCCACAAGGTGGGACGAAGGCCGTTCACCGCCTCCGGTTTGCACCGCTGCCTCTCCCGCTGTGCCCCAACCTGCCACTGAGATCCAACCCCCCTCTCAGGGCACAGGCACTACCGTCTCCTGGCCTGCACCCACACCCTCACCTCCGCTGTCCTCGGCCCCATCCACCAATGTCTCTCAGCGCACCGTCCAGCCGTCGCTAGCGCAAGTACACCGCCACGCACCCGCACGCTCAAGTGTTAAACGTGCACATAGCCAAATTAATCAGCCTGGAGATGCTGCCGTATAGGGTTGTGGAAACGGAGGCTTTCAAAGGTATGATGACGGCGGCGGCCCCGCGCTACTCAGTTCCGAGTCGCCACTACTTTTCCCAATGTGCCGTCCCAGCCCTGCACGACCACGTCTCCTGCAACATTGTACGCGCCCTCACCAACGTGGTTACTGCCAAGGTCCACTTAACAACGGACACGTGGACAAGCACAGGCGGGCAGGGCCACTATATCTCCCTGACGGCACATTGGGTGAATTTAGTGGAGGCTGGGACAGAGTCAGAGCCTGGGACCGCTCACGTCCTACCCACCCCCAGAATTGCGGGCCCCAGCTCGGTGGTGGTATCTGCGGCGGTGTATGCTTCCTCCACTAAACCACCCTCCTCCTCCTCCTCCTACGCAACCTCTGTCTCGAAATCAAGATGTGTCAGCAGCAGCACTTTGCCAGCAGTCGGTGTCGCGCGGCACGGCAGCACAGCAGTGGGCAAGCGTCAGCAGGCCGTGCTGAAACTACTCAGCTTAGGAGAGAAGAGGCACATGGCCCACGAACTGCTGCAGGGTCTGACAGAGCAGACCGACCGCTGGCTTGCGCCGCTGAGCCTCCAACCAGGCATGGTCGTGTGTGACAACGGCCATAACCTGGTGGTGGCTTTGCAGCTCGGCAGCCTCACGCACGTGCCATGCCTGGCCCACGTCTTTAATTTGGTGGTTCAGCGCTTTCTGAAAAGCTACCCACGCTTGTCAGACCTGCTCGGAAAGGTGCGCCGGCTCTGCGCACATTTCCGCAAGTCCCACACGGATGCTGCCACCCTGCGCACCCTGCAACATTGGTTTCATCTGCCAGTGCACCGACTGCTGTGCGACGTGCCCACACGGTGGAACTCTACGCTCCACATGTTGGCCAGGCTCTATGAGCAGCATAGAGCTATAGTGGAATACCAACTCCAACATGGGCGGCACAGTGGGAGTCAGCCTCCTCAATTCTTCACAGAAGAGTGGGCCTGGTTGGCAGACATCTGCCAGGTCCTTGGAAACTTTGAGGAGTCTACCCAGATGGTGAGCGGCGATGCTGCAATCATTAGCGTCACCATTCCTCTGCTATGCCTCTTGAGAAGTTCCCTGCAAAGCATAAAGGCAGACGCTTTGCGCTCGGAAACAGAGCCGGGGGAAGACAGTATGTCGCTGGATAGTCAGAGCACCCTCCTGTCTATATCTCAGCGCGTTGAGGAGGAGGAGGAGGAGCATGAGGAGGATGAGGAGGAGGGGGAAGAGACAGCTTGGTCCACTGCTGAGGGTACCCATGCTGCTTGCCTGTCATCCTTTCAGCGTGTATGGCCTGAGGAGGAGGAGGATCCTGAAAGTGATCTTCCTAGTGAGGACAGCCATGTGTTGCATACAGGTACCCTGGCACACATGGCTGACTTCATGTTAGGATGCCTTTCTCGTGACCCTCGCGTTACACGCATTCTGGCGACTACGGATTACTGGGTGTACACACTGCTCGACCCACGGTATAAGGAGAACCTTTCCACTCTCATACCCGAAGAGGAAAGGGGTTCGAGAGTGATGCTACACCACAGGACCGTGGCGGACAAGCTGATGGTAAAATTCCCATCCGACAGCGCTAGTGGCAGAAGGCGCAGTTCCGAGGGTCAGGTAGCAGGGGAGGCGCGGAGATCAGGCAGCATGTATAGCACAGGCAGGGGAACACTCTCTAAGGCCTTTGACAGCTTTATGGCTCCCCAGCAAGACTGTGTCACTGCTCCCCAGTCAAGGCTGAGTCGGCGGGAGCACTGTAAAAGGATGGTGAGGGAGTACGTAGCCGATCGCACGACAGTCCTCCGTGACGCCTCTGCCCCCTACAACTACTGAGTGTCGAAGCTGGACACATGGCCTGAACTCGCGCTGTATGCCCTGGAGGTGCTTGCTTGTCCTGCGGCTAGCGTCTTGTCAGAGAGGGTGTTTAGTGCGGCTGGGGGAATCATCACAGATAAGCGTACCCGCCAGTCAACCGACAGTGCCGACAGGCTTACACTCATCAAGATGAACAAAGCCTGGATTTCCCCAGACTTCTCTTCTCCACCAGCGGACAGCAGCGATACCTAAACAATACGTAGGCTGCACCCGCGGATGGAAGCATTGTTCTCTATCACCATCAAAAACGTGGACCCTTTAGCTTCATCAATCTGTGTATTATATTCATCCTCCTCCTCCTGCTCCTCCTCCTGAAACCTGACGTAATCACGCCGAACGGGCAATTTTTCTTAGGCCCACAAGGCTCAGTCATATACTTTTTGTAAACAATTTTTATACGTTTCAATGCTCATTAAAGCGTTGAAACTTTCACCTGAACCAATTTTTATTTTAACTGGGCTGCCTCCAGGCCTAGTTACAAATTAAGCCACATTAACCAAAGCGATTAATGGGTTTCACCTGCCCTCTTGGTTGGTTGGGCATGGGCAATTTTTCTGATGTACATTAGTACTGTTGGTACACCAATTTTTGGGGCCCTCGCCTACAGTGTAATCCAATTAATTTTTTGCCCACCTGCATTAAAGCTGACGTTACATCAGCTGTGCTGGGCACTGCAATGGGATATATTTATGTACCGCCGGTGGGTTCCAGGGAGCCACCCATGCTGTGGGTCCACACGGAGTTGTAACTGCATGTGTCCACTTCTAAAGAACCCCAGTCTGACTGGGGCATGCAGTGTGGGCCGAAGCCCACCTGCATTAAACATGACATTACCTCAGCTGTGCTGGGCACTGCAATGGGATATATTTATGTACCGCCGGTGGGTTCCAGGGAGCCACCCATGCTGTCGGTCCACACGGAGTTGTAACTGCATGTGTCCACTTCTAAAGAACCCCAGTCTGACTGGGGCATGCAGTGTGGGCCGAAGCCCACCTGCATTAAACATGACATTACCTCAGCTGTGATGGGCAATGCAATGGGATATATTTATGTACCGCCGGTGGCTTCCCGGCACCCACGCATGCTGTCGGTCCACAGGGACTTCACAATAGGGAGTTGTACCTGCCTGTGTCTATGATATAAAAACCCCGGTCAGGTTGGGGCATGCAGTGTGGGCCGAAGCCCACCTGTATTTAATCTGACATTAACTCTTCTGTCCAGGGCACTGCAATGGGATACATTTATGTACAGCCGGTGGGTTCCAGGGAGCCACCCATGCTGTGGGTGCACACGGAATTCCCATTGCGGAGTTGTACCTGCCTGTGACTATTTATAAAAAAACGCGGTCTGACTGGGGCATGCAGACACCTTGACAGAATGAATAGTGTGTGGCACATAGGTTCCCCATTGCTATGCCCACGTGTGCAGCTCCTGATGGCGGTGGCACAGGATTATATTTCTCATTGCTTCTGTACAGCATTGTGGGCTATCGCCCCGACCCTTTTAAAGAGGGTCGCTGCCTAGCCGTGCCAACCCTCTGCAGTGTGTGCCTGCCGTACCTCCTCATGGCAGACGCACTTATAAATATACATGAGGGTGGTGTGGCATGAGGGCAGCTGAAGGCTGCGCAGGTACACTTTGGTGTGCGCTATGGACACTGGGTCGTGGGGGGGGGGGGGGTTGGGCAGCATGTAACCCAGGAGAAGTGGCAGCGGAGTGTCATGCCGGCAGTGATTGTGCTTTGTTGGAGGTAGTGTGGTGCTTAGCTAAGGTATGCATTGCTAATGAGGGCTTTTCAGAAGTAAAAATTGTTGGGAGGGGGGGGCACTCTTGCCGCTATTGTGGCTTAATAATGGGACCTGGGAACTTGAGATGCAGCCCAACATGTAGCCCCTCGCCTGCCCTATCCGTTGCTGTGTCATTCCCATCACTTTCTTGAATTGCCCAGATTTTCACAAATGGAAACCTTAGCGAGCATCGGCGATATACAAAAATTGACTTCAATGGGGTTCGTTACTCGAAACGAACCCTCGAGCATCGCGAAAATTTCGTCCCGAGTAACGAGCACCCGAGCATTTTGGTGCTTGCTCATCTCTATTCGTCACTCAATTCTAGAAAACTAGAATTGAGCAAGGAACGAACCGTGCACGAAAACTGTACGATGTCCGTGCATTTAGACGCAACGGATATCGCTCAAAAGATGGCTTTGAGCAAATTTTGAGCGATGAATAGTTGTCTAAGTGGGCGTTTTATCTTCCTTTACAGGAATAGATGGAGCAACAGGATTTGATGTCTAATAAGGCTATTACCATAAAACTGGCAGATATGGGGGCACAGTGGTTTTGATGGACACAGACAAATATTTATATGAGGTTTATCGCCTATTGAATGATGAAAATGTTTATTGTAAACTGAGTAGAGATCTGAAGTTTGGGATTATACATTAGTTTAATGCTTTTACTGATGAAGCCTTATGTAAGGTAATTATTGAGGATAAACTGGGGAATTAATTGAAGGTACGTTCACCAGCTTCCCTGGTTCCGCACATGCTTCTATAAATCCACAGCAATCCAAAAGACCTCTCTGGGAGACCAATTGTCTCAAGAATAAGCTCCATCTTTAGTACAGTAGCTATTTTTTTTTGCATAAAGTCTTGCGTCAATTTGCCATCACTGTGTCCTTCGATATATGTGACACTAGTGATTTTTTGGATATAGTGTATTCAGTAGTTTACCAAATTTTCCTTTTTTCTGGTAATCTTTCATGGAGTATCTTTGTCTGCATCTATAAACTATGGGAACGATTTGGAGGCAGTTTCTGGAGCGCTAGCCAGCGTGGGATGCAGCCCGGTGAATACACAGTTTGTCCTCGCACTGTTTTGGGTGGACCTCAGAAGGCATTATTTCATCTTTGGGGATGACTATTTCAGGCAGCGGAGGGGAATAGCGATGGGGTCCAATGTGGCCCCCATGTATGATAAAATCTACATATCCTCCTTCGAGAACAAATTTGTGTACATGTCATTTTTCTTTGGGCACATTCTGTGCTGGCAGTACTTCATTGATGATATTTTCTTTATTTGGACCGGTATTCTTTTGGAACATCTCAATAGCTTCCATGAGATGTTGAATAATTGTGTAGATGGAATATGTTTTACTATGTTAACATCCAGGGTGTCATTACAGTTTCTGGATACAATGGTGTATGTGGAAGATGGTGGATTGTAAACTGATTTGTTTGCAAAGTCGACGGAACCTAATAGCCTCCTGCACTTTGAGAGTCACCACCCAAAACATGTGCTTGATTCCTGACCATGGAGTCAGCTGGTTAGGGTGAGTTGAATTGTTACTGATGAAATGTGTTTTGTGAGAAGAGTAAGCCAGATGTGTAAAAAAAAAAACTTTGCACAGAGGGTGTCTGTAAATCTGGGTGAAGGTGTTTGCCGCGCACATATGAACTGGCCATGCGTGTGCAAAAAAAGTACAGTAAACTATGCAGACTCGCGCAAATCAACCTTGCTCATAGTGCAAATATGTTGCGCTGAAGCGTTTGCATTTGCACATACGGCCGTGTGAAGCCGCTCTTAATAGGAAAATTATGAACTTACCGGTCTCAATATATTTTTTAGTGGCCATGTTTTCCATAAGTCAGCTGAGATATAGGGTGATTGACCATGTAGCACCCGCCAGGAGAGGCGGCGATTGTGAAATGCAGTTGAGGAAAAAGGAACTGAAATGGATCCATACCTTGGAGATATTGTATCCCAATGGTTTAAATGCAGAATTCAACTTCAGTAGAATATAGTCACGTAAGGAGAAACAGGGATTTCTATTTTTTCATCTTGGGGGGATTTTGTATATTTTGACATGGTTCTATATCAGATCACCAGCCTAAAACCTTCCATAAATATCCATACAGATGAGGCATAATATAGAACAAATAAAGATTATTATTATTATTCTATATTATGCCTCATCTGTATGGATATTTATGGAAGTTTTTAGGCTGGTGATCTGAATGATCGGACTCCACCTTCTCTCGGTTCTGTATATAGAATGGTTTTGGAATATTCCTTTTTCCTCTCTCTCCCTTTCTCCACTTTTTTAGATGTGAGTATATATTGTATTTTTGACATCTTAGGGACGTTTGATCCTCGTAGATGTATGCATTTCATATTAACATTGAGTAGCATGTAATTTATTGGGAGTAGATGAGTGGAGGTTGAGAGTTACATTTCTATCAAATTTTGGGCAAGACGTGCAATTGCAATCAATGAAGCCAAAGAGATAGAGGGTGAAAACTCATGATATCATGAGATCCGGAAGTGATCTTGACGTTTTGTACACCCCTCGACTGTGCGGACCCTGGTGCTGTGTGATGAGCATTGTGTATAGCCTGGGCTGCATTTTGTGTCAGATGCACAGGGAAGTGATGGCACACAACTCTTACAGGGTCTTCCATGTTATGTTTACAGATATTGTGCCTGTTTGTTACATTAATACTGTATGTTTTATGTCTATATTAGTACTTAGGAGCTCTTTTGCTATATCCCTACTACTATTTTATTACTACTCACAATAAGGTATGGGTGGCACCTGGAAAGTAAGAAATTGCACCAAAACTGTTTAAAGAATATAATTTTTATTAAACATTAATGGGATTGAAATAAGTTATAACAATATTCCACTGAAATTACAAAATTAATGGTTTGCTCTAAACATATATAAATCTAAAGCATTTTATACAATGTTTAAACAGTATTCATCCATTGGTAATCTTCTAGATGTCTTAAGGTGCTTTTATAGGGAATGATTATTGTTCCATTTCCTGCGATCCAGTGAGAATCTGAATGAATATCGTTCAGTGTAAATGCATGCACCAACTGAATGGCAAATGAGAAGTCTTTCACTTCTCGTTCGTCATTCAGTTTTAATTGGGACATTTAGGTTTAAGGCAAAACATGGGAATATACAGAGATAACTGCATACCGTATATTCTGGTGTATAAGGCGACTGGGCGTATAAGACGACCCCCTCCCAACTGTCGCCTTATACACCGGAAATACGGTGTAAAAAAAAAAAAAAGCTGTACTCGCCTGCCCCGGGATTCGGCGGCACTGCTGCAGGCTGTCGCTCCCTCCTCGTCCCCGATAGAACATTGCTTTCTGGATTTGGGGCTTGAAATCTCACGCGGTGTCAGCCAATTACATCATTGAATGACTGTGATTGGCTAACTCATGCGGCGTCAGCCAATCACAGCCAATTAATTACATCATTGAATAGCTGTGATTGGCAAACTCAGGCGGCATCAGCCAATCACAGTCACTTAATGATTTCATTGAATGGCTGTGATTGGCTGACGCCGTGTGAGTTAACCAATCACAGCATTAGCTTTCTGGAGGTGGGGATTTCAATCCTCGCATCCAGAAAGCATTGCTCTGTCGGGGACGAGGAGGGAGCGACAGCCTGCAGCAGCGCTGCAGAATGCCAGAGGAGGTGAGTACTGCTTTTTTTTTTTGTGTGTGTATACCCGGCGTATAAGAGGACCCCCGACTGCAGAGCAGATTTTTTGGGGTTAAAAGGTCGTCTTATACGCCGGAATATACAGTGTATATATAATCCAACAAGGATAGCTAATTGGAAAGGACATTTTCAGTGGCACTTCCCATTTTGTACTTCAGGCCCTGGTGAGCGAATTTGTTAAAGGGGTTCTGACATGAAAAAAAAAAAATTGTACTCACCTTGTCCCCTCCAGCCGGCATCTTCTTCTGTGCCTTTAAAGCAGAGCAGGAGCGGTCAAAAAGACAGCTTCCTGCTCTGGTCCGTCCGTCAGGCACTTCCGAGGTGAACGGACGGACCGCTCACAGCAAGCACGTCACAAGCAGTGCTTGCTGTGGGCGGCCCGTCCGTCTTGCTGAACTCCGGAGTGCTGCGCATGCGCAGTGGAGACGCATCCCGTCCTGACTCCTGTCAGAGGGCACCTCTCCACTGCGCATGCGCGCGATCCCGGAGCGGCGCGGCTCATACAGACAGAAGAGGAGGACCAGCGCCTGCTGGGAGATGACCCCCCCCCCGATGTCAACAACAACAGAAGAACAGGTAAGTGTTATCTTTTTATGCTTTAGCAGCCATTAAACCATGGGTTCCCTGGGTCCATTAGGCACACCAGGGAACAATGGCTGCTAAAGCATAAAAATATTATTTGTGTCAGAACCCCTTTAAGGAATTATTGATAGCACTTAGGAAACAATGGGCATTCTATTTGCTTGGCATACAAAGCACATAATACCTATCTACTGATAGTATAAGTGACAAGCAGCCTTTTGTCGGTTTCATAAACCCTCATATTTTTATCTACCAACTAAGAAATTTTCATTTTTCAAATTTTCTATGGGGATTAAAAAAAGGCTTTATGAGAACTATAAGTTTTGTCCTAGTGGAAGGTTTTTGTTACTACATTATTCTTCTTCTAAGTTTTTGATAAACCTACTAAAAAAAACAAAACAAATATTTTAACAAAAACAAAGGTAAATGTCAAAAGATGAAAACAAATCAAATACAATCTAAAAATATTAAAATCATTGTAAAAAAAATGGAAGTTTATACTTCTGAAAAGCTGGTATTTTAGTATTTCAGCTGAATAACAGTGTACAATCAGTGCAAAGGTTTCAACTCATCACTAAATGCAAAGCAATGAACACAATGTATTTATTTGTAATCACTCGGCAATGTCTTCAGCATTCAATAGACTCCATTTGGTTTGGTGACATCCTTTTTGAATCTAGTAAAATACAAAACAGAAATGATGTCATCATTCTTTTCGGCAAATTACAGAAGGCCTCAGAGATAACAGTGCTTCTGAGCGATAATCATTGTGTCTAAATGGGCCATTGTATGGCTATGCTAACGACCAAATAAGAGAATTGCGTCTCTTGGAATGTGATGGGAAAATGAAAAAACAAATTGCTTGGCCTTTAAAAAGGCCCATTTAGACACAACGATTATCGCTCAAAAGTTGTCTTTTGAGCGACTTTAGAGCTATAATTGTTGTGTCATGTACAGCACAAGATGATTGCTCAAACGTTGCAAGCTGAAAGAGAACGATCAGCCTTATCAAGAGTTCACAGTGGGATACAGCTGATATGGTGGTATTGTTTCAGCTGTATCCCGCTCCTTGAACACAGCTGGGGGATGAAGAACACAGCGCTCCAGCTGTGTTCTTCATACTTCGCACGGAGCGCACACCTGTATACCAGCTGAGCGCTCTGTGAACACAGCCCGGGTATGAAGAACACAGTGCTCCAGCTGTGTTTTGCATCCCCCGCTCGGAGCGTTCAGCTGTATAACAGCTGAGCGCTCTGAGCAGAGAACAGCTGGATGCAGAAGACAAGCATACCCCACTCGGAGCACACAGTGATTGCTCAAAACAGTCAATCAAACTGCTGTTTGAGCGATCACCTTGCCCTCTAAATGCACATGATTATTGCTCAAAAGTCGCTCAAAAGACATCTTTTGAGCGATAATCGTTGTGTCTAAACGAGGCTTTAGAAAATGTTAAACGTTGTTCAGTACATTATATGGTAATAGTAGCATTAAAAAATACAGCTCATCCCACAAACAGACAAGCTCTCAGACAGCTACGTCAACGGAAAGATAAAGAAATTAAGATTTTTTTGAAAGCAGGGAGAAGAAAAACAATAAATAAATTGCATCTCCATTCATTTCAATGGGGAAGACAGATAGTCGAGCACAGAGCTTGGCAAACTACCTGCGCCATGTAGAGGAATAGAGCTGCTGCCGTGCATGTGCAACCAGCGTCTCCAATCCCCACTACACTACAGAAATGGGAGGCTGTAACTTGAAGTGTGATACAGTAGACATAGGATCTCCATTCTTGGGATCTGTGTGAATCCAGTGGATGGATCCCTACTGATCTACCAATTTTCACCCATCTAGAGGATGGGTAAAAACTGAAAAAAAATGGTCTCCTTGCCAGAATATCCCTTTAATTTCCCCTGCAGTAAAACGATCACTTAATGAACTGATCATATGAACATTGGTTGTCCTAAACATCCAAACTCTTTAACCAGCACCATTAGGCCGCAGTCATACTTCAGCATCTGATCCCTACTTTTCATCTTTTTTGAATAACAAAAAAAAAAAAACTAGAGTGAATCCTAAACACAGAAAAATGATTTTTGCTTTAACAAACTGATAAAAAAAAATACTGTCCAAATATCCCTACTCTGCAGAATAGAACTCAGATCAATGGATTATTAAATATGTTTACTGAAGTAGTGAGCACTGTTACCTGACTGGATACCGTATTTTTCTATCTATTAGACGCACCGGTATATAGGACGCACCCCCGTTTTAGAGCTGGAAAATAGGGGGAAAAAAATTTGAACTCACCCAGGGACAGGGCAGGGTTAGTGCCAGGTGACGGAGCAGAGGGAGCAGCAGAGGTCCGAAAAACCGGTGCTCCATATCACAGCGGCGCTTGTGTGCAGCAGGAGGAAGGAAGGAAGCCGTTTGGTGGAGGCGGGGAGCAGCAGTAGTACCTGCCGGCGCTCACAAACAATCACAGGTATGTATGGGCGGCAGTGGGGAGGAGACTGGTCGCACATTTGTTCGTGCGATTGCGAGTTTAACACACAATCGCGCTAACTAAATCGCGTTCGCGTGTTAAATTCATGATTGCGCTAAAAATGACGATCGGAACAAATTTTTTGGCACATTCGCTCTATAAGACGCAGCCACGTTTCCCCCCTGCTTTGAAGGGGGAAAAAGTGCGTCTTATAAAGCGAAAAATACGGTATATTGGTAAAACATATGTATTCTGGTCTCTTCCTATAACATATTAAAGAAGTGCTCATTTTTATCAAATTTTAAAGAAAAGTAATTTTTCCACTCTCTTGGCTCTTTGCGGTGAGAGTACAATGTCCACCCTCGCTCTGCTTCCCATGGGAACAGAAAAATCAAATTGCACTTAATTTTAATATAGCCGGCTTTAGTCTTGCAGGCTGCTAATATTTAATATTAGACAACTGTTTAAATATTTAGGCAATGCTTGCCAAGGGCATCTGAAGACAGTGACGGAGAGCACTCCCAGACACTTACCAGAATACGGAGTAGCCGTCTTTACAGAAAGCAATTTAACACTTTCTTTCGTTTGAGCGGATCTATTACAGTAAAAAAAGGAGTCTGTAAGTTTCTTGTAAAATGATCTTAAGAAATTCTTCAAAAACAAAAGTAAGGAGCAAAATAATTAAAATGCAATTAAAAGCTACAACATCTGTATCACATAGAGGATACTATGGTCATTTTCCAGTGTGATGGCGCCTTTTGTACAGAATGAAGCCTCCTATCTATAACAGTCATCAATACATCTCTTCTAGCCTCAGTGACCACAGAGTGTAATCTAACTAGAAATGTTGTAGTCACAGGCGATAATTCAGGAAACTGAGCTGAGAAGCTCCATCTGTAGTCAGCAACAAGTAGGCCAAATAGCACTTGCCAAAAATGCTGCAGAATTTCAGCAGTGGATGTTGCTGCAATCCACAGCATTTACAGTACAAGCCATGGGGATGAGATCTCTGAAATGTCCTTCGCATGGAACAGAAAATTTCTGCAATGTCTGCAGTGCTTATAAAAAAAACGCTGTGGATTGTAAATCTGCCGCAAGCCTATTTATGTTTTGGATTTACGATGCAGATTTCAATCCTTGAAATGCAAGGGTTAAAATCCACAGAAGATCCGCTACAAAAACCACAGCCAAATCCGCACCATTTAAGTGTTGATTTGGCCACTGCAGTTTTCAAGTGGTTTTCCTGTGCGTAGACTGAAGAAAAGAAAAGCAGGTACATGCGGACACCACTGCTGCCAGGGCTGGATTCCGCATGCAGAATCCGACCCGCCCATGTGCATGAGGCCTTGGCGTAAGTTCTCACTGTGAGGGTTATGAACATGAAAACTTATATATATGTATATGTATACATTTCATCCATCTGTGATATACGTTTCCGGAGGCTTTAGGCCTGAATTGTATACAATAAATGCTTGTACATTTAGGTTAGTACTTAATTACATTAAGTAGAGGTGTAATCTTAAATGTCCATCATGTCTCCAAGATCTTGTTTATCTCGTTACACTGATCAAAAGGTTGTGTGGAATGCTTTGTTCTTGACTGCTGTCTAGGTAGGGCATGTGATTAAAATGTAGATTGTAAGGATACCAGACAGGGAGTCTACATTCAAATAAATAAAGCATTGTTTATAGAGAAGACACAATTATTTACCAGTAAAACAGGTCGACCTTTGTATAACAGTTCAACCTCTGTAACACTAGCCTTTGATTCGGATGACACTTGGATACGCCTACTTATTTTTGTATAAGAATAAGGCAATGTACACAATAAACTCAGATTGCTCTAAGACACGACCGTGATGCCTGTGTCTATTGCTTTCTCACGGTGGCCGCCATAACCACCTCTGATTTGGAGCCCCACAGCATATTAACGTAACATGGATTTATCCCTAACATTAATTCACACTCACAAATCGTTCCGCAGCACAAATCCTACAGCAATTACAGTAAAATGTAAGTAAATGTAGTTTTAATAACCCCATACAGCAGAAAAATCTACAGCAGTAGATAGTCATGCTGCGGATTTTTTTAATTCACAGCATGCTCTATTTGTTGCTGTAAGGCTGTAGATTTGCATTACAATTCAATGAATTTCACTGTGAAAATCCGCACTAAAAGATTTTGGTGCGGATTTACTCTGCGATGTGTGATGATACCCTTAGGGCTCAGTCAGACATGTGTTTCTTTTGCACACCTATGTGCGTTAAAAAAAAAAAAAAAGCGCACTAAGCCATATGGACAATGGATTGGGGACCACCAATGGACTTTGGTAGTCTGCTTTCCCCCCTTTTCAGTACAGAGGACGCTGGAGGTCGTAAGTGAGGACGGACCTCAATAAAAATTGAGTGGGTGCACACAAGATTCTAGAGACAGAGAGCAAGCAGGCGTGCTTAAGGCCCATTTACACACAACGATCATTGCTCAGAATTCATTTAAACAATGCCATATGAGCGATCATCGTTGCGTGTAAACACTGCCATCGTTTACTTTTGGGCTGAACAATGATTTTAAGGTGAGCTTAAAATCCATTGTTCAGCCGGAGAGAAGATAGCAGGAACCGCATGCTGTATTCTCCACGGGAGTCAGAGATTACATTGTATTCTACCAACAGCTCCTGCGATAACAAAGGAGCAGCATACAGATCTCAGACCACATGCTGTGCCCTGCAAACAGCTCCCGGAGGCACATTTACATGCAAATGAAGCCAATAAAGTGTTAATGGACATTAGTGTCCATTAACACCAAGCAAAATGATCGCTAAAACTGTCAATCTTTCAGTCGTTTGAAAGATTGTCTTTAGACATCCCTTGCTGTTCAGTCAGATCTTTGCTGGAACTTAGTGTTAAGAAAAACGTATCTGTTCTCTTCTTGTGTACACACTTTTTGGATGACTCTTTTGTTAAATACAAACTGGGTGTAAGCTGCCATTCTTGAGTTGGCACTGTCTACAGAAATATTATTTTCCCGATGCACAGGATACTTCATTGTAAATGTGTACATCAACTGTAAATTCCTTAACCCTTTCCAATCCAATTTGTATCCCGGTTTTCCTAGGGGGCTTACTCTTTTTCTGCCATTATACAACAGCGCTATATGCTGGCTAAAGCCAGTACTGCATGAGGTGACACGTTTAATAGGCTCTGACAGCAGAGAGGCTGGCAATATACAGTAAGAGAACCCCGATGGACGTCTTCCAACATCGGAGCTGTACAGCCTTAAATCATAATGTCCCTTTACTAGGATGCGTCCTATTCCATTCTGTTATTGACATGACCTTTAGATGTTATATGGCTCATTATTTTTGCATGAATTGGGTTTTTCAGTGGCACTTTACATTATAAATTGGATATGTATGACATTTGCACTCTTTACTTTTTTTTAGCAGAGGATACTATTTATCATATATAACGAGCTATTTGTCTGGGTGCCGCATTGAAAGCTACTTCTTATGATGTAGGTGGCCTTTATGTCTATCTTGATTGCTTGTAGCTGCCTTATAATTTATCTTGTGTTCCTTTTGATATAATATAATAACATATATGTATTATTCATGATGGGGATGCACATTTTTGTGTCGCTTTCTTCTCTTTGGTAATCAGTTATATGTTTTTGAAGCATGTGAGCACTGCACATTTTGATTCATGATGCCCTCGATTTCTCTCTTTTCCTCTTACCAGTATTTGTGTATATACACATTTTTGTGTGCCATTGAAGATACCTAACTTTCATTGACTATGATTTTAACCATTCAGGGTTTTCCTAAAAGGCTTTCTCTTTTTGCTGTTATACAACGGTGCCATCTGCTGGCTATACCCAGTGTGTGTGCACCAGAAAGGCTCCGACAGCGGAGTGGCTGGCAATAGATAGTAAGAATACCCTGTCGGACGTCTTCTGACATTGGAGCTGTACAAGCTTCAATCAGAATGTGGGAAGATGTCAGACAGTGGATTGGAAAGGATTAAGGGACCTCAATATTATATAGTAATGCAGAGCTTGCACTATGCCTATGTGATCTGTTCTGGATGAAACAGGGTTCATTTGCTAAATAATTTGTGAAAGTTTTCTGCCTTAGAAATAAAAAAAAATACAAAAATATGCAACATTTTAAAAAATTACTAGAAATTGGGTGAGGCTTTGCAGAAGGGTGCAGGGCCTCCGGTGGCCCAATAGATTTACTATAATTTGCACCATAAATTGGTGTAAATTATAGTACAACTCTATGCCACCTGATAGCTGGTGTAGATTTTATTTATATGTATCTCTTGTGCACTTGATTCCAGTGTACTTTGGATTAGGATTGGTGTATGACACATCAGTCTTAATAAATTCCTCCCGTAGACATAAACGTTTCAAACGTTGTGAGAAGGATGGGGGAGAGGGAGAATGCTTCACAGGGACTGTTTACTGAACCAAGAACTTGCAGTTCCACAAATATCTTTCTGGATGAGACCTAGTTGCACATTTCTCCAATGGACACAACCTGTTCTCTACCCTTCTGCTGGTTCTCCTTAAGGAGAATCTGTATTTTAGTGAGGCTGTAATGATGTAATGATGAAAGCAGAACTATTGCTTTATGTTAAATGAAAGTGAAGACATCAACTCTAAAAATAATTGTACCTTTTCAGATCAGCATCCTGATAAAATAATCACTCACTGAGTCGTCACATACATATTAAACAATGACCGGTGCCAGGCAGGCCGCTGACATTCATGGAACAGGACAGGCGGTTCATAAAGACAATCATTTTTGGCCTGTCTGCACTTAGTGATACACAGTAATATATTTGTTTGGAGTGGGTTACTTACACTTTTACTTCTCTGTTCTCAGCAGCTAAAAGAGAAAATATTGTCAGATATTATTACTTCTAAGACTTTTATATTACAGCTTCTAATATTTCTTATTTTTTTCCAATTCCCAATTATTGTTATAAAGACTTGTATAAAGGTTGGACACTGGGTTTGATTGGATCAGTTTGTTGTCGAACAAGCAGACCGAGCACCATTGTCAGAGACATGGAGGCACCAACTCTAAATAAGATGTGCGGGTGAGAGACACTACAACTTTTTTTCTTCTTTTTTGTTCCTTAATGCATAAGGGTGGCTTCACACAAACGTCTTTTGTGCGTACATACGCGCGCACAAAAACACGTGTCTATTACAACACATGCATTCCCTATGATGTGTGCACATGTCCGTGCTTTACAGGCGTGTGCCTGTAAAGATAGGACATGCGTGCACCCATTGTTTGAAGGCAATGGTCTGCCGGCACCACTGAATTGTTTTTCAGGGAAGGGCTTTACATATAAGCCCTTCCCTGAAAAACAAGAATTTTAGTGGTTTTTTAAAAAAAAAAATACTTACCAGTCTGCCGCTGCCGTGCGGCAGATGTTTCCTTCATTCCCATGAGGAAAAAGAATTCCCTGCTGCTGCACCTGCCACATAAAGAATTCCTTACCCCAGCTGTGACAGAGGACAGCTGCAGTAGGGGATCCGGCTGCCGGCACCCAGTAATTGTTTTTCAGGGAAAGGCTTTAAATATAAGCCCTTCCCTGAAAAACAAAGAAAAGTGGTGTTAAAAATTTAAAAAAAAAGTGCTCTGAATGAATGAAAGGCGAGAGTTTCCTGTGATTGGCTGAGCGCCTTAGCCAATCACAAGCAGCACTTTAAGCAGGCGGGAATTTTAAATCTGAATTATAAACTGCTTAGAAGAGCTGAGGACAGTGCCGAGAGGATGCTGCTGAGCCCTGTCAGCTGAAGGGAGGTATGTTTTTTAAAAATTTATTTTTAACACCACTTTGCCTTTTTTTTCTGGGAAGGGCTTATATTTAAAGCCCTTCCCTAAAAAAACAATTACAGGATGCCGGCAGCTGGATCCCCTACCGCAGCTGTCATCTGTGACAGCTGTGGTAGGGAATTCTTTATTCCCCGCAGGGATGAAGAATTACTTCGCTGCAGATGTCAAAGATGTGGCAGATGCAGCAGGGAATTCTTTTTCCTCGAAGGGATGAAGGAAATATCTGCCTCAAGTGGCAGACGTGCTCTTCATCCCTGTGGGGGCACGGCATTGGCGGGCAGGTAAGTGTTTTTTTGTTTTTTTTTGTTTTACACTAAAATTCTAGTTTTCAGGGAAGAGCTTATATGCAAAGCCCTTCCCTGAAAAGCAATTACGGGGTGCCCTCAGACCATTGCCGTCAATGGAGCCGCCGGCAGTGCAATGCACGGACCTGCATTCATGCATGTTTTTGCCCGCACATGGGTGTGCAATTATGTACGCACAAAAACATGCTCGTGTGAAGCCACCCTAAACCTAAACTAACTAAATCATTAGTGGAAAAAAAGAAATTAGGTAATTCCCACATTTTTATTTTTTGCTTTAATAATTAATATTGTTTTTCCCACCAAATCTTTATATTCAGCCCTTCAAGCTACAAATGAGGACACCTCTTTAGCAGGCGCACCAATGAATGTCAATACTGCCAGGTATATTTGTTTTGTTATCTTGGGTGAGTGTAAGCAAATTAATACATTTATGACGTTAATTATGTAAGATCTAAATATAAACCTCCATTTTTATTCCTAAAGTTTTAGACACCTTACAGTGACTTTTCTTACCTGGAGGCTTTTTCTGGCACATCTTATACAGAAATATTAAGACAACAAGAACAACTGCAGCGAGTACACAGCCTACTCCGATATAAATCCCTGCAAGAAAGAAATTGTCCAGGACAAAGAGCTTCTAAATCTCAGTGCAAATCATACAAAATTACCTGCAAATAAATCAAGTCTCGCCATTATTCTTAAAAAAGGTTTGTACCGTGAGTGAAAGTTAACCCCCCAACCACAGGATGGGTTTGACCACTAGGACTCCAACCAATCCTGAAAACAAAACTCATGTCCTGAAGTGAGGGGAGCAGCAGTCACACATGCACACAGCGCTCCATTAATTTCAGTTGGACCACCGGAGATAGCTAAGTTCAAGAGCTTGGTAGACCTACTAAAATGAATGTGCCCTCACTACAGGACTTGCTGGAGTTGTGTTCTTGGCATCAGTGCAGGTCCCAATGGTCAGATCTCCACCGATCAGAAATGTATCTTTTAATCACAACACAAGCCTTTTAATGCAATCATTGCCTATGAAGTCAACTTTTGTATATCCAATATGTATCATGGCAAAGTAAATGTTTTGAGGAGCTACATAAAATACAATTCCTAATTATAATGTTCTTATTGGAAATGCTTCCTGCAGTC
Organism: Eleutherodactylus coqui; assembly: GCF_035609145.1. Lineage (NCBI taxonomy): Eukaryota > Metazoa > Chordata > Amphibia > Anura > Eleutherodactylidae > Eleutherodactylus > Eleutherodactylus coqui. Next base: position 167,121,311 of record NC_089843.1, on the reverse strand, counting down.
ATGGATGTATTCCATTAACCTGAATGGCTTCAGAGAATCTGCTTTTATTTTGCAGTCCTAGGCTCTCGCTCATGACCTGAAGGTTGCAAGTTCAATCCCCACATGGTTCAGGTAGCCTGCTCAAGGTTGAATCAGCCTTTGATTCTTCGGAGTTTGGTAAAATGAGCACCCAGCTTGGTGGGGGGTAATAAATGAATTACCTAAAAGCGCTGCGGAATAAGCTGGCACTATACAATTAATAAGATTTATTTTATTTATTTTGCCATAGCCATCAGTAGGATACAGACCGCGCTTCACAATGTACCGTGAATAAAGTTGTATCTACTTATAAGTCAAGAGTTTTCGATTTGATCTCATCACTCCTGTTTTTAATATAAGCAGTGCAATGATAATATTACCAATTCATGTGTATTGCGGAGGGTTGGGAGGAATAGGTATCAGATGAGTGCTTAATCAACATCTATCTTAGGTATATGGGCAACCTTAGGCAAAAATGGTATCAAATATTTTAAAATGCCCTTTTTTTAATTGTGTGACTGGTGGCAACACCGAAACCTACTGCAGTATTAATGAACTGAACATAGATGGCCATAGAGTTCTATGGTACTCTAAACTGAGTTCAGTAGAATCACTGGGTTCTGAGTGTTGATGCCATAACACGAACTCCAGAAAGTAGTTATATAATGACTGTGTATACTGGGTATACTAAACAATAATCACATAAGTCTCTATCCATGGATGGACTTACCTTTTTTGCTCTTTGATAGTGATGGTACTTCACCTCCTTCTGTGGCACCTATAACCATTTATATTAAAGGGAAACAAAATAGATCATGGAACGTGACTATAATATAGCCCTGGTCAAAAGGCATTCACAGTACCTAGTTAAGAGGCGACACTATGATCAATGCAAGCATTGAATCATTTGTCCATCTAGCTAAGTATATATTGTTGCCCTCCACTCATTTGGCTATGTAGCAAGTATTGCTATGTGAAGCCCAGAATTTGTAATTTATTTAAATTCTATCATTAAACTATTAATTATTTCACCAATAATAATAGCATCAGATCCTTGCAGCGTTACATCCCTTTATCTCTACTTAAGGCCCATTTACTTTCCTTTGCCCTTCTACACAGTGTCAGACTGGGGTACATATGACTATACAACGCTGTCCAGGATTAGGGGTGCACTCATCAGAGACACCCTTGTGAAGTAAGTCACATACTTCTCTACTTTTGGGAGTGTGCCTGCTGGAGCGCTGGGCACTTTTTTTTGGTTGATATATTGCTGTTGTTTCTCTGATATATACACATATATTCGGAATCCTCATCGGATCCTCTCCATGATTGGATGTCATAAGGACCAGTGACCATCAGGTTCCCCACCGTAAATCACAACATTGGGATGCACCCAAGCTCCCTGCCCCTAAGGGATACTCTGGTATCATCTGCCTGGATTTTTGATGTACTGGTGTTCCCTAGGTGAGTTAATAACATCCTTATTAGAGATGAGTGAACGTGCTCATTTAGAGCAATTACTCGACAGAGCGTTGCTTTTTTCAAGTAACTGCCTAATAGAGCGAAAAGATCCGGAGGGGGCTAGAGGTGAGCGGGGGGTTGCGAGGGGGAGCCGGGAGGGTAGGGGGGAGAGAGAGAGCTCCCCCCTGTTCCACCCCGCCCCCCAAATCTTTTCGCCCGAGTAGGCAGTTACTCAAAAAAAGTTATGCTCGTTCGAGTAATTGCCCTAAACGAGCACGTTCGCTCATCTCTAATCCTTATATTTCATTACCACTAATTGGTTATTATTAAGAATACTCCTTTCCCACTTGTGACTGCTGCCTTCTGATTGTGCCTTTTCGTACATGCTAGTCTGTTTTGCTTTTTCCGTGTTCTGTCTTAGTTCACCGTTTGGTGAGTGTGAAGTCTATTTCTCAGTGTCCATATTATGTCTGAATTCCTGAGTTCTGTCTATGCTGTCTGAGTTCGGTCTGAATTTCTGAGTTTGTTCGTTTGGAAGACGTAACAATGTGATTAAATGAACAGTTTTGTCACCTGAGACCCTAAAAATGGTTCCACCCTTGGCCTTTAAAAAGGCTCTCAGAGGCTAATTGTGTATAGTGGACCTCTTTTCCCACTTGTGTAAAGCTTGTTGACCACCAGACACTTCTATGACACAACCGAAGAGATTTCACCCAGTTAACTGAGTTTGAGAGGGGGCATTATTGGAGCAGCTGGATGGTCATATTGATGAATTGCACGCCACCTGGTCCATTCTGACCAGACTATTAAGAGGTGTTGTGATCAGTGGATGTGTGAGGGCACACACACAAAGCAACCAGGCTTAGGATGCCCTTGATGACCACCAGTAGAGAGGATCATCTGATTGTCCATGTAACAGTCTGGAGTGAGTTCTGACCCTCGTGTTGTAACCCGAACAGACAAATAGCATGGTCAAGGAAAGCCAAGGGTCGGTAATGGGTAGGTATCTGTTGCAGTACAAGGGAGCAGGCAAGTAGTGTAGTCAGGATTTAGCCAGAGGTCAGTAATGGGTATCAGCAATCGTGTAGGGAGGAGCTGTAGGTAGTAGAGCTTGACTAGAGGCAAAGAGCACAATAATCTCGCAAAGGTGAGAGACCAGGTTTATATGGGGTGTGCAATCAAGGGACAGGGTGGAGCCAATCAGGGAAACAGGAGCAGAAACTGGGAACAAGGACAAGTGTAGCAGACAGGGTCAGTTCTCTGGGTGGTGAAGATGGCGGGGTAAAACCTGATGGTGTGTCACGGGTGGCTCTAACATCTTCTTTCGGAAGATCCAAAGTGTAGTCAGCCCAGCCACACAAAGGACCCACTAATAGCAGCCGTGCTGAATAATTTTATTACCTATGTGTTCTTGTGACATCAGTGCCCCTTTACAGTAAACGAACCGAATTTTTGCTGATTTTTCATCTCAACAAGTTACTCTTCTTATACCCAACCTCTGAACATCCGCAGTCTCAGTTATCTGATGGACGATCCCTGGGGGTGCTTCTGACACATGAAGGGAAAACAACACATACCCCTTCATTTTCTTATTACATCCTTTCTTTCGCGGCTCCAGTCACACTTAACAACTTGGTTACTCAGTCCTCATTCGCTCCCAACATGGAGGTAATTAAGCGGAGGGAATATGCATTTGCCACTGCTGACTCCAGGAAAACAGGATCTGCACTCCACACGCCCCGAAGGGGAGATATTCCAAAGGCACAGGGATAGGCTCAAGGCTTGGCTCAGGTAACAGCATCAGATCTCCTGTCTACTCCTCACACGTCCTCCTTTACTGACTACATCTCTGCTCCCTTCTCTGGTAACGCTGACTATTGCACCACCGCATCCCACCTACTCTCTACTTCATGTTCCGATTACCACTCACTCTCTAACTCCTCTTCCAATGTTCCTGACGAGCTCCCCATGTCACACATCCAGCAGGTTAGGGAGACAAACAACACCACCAAAATAGGCTGAAGCAACACAAAACATAGCAAACATGAATACCCCAGAATAGGACAAACAGATCCAGCATCCTCCGAACACAGAGGGAATAAGTCCGGTATGGGGATTACTCAGTGTACTAACCCATTACTGGCTCCTGACCTCCCAGTAAAGGTTTAGCAGGGGAGCTCTCCATGGAGCTGAATAAATCAGCAGATGGATATACCGCAGGATACCATACAGAACCTGTATACCTCCATGACCACCAGTATCACATCTTGCACTCAAGCTAGAGGTGGTGCAATAGGGTACTAGAGCCTCCAAGCCTCCCTCCCCATATCACATCTTGCATCTAAGCTAGAGGCGGTACAACAGGGTACTAGAGCCTCCCTTCAAGTATTCAGTTTTCCACAATAAATTATCCTTTTGTTCTGATATTGCAATTACATGCTAGTATTAACATTACAATCACACATAGAAAGTTTCATTTGATTCTGACAATTCCTCCTGGGTGCTTGATTTTTTTGACAATGACTGTATATATTACACATACAATATATTTGCTCCATTATAGGAGCAAGAAAACGAAACCCACTGTCTGAACAGAACTTTCATCTGGCTGAACTAAATGGCAAGGAATGGACACAATTGACTATAATGGGTCTGTTCAGTTTCTAGCCGTCTCTCTGGCATTCTACAGGACAAAATAGAGTTGTGTGCCGCTATTGCTATTCTGTCCTGTTTAATCAAATACAGTGATGGAGGTTTTGAAAGAACTCTCCAATGCTGTTGTAAACAGACCCTTACACACACGTTCCATACAAGTTACACACATATTGAAGACATATCATACACATATACATACTCATGGCTAGAGTAAGTTGAGTTGGATGAGATGAATGCCCATCTGCCAACAATACCCAAAACTACCAAAACCCATCCACCCAACCACCACCCATTTCCCACCCCTTTTTACCTGTAGCAAAAATAAGACCAAGGAGACAGGAAAGAGTAACATAGTATGCTAGGCTGAAAGAAGACAATGTCTGTCTATTTCAGCCTATTTCAATCCCTTAGTTGATCCAGGGGAAGGCAAAAATCCCATGAGGAAGAAGCCAATTAGCCCATTTGGGGAGAAATTCCTTCCCGACTCCCTAATGGCAATCAGAATAATCCCTGGATCAACCTTTGATAGTTCCTACCTGATTGTAAGACCCAGAACTACAAACCCACAGGTCACCTAATGTCTATATCCTGTAATATCCTTTCGCTCGACAAAGACGTCTAGTCCCCTCTTAAACTTCTCTATGGATTTTGCCATTACCACGTCCTCAGGCAGAGAGTTCCACAGTCTCACTGCTCTTACAGTAAAGAACCCCCTTCTGTGTTGGTGATGAAACCTGCTTTCTTCTAAACGTAGCGGATGCTCTCTTGTTACTGACGCAGTCCTGGGTATAAACAGATCATGGGCGAGATCCTTGTATTGTCCTCTCATGTATTTATACATAGTTATTTTCTAGCCCCTTAGCCGTCTTTTTTCCAGGGTGAATAATCCCAATTTTGATAGCCTCTCTGGGTATTCCAGTCCTCTCATTCCATTTATTAGTTTAGTTGCCCTTCTTAGAACCCCCTCAAGCACTGCAGCATCCTTCCTGAGCACCGGTGTCCAGAACTGCACATAGTATTCCATGTGACAAGTGCCTTATATAGTGGAGGAATAATGTTCTTGTCCCTCGCCCCTATACCTCTTCTAATACACCACAAGACTTTATTAGCTTTTGCAGCATCTGACTGGCATTGGTTGCTCCAGTTACATCTACAATCCACTAGTACCCCCAGGTCTTTTTCCATATCACTTTTCCCTAGTGGTACCCCATTTACTGTATATTGGTGACATCCATTGGATTATAATGGGCACTGAGGTTGTTTATTACAAAAAATAAATAACTGTTTTTAATATTAAGATTCCTGCGTTATCAGCAACAATGAAATATAAAACAGTAATACCTCCATAAATAAAGGACAATGTATACAACAATGAATGAGAGCTAGACAACAGGGGATGTCCTTTGAGCTACAAACTGGTGACATTTTGTACTAACCAGCTTACCCTGAGCCATAACCCAGCTCGGAGGCACCGACATTACCACCTGCAGACACCATAAATTCTAAGAACAAGTGACTCGAAAGGAGCCTTAGCATCTGGTCAGTCTCAAACATGAATTCCTATGTTGCAGCACTCGGTTAGTGTCTAAGGCTTTGGGGTTTATATTGCAAAATAATTTTTAGTGGGGCAGACTCTGCGGGGTATTAGGCGGGTGCTGCTGTATGGGATTCCAGGTTCACAGTTTCATTTCAGTTCCTGTGCTTATTCAGTGCATCTTTGGATAAAATATGCCATTCTGCTTATGACAGTCGGCTACTTCAGTTGGCTCTCTCCTTTGCATTTTTTGAGGCTTTTCGTCTGGGAGAGTTAGCATCCCCCAATAATTTACATCCTGGGAGTTTACTAGCGGAGAATGTTGATTTATAAGCCGAATGGGTTGAGTTTTGTTGCATTGATCAAAAACATATCAGTTTGGATGCAGTCGATGAGTTGTTCAATTTATTGTTCCGGACTCTGAGGTATGCCCAGTGGATTGCCTGAGGCATTATGGGAGATTGACGCAAGCGGGTTGTTTACCACTTTTGCGTAATCAGGACGGGTCCTATCTCGTTATCAGTTCATGGTGGTTTTTAGGCATTTCCTGAGGGTAGCGAGTGTTAGTGGGAAAGTCTATTCCTCTTATTCTTTCCAGATTGTGGCAGCGACTGAAGCGGCACTTTGAGGTATGGATGAAGCTGTGAACTGGCCATTCGGCGATAGGAATCACCCAGATTTCATTCTTATGTACATCCTGATCTGTTGTGATGTTTTAATGGGACATCTTCTCAAGGGTTGTTGGTTGGGGAAAATGCAGTGCTTGGGGGGTAGTTTGTGTATTTGATACTTTAGCTGATTATTATTTTTACCTTTCCAGGTCTCCCCCTTTGCCTAATTTGGATTTTAGCACATTCCTATGTCTATTAGGGAACTCTGTTAGCATATGTGAGACTGAATGGGCGACAGCTCGGTTTTCCTTGCAGTGGTGCAGCATCCACTTGTTGGAACTCTGAGGTATGCTTTTGAGGCAGGTATTGCCTGAATTTAATACTTATACCCAGTTAGACAGGGACCCTAATATTCTTGTTCTTCATGTTGGGGACAACGATTTCGGGGCCTGGCCCTCTCATGATCTGGTCCGAGATATGAAGCATGGCCTTCTGGGTTTGTGGGTCCTGCAACTGGGCCTAGTAATTGTGTAGTCGGATATTATCTCAAGAAAGCAATGGAAGTTTGCCTGCTCCATGGAGTGGCTTAACAAAGCCTGGATTAATCTAAATAAGTAAAGCCATTTCAAAATTTGTTGCTAAGAATGGAGGCATGTGTATAGCACAGGGATCTTGAGTCAGGCGAAGCCAAAATCTGGAGGGATGATGGGGTGTACCTTTATGACGTGAGTATCACTATTTGGTGCCTTGCACTTCAGGACAGCATTAAATGAGTTTGGGCAACCTTGAGGTAGTCAATAACTGCTTTCTGTGGCAGGAGGAATCCTTGGAGTTGGTGATTAATTTGGATGAGAGGGAAGCATTATGTGGCAGGTACTAGAAAAAATACCACCACCAGATGATCCATCCATACCTCCTCCAACACCTGTGTCCAGTACTCCCAAAATTGCCCACACATGGAATACGCTGCACATGTACCACCTGATGAAAAATGCTGAACCAATGCTCCCGCTGCTTGCATACCAGTTCCCACGGACCATCTGGACACTCTATGCTCCTTACCTCCACATTTGGAGTCAGCTGCCAAAAATAATCCCATTGTAGGTGAGAGAGAGCATCCACTATGTTATTCTGAACCCCTGGAACATTAACCGCCACCACCCGCATGTTAAGGAAAAGACAAAAAAGAACCAAATGATGGAGAAAGCGCATCACCAGAGAAGACGACACAGAAATAGTGTTGATTGCCATTACCACTCCCATATTATCAAAATGCATAATATTGTCACTGCAACCATGATTGAGAACAGTTCAAGAAGGACAAGATTCTTTGTTATACTGGATTGGACACAGTGTGCCGGCCATGGTGCCGCACACCACTGCTCCAGATAAAACGCCCAATACTGATGAACTGATGCAACCATGAATAAATTGAAACTTGCACTTGCAAGTTAATTCGATATCCATAAAGACCCTCCATACTCATAAGTCCGCACAATGGTCAGCCACGAGTCAAACATAATGATATGGTTCCTGGATGCCTGCCATCACAGCAGCCAGCCTTTGACAATTAACTTTGCCTAGCTTTATAATATGACAGGCAAAGTTTAATATACCCAGCAATGACTGTAAATCCCGAAGAATGCTTTTCCGTAAATGATACACCTGCAGGACATCTGCTTTTAGGGCCACCGACGTGTCATCTGCAAGTCAGCACTCCATGGCCACCTAATCAATCGTAATACATAAAAAGCTAATGGCAGCAGCTCTGTCCAGATACTTATTTAGAAATGGGGTTATGTTTTTTCCAACTTCATTGGAGTCAGTCCCATTTCCAGAGGAACTGCCTGTTCTGCCAGACTTCTTCCTCTTTTTAAGGCACTGGGATGCAGAATGGGAGGTACCATTGCAATGGGAATAGGCATGCTTAAACTAACAAGCATCCTCAAACTTACAATGTCCATTACTGTACTGCCAGCATACCCCTAATTTCAAGCTACCACCTTGGCCTGACTGACCAGCTTGCCCAAACACTCTGGCCACTTCCAAGAAAGGACTGACCCTGTTTTACCAGCACTATTAACCATAGCCATAGCGCAATATATTTTCAGTCCCACCCAATAATGGCCCACAGCACCTTCTTCTGCCTAAATTGCACATGTAGTGGAGCCAAGCCTGACCTCCATAAACCCAATGAGCTTCACCAATGGAATCCATGTAGCAGAAAAGGGCCAAACAATGTTCAAGCGCCTTTTCCCTTATCATAATAGCTATAATTTCAAAGGCTTGTAGCCAACCTCTTTTCTTCCTCCTGCTCCTTACTTTTGTCCCACTTGCCCTTATCGAAATTTAATTTGGTGAGCAGAAGGAGAGAGAATTACTCTATGTATTCATCTTTATAAATGAGTTCTTTTACCTCCAGCTTTAAGGGAGCATTGAGCGGACTTTTAAAACGTAAACCTCCACCCACGCCTTACCATCCAAACATATGGCACCTGCATCCTTAGAAGACTCAGTTTGCATTAATACTGCCACTACTGCCTGCAATGCAGTTTAAGAAGCACAAAGCACCCAATCTGCCATACCCAAGATGCCACAGGTGACGAAAATTAAAAACCTAATGTGACAGAAGGTGTTTGCCTCAATTTCCCAAACAAATACCGCAAAAAAACACAAATTCCCACATATTATCCCCCTCTCCACTCTGGGAAATTCCCAAACCGTGACTAACCTCCCCTCTGTCCCATTGACGCCTCCCAAACTACGCAAAGATTGAGGACAGGAAAGAAGAGGAGAGAAGAGAATAGGTGATTCTCTCCCACCTGGCTGCCCAGGAACTGTGATCCAGTCATCTACTTTTTCCTGAATACACTGGGGCTCTACAACCACGTCCATCTCCATGGCTTCAGGTGCTGACATGCACTGGTGTGAGCAACATGGCTGAGGGACAGGTGGTGGAAGCTGACTAACCCCTCCTTACCAGGTCCCTTGAAACTGAAGCCACCATTTGTAGTGGAGGTGCAGGGGTTATGGCTTCTGGCCTGTCACATAGCAGCAGTACACGAGCCTCGCTCCTGAAAGTCTTCTCCAACTGATTCCTGTCAGGACCAGCAGTGTGGAAACAGGACCTGAATGATGAAGTCACAGGCTCCACACAACACAAAAGCAGGGTGATTGCTGGCTGTATTAGGAAGCAGCCATCCTGCTCTGCAAAAGTTCTAAGCTTGTGAGCGAGGCTTCCTCTCCTCTACTAGGTCAGTGCTGTGAGAGCGGAGAGGAGCCCGAGCAGGAGATACTGTGCAGAGACTGCAATGTGCTGGGAGTGCAGGGGGCCGGCCTACACCTGACTTAGGGGTCCACTTCAGGATTCCCCAGCTCCCTGGTGTGCGAGTCTGTGTCTGTTTCTACAATTGGGGTGGCTTTACAGGGAACGATTATCTAAATACTCGCTCAAAAGAGTGAATGCAAATAACAGTATAAACATGGGCACCAACAGGGTGATGAGCAATAATTCATTTACTAGTTACTAGTTGTTTAGTTTCACCTCATGTAAAAAATAGCCATTGGTTGATCCAAATGGAATAACTACTGACCAACAATTGTTCTGTGTAAAAGAACAAAAGCAACAGCCGTCTGAATGCTAACAACTCACTTGGATGACTATTCCAAACGACTATTCGGAAGACAGTTGTCCAATGGAAACCACCCTTACTTAGAACAGCCCTTTAGTCTGGGCAAAGTTCTCTTCTTGAATCCACTTTTACACTCACAATGAAATACGCTTCAATGTCTGCCACGCAAACGACCTGCAGACTTGTTTTACTGACCTTTATGATCTGTTGGCATAATATTAGAAGAAACATCTGGCAGGTTAACAACATCTTTCAGGTCGGCAGTAAAGTTATCTTCGATCTTTCCATCTGTAGAGCACATCAAACAAAATGCAAATTTACTTTATGGAGAAGCTGTATATAAAAGGTTAATTGGTCGCCATATACAGTATATTCATATATAATACCGATTTCAGTTATAACTTTACAACCTGGTTTGTTGTGAACCATACAGTCACTTATCTGATATAGTAGTGTTACCAAGTTTATGCAGTTTTTTTTAAATATATGATTACAAAATCTGACAAATCTGTCAGCAACATACCTTATTTACTAAGTGCTGGCTTGGAATTATTCTGTACAGTCGCACAAAAATTAAGGGGATTGCTCAAGACAATTGTTTTTCTAAATGTCGAAATTGTTATGGACTAAAAAAAATATGGTGCTTTCATTGATTTAGTCCGAAACACTCTGGTTCTTCCCTCTGGAAGAACCAGAGGTGACATGCTTTGATACCCACATGAGTGGTGCAACCAATCACTGCCTTTAGTGGACTAATGACAGATAGAAAGTAGTTCTCCATCATCCATAATATGAAAGTCCATGTTTCTGACATAGTATTAATATGACTTTTATATTGTGGATGCTGGAGAAATACCTTTGATCTGTATGTTGACTCGAGGCTCAGCTTGGTGGCATACTTCTCCTTACATTACAAGAGATTCCCCATGGCTGAGATCTACGTGTTCTTGTGGATGGCGGTGAGCTGATGGCTCCTTTTTCTGTTACATTTTGTTTAGTGGTCTTGTGTTGTACATTGCTAAGGCCAGTGATTGCCTCAAGTGGTCATGTGCATATATGCGTACATCATACTTTCAGGAAGGCAAGCAAAGCCTGGCAGAGGGGACCAGAGCAGTGAGAATGGTACAGGAAAGATCAAACTAGTGAGTATACTTTTTTATCATATGACATTTCCAATATTTAGATTTAAAAAATTGGACAACCCCTTTCAGCTGGATATATTCTAAAAGGTGTTTTGTTGTGGAAATGACCGCCAATTCTGCCTTTGGGTCACTTGTTCAAGTTTCTCATTATTACCCCAGACATTGACCAATCGTTGCAGGTGTGCTTGGTACAGCAACATTTATGGACATGGTACTTTTATTTATGAAGGTGGAAAATATTATATATCTTGTTCTGGTTTGCCCCATAACCTTGAAGAGTCCATAAAAATGCTCCATTTAGTTTTAAAGTTATAGGTGAAGAAGAAAAAAGCCTGTTACCATAAAATGTTTAAAACAAATGAAAGAATTGCTGATTTTCTCACAACTAATCCATTATCCCATTTTTACATTCACCGAGAGCAACTCAGTTCACTGTTTAATGAGGAGTACAGTACTGAAGATGGTATCAAGGGAGAGAGCAACTCATATTTCCGATGTAATTTCATATATTTTAGTAAAGACTCTCCAATTACTGAATATTCCATAGAATATATTTTTCTACTATGTTTTAACGGAACAAACTTTTGACCACAAGTCTCCAAGCGCCAATACCGAATACTCAATACATTTGGGACAATTGTTTTTCCATTGGCTTTTCTAATGATCCAAAATGCAGTATTGCATTACAGTTTTGAAAGTCGCAAACTATCTCAGTGTAACAAAGCAGAATTTATAAAAAATAAATGGGGTTAAATGGGTCAAATTTAGTTGTGTATTTACTACCGTTTTCTCACGTTGCATTGCCATGTTCATGAAGCTGATGTGCCACTTTTCCTGACATGTATTAAGATGGCAGAAAAAGTGGGTGGAACTTTAAGTTTCATTGAGTTCAACTCATTTATGAAGAATTTAGTGTTTTTTGTTAAGCCTATACTAGATTCATGCACTTCACATGGGAGAGATACCAGCACACTGCTTGCATGGTGCACCACTATTAATAAATCTGCCTTAATATATTTTAATAGGTAACGCTGACATATTTTTAATACTAGTAGACACAATTCTATTTAAAAAGATTTTTGAGAATAAATCAATAAAGGTTTCAAATTTTAATGGGAGATTTTTCAAATGAAACATTTGTATGACGTTACATTGCAGACCGTGCAGAATGGACATCATCAGAACCCAGTGTACTCATAGTCCACTTAATACCCGCTCACCAGTACCCAAGATGCAGGCGAGCGCCATCAATTTGGGAAATAGAGAACAGAAACCAACCCTCAAGTGATATTAAAGTATTCAAGCTTTATTTAGGAATTCCATAAAATTCAAAATGGACATAAAGTGCAAGCAGAATAGAAAAGAAAATAGAATCAGACAAAGCTACATAAAATCATTTATGTGAATGATCAGTAATGCAAAATTAATCCCATTACTATGGATGGAAATGGTGATTGGGGCCATAATAACACAAAAAATGCTGCTTAATTGTAAGGATTTACTAAGAAAGCATCTGTCTCTGAGGGGGATTTGTAAATCTTTTTACTATTACATTACATCTGGCCATTATGGTAAAATAACGCCAGTGACTCGTATACAATAGTTCATTGTCATGAAATGGCCCGACTCTACAACTGCATACAGAAACTTTGCAGAGTTTTTATAGTATTCTTCCTAACTGCAGACTATATTAATCTGCAGTCAGACTGAGTTTCCCCAGGCAGCCATTTATGACTTGTGTTTTCGTCCTCAGAAGTGTGCACACATATGGATGTGCATCTGCATAAACTAGTCTTTTATACAAACATAAATCAAAGTGTGACTACAAAAACTCCACAGCCCACAGTACAGCGAAATACCCAGTGTATTTCATATTCTACTCAATATTTTACAATCTGGCAGACTGTCATCTGTGATTTATGCTTGAATAAAGTTTATGAAAATTCTATTTGTCTGTGCACGCTCCTACTACCACATGCAGATTATACAGGGGGGAAGAAAATAGTCCTCAATTTGCATGTAACTCCTGTTCTATTTGGATTTTGTAGCTCTTTCAGTAGAAAAGATTCATTTTCACAGGATAACACAAAGATGCCACAGGTATATCACCATAATTGTGTAATCATACGTATTTCTGTTAATAGGAGCTCACTGATATATGCAAGGATATCCCATTCACAAGTCCCTAAGATCCCCAAGTCCCACATTCATTTACTTTTTATTGTAACTGTAGGTCTTATCCCAAATTAAAGCAGCCATCCAGTTGCGGGCCAAAATACTGTCCAGAGACCGGAGGAGAAGTTATATTACTTGCCTTGGTCTTCTGTGTCGTTGTCCCATTGATCAACCAGTTCTGGGCTCCCTTTTCAGTCGTCCAAACTGGCCACCACAATCTTCTAACTATCCAATCCGCTCAGTGTATTGGTAGTGTTAGACTATGCACTCTAACTGCTCCCTAATTGGCCAGCTAGCTCAATTACAGAGCAGCACATATTGTGCGTGGCATAATCAAAAAATTGTGGTGGCCATCTTGGACAACTAAAAAAGGAGTCCAAAAGTTACAAAGGCATAGAAGATGGATAGCAGGTAATATAACCACCACCACCACCACACCCTTAAATCCTGGGACAAAATTTTGTTCTGGGACCTGAGGGTCATTTTAAACAGTCACAATTAAAAATTGCAAATGTGGCAATTAAGGGAACACACGATCATATTCTAGGACCACTGCTAGGTTTCCAAACCAAAGTTGAACAATGCAAGATAAGATGAAATGAAACCTATGACTTCAGTGGTTTAATTTTCACTATCTGGATTCACACACATTAATACTATGCTGGAGAAAATATAGGATTTGCCATATCTTTCTTGCATGTAGTTTTTCTACATAGGACCTTCACGCTTTTTTTTTCAAACTCGCATGCAATAGCGTGGAGTTTGAATAGTCCAAACAAAACTACAGCGCCTATTAGCACAGGCGCCCATGTGTACAGAGCCTATTAGCACACGCGCCCATGTGTACAGAGCCTATTAGCACACGCGCCCATGTGTTTTTGCTCTAATACAGACTATGTGTATTTGCTGTGTAACGGCTAAAACACATTGCTGTAGGGGCAAATATGCTCGGCAGCACGGAGCGTAGCTGAACCTGAATGAGGGAGAGTTCTTCTCCCTCGCTGGCAGTTCAAGCACCGTGCCGGAGAGCAGGAGTTTAAAACAAGAGGAGCAGGATGTATTGACTACCTGCAGGAAAATAGGGCAGTCCCTCTCTTTTCTCGACCGTGAATACTATAAGGCCGTATAAGGGGAGAAAATGAAACTGTTGATCTCAATAGGAGTTCAGTGGTTTCGTTTTAACTGCTGAGATTTCTCGGCTGTAAATTCTACAGCCAAGAAAAGATAGTATCTGCCCAATGTTTTCCGCATGTACTGAATACATGGTGCAGGGAAGATTGGGCCGCACCTATCTTTCCACTGTTAAAGGGGTTGTCTCGCGAAATCAAGTGGGGTTATACACTTCTGTATGGCCATATTAATGCACTTTGTAATATACATCGTGCATTAAATATGAGCCATACAGAAGTTATTCACTTACCTGCTCCGTTGCTAGCGTCCCCGTCGCCATGGTTCCGTCTAATTTCAGTGTCTTCTTGCTTTTTTAGACGCGCTTGCGCTGTGCGGTCTTCTCCCTTCGGCTCCAATCAGGAGGCTGGAACCGGCACACGTCATGGGGCGGAGCTACGCGATGACGCGTACAAGGGGGCGGAGCGGAGCCGAAGGGAGAAGACCGCACAGCGCAAGCGCGTCTAAAAAAGCAAGAAGACACCAAAATTAGACGGAACCATGGTGACGGGGACGCTAGCAACGGAGCAGGTAAGTGTATAACTTCTGTATGGCTCATATTTAATGCACGATGTATATTACAAAGTGCATTAATATGGCCATACAGAAGTGTATAACCCCACTTGATTTCGCGAGACAACCCCTTTAAGGCCCTTTTAGACACAACGATTATCGCTTAAATTTCACTCAAAAGCCATCTTTTGAGTGATAAATTGTGTCTAAATGTGCCCATCTTTCACTGTTCTGCTGAACAACGGTTTTCAAGCAGAACTGAAAACCGTCGTTCAGCTGAACAGCTGATAAGCAGTAGCGCATGCTGTGTTCTGCCAGCGGAAAGCTGATTACAGCTGATAACATTGTTACAGCTGTTCTCAGCCCTGCTGGCAAAACAGCTGATAAGCAGGACCGAATGCAGTGTCTGCTGTCCATGGTGCTGAATTCTCCAAGGGGAGCCCTTGGCTGAGCAATGGAGCTAATTACAAAGCTCAGACCTCTTGCAGATTCTGTAGTTCTGTAACAGCTCCCAGAAGCTCATTTGCATGCAAATGAAGTTAATAAAGTACTAATAACAATTAGTGCCTATTAGTACTTTATGCAAAACGATCACTGATCTTTTAATCTTTTGAAAGATATCTGTGTGTGTAAATGTGCCTTTACTTTCAAACTAGTGTAAAGTTTGAACTGTCAGCAAGCGAGAAGAAATCTCCCTCATTCCATACTGCTGATTGTAGTTGCACCTATGGCAATGTGCTTAAGCCCTAATGTGTATTTTACATGTGTGAAAAATACGCACATAATACCCAAGACTCATATGTGCGTGTGACTGACACCTTAGACACATAAAATATCTGGCACAGTGTGGATTGTAACATTTGGCAAGCATTACACATATCCTTGACTGTCATTACACATACATATTCATTTCTTGTATTAGTGCAGCAAACTACACAAGATGACTTGATAGCATCTGTCATACTTTGTGAAATCATGGAAGAGAAAAGAACAACTGGCCAAAGTATCCAGTGGAAACGTTTTGTATTGACAGCTTTCAGATCCAGGCAATTATTTAAGCAGAATGAATCAGCAAATGTATGACAGCCGGTACCAATTAGCGGATATGAGTATGGGATCTGCAGTTTCACTGACACAGAACAGCAGCAAGTCTCCGGGTTACTATAGTACTTCTTCTAGCTGTAATATACTGAAGCTTAAATGTATATATCGGTAACATCCATGCTGGAATAAAAGGCACCATCTCTTACGACATCGCATAACCAGAACCCTGTGTATATGAAGAACTCTGATGCTAGATACTCTGATTTCCTCCCAGACCCCTAAAACATATTGGTAAGTTAATTGGCCTCCTATGAAGTTGACAGTAGAGCATATGTGTCTGAGGACTCTTTCACGCGGTGCAATGCATTTTTCAGTCAGCCACATCTCTGCTGAAAATCGCATGAACGAAGAATTGCCATGACCAAGTTGCGGCTATTATTCACCGTTTTTTCGTTAATTCACACGACCAGCTGCAACTTATTGCAGAGAAAATATGCCACAGTCACGAAATCCCTCGCTAGGCAGAACTGCTAGATGCAGTGGTCAGTGTTTAGCAATGGTAGCCACTGCTAAACTCCCTCCCCTTACCTTTTCTGACGGCTCCCGTATGAGTCTATGGAGCTACCAGCATTTTTCGGTCAAAAGATAGGGAAAGGCCTATATGTTTCCACAGCATGAAATTTCGGTTGCCTTTTTCAGTCACTTATGTGCTATATTTTTTGGTCGGACATCTTTGTACAGCAAAAACTCATTTGCCTGAATGATTACATTAGAAACCAATGCTTCAGATGGTTGCGATTTTTTTTATTTTTTTTTGCGCAGCTACATTAGCCGCAGAAAAACGTTCATGTAAATAAGGCCTGAGATTGGGAATTTAGATTGTGAGCTCCATTGGAGACCTTGTGACCTGCCAACTCATCCTTGATTTGCCCATTCAGCCCCTCCCAAAATGCAGCGACTAAAGCCTTGTTACTCCATCTTAACTCAGAAGCCAAGGTGCAAAACTGGATCGCGCATTGACCCACTGTGAGGTTATTCTGAGCAAGCCGCACCAAGGCGGACACGGCTGAGGATGGACGACTGGCTCATTAAAAACTCGGTGAAAGGTCTCAATGAATAGGGTAATGTCGTTTACCAGTGGATCAGCCCTCTCCCAGAGAGGGTTAATCCAAGCCAGAGCTTGGCCCATGAGGTGGGAAACAACAAATGCCACTTTGACGGGATCAGACGCAAAGAGGGGCACGGATTTATGAAACCGCAACATTGCCCTGGGTCTCCCTAATAACGAGGTGGTGCTGCCAATCGTTGATCTGACGTGGCGGCAACCGCAACTACGGGAGATGTCATGGCAGCGGAGTTACTACCGAGACGCATACTCACATTGTATAAATAGGCCAGGATCTGATCCTGCCTCTGTCGTTGTTGCGACAACTCTTGAAAACGTTCTGGAATAGCAGCGGGTTTAGAGCCAGTGGGATCAATGGCTGCAGCATATTGTTAGAAATTTCATATGGATCGCTCAACTAGTAGATGGAACTGACCGGCAGGGCAGACAGCTGACTCTGGAAACCCCGATGCTCACCACTAGAAAGCGTGACTTGGAATGCAAAGTGACCAGGGGATCTCGCTCTAAGCTGGAAGTAGGAGATGGAAAGTCCTTGCCTATCAACAGCAGAGAATTCGGCCTGACAAGGGCGGCCCTGCACAGGAACCCAGGCTCTGATTAACCCTGTCAGGACTGATCACCAGGAAGTTGGATAACACCATGCCGTCTGCAGAACCAAGGAGTGAGCAAGTTCAGGACCAGGCTGGAAGTTTTTGAGCAAACTGAAGGTAAAGCATAAACTGCAAACACAGGAACAAACAGGAGCAGCTGCAACATGTGCATATATGAGCGCTCATACACCAACACTGCAGCAGGGGCTGTCAGGTCTGAGGCCTCTATATGGTGGTGAAGAGATGACCAACAATCTGCAGCTGGGTGAAAGAAGCAGAACCAATTTAACCAAGGCAGTGCTGGAAAAAAGGCAATCACAGATTCAGCGCACGACACCCACGTCTTCCAGACCTAACAAGTGGGATCCAGAGCGCAATATTCTTTAGAATGGAAGCACAAGAGTAGAGCTGCTTCAGGCACCAGACTTAATTCCCACCCACTTCCAAAATAGCAGCCAGGCAAGGGAAAAGGAGAACAAGTGCTGGGAGAAGGCTATGCTCCCTCAGTGATGTAGCAGTGACGCTGCTAGAAACGTGATCGGTCTCCAACACTAGGCATGCACACTGCAGCTACAGTAACGAGTGGATGTTTACTGGTGGAGTACCTTCCTGTAAGAGACTGTGATGATATTTAAAAAGAGACACCTTGAAATAGAGTTCGATAAGCAGAGTGCCTTGTCATTCTGCTTTGGACATATAGTTATATTGTTAGCATGAAATTCCTATTAAAATCCATAATCAGGGGCGTAACTATAGAGGGTGCAGGGGATGCGGTTGCACCTGGGCCCAGGAGCCTTAGGGGGCCCATAAGGCCTCTCTTCTCCATATAGGGATCCCAGTACTATGAATAAAGCATTATAGTTGGGGGCCCTGTTACAGGTTTTGCATTGGGGCCCAGAAGCTTTAAGTTATGCCTCTGTGCAGCATGGTTTAGGTATGGTTACGGGTACAGATAAAGCTAGGAGGGCCTCAGGTAACCTTTTGCATCAGAGCCCCTGAGCCTTTAGTTACGCCCCTGTCCATAATGTTCAAGTAACCAATGCCCTCCTATGGAGTGAAGGTAAACCACGATTCCTTTTAGCAAGGTTTTGTTTGAAAAAAATACTGCCTTTCTCTCTGTCATCTGCTGCGCCATCCTGTAACCTGCAATTTGGGCAACATACTGCAACCTGTTTCAATAGCACCCCATTGGAACCCTGCAATCACATTGTGTGGGCCCGATGAGTGATAGAAGGAGCCCCCTCCTTCTGTCAGCCTTTTACATGCTGCAAGCCCTACTCCTCTTCACACGGAACACACATGGTGGCCTTATTCCAATGCGCTGTAAAAAGGTGTATACGTCAGAACAAGGCCCCATAGTGATAGCTGCAAAAAGGTGTATTGGTAATCACTAAGGGCATAAAGATCAAAACCATTCCTTGTGACAAATCTACAATAATAGAGGATATCTAGGAACACACTGCATAAAGGCCCATTTCGACAGCTGTATAATAGGGCCATGTGATATCTGTATTCAATGGACAGTGCACAGCCCATTATGGTCTATGAGGCTTTTCAGATGACCAATTTTTCACAAGGACCAATGGGCCATCTGAAAAAATGTCCTATTGTTTGTATTCACCAACAGGAATAGAACATGCAATTAGCGGGGTCCGTCTACTGAACAGCACACAGACGGGTGTCTGCATGCTATACAACGTGAGGTTTTTTTGGTCGCATTTTGCATATGGCTGTCTAAGGGCTTGTTCAAATTAACGCAAAATTCCGCGCTGTTAGCAATTCACAGACCACACTTCTAACAGGAACCACTAGGTTCCTATAGAATTGTTCCCTTGGAGTTTGATAAGTATGCAGAGTTTCGCGCACCTAACAAAAGATAGGACATGCGAGTGCAAATGTAGCATCCGGAGAGCGGGCCCACAGCCAAGGAGATAGCGGGGTAGAGAAAAGCCTTGTCGCGCTGTAGCTCGGGAGCCTTAAAGAATGCAGCCCACACCTCGGAACATGTGAACGTGCTGCTTTAAGTAGATTGAAGCAGCCCATTCACGCGATCTTTACAGCACTGTTAGCAGCGCACAATATTACACTCTTCTGCAAGAGCCCTGAGGTGTAAGGCCTCTATCAGATGAATGTATTTCAAATCCGTATTGGATCCGAATTTTGAGGATCATATTAGGGACATAATGAAAATCTATGAATCTATTTACATAGCGTATACAAGTTGCATTCACATTATGGTGTAATACACCCATTAAAGTCTAGAGGAAGTGCTTAAAATATGGATACATCTGTATTTGCATCCACTGGTCTTATTTTCTATTGGCCAGAAGGCAGATTTGTATTTGCCCAGTAGAAAATAAAACCAATTAACCCCTTGAGTGGCAGGTTTCTTATTACCATGTCGTGCTTCAGAGGGCAGATTTTTTAAATGAGTCAACAATGCAATTTTAGTATTTATTAACCCCTAGGGTGGCACTCATGGAAAATCTCCGGGGCTTGTTGCACTGACCATGCAGTTAACCCCTTCCCTCCATATGACATAAGGGTACATCATGGGAGCAGGGTACTTCCCGCAAAATGACATACCCTTACGTCATAGGGATAGTGGGAGATCATGACAGGTCTCGCGCTATCTGGCAGCAGGGGCTGTCTGTCACTGATAGCGGGCCTCCCGCTGCAACAGCGGGGGTGCATCAGAGATGCGCCCCCCCGCTGTTAACCCCTTCCCTTCAGCGATCTAAGTAGATCGCAGCAGGATAAGGGTTCACAGAGGGAGCGCACTCCCTCTGTGACTTCAGCCGGCTCTCACAATGTTATGGCAGAGAGCCCGGCTGGCTACCATGGCAACAGGATGCCAGATACCGGCGTTCTGTATTGCCAGTGCCTGTGATCGCTGTAATAAGTGATAAGGCATTGCAGGAAAGAAGTCCTACAATGCCTTATCACAGCGATCATCAGTGCTATGCTGTAAGTCCCCCAGAGGGACACAGATGGTGTTAGAAAAAGATCAAAATAATGTACAAAAAATAAAAATGTAAAAAACCTTTTTTATGCTTTTTCTCATATTAGCATAAAAAAACACATATTTGGTAATGTTGTGTTTGTAAAGACACGTACAATAAATTTAACATGCTTTTTATCCTGCACGGCAAAAAGCGTTAAAAAAAACGCTAAAAAACTGAGGCAAAATGCTCATTTTTAACATTTTGCCTCCCAAAAAACGCAATAAAAGTGATCAAAAAAAGGTGACTCCCTGCAGGGAGTAAAGAATCCCTTCCCACAGCTGTCAGCGCAAAGTCCTCCTATTGATTTCAATGAAGCTGCCGGCGGCCCCATTGAAGGCAATAGGATGCCGACACCCCGCAGTGATTTTCGGGGAAGGGCTTGAAATAATTTTCATTTCTATCTGGTGTGAAAAAAAAAACATACTTGCCTCACCGCTGCTGCCGGGGCTCAGGCGCGTCTAGCCGCTCGGGTCCTGGCACTGTAATTATGTTCTTTCAGCAGGTGGGGATTTAAAATCCCCGCCCGCTGAAAGGGCTGCGTCTGATTGGTTGAGCGCTCAGCCAATCACAGGCAGCCCTCGGTCCATTCATAGAATTTTTTTTTCATACCAAGTAGAAATGATTTTCAGGGAAGGACTTATATTTTAAGCCCTTCCCCGAAAATCGTAGTGGGGGTGTGGCATCCTATTGCCTTCAATGGGGCCGCTGGCAGCAGCAGTTCCATTGAAATCAATAGGAGGGCTTTGCAGTCCCCTCCCACAGCTGTCACTGCTTTGACAGCTGTGGGAGGGAATTCTTTACTTTCCGCAGGGAGTCCCCTTTACTCCCCATGCAGTAAAAACCCTGGAAAATTCCCCTGACAGCTCAGTGCTCTGCACATTTCAGCACTAGAGCTGTCCACGGAAACCTTCAGGGGTTTAACTGCATGGTCAGTGCAGCCAGCCCCTGAGATTTTCCGGGTGTGCCACTCAAGGGGTTAAAGCAAGGAGAGAGGCAAATACAGATCAAATACTGATG
This sequence comes from Eleutherodactylus coqui, assembly GCF_035609145.1. Classification (NCBI taxonomy): domain Eukaryota; kingdom Metazoa; phylum Chordata; class Amphibia; order Anura; family Eleutherodactylidae; genus Eleutherodactylus; species Eleutherodactylus coqui. The sequence continues at coordinate 167,099,621 of NC_089843.1, read as the reverse complement.
ACCTACTGATTTGTAATACTGTCATATTACAGACGTATTCAATCAAATATGTTCATCTAAGAGGCCCAAAGGATAGACAGACAGACATACAGATAGTGCTTGATATATAGTACAATGATAATCTTGGGCCATCCCTGCACCAAAAACAGAAATGTACTCCAGCTATGAACTGGCATAGATTTCATCTACAATTAACACTAGTTTGCTGGCATGCATTGTAGTAAATGCCCCTCATCTCTAAGCCTCATACACTTAGCGTTTAAAAACGTGATGAGACTGGTGTTAATATAGAAAAATTACACTTTTTTGCTCAACAGAACTGTGTACAAAAATGTGTGACTTCTTTACAGCAGATGTCTGGCACAGGGATAGTCTTAATAGACTCTAATGTAGTCGTACTAGAAGCCAGTACTGAGCTGTCTGCATGTACTGCACATCCTTTCCTCTTTTTGGAAGGGCTCTTCTCTGCAGTCATTTAGATGTGTTAATGTTAGACTGCAGCAAAATTCCCGTCTGAGCCCAATGACTTCGATCCTGCCAAGCGTTCAGTTTAGTCATTGCTGAATTCTATGTTTATGGCACTTCTGCTTCTATAAAATGACAAAGCCAAAGACATGTCAAATGACCTGCCATCTCCACAGACTATTAGTACAAGGGTGAGAGTAGCAAAATGTTAAAACACAGGGATGAAAATGCAGTCTGAATATTTCCAATGACAACAAAAAGGTCAGAGTATTCTTACCAACAGCGCGTCTTCTTCTAAACTACAATACCCAGAGAGGTGATCAAACTTGGGGTTATGCAGTTTAGAAAAAAGAGGGTTGAGCACCCTAAGGGCGCAAATTGCAAGGGATTGTCAATGATAAATCAACCCCTTTAACAACTAAGCATGGTAAATTTATGGTGTTTGGTCATGGGCGTTAGCAAAAGTATAGTGTGGGATTAAAGCTCCTTTTCCTGCAAAGGAGCAGATCGGGTTGTCAGCTGTTAGTCACAGCCAAGGACTGGGAGCAGAAGGCAGAAGTTGTTTTTAATCGCTTCTTCCTTCTCCTTTACAGGCTACATGGACTTTGACTGCTTTGTAGCGCAGAGAGAAAGTGGAAGTGTTACTTCCGCTATTTAACTCGGCGATCATGTGACCACTGCCACAGCAGAGCTGCATGGTCTTAGCAGACCCAGACTAGTCTGTAAGTAACTACTCTCACTAAAGGGGGATGTTTTCCCCTGTAAATGTGCTCTTATGGATGCCCGAGTTACAGTGGAAAAGTGTGCATATACTATTTTTAAAAATAAAAAAATAGATTTTAACCCCGCCCAAAAAACTAGAAAACGGAGGGAAAAAAGTCAGTAAAAAAGATATAAAAAATAGCCCTATGTGTTAAGGAAAACAAAATGCTGCAAAAATAATTTTGGTTTCTGAAGAAAAAAAAAAGCAGTAAAACCACCACATAGGTAAAATCCTTAAAAATATTTTTCTTAAAAGGGTTAATACATTGGAGTCTCCGTTTCAATTGTATGTATATAGAGAGAAAGAGAAATGCTCTTTATAGCCACATTCCAGCCAAACCTACAGTAGCTTCAACAAGATTTGAAATGAAGACTGCAATCTATGAAAGGGGTTGACTCATCAAAGACAACCCCTGTCAATATGCACCCCTGGGGTGAACAGCCATCATCCTTGGTCTCATGCCTGGCATCACCTACAAACACACAAGTCAACTATTACTGTATGAGGGCACTGGTACTGTATGTACTTGTGTGCCCCCCCCCCCCCCACAGGGTAATTGGAGTTGTCAATGCAGTGGTTATATGAGATACATACAACAGGGACTGGAGCGGTTGCATCAGGTAAGAGAAAGTAAGTGATCGGCGACCACCTCCTGATTAGCAGCTAGTGTTATAACTGAGCCGTTATGTTTGACCACTCTCCTGCCATGAACCAACCATTGGACCTCTCTAGTGTGATTTACATATGGCTCACAGCAGACTGCCCTATTCTCCCATCCAGAAAACAAAGAAACCCGACGGAATGGAAGCGAACGGAAGCCCTAATTGCTGTCTGTTTTTTTAAAAATTATTTCAGCTTTACTCCCCCCAAAATGAACAGGAACCATGAACTGACCCTAACGCTGGTGTGAGAGCGGCCCAATTTTCACTATTCTCCCTAACGTAATAAACCCGATTTCTACCTATGTTGCCTCTTCTCAGATGAATACCTCTAGTAAGAGAAGCAGCATTAGAAATGGCAAACCTAGCTTGCAAATATAAAACAGGTTTCGGTCGCTTCTTCCCGTGGTTCTGCAGAACATCAATTGTTGATTTTGTTCTTTAGGACTCTCAGCAGATAATGTAGAGTTATTCCCTTGTGGCTATTAAAGCGGTTGTCCAGGACAATTTAAAATTGGGCAGAATCCATGGGATGTCATAAAATATATAAAATAAATATTACTGACCTATAAAATCCCCCACAGCTCCAGCGCCATCAGTCTTCTGCTCCCACTGGTCTCTTCTGCTGTCCTGCAGTGATGACCTTGTGACTGCTCGCACGCTTGCTGCAGTGGTTAATCACAGCGATGTACATACATCCATTATTAAAATACTTACTTAGAAAAGTTTAGTTTTTTTTTTTTCCCATTGAAATAGTGCTGTTTAATTTTTGACAGCGCCTCTAGGTGGAGCTCAGCACTCACTGTGCTTCATCACATTTTAATGAGAGAGCAAAGGATCTTGCCATTTCACCTTCTCTTCTTAACAGATTGATCTGAGTTACCACATTCAAATTGCAAGCATTGTCATATTATCAATGGTAGGTTAGCAATGCATTGGGGTATGACTGCTTTTATGTCACTGGCAAATAAGGGTTGATCTCTGTAACATTTATACATAAGTCACATTTCTTCTTCTATTTCTTCTTTTTGGTGCATTGCAGTCAGAAGGGCACTTGTGAGATCTATCTATCTATCTATGTCCTATCTATCTATCTATCTATCTCCTATCTATCTATCTGTCTATCTCCTATTTATCTCTTATATATCTGTTTTTCTCATATCTATCTATCTATGTCATATCTCTCTATCTATGTCCTATCTATCTCTCTATCTCGCTATCTCTCTATCTCATATATATCTGTTTATCTATCTCTGTCATATCTATCTATCTATCTATCTATCTCATATATATCTGTCTATGTCATATCTATCTGTCATATCTATCTATCTCATATATATCTGTCTATCTCATATCTATCTATCTATGTCATATCTATCTATCTATGTCATATCTATCTATGTCATATCCATCTATCTATCTATGTCATATCCATCTATCTATCTATGTCATATCCATCTATCTATCTATGTCCTATCTATGTCCTATCTATGTCCTATCTATCTATCTATCTATCTATGTCATATCCATCTATCTATCTATGTCATATCCATCTATCTATCTATGTCATATCTATCTATCTATGTCATATCTATCTATCTATCTATGTCATATCCATCTATCTATCTATGTCATATCCATCTATCTATCTATGTCATATCTATCTATCTATGTCATATCTATCTATCTATCTATGTCATATCCATCTATCTATCTATGTCATATCCATCTATCTATCTATGTCATATCCATCTATCTATCGATGTCATATCTATCTATCGATGTCATATCTATCTATCTATGTCCTATCCTATCTATCTGTCATATCTATCTATCTATCTATCTATCTATCTGTCATATCTATCTATCTATCTATCTATCTATCTATCTATCTATCTATCTATCTATCTATCTATCTATCTATCTATGTCCTATCTATCTATGTCCTATCTATCTATGTCCTATCTATCTATCTATGTCCTATCTATCTATCTATCTATCTATGTCCTATCTATCTGTCATATCTATGTCCTATCTATCTGTCATATCTATGTCCTATCTATCTGTCATATCTATGTCCTATCTATCTATCTATGTCCTATCTATCTATGTCCTATCTATCTATCTATATGTCATATCTATCTATCTATCTATGTCCTATCTATCTGTCATATCTATGTCCTATCTATCTGTCATATCTATCTATCTATCTATCTATCTATCTATCTATCTATCTATCTATCTATCTATCTATCTATGTCCTATCTATCTATCTATCTCCTATCTATCTATCCCCTATCTATCTATCTATCTATCTATATATCTATGTCATATCTATCTATCTATGTCATATCTATCTATCTATCTATCTATGTCATATCTATCTATCTATGTCATATCTATCTATCTATCTCCTATCTATCTATATATCTATGTCCTATCTATCTATATGTCATATCTATCTATCTATCTATGTCCTATCTATCTATCTATCTATCTATCTATGTCCTATCTATCTATCTGTCATATCTATGTCCTATCTATCTATCTATCTATCTATCTATCTATCTATCTATCTGTCATATCTATCTATCTATGTCCTATCTATCTATCTATCTATCTATCTGTCATATCTATCTATCTATGTCATATCTACCTATCTATCTATCTATGTCATATCTATCTAGCTATGTCCTATCTATCTATCTATCTATCTATCTCCTATCTATCTATGTCATATCTATCTATCTATCTATCTATCTATGTCATATCTATCTATCTATCTCTCTATCTGTCATATCTATCTATCTATCTATCTATCTATCTATCTATCTATCTATCTATCTATCTATCTATCTATGTCCTGTCTATCTATGTCCTATCTATCTATCTATCTATCTATCTATCTATCTATGTCCTATCTATCTATCTATCTATCTATGTCCTATCTATCTATCTATCTCCTATCTATCTATCTCCTATCTATCTATCTATCTATATATCTATGTCATATCTATCTATCTATGTCATATCTATCTATCTATCTATCTATGTCATATCTATCTATCTATGTCATATCTATCTATCTATCTCCTATCTATCTATATATCTATGTCCTATCTATCTATATGTCATATCTATCTATCTATCTATGTCCTATCTATCTATCTATCTATCTATGTCCTATCTATCTATCTGTCATATCTATGTCCTATCTATCTATCTATCTATCTATCTATCTATCTATATGTCATATCTATCTATATGTCATATCTATCTATCTATGTCCTATCTATCTATCTATCTATCTGTCATATCTATCTATCTATGTCATATCTACCTATCTATCTATCTATGTCATATCTATCTAGCTATGTCCTATCTATCTATCTATCTATCTATCTATCTATCTATCTATCTATCTATCTCCTATCTATCTATGTCATATCTATCTATCTATCTATCTCCTATCTATCTATGTCATATCTATCTATCTATCTATCTATGTCATATCTATCTATCTATCTCTCTATCTGTCATATCTATCTATCTATCTATCTATCTATCTATCTATCTATCTATCTATCTATCTATCTATGTCCTGTCTATCTATGTCCTATCTATCTATCTATCTATCTATGTCCTATCTATCTATCTATCTATCTATCTATCTATCTATCTATCTATCTATGTCCTATCTATCTATCTATCTATCTATCTATCTATGTCCTATCTATCTATCTATCTATCTATCTGTCATATCTATCTATCTATGTCATATCTATCTATCTATGTCATATCTATCTATCATATCTATCTATCTATCTATCTATCTGTCATATCTATCTATCTATCTATGTCCTATCTATCTATCTATGTCCTATCTATCTATCTATCTATCTATCTATCTATCTATCTATCTATCTATCTATGTCCTATCTATCTATCTATCTCCTATCTATCTATATATCTGTCATATCTATCTATCTATGTCATATCTATCTATCTATCTATATATCTATGTCATATCTATCTATCTATCTATATATCTGTCATATCTATATATCTATGTCATATCTATCTATCTATGTCATATCTATATATCTGTCATATCTATCTATCTATGTCATATCTATCTATCTATCTCCTATCTATCTATCAATCTATCTATGTCATATCTATCTATCTATGTCATATCTATCTATTTATCTCTCTATCTGTCATATCTATCTATCTATCTATCTATCTATCTATCTATCTATCTATCTATCTATGTCCTGTCTGTCTATCTATCTATCTATGTCCTATCTATCTATCTATCTCCTATCTATCTATCTCCTATCTATCTATCTATCTATCTATGTCCTGTCTGTCTATCTATCTATCTATGTCCTATCTATCTATCTATCTATGTCCTGTCTATCTATCTATGTCCTATCTATCTATCTATGTCCTATCTATCTATGTCCTATCTATCTATGTCCTATCTATCTATGTCCTATCTATCTATGTCCTATCTATCTATGTCCTATCTATCTATCTATGTCCTATCCTATCTATCTATCTATCTATGTCATATCTATCTATCTATCTATCTATCTCTCTATCTGTCATATCTATCTATCTATCTATCTATCTATCTATCTATCTATCTATCTATCTATCTATCTATGTCCTGTCTATCTATCTATCTATCTATCTATGTCCTATCTATCTATCTATATGTCATATCTATCTATCTATCTATGTCCTATCTATCTATCTATGTCCTATCTATCTATCTATGTCCTATCTATCTATCTATCTATCTATCTATGTCCTATCTATCTATCTCCTATCTATATATCTATGTCATATCTATCTATCTATGTCATATCTATCTATCTATGTCATATCTATCTATCTATGTCATATCTATCTATCTATCTATCTATCTATATATCTATGTCATATCTATCTATCTATGTCATATCTATATATCTGTCATATCTATCTATGTCATATCTATCTATCTATCTATGTCATATCTATCTATGAACATATAGTCAGAAAAAAGATCTGCGCTCAAAGATGGAATACACTAAGGAAGAATTCACATAGAAGTAATGGTGAGGTGTGACACTTACTTGAAAGGAGGGGGGTATGATGCACAAATGCCCCCTCCACAGAGTGTCCTCAACGCAGTATAGAGCTATGCTCCAAAGTGCATAGTAATCCAGGAGTTTTTTTAAAAGTCAGATGAAAACTTTTAATAAGGCGACGCGTTTCAGTGCAACAAAGCACCTTTCTCAAGCCATACACATAAAACAAAAATACCTATCTATCTATGTCATATCTATCTATCTATGTCATATCTATCTATCTATCTCTCTATCTGTCATATCTATCTATCTATCTATCTATGTCCTGTCTATCTATCTATCTATCTATCTATCTATCTATCTATCTATCTATCTATCTATGTCCTGTCTATCTATCTATCTATCTATCTATGTCCTTTCTATCTATCTATGTCCTATCTATCTATCTATATGTCATATCTATCTATCTATCTATGTCCTATCTATCTATCTATGTCCTATCTATCTATCTATCTATCTATGTCCTATCTATCTATGTCCTATCTATCTATGTCCTATCTATCTATGTCCTATCTATCTATGTCCTATCTATCTATGTCCTATCTATCTATCTATGTTCTATCTATCTATGTCCTATCTATCTATCTATGTCCTATCTATCTATGTCATATCCATCTATCTATCTATGTCCTATCTATCTATGTCCTATCTATGTCCTATCTATCTATGTCCTATCTATGTCCTATCTATGTCCTATCTATGTCCTATCTATGTCCTATCTATGTCCTATCTATGTCCTATCTATCTATCTGTCATATCTATCTATCTGTCATATCTATCTATCTGTCATATCTATCTGTCTGTCATATCTATCTGTCTGTCAGATCTATCTGTCTCTCTATCTCATATCTATCTATCTATGTCATATCTATCTATCTATCTCCTATCTATCTATCTCATATCTATCCGTCTATCTATCTGTCATATCTATCTATCTCATATATCCGTCTATCTGTCATATCTATTTATCTATCTATCTGTCATATCTATCGATCTATGTCATATCTACTCTATCTATCTATGTCATATCTACTCAATCTATCTATCTATGTCATATCTATCTAGCTATCTATGTCATATCCATCTATCTATGTCATATCTACTCAATCTATCTATCTATGTCATATCTATCTAGCTATCTATGTCATATCTATCTATCTATGTTCTATCTATCTATGTCATATCTGTCTATCTATGTCATATCTATCTATATATATGTCATATCTATCTATCTATCTATGTCATATCCATCTATCTATCTATCTATGTCATATCTATCTATGTCCTATCTATCTATCTATCTATCTATCTATGTCCTATCTATCTATCTATCTATCTATCTATCTATCTATCTATGTCCTATCTATCTATCTATCTATCTATCTATCTATCTATCTATATGTCATATCTATCTATATGTCATATCTATCTATATGTCATATCTATCTATCTATGTCCTATCTATCTTATCTATCTATCTATGTCCTATCTATCTATCTATCTATCTATGTCCTATCTATCTATGTCCTATCTATCTATGTCCTATCTATCTATGTCCTATCTATCTATCTATCTATGTCCTATCTATCTATCTATGTCCTATCTATCTATGTCCTATCTATCTATCTATGTCCTATCTATCTATCTATGTCCTATCTATCTATCTATCTATGTCCTATCTATCTATCTATGTCCTATCTATCTATGTATCTATCTATCTCTCTCTGTCCTATCTATCTATGTATCTATCTATCTCTCTCTGTCCTATCTATCTATGTATCTATCTATCTCTCTCTGTCCTATCTATCTATCTATCTATCTATCTATCTATCTATCTATCTATCTATCTATCTATCTATCTATCTCTGTCCTGTCCTATCTATCTCTCTCTGTCCTGTCCTATCTATCTCTCTCTGTCCTGTCCTATCTATCTCTCTCTGTCCTGTCCTATCTATCTCTCTCTCTGTCTATTGTATTGTACTGGCGTCACACTGGCATGTTTGCATGCACAAATATGCAAAGAATAGAACTCATAGATTTCAATGAGTCCATTTACATTTCCATATTTTGTCTGCACCTTTTTGTCACACAAAAACCCCCACAGCACGCTCTACCTTTCTGCACACTAGCGCACCAAAGCTCCACATAGAAGTCAATGGGAGGGTGTGCACACAATACACAAGGAGATACATTTTATGCTGCATAATTCTGGAACTCATTAAATAAATTAGCTATTTCAATCAGTGCTTCTTTGCTACCTCTGTCAGTATGGAACGCCTATTGTGTCGCAGTCACAAGAAATGAGCAAGGTACAGCGCACATTCACTACACTAGTGCTATCTATTGCTACTTCACAAACACCAGTATGAACTACGGGTGCAGTACCAGGTCCTCAGTATGTACTGCCATTTTAGTGGTGTTTTCCCCAATGATATCAACCACGCTAGAAAAACTACATGTAAAAACTTGACATTGATCATGTAAAGCCGCATTTGCCCTGTAATGCCCACTAAGGGCTCAGTCACACGGGCGCCGATCCGCCCGTGTTTCTGGACGATAAGACGGCTGCACTGCAGGTGCGGACGCCTCTCCGCACCAACCGGAAAAAAGAACATATGACTGGCAATGGAGCCGATCATGCAGAGAATTGTCCGCATGCGGTACGGACGTCTTATCGTCCAGAAACACGGGCGGATCGGCGCCCGTGTGACTGAGCCCTAAAAGCGAAATGTCTGGGGGAAAAGCACTTTGCCCCAGTAAAAACACCTGATCGCCAACGGTTCAGCTAGTATCCTGGTTTCTATTTAGAAAGACCTTATTTCGTAATCATTTAAGGGCATAACACACTGCCATTGGCACTGCTACGCTCGGCTGTACTGGGTGCGCGCTGCCGGAAATTGACTATAAAGGGAATTTGTCCGACTTCTGGCATGCCAGCTAAAATTTTCCCAGGTGTCATAGTACAGCTGCCCATGTGAATGCAGACAAAGCTGATGCAATGGTCACACTACTTCTAGAATGCATGAACATCACCTTCCATGCTCATCAGGGTAAATTCAAGATCTTCAAACTAGTAAGTGGTGGAGTGTAACATTATTGCACACATATCGCTTGAAGAAAACGCTGCACTATCTTCTTAACAAACACCATCCAAATTCCATCCTGGAGACGTCATACTTCAGTTTATGGAAGTTCTCAGGAAACAGCAAGTAGCATGGATGGTTGCCAGCTAGACAAGCCTTGTTTACAGAAGCTTCCCATAGTGAAAATTGACTTTATATGATACAACTGTAATAACAATAGAGTTGGCCACTAGAGTTGAAGGGTTAAGTTGGAAAAGCCTCTAGTGTTAATAAATTCATGGTGCGGAGTAGGTGGTCAAGGAGATTACAGCGATCTTCCTTATGGGATTAGAACTGCTAATAAATACAAACCAAATATCTAGACTCCTGCTATGAATGTCTCATGAATGCAAGCTTCATAGCCGTGTAACCAGGAACAGGCGCCCGGCTGCTGCCATGTCCGAGGTCAGCTCTCTGGAACTGAACTTTGACACACAATATAACACAAAGAAGTACACAATAAAGTACATAGATAATTGACTAGCGTAAATGGTCATTACAACAAAACCTCATCCACCTGCCCGGCCTAAAATAAAAAATAGGGCATACTCACCTGTCCTGGAGCCTCTGAAGGCAGCTGAGAGCCGCTGCCAGTATAAGTGATGACTTCCACGTAGAGGGCCTGGCGGAAGTCAGGTGTCCACTATAGCCAATCAAAGGCCACAGCATCGGCATACATGCTTACCAGACTTTCAGCTGTGACCCGGGGCTCCAGGACAGGTGAGTATGGCCTCTTTTTTTTATTTTAGGCCAGGCCCAGTGGGTGGACTGGGTTTTGTTGTAATGAGAAAACCCCTTTAAATCTCTTCTCTTCAATCTTCCCATTTTATCTATGAGAGAAAATGGCTAGCAACAAATATAGAGAAGTAAAACACAGATGTGAATACTGCACATTGAAACTATTTTTGCAAAGGCCTATATGTAGCCTCTGTTTCAGGGGATGTCCTGAAATTTGGAAGAGGATTTACCTATTTTCGAAACATAGAGGATCACTTCCTAATGAGCTGCGTCTAGTATTTAAGTGAATGGCGCAGACACAGCCAATCGACAAGGAATAATGCCCAATACTTTCCAAATTCCTATAGTCTGGCAATTGGCCAGTCATTACCAAAGAGTTCTTTCTATGGGTGTGTATACAGTTGTTACCCTCAGAACAGAAATCTAAGATCATGAGAAGCAAATTGGGTAAATCTGGGCTAGCATCAGCACCCATCAAGCTCAGGCTGGTGCCCGGGCCTAATGAGCCTGTAGGGCCTACTCAGCCATGGAAGAAAACAAAGTTAAAAAGAATCCTACGCTCTGAGTGTGAGTTGAGAGAACAGGGGGGAAAGTAACAAAGAGAGAACTTACTTCGTTGAGGGGTTCATTGCCCCAGCGAACCTCCTCTCAATCGTGGCTTGCATATTGGGCTTAAAAAAAGGAGCCAGGAATGTTGTAAAGACCTCCGAAATGCATTGCATTGACTGTGCCATTTCTATCTTGTCCTATTGTACCACCAAGAATGGTATAAAGTTTGGATAAGAAAGACACAAGGACCTTTGTTTATCTGATTGTGAAAGGCCACCTTGGATTTGCGAGGAGGTTCGCTGTGGTAACAAACCCCTCAACAAAGTAAGTTCTCTCTTTGTCGCTTTCATCCGGTATCCTTCAACACACACAGGATTCTTTGTAACCTTGTTTTCTTTCTGGCTCTGTGACCAAAAGACTCCTGTATCTCTGATATATCCCAGACGCTCTCCCAGTCATTGCAGACACCGATGGGGATCAGAGGTGAAGTGGAAGCCGGCCAGCGTTGTACAGGTGAATGGGGACCAGCTGACGGGCTGCTTACACCAGATGGGTCCCATTTTTTGACAACATTCTTTACGACACCCTGAGGCGCTGTACATTTTTTCTAGTTGCCTACCTAAGCATGAGATCGATCTGGTCCTCATTCTTTGAAATCAACTGTATCCACATCATAAAGATGAGCATATAATTGACTATGTCGATGGCATTGTAGGAAGTCGAGCGCTTCCTGCTATGCCATCCTCTCTGAAACGCAGGCAGCACAATGATGCCACCTGTGTCATTCTGAACAATGCTAGCCAAAAGAGGCCAAGGCAGAGGATGGTAGATACCTTGGGAGTGTGATGGAGGTGAGTGAGTTTATTATTTTATAATATCTCCAGGGCATAATGAGGCCTTACTAATTGTTTAGGGGCACAATGTGGACTTAATAATGACTCAGAGTACACAGCGGGGCCTTCTTAATGACTCAGTGAGTACAGCAGGACCTATAAATAAGGCCTCTTTCACACGGGCGATGTGTCTTAATGCTGACCGCATTGTGCCGAAAATTGCAGAAACGGGAAAAAGACGTAATCGAGTCACAGCTAAAATTAGCGTTTTCTTGTCCATTCACATGACCAGGTGCAGCATATATAAGCCACAGCCCGGAATTCCCTCGGTTGGCATAAATCCTCAGAATTACTTCTAATGCTAAAGAGAGGCACCTGTCATGTTTTCCCAGCACTCGCCACTGCTAAACTACCTCCCCCACTCTTTTTGTTCGGCTCCCATAGGAAACTACAGGAGTCGCCAGCGTATATCAGCTGAAAGATAGGGCAGGACCTAGCTTTTCGGCCGCGTATAAATTTGATCACTGATATTCTATCTTTTGCGGCACAACGTTTTTTCGCGTCTAAAATTTCGGTCATCTGAATGAATGCATTGGAATCCAATGCTTCAGATACTTGTGATTTTTTTTATTGCGGCTAAATTAGCCACGTAAAGGCGCTTGTGTGAATAAGGCCTAACTCTGGGGATACAGTGGGGCCTATAAATGACTCAGGGCACTGTGGGGCCTATAAATGACTCAGGGCACTGTGGGGCCTATCAGTGACTAAAAGGTAACAGTTGGCCCTGTAAATGACTAAGGGGGCATAATGAGTTCTAAAAATTATTAAGTGGGCACTATGGGGCCTATAAATTACTAAATGGGCACTGCAAGACCTATAAAGGACTAAGGGGGCAAAGCAGGCTTATAAATTACTAAGAGGGACATGTAAACCTTGAATTGGCCCTGTAGTACATAATTCTATAATTCTACTGTGCATCTATAAACCATAAAGGAATGCCTAACTCCTATTGGAATAAGTGACATCCCTGAAGCAAAATGTTGAAAACGTTCAAGTAACATGATATGGAAATTTCATCATCACTTTTCCAATCTCAACAGCTACTTCTATGTGAGGGTTAAAGTAATCTGTGAGCACAGTACATTCTGTTAAATGGGCCAATTCTGTGACTGCGCGTCATTACTATTATAAATCACATTTCTTGGGTTAAATTGTAGCATTGTCTATGGGGACTGAAGTATGCTGCAGCTGTTAATACAATGAAACAAATGACTTGCAGTCGGTGATGTACTCTCTACGTAAGCGGCCAATTAAGTGAGCATACTTCTGCCGCATTCTTGCGCTTATCGTACTGTTTCTGTTCAAATTAAGAGTTTAGGAGAAGGCTAAATTAAGATGACAGACAGAGAAAGCTCCTCATGTGTGTTAGTTCAATTAGGGTGCTGTCATTTCTTCGGCATCGTTTTGAAATAGCATCTTGTAAGTTGTGCAGTCTACACCGGCGCCACTTAGAAGGAGCTCTAATGCAGCTATGGGAGGAATACCCAGACTGAAAAGAAAATTGTTTAGAGTTCACTTGTTCAGGTTCATTTGGATTTTGCTGTTGAACTTTTTGCAGACTGATACCCGCAAGCAAAAACGATTAAAAAAACCTCAAAAAACAAGGAGTTTTGAAAAGTGCAGTTTGCACGCATTTTTACAGCTATCTGCTGCGGTCATCAAAATAATATGAAACGTGTTCTTGCAATAGGGAAAATGGCAAATGCATTACAAAAAGAAAACCCTTCAAAACCACATTTTTGTGTAATTTTGAGAAAATCTTATAAAGGCTGCTTTCACGCCAGAGTTAGAGTCAGTGCAGGGCTTCCCTCTCTCTGGTCCATTTTTAGGTGAGCAAAACTAAAGTAGCACTGAAAAAAAGGATATGTGTATTTCCCCATTGATTTCAGTTGGGGATTCAAAAAAAGGGAAAGCAAACGGAAAGGCTTCCATTCCATTAGGTTTCAGTTTTTTTGGATGGATAAATTGCGCTATTCTTCTAGCCAAAAAAAACAGAAACCTAATATAAGGGAGGCAGACTGAATTCTTTCTATTTGCTTTCCGTTTTTTTTTTGTTTTTTTTTTAAACCCCAGTAAAATCAATTGATCCGGGTTTTTTTCCATTTTATTTCAGTTTCTCTCCTCGAAAGGCATAGCAGAGAGTCGGACATCCTGAACCTAACCGTAACGTAGGTGTAAAAGCAGCGTAAGGCCTCTTTCACACGGCCGTAGGCGTTTTTACGTGCACCCGCCGGCGCCGTAAAAAACGCATGAATGGGCACACAAATGTAATGCTTGTGCGCCCGTTCAGACTGCCCAAGCCGGCGCATATATGCCGGGGCCGCAATGGCATTTGGCGGGGAGAGATAGCTTAGCTCAGCTAAGCTGTCTCCCCCTTCCCTCTCCCTTGTCTGCTCTCCTCCTCTCTCCTCCCCTTCGGCTGTTTGCAATGGGAGGGGGCGGGTTGGAGCTAAGCTCCTGCCCCCTCTCCTTGTCCACAGCCAGTAATGGGAGGGGGCAGAGCTCAGCTCCGTACCTGTCCCGCCTACTCCCCTTGCAAACAGCCGAAGGGGAGGAGAGAGGAGGAGAGAAGGGGAGAGAGTTTAGTAGTCACGCTGCTAAACTCTCTCCCACCTCCCTTCTTCGGCCGCTGTCATTAGCTCCCATAGGAGTCGATGGCAGCGGCCGTAGTCTGTCCAGGAAGATACTGGTAGTTCCAGGACTATCTTTCTTGCCCAGCGTAAAATCGCCCAGTGCTATATTGGCTGGCCGGGCACTTTTACGCTGCAGGAATACGTACATCTGTGTGACCTGATGCAATGCATCAGATGGGAGCGTATATCGGGCGGCCGTGAAAACGGCAGCTGATATATGCTCGTGTGAATAAGCCCTTAAGACCGCAAGAAAAATGTATTGCATTTTTAGCAACTAATATACATTTTTAACACATTGTCCAAGTGGTTCCTATAAAGAAAAAAATCTAAATGTGTGAGCTTACCCTTATAGAGGACCTGACAGCTCTCCTTACATTCATGTTTTAGTTAATAATTGTATTCTGCAGGAAATGCTACACGATTCTAGAGCATCTCCTCTTATATCTCTACATTCATTCCTCTGTTTTTCCTCCTAGAAGTTTATGAATAAATTGACAACTGGAAGTTACCAGTTTGGGTGTCCCTACACACTGACAGTGTCCGATTAGTGCTGCCAGCATCAGACATTGGGGATATACCCCTTTGATAAGGTGAATGGTAACGCCCAGTTGTCAATTTATTCATACATATTCAGAATGAATGACAGAGGAACGACATAATGCACAGTTCTGAGAAATGATGCTTCACACTTCTTATGTTATGGGGAACACAAGTATTTACTAAAATAGTCATATCAGGAGTAGTCACTGACCCTCTTTCAATTGTATCTGCAGGTACCCCATTTCCTTGTGTAGCACTGTAGTATTAAGCAATTCAAACATCTTGATAGTTAATAGAGTGTAAACTTCTTCTTAATTTGGTTAAATACATGGTCAGCAAAGGCTATTTTACCAAACAAAGGAGAAGTTTACACTTAATCGTCCTAATTAACGCTCTGTCCTTGGAGCATTGTGCCGAGCCACTAGTTTTCTTAGTTGTATCCCTCTGCACACCCACGCCGACTTCGGTGCAGTGTCATTTGGCAGGCAGCACCTCCAGTACATCTTGCACAATTCAAACTTCTATGGTCCTTGCCTCTTCTCTGGACCTCTTACAACCTTACAGGATTTGCTCCACCCTTTTTCTATTCTGCATCTATAAAGTATAATGCACTTATATAAATCTAACTCAGTGTTTCCCAACCCCAGTCCTCAAGGCACCCCTACAGGTCATGTTTTCAGGATATCCAATAGTAAGTATAGGATATGAGACACTGACAATAATTACATCACCTGTCCAATACTGAGGAAATCCAGAAAACATGACCTGTTGGGGTGCCTTGAGGACTGGGGTTGGGAAACACAGATCTGACTTTCAAGCCTTCATTGATCACATGGCCAGAGCCCTGCACATAAAGCCTGCATTCCAATTCACAGAAGCCATACGGCTCCATCTATGTCCTGCCATAAACACTATGTCAGGAGCCATATGTAGAGCGATATGGAGCATTACTCCTAGGGGAGCATAGCTTTCTCCAAACAGCGTGCAGTGAAGCACGCCACTAAGGTATTTGCACACAATCCGATATAAATAACATCACTATGAGATCAAAGTCATACAAATATACAATATAGACCTTGTGCACTTAAAGGGGTTTTCCAGTGAGAATACTATTGATGACCTATTCATAAGATAGATCATCAATAGAGATGAGCGAGTATACTCGCTAAAGGCAATTGCTCGAGCGAGCATTGCCTTTAGCGAGTACCTGCCCGCTCGAGACTGAAGGTTCGGGTGCCGGCGGGGGAGAGCGGGGAGGAACAGAGGGGAGATCTCTCTCTCCCTCTCTCCCCCCGCTCCCTCCTGCTGACTGCCGCTACTCACCGCTCCCCCGCGCCGGCCCCCGAACCTTCAGTCTCGAGCGGGCAGGTGCTCGATAAAGGCAATGCTCGCTCGAGCAATTGCCTTTACCGAGTATACTCGCTCATCTCTAGTCATCAATAGTTAATCTACTGGGGTCTGTCGCTTGGGACCCCAATCGATCAGCTGAGCGGGTGCATGCTGTCAGTGCTGCAAATACACAGAGGTCGGAGTGGAAGTCTCTCATTGAAATCAACGTGTGCTGTGCCTGCAGTTACAAGCGCCGGCCACTACACACTTCTGCTCCGACCTCTGTGTAGGTCATAAGTATCATTCTCCATGGAAAAACCCTTTAAATGGGAGCCCTACTGCAACTCCATACAGAATATATCCAGAATATATCTGAGTGCAAGAGGTCGATAATCATTAACCAAAATAGAAACTCCTAATTTAGTAATTTGCTATTTAAATTTCGGGATTCATGCCTTGGTCATTCCTTTGCTATATAGGATATTCACTAGTCCAAACAGGTATCCCATCATATTGCATAAAGTGCTTTCCCGAGCCCGGGCTACTAAAAATTACAGCATAATGGCCTGGTAATGATATTTTTCCATTTTACTAATTAAACAGTTGAAAACCCCGTCGATGGAAGCTCATCATACTCCATTCTCTGTGTATTTTTTAGATTAATATGCAAGTGAAGGACGCTGTACTCAATGCTAACAATATCAGCTCCAACAAAAGCAGTGATGACTGACCGTTCAGAATAAGCACCACATTGCTTATTCATTAATTACATTTAATTAAACCCCTTCCATAATAGGAGATAAAGCATACAGCTGGCTACTTCAGCCTGGCACAGGGCTCATTGCATAGCTTGTTTACAGAGATATGCCAACAAGATTTATTTGGGATGTGAAGACAGCATCTCCACCGAGGGGCCTTTCATAAAGCCAGTATATCTCCATACCCGCGTCTATAAAAGATGAATAACGTACTCAAAGCAAATATTCTCTCCACCTGTCCTAGCCGGTTCACACATAAACTGTGATAAAGTGTTTGGGATCAATTGTAGAACGTCTACAGAAACTTTTCAGCTGTATATACGAATAAGGTCTGCAATACACTTGCCATTAATCCGTATTGCGACTGAGCGGTTTGAGCGCAACTCGCATTGAGTACTACACAGACACCTGTCCGTGTGCTGTCCGATATACAGACAGCTTGCTTATTTACATGCATTTACATATCCTAATTCTCGTCTGTGATACGGACAAGAATAGGACCCGCAGTGTGTAGAGCCCCATAGGCTGTAATGGGGCCGTATGCTGTCCGTGAATTAACCTGGACAGCACATAGATGCAAGTACACTATTATACCAGAGGCCTAAGGCTCAGTTCACATCTGTGTTAAGACTTCGGTCATAATTCTGTTTTTAAAGAAGATAAATGGAATCAAAAGGGAAATAACCTTTTGAATCTACTACAAAGAATGGAAATAGATACAATATAATAACAGAATCTTAGTGTCCTTTTACCGGGGCCAGTTGAAGAACAATCGATTGTCCCCATAGAGCTGGCTGTTCACATGGGGAGATTTGCAGACAACCAGCGAGCAATTTTATGTTTGCTGAAAATCAACAATCCATCAACAAACAATGTTTACTCGCTCACTGGCTGATCCCTGTTGGGCAAACAAACATTCGTGCCAAAGGGACTCTACCTTTTGACACGCACTGTTTACTGAATCACATAGAAAAGCTTCTCTTGCATTTAGGTAGGAAGAAAAAGATTAAGCCAATGAAGGTCTCCTATTGATCAATTTTTATTGTTTAAATTTAATATATCATTAGATTAATTGGGATAGTGTACTGAGAATGGTTGAGAGGTATTCACATTGTAGGTATCTATGATACAGTATATCCTGGGCATAGGCCACAAATGCCTGCAAGGTGTGGGTCCCACTTTGGAACCCCTAACAATTAGGGCTCGATCAGACCATCGTGTTTTACACACTGCTACAGCAGCGTGTAAAATCACGCTTCTATAGCAACCAATTGGTTGCTATGGAAGCGCTCACAGGGACCTTTTTAAAAGTGCAGAATCTGCGCTTCTAAAAAAGAATGGACAGCGAGTGCTGACTCGTTTGTCAGCTCCGTGGTGCGCACTGTCCAGGGTGCTTTCCATTGGCTCCTACGGGAGTCGTGAAAGCAAGCTGCCTGCACCATGGACATGTGGATGGGCTTCTCCATGGAGCTAGGGGCAGCCCATTGAAACGCAGAATTTCCTGCATGTCAGCAGTGTGGTTTACACGTTGCTTAGCAGCATGTAAACCAGTCGTCTGACTGTGGCCTTAGATAGAATAGGGGTCTATTGAAACAGAGTGACTTACCACTTATGAAAAAATAGTTACTGTTTAACACAGCAAATTGCAAAATAACTTCCCATACAGTATTGCATCATAGGACTTCCAAAAAATGCTCTGGATCATATAACTCATTACATTTTTTTCTGCAGTTTCACAGCCTTAGGGCATAAACACATGGCTATGATTTAGACGTGACGACACAAAACCATTGATGTCAATGGTTTCGTTTCGATTAGCGGAATTCTCATGTGTTAATACAACGTCCGAGAAAAGACAGGACTTGCCCGATCTTTCTCGCGTGTAGTTTATACAACGTGCGAGAAAGGTCCTGCCTTGTCTATCTTCCCGTTTTTTTTTTTTCAAACTCAATCGCAGAGTTTGAATCGTCTGAAAAAAATCAAGTTCCTGTGCAACTACGCTATATAGCAGCAAGCATAGTAGCGCATGGGCCCATCTGTTTAAGCCCTTAAGGCCTCATGTCCACGGGCTTTAAATCCGCAGAGTTTCTCCCGCACGCGGATCCGCGCCCCATAGGGATGCATTGGACACCCGCAGGTAGTTAAATACCTGCGGATGTCATTTTTCCCATCAGGCGCGGATCCGCGTGCGGGGGAAAAAATGGACATGCTGCATTTTCGTGCGGGTCTCCCGCGGGGACGGCTCCCGCAGGCTTCTATTGAAGTCTATGGAAGCCGTCCAGATCCGCGGGAGACCCGTACCAGAATTAAGCTCACCTGCTCCAGGCGATGCGGTTCTTCCCTTCTTCGCGGCCGGATCTTCTTTCTTCGGCCCGGCGTATGTGCCCGGCGCATGCGCGCGGCATGCTGCCGGCAAGCCGAGCACGTCGGCCGGGCTGAAGAAAGAAGATCCGGCCGCAAAGGAAGGAAGATCTGCAGCGTCTGGAGCAGGTGAGTTTATTCTGATTTTTAGGCCTCATGTCCGCGGGGCAGGAGGGACCCACTACGGATTCTACATGAAGAATCCGTGGCAGGCCTGATTTTCCCCGTGGACATGAGGCCTTAAGCTTCTGCACACAACCATGTTTGCGCAGGTATTTACACACGCAAATCTGCAGTATAGGGCCCATTGATTTTTAATGGGTTAGTTCTCATAAGCGCTTTTATAGCGTGCATTTTGCGCTCACAGGAAAAAGTAAAACCTGCTCTATTTTCCAGCGTACAAGTCTATGGGTGGTGCACTAATATGCAAGAGGAAGCATGCACAAAACGCAGGAAAAGTACACATCTGGAGCTCATTAGGCTTTAAATACCATGAAATCCACGTAAAGTGTGTGTCCTGCATACGTGTGAACTGGCCTTGTAGGTGTAGAAAGTACAGTACTGTGCGCAGACACACAGATTACGAAACTCTTCAAACCTCGTTCATGCACAAATATGCTGCGGCGAGCCTTTTTAGTGCTTTGCCTCGTATGAAGCCCCCTTCATTAATACATTCATTTTGTGTCGAGAAAAGGATAGTTTAATAATAAATGGTAGAATTTCCATCAATAACAAAAGTTTGTTCTCCATTGAACAGAAATGATGAATCCAGTATATAGTCAATGACATATAGACATTGTATTACCTGTTGGCTTGATTTCAGTGGAGTTAGATGTAGCATGGGTCAGGTTTAGTGTAGTAGGATTACCAGTAGTTAATACTGTGCTGGGAGTATTTGCAGGACGGTACTGAGCTGTAAGATAAATATTAATGATACGTGAATAACCTTTCAGAATGCCTTTATACACTCTTATGATTTGGCAGAAATAATCCTATCCATAAGTGACCTGATTCCAGGCCCCATCTCACAATAAGAATACGGCTTTGTACAGAAAAGAAAATTATAACTTTTGATGGTCAAACTTGCTCCGACTGCAAGATATTCTAGTGTGCAGGATAACATAATCCTTTTCCATGATAAAGGAAATAATAGTGTTGGCAGTAATGTCACCAAGTAGAGTTCACAATGGCAGAAAGTCATAAGTCTTAGATCTGGGAACAGTCTACGTTTTATCTGCTCCTCTACAGCATCTATAATCTAGCCTCCTCACTAGTATATAGTCTTTACAGAGTTGGATGCTGTACTCTTCACACTCACCCACTTTCTGGGTCCCGCATTGTCCGCCTGTGAAGTCTGCCTACCAGGCAAAAATCGGACTCCTTTTAGAGTCCCGTGTGCATGCTCTCCCGTACAAGTCAGCCGTTCAGTCTTCACAGGCAGACAACGCGGTAACCAGGAAGCGGGTGAGTATGAAAAGTACATCACCTGGCTCCGTCCCCTGCCCTAATAGCACCCTAACTTAGTTTGTGGTGCTTTAGGTAGGTGACAGGTTCCCTTTAAAAATAAGCAACGTTTAAGAGGGCTTGTCTTCTCTCCTGACTTTTCTGTGTTAGTAATTACTTGATTTTTCCATAAAACACAAAGCGGGATCATCTTTGTGAAGATTCCTTCTTTGTACTTCCTGGAAATAAGTGAATAAGTTGACATATAAGAGGGTCTGTCGCTACAGTCTAAGGGCTCATTGACACAAGGGAATTTGCGCAGCTAACTTACATGCGCAAAAAAACATGACTGTTAGAACCAATGGTCTCCTATGGAAACATTCAGACTAAGAAATTTTAAAAAATTTAAAAAATAAAAAATCGCACCTAAAAAGATGGGCCTTTTTTTTTCCTGACTGAATTTCCTGACCTATTTTTGTTGCGCAAAGCGCAGAAGCCTCCTTGGACTCCTATGGGGGACTATGCGAGCTGGCTGGCAAAGAGAGATGAAGGGATTCCCCAGCAGCAAGGATGGAGGGGTTTCCCTGCAGGGGAGATGGAGGGATTCCCCAGCAGCGCAGATGGAGGGACTCCCCAGCAGCGTGGATGTAGGGGTTCCCCTGCAGGATAGATGGAGGGATTCCCCCATGGTAGGGGAACCCCTCCATCTGTACTGCTGGGGAATCCCTCCATTTCCCCTGCAAGAGAACCCCTGCAGAGGAACCCCCTCATCCGTGCTGCTGGGGAATCCCTTCATTTCCCCTGCAGGAGAACCCCTCCATCCATGCTGGAATGAAGGGAGTCCCTAGCAATGTAGGGATGCCCCGGGGAGATGAATGGAAGCCTCGGAGGCTCTTCTTCATCTCTCTCTCTCCAGCAGTGCAGATTTTCAGCCCCTTCTGTTGGCTGTGGAAAGATCGCGGCTGAAGCTCAGGACTTCAGCGTATAAAAGTCATCCCTTTAAACGATTTTTTCTGCAGCTGGAGTTGCAATTTTTTTTTATGCAGCTAACAGCTGTGTAAATTCCACACCCGTGTGAATGAGCCCTAATACTTTCAGCACTAATTGGACTGTGTTCGATTATGCAGGGATATGGTCTTTTCTAGAGGTAACATGGCAGCATGGTAGCTGAGTGGTTATCACTGTTGCCTTGAAGTCTTGGTTTCAATTTGACCAAGGGCAACATTTCCATGGAGTTTGTGTGTTCTCCCAGTATTTGTGCGGGTTTCCTCCCACATTCCAAAAAAACATACTAATAGACGAATACAGACAAGCCAGTGCCAGAGTCAGCAGCTCACTCCCCTCTCTCCACTCATAGTCAGATACAAGTGATAGCATAACTGTACTTGGGGGCATGGCTCAATATAAGTGAAGAGAATCTGTGTACAGCGCTGTGGATTATGTATGTGCTATATAAATGAGTAAAATACAATAAATATTAACAGAGGGACATCATTTATATTCCCCATAAATAACCATTCTAGAGAATCTATTCGTCTAAGGCTGGGTTCACATGGGGCGGATTTGCCGCGGAAATTCCGTGCGGAATTTCACCGCGGCAAATCAGCATGCTGCCGCTAATCCCGGGATTAGCCAGCCATGTTGACGGTATTTCTCAGAAATCTCGTCCACATGGGACGGCAAATTCGCTGCGGCTAAGCCGGCAGAAGCAGCCGCTGCGGCGCGGATTTGCCGACAGCAGCATGTTCATTTTTTTTTCCCCGCTGCGGCCGCTGTCTCCTCTATGGGAGCATCGGCAGCAGCGGAAGTGCGAGCGGCCGGGCTGCTTCAAAACCGCCGCGGGTTTTGAAGCAGCGGTTCTCCCGGCGGAAATCTCATGGTTTTTCGCTGCGGCCAAACCGCGAGATTTCTATCGGGAATCCGCCCCATGTGGACCCAGCCTAAGTATTTACTAGAGCAGATATGTCAGAAGACCTGAGAGGTCTGATGATGGGGCTCATGGTTTGGTTTCAGTTAGTTAGTTTCTCCATGTCTCAATGTGTCTCTATTTCCTGATTTTAGCAAAACACAACATTAGAAGTCACGAAAGGAGAAACCAACACAAAATAGCAAGTAGTGGCCCCTGTGCAAAGCCTATAATCTTTGAAGCTTTCAATGCAAAATCTCTAAGGCGGTCCCCACCGACCATATGCCATTCATAATATTAGTGTCTTCTAACACAAGACCTCTTGGAGTGCCAGGGCTTTGGCGTGACAGCTAATTTTGAACCTCCTATAGATGTGACCGCACTTAGGTCATGACTTAAGAGCCTAGCACAGTAACAGTGCAAAGACCAATGGAAATGTCTGCACCTTAATGAATTTTCAATCTCTTGCTTGTAGTCAATATGCTCTACAGCTGCTGTTAAGTGACAGGTACAAGTAATTTACATGATCCATGCACAGCGAGTATGCCGGGCACAGTCAGCAGGAGCCATTGTAGCGTGAATGTCAATGTGTTTAGAGAAGAATTCTAACTTAAACCAAACACAATTACCATTGAGGGCTACTGTACATGATAGAAAACCTAACCGGTGACTCCCTCCATCACTGTCCTAGATCACAGAGAACAAGTAGACTGGAGACATATGAATATTGGTACATGCCCAGGTAAATAGGAACTGCTGGGTCAAGGCTGTAACTTTTCTATTGCACACAGCTTCTAGAATGCTGATCTTCTCTATTGTCGATGTACAGTAAAGGACCGCTGAAGGACAGACAGAGCTCAGCCAAGGAGAAGGTTTAACGTTCCTCTTCTTCTGCTACAGAGTAGTGAGGGAAGGCTATCAATTTTGTTTCTGTGTCCTTTAAGATGCCTTTTTCATGATTTTTGGCCATAAGGACACCACAAATTTTGGGGGATTTTCATCTCCACTTTATTATTTTTCCGTCGACACTGCCGTATGAGGTCTTGTTTTTGCGTGGCAAGCTGTAGTTTTTCTTGGTACAAATTTTTGGGTACATATAATGTATTGGAAAACTTTTCAATTTTTGGGGGGAAGAGCAGGGAGAGAAAACATGAATTCTTCCATTTCACACGGCCGACAAAGCTATGCGATTTTCTCACGTTGTGACAATGCAACAAATCGCATGTATGGAAAGCCCTTGCTTCCCTATAGGTTCCTTCACATTTGCGATGTTTTGTAGCGTGCGACATTGCAAATCAAAAACCTTGTGGTTTTCGCAATATGCCCGCAATTTGCCATGCTTTGTAGCCCATGCCTTCCTCTCTGCTGCATTGCATTGCATTAAGATGCAGTTTTTGTGCAGTGCGATTTAACTTTGACAGTTGGAAATCCTACTGTCAAAGCCCTAAACAAAGCCCTAGTTGCAGAAAAAAAACACATCAACTAGGAAGTGCTGTCAGCTCCATTGCATCTTCTCCCCGGTCTCCCGCAGTTGTCTTCAGGCATGTCTTCTGGCCGGGATTGGAAATTCCCCACCCCCCTCCAGGAAGCGCTGCCTCTGATTGGCTGAGCGCCTCTGATTGGCCAGGGCGCTCAGCTAATCAGAGGTCGCGCTTCCTGGAGGCGGGGATTTTCCAATCCCCGACCAGAAGACATACCTGAAAAACCGTGCCGGGGGTTGGGGAGAAGACACGGCAGAGCAGAATCACCGATGCGATATCGCTGCACCACAAAATCTCCGTATCACCGCGAGAAAACTTGGCGATATCGAGTCGACCGTGTGAAACAGGCCTTAATCATGTAGCATAAATGGCATAATAAATTTTTTCCTGTGGGTCGGTTCGATTACAGCAATACCCAAATTATTTTTTTAGGTTTCTCATTTTTGCACAATAACCCCCCCCCCCCCTTTTTTTAAAATATTTCTTTTTTTACATTGCTGCATTCAATGTCCTATAACGTTAATATTTTTCCATGGACGGAGCTCTGTGAGGACTTGTCTTTTGCACGATGAACTTAGTCTTCTTGGTACCATTATGGCATACATAGGGATTTTCTGATCACTTTTATTGCGTTATTTGGAAGGCAAAATGAACGAAAGCATCTTGCCCCCATTTTATTGTGTTTCTGTTAACATTTTTTTGCCATGTAGGATAAATAATGTGTTCAATTCATTGTACAGGTCATTAGAGATGCGATTATACCAAATATGTGTGTTATTTTAATATTTTTTTTAAGGGGACTTGAACCATAAAAGCTCTGATCGCTATGATGCATTGCAGTTCTCCTGTGCTGCAGTGCATTATCGCTCACAATAGAGAGAACAGTCCATGGCAGGCTCAGACACTAGTGTATGGTGTCCAGTTGCCATGCTAACCCATCGGCCCTTTACAATTACACTTCGGAGTGTCGATGACATTACAAAGGTAGTGCACTCCTTATGTGAACCCTTTTAAATGCCACCATGTACAATATTGATTGTGGCATGTAAGGGCTTAAGAGTATAGGCATCAGTGCCTCACAATCTAGTACCCCCTTGGACTGCAACCGAGGGGCCAGTTTCACCTCATTTTTTCTGGTTCTTTTCCAGTGTGGAACTTTCTGTTCCGTCATTGTTCGTTTTTCTTTGCCTGTATTTTTGTGAGGCTCAAAACGATTTTAAACGTATCTATTATTAAAAGTTATATTTTAGGGGATACACTCAGTGAATATTTTGTCAAAAAAGTTTCTTCTCTCGTATCCCTCTGCCTCTGTGAATTAAGTAGTAAACTGTACACTTAACCCTTTCCAATCCACTGATTGACGTCTTAAAACGTTATGATTTAGGGTTGTACAGCTCCGATGTTGGAAGACGCCCGTCATGGTTCTTTTACTGTATTTTGCGAGCCTCTCTGCTGTCGGAGCCTGACCAACGTGTCACCTCATGCAGTACTGGCTTTAGTCAGCAGATAGCGCTATTGTATAACATCAGAAAAAGAGTAAGCCCCCTAGGAAAACCAGGATGCAAATTGCATTGGAAAGGGTTAAAGGGGTTATCCAGATTTTTGAAATTGATAGGCTGTCCTTGGGAAATCAGTTTTTAAAACCCAGCTATTTTCCTATAAAACAGACACAGGTTTTAACTTACCAGTTGTGTTCCTCCCTTTTGTTGTTGCTTCAGTTCCATTCTTTGTTTGATTATCTGTTGGATGTAGAATAACAGTGTTATTGTTTTTGTAACATCTGGACAATGCATCTAAAAAGCAAATTAAGCGAAATGTAACGAAGTGATGTCCCCATATTTAGTAGCATAATAAATGCAGTGTTTATTTACACAAGCTGTACGTGTTTATGAACATTAGAAAGGTTTCACTTAAAGCACAGGTGTCAAACACAAGGCCCGCCGTCTCAATTTTCTGTGGCCCGCCGGCTATGCAGTAAGTTCCCTCAC
Source organism: Eleutherodactylus coqui (assembly GCF_035609145.1). Taxonomy (NCBI): domain Eukaryota; kingdom Metazoa; phylum Chordata; class Amphibia; order Anura; family Eleutherodactylidae; genus Eleutherodactylus; species Eleutherodactylus coqui. The sequence goes on along the minus strand of NC_089843.1, from coordinate 167,072,852 downwards.
TCCTCCGTGCTGCTGTCAGTAGATGATCTTCTCTCGGCTTGTTCTGTCTAGTGCAGACAGTAATAGAGGAGTGCCGATAGCAGACTGACAACGGCCGCGGAGGAGGGAAGAAGAGTGCAGAGTGCATGATCTCTGGAGGGACGAGAGCAACGCTGAGGAGGAGCAGCTGCAGGGTGGGATCTGTGTGTGTATATGTGTGTGTCTGTCTGTGTGTGTATGTGTATGTATGTGTGTAATGCGCAGAATGGAGTGCGTGTGTAATGCGCAGAATGGAGTGCGTGTGTAATGCGCAGAATCGTGTGCGGGTGTAATGCGCAGAATGGAGTGCGTGTGTAATGCGCAGAATGGAGTGCGTGTGTAATGCGCAGAATGAAGTGCGTGTGTATGCGCAGAATGGTGTGCGTGTGTAATGCGCAGAATGGAGCGCGTGTGTAATGCGCAGAATGGAGTGCGTGTGTATTGTGCAGAATGGAGTGCGTGTGTATTGTGCAGAATGGAGTGCGTGTGTATTGTGCAGAATGGAGTGCGTGTGTATTGTGCAGAATGGAGTGCGTGTGTATTGTGCAGAAGGGAGTGCGTGTGTATCGCGCAGAATGGAGTGCGTGTGTATCGCGCAGAATGGAGTGCGTGTGTATCGCGCAGAATGGAGTGCGTGTGTATCGCGCAGAATGGAGTGCGTGTGTATCGCGCAGAATGGAGTGCGTGTGTATCGCGCAGAATGGAGTGCGTGTGTATCGCGCAGAATGGAGTGCGTGTGTATCGCGCAGAATGGAGTGCGTGTGTATCGCGCAGAATGGAGTGCGTGTGTATCGCGCAGAATGGAGTGCGTGTGTATCGCGCAGAATGGAGTGCGTGTGTATCGCGCAGAATGGAGTGCGTGTGTATCGCGCAGAATGGAGTGCGTGTGTATCGCGCAGAATGGAGTGCGTGTGTATCGCGCAGAATGGAGTGCGTGTGTATCGCGCAGAATGGAGTGCGTGTGTATCGCGCAGAATGGAGTGCGTGTGTATCGCGCAGAATGGAGTGCGTGTGTATCGCGCAGAATGGAGTGCGTGTGTATCGCGCAGAATGGAGTGCGTGTGTATCGCGCAGAATGGAGTGCGTGTGTATCGCGCAGAATGGAGTGCGTGTGTATGCGCAGAATGGAGTGCGTGTGTATTGCGCAGAATGGAGTGCGTGTGTATTGCGCAGAATGGAGTGCGTGTGTATTGCGCAGAATGGAGTGCGTGTGTATTGCGCAGAATGGAGTGCGTGTGTATTGCGCAGAATGGAGTGCGTGTGTATTGCGCAGAATGGAGTGCGTGTGTATTGCGCAGAATGGAGTGCGTGTGTATGCGCAGAATGGAGCGCGTGTGTATGCGCAGAATGGAGCGCGTGTGTAATGCGCAGAATGGAGCGCGTGTGTAATGCGCAGAATGGAGCGCGTGTGTAATGCGCAGAATGGAGCGCGTGTGTAATGCGCAGAATGGAGCGCGTGTGTAATGCGCAGAATGGTGTGCGTCATTGGTCACTATGGGGGACCTTATTACCAATCGGGCCACTGTGGGATTCACTTTTACTGTCTTACAATTAGAATTGGCCCTTTGAAGGCAACCATAAGGCTGATGTGGCCCTCGGTGAAAATGAGTTTGACACCCCTGACTTAAAGGGGTTGTCCCGCGAAACAAAGTTGGGGTATACACTTCTATATGGTCATATTAATGCACTTTGTAATATACATCGTGCATTAAATATGAGCCATACAGAAGTTATTCACTTACCTGCTCCGTTGCTGGCGTCCCCGTCTCCATGGTGCCGTCTAATTTTCAGCGTCTAATCGCCCGATTAGACGCGCTTGCGCAGTCCGGTCTTCTCCGTGTTGAATGGGGCTGCTCGTGCTGGAGAGCGCTCCTCGTAGCTCCGCCCCGTCACGTGTGCCGATTCCAGCCAATCAGGAGGCTGGAATCGGCAATGGACCGCACAGAAGACCTGCGGTCCACCGAGGGTGAAGATCCCGGCGGCCATCTTCGCAAGGTAAGTAAGAAGTCACCGGAGCGCGGGGATTCGGGTAAGTACTATCCGGTTTTTTTTTTCAACACATGCATCGGGTTTGTCTCGCGCCGAACAGGGGGGCTATTGAAAAAAAAAAACCCCCGTTTCGGCGCGGGACAACCCCTTTAAAGAATGAGTGCATAAAACATCTTACCAGAAGGTCTGATGCTTGAGAGAGTTGGTACAGGGGCTGGAGTTGAGTCATTCACTGCAAATCAACACATTTCATTATTTGCTTTATGAACATGGTAACAATAACTTACATGAACATTTTATGTAAGAGATCTTAAAGTACAGTCACTTGTATCTGACTATGAGTGGAGAGAGGGGAGTGAGCTGCTGACTCTGGCATTGGCTTGTCTCCACAAGAACATAAGGCAGCCTGATCAGTCTCTTCCCTGACATCTGCTGGTGGGGGTGAGCTGTATAGCCCTCATACACATTATATGATTGACTGGTTTGACCAATATATCTAATCTGTATGGCCCAGCTCTAGTTAACAAAACTCAAAAAGACACTTATGAATGACATTAGTATAAAAGGCCCCCATCAAAATATTTCTATGCTGTTATCTCAGTAGTTATAGCTCTAGATACCATTAGATATATATATAAAAGAGGACTGTCCTTTTAAATAGTGATTTTTATTGATGGCTGTTCTGTAAATTGGACCATCTTATAGATCAGATCACTACTGGTCTCTTGTTAACATAGAAACATAGAAGACAGACAGCAGAAGACTACCACATGGTCCATCTAGTCTGCCCTATTACTTCCCTTTTATTTCTTTCTTAGGCTTCACAAATGCTTATCTCAGACAGGCTTACAGTTACTGCTGATTTTAAATCATATCTGCTGCTGAATCAATTTGCTTCAAACATCTACTAATCTGAACATAAAAAATGGTTCTGGAATGACCATTGTATGTTGAAAATATGCAAATAAGGGAGATGGAATAAATCCTCCACAGTGCCACCTATTGAAAGGCAGCATTCCTTCGAGTCAAAGTGGGACTTTTTATACAAGTCTTGTTACAATGACTGGGAATCAAAAGCAAAGCCAGACTCCATGTACATACAGCTGTTTCCGGGTTATTGCCCTTCATCAGTGTACAGTAGGAGTCTGGCTTTTGCTAGTGAGAGGCCTGGGACAGGGGTCAGAAACGCTCTTTTCTCCTTAGGGAGAGCAACTATATGCTTTTAATTCCCAGTCATTGTAACAAGACTTGTATAAAAAGTCCCACTTTGACTCGAAGGAATGCTGCCTTTCAATAGGTGGCACTGTGGAGGATTTATTCCATCTCCCTTATTTGCATATTACCCAGAGGAGCGTGCGTGGCCATTTGAGTCTCCTCACTTAGTTTATAGTATATAGTTGCTCTCCCTAAGGAGAAAAGGACGTTGAAAATATGGTATGTTCAAACCATATTCTATAGGAAAATGGCAATTGGTTCTGAAGCTTCCAAAAAGGTAAATCAAAAGTAATACAGAATGAAGATTAGCCCTGGAATACTACCCTGGGTCAAATGTCACCCTGTCAAATTTTCAAACTAGTGCCACCAGAGGCCATTAATTTCATTTCTTCTATTACAACATAACTGTAATGAATTCTTATACGTACGATGATATATTTGACAAATCTTCTTCAACTACTTTTGAAAAATGAAGGTGTAGTATTACCGTCTGTCCGGGAAGGTGTAGTATTGTAGGGTTAAAGAAAAGTAAAGGGGTATTCCGGCTACACAAAGTTTCTGTCAAATGAATGATAATCCAAAGTTATTGAAGTTTGCAATGCTGTTCGGTTTTGGATTTTGCATCTACCACTCTATAAACCATCATCTTCTCCTGGCACCTCAGAAGTGTTATTCACAGGTTGCCTTGGATATGACCTGCAGGCATTCCAGCGCTACAGGTTGGACTTGCTCAGTAGGAAGAAACAGGGATGTTTTTTTTTCTTCAGCTGGGCAGCGCTTAGTGGGGATGTGCACAGGAAGGTAGTACAGAGCGGAGAATTGGTAGAAATGTAGTTTTAAAGTGCATATCGGCAGGGTTGAGTCAGCCATCTTGGAAATGGTGATGCAGGGAAAAATCAGAAATGGAGGAGAGGATAAGGTGGTAATAGCTGCTCAATTTATACCCATAACCAGTGCTCACTTTCAATATTAAGGGCAAGTAGAAGTCGTTTTTAACTGCTTCTGCCTTCTCCTTTCCAGGCTACATAGTGCTCAATGAGTGCTCTGTACTAAAAAGTGACAGCAGAAGTGTTAGTTCCGCTAAAGTGATCATGTGATCGTCGGGTTCCTTGTGTCTCAGCAGAGCTGCAGGGTCCTAGTAGACCCAGAGTAGCTCTGTTAGTGACGTCTGTCATTATGGGGGAATGTTTATCCCCGTAACTGGGGCTCCTATGGATGCTGCTGCTATGGATGCCCCAGCTTCAATGGGAAAAGTGTGAAATAAAAAAAAAAAGCATGTGAATGATCCCCAGAGCCCTTATATTACATCATAGGGGACACAGATGGTTAAAAAAAAATTACAAAAATAAGCTAAAAAAATTACTGAATAAAAAAATAAATTATAATATATATATATATATATATATATATATATATATATATATATAAATGGTCCACCGCCAACGCCAACCAAAAGCTTCACTACATGCAATCTGTAAAAAATTATATATCAAAATGTCCAAAACAAAATGTAGAACCCATTCCCATACTTCATTTTAGTGGAAATATACTAGTTTTAAAAATAAACAACTATAAATTGAAATCACTTTTTTTTTAGCTTTTTACTTTTAAAAGTCAGTGAAAAAAACATAAAAGATAGCCCTATAGGTCACTGAAAAAATAGCAAAAATAATTTTGGTAGCTGAAAAAAATAGGGCAGTTAAACTACCACATGGGTAAAATACCTAAAAAGTGTCTGGTCCTTAAGGTACAAAACAGCCTAGTCCTTAAGGGGTTAAAGGGGTTATTGTATGAACCAAGTTAAAAACACCCTGTAGTCACTAACATAAATCTAAAGCTAATATTCTTCAAACTGCTTCTCCGAACTAATTTGCATCCTTTGTAGTGCAGTTAATCATCCTGCTCTTGTTCCATTCCAGTCCTGTGGGCAGTCAGCAGTGTGACCTCATGAAACCCTGCTGCCATTCCTTTTCCCAGGAGTGCAGTGAGGTTCACTACTAAATCTATGCACAGCAGTGAGCTGGAACTGAGGGAAGGGTAGTGACTGCCCATACTATCCACTTCTACACAAGGAAGATGTTGGACACATCGGGCAAAACATAGTAACATAGTATGTTAGGCTAAAGGGAGACAATGTCCATCTAGTTCAGCCTGTGTCCACCCCACCCCCACCCCCCATCGTTGATCCAGAAGAAGGCAAAAAAAACCAACAATGAGGTAGAAGCCAATTAACCCATTTGGGGGGAAAAAATCCTTCCCGACTCCATAATGGCAGTCAGAATAGTCCCTGGATCAACGTTTGAAAGTTCCTACCTGTATCTGAGACCCGGATCAACAACTCGCTGGTCACCTAATGTCTATATCTAAAAAGACGTCTACTCCCCTCTTAAACTCCTCTATCTATTTTGTCCCGCCCCTCCCCCGCTGGCCGCTCCATGAACCAGCCTGCTCTGATAGCACAGGGACGAGTGTTGGGCATCGTTTGCCCAACATTCGGCCCGTGTAAATGGACCTTTAACCGTCTTTTTTCCAGGGTGAATAATCACAATTTTGATAGCCTCTCTGGGTATTCCAGTCCTCACATTCTGTTTATTAATTTAGTTGCCCATCTTTGAATCCCCTTAAGTAGTGCAATGTCTTTCCTGAGCAGCAGTGTCCAGAACTATACACAGTATTCCATGTGGGGCCTGACAAGTGCCTTATATAGTGGAAGAATAATGTTCTCGTCCTTCGCCCCTATACCTCTTTTAATGCACCGCAAGACTATATTTGCTTTTGCAGCAGCTGACTGGCATTGATTACAGTCAACTTGTACCCCCCAGGTCATTTTCCATATGACTTTTACCTAGCAGTACCCTGCTTATTGTGTATTGGTGACATCCGTTTCTCCTGCCCATGTGCATAACCTTACATTTATCAACATTGAACTTCGTTTGCCATTTTTCTGCCCAAGCCCCCAGCTTATCTAGGTCATTTGCAGCCGTACGTTGTCCTCCTTTGTATTAATTATTTTGTATAATTTCGTATCGTCTGCAAATATTGATATTTTACTGTGCAGCCCCTCTATCAGGTCATTGATAAATATATTGAACAGAATGGGGCCCAATACTGAACCCTGAGGCACCCCACTAGCAACGGTGGCCCAATCAGAGTATGAACTATTTATTACCACCCTCTGCTTTCTGAGCCAATTCTTTACCCAGATACACACGTTTTCCGCCCAGTCCGAGCTGCCTCATTTTATATATTAACCTATTATGCGCCACAGTGACAAATGCTTTAGAAAAATCTAGATATATGGAATTAATAGACTCTCCCAGGTCCAGCTTAGAACTTACTTCATTGTAGAAGCTGATCAAATTGGTCTGACATGATCGACCCCTCATGAACCCATGCTGGTGAGGAGTTATACCATTGTTTTCCTTGGGATATTCCAGGATGGCATTTTTCAGAAACCCCTTGAATATTTCTCCAATTATTGAAGTGAGACTTTCCGGCCTGCAGTCACCAGGCTCCCTTTTTGACCCCTTTTTGCATATTGTAACCACATTGGCAATACACCAATCCAGTGGTACAACCCCGGTCTAAATAGTGTCCCTAAGTATCAGAAATAGTGGTCTATCACGTCACTTAGTTCCCTTAGAGCCCTTGGGTGTATTCCATGTGTGCCCGGTTATTTTTTCGATTTAAATCTTTTTTTTAACCGTCTCTGCACTTCCTCCTGAGTTAGGCAGGTGATATTTTTCTTTCGAGAATACACTTGAGAAAAAACTATTTAATAGATTCACCTACCCACATCATCATCTATGATTTCTCCTTCATTATTTGTTAAAGGGCCAGTGCTCTCATTGCAAATGGTTTTACCATTTATATAATTAAAAAACTGTTTAGGGTTATTTTTGCTCTCTTTGGCAATCAGTTTTTCTGCCTCCTCCTTTGCAGTATTTATCTTTTCCTCACATAATTTGTTCCTTTCCCTGTATATTTTAGCGCCTCTTCGCTGCCTTCTTGCTTTAGTAATTTAAACGTTTTCTTTTTTCGTTTATTGCCTCTCTTACAGTCTTGTCAAGCCACATTGGTTTTCTTCTACTTGTAGTTCTTTTATTTTTAAAGTGTATGAACTGCTTGCATGAAGTAATTAGGATGTTTTTAAACTTTTCCCATTTGTCGCCTGTACTAATTTTTTTGAGGATGTTGTCCCAATTAGTGTTACTGATAGTAGTTCTAAGCTGATCAAATTTTGTCTTACTAAAGTTCAGTTTTTTTGTCGCTCTCTGATAAGGTTTCTTATTGAATGACAGCTGGATATTAATTATATTGTGGTCACTATTTCCCTCAAGTGTCCTCAAACCTCATGATTCTGTCAGGTTTGTTAGTTGATAATAAGTCCAGGATGGCTCTTCCTCTAGTTGGCCCCTGTACAAGTTGGGTAAGGTAGTTATTAGAGATGAGCGAACGTACTCGTCCGAGCTTGATGCTCGCTCGAGTATTAGGGTACTCGAGCTACTCGTTACTCAAGACGAGCACCACGCGGTACTCGAGTCAATTCCATTTCCTTCCCTGCATGTTTAGCGCCATTTTCTGGCCAATAGACATGCAGGGAAGGCATAACAACTTCCTCCTGTGACGTTCCAGCCCTATCCCACCCCCCTGCAGTGAGTGGCTGGCGAGATCAAGTGACCACCGAGTACTTAAAGCAGTCCCGCCCGCTGCTCACCTCAGACACACGCTGGCAGAGATTAGGAAGAGTGCTGCTGCTGCTATAGGGAGAGTGTTAGCTTCTTCAAGAACCCCAACGGTCCTTCTTAGGGCCACATCTGCTCATGTGCATTACTGTTGTGGCTGCTGGGAGCAGTTTTGCACCAAAATTTTTTTTTTCATCTTGGGCTGTGCAGGCCATTACAGCTATAGAGTTCTCAGTCTGTAGTCAATTATAGGGCATAGGTGTATAGAGTATAGGGGCAGTACTGGTCAGGCAAGGACAGTGGTAGTGTACAATCCTGTCAACAAGTACCCCAACGATCCTTCTTAGGGCTACCTCTGACCGTGTGCATTAATGTTGTGGCAGCTGGGAGCAGTTTTGCACTTTTTAATTTTTTTCATCTTGGGCTCTGCAGACTATTCCATTGTCAGTCTGCAGCCAATTATGCAGAGTATAGGGGCAGTACAGGTCAGGCAGGGACAGTGGTAGTGTAGAATCCTGTCAACAAGTACCCCAAAAAAGCTCCTCCTTGGGGCTACCTGTGAGCGTGTGCATTACTGTTGTAGTGGCTCACTATTAGCCAGCTAGGCCTTTCTGCAGCCCAGCGTATAATTTTTTCAGTCTACAGTGTGCGTTACATAATCGCTGTGACCCTCCAAGTGCAGGCCAATAATTGTCTAATTTTTTACACCGCTCTGTGCGTCCCGTCAACTTCACGCACAGCATACGCCCACAGCCGCTGATAGAGGGAAAGACATATACACGCTATCTAGGCTGCTGTTTTTTGTTTTTTTTTTAAAAACTAAAAAAACATTCCTCCTTAAGGCTACCTGTGAGCGTGTGCATTACTGTTGTAGTGGCTCACTATTAGCCAGCTAGGCCTTTTTGCAGCCTAGCGTATAATTTTTTGCGGACTGCAGTGTGCGTAACATAACCGCTGTCAGCCTCCAACTGCACACCACTAATTGCATAATTATAAAAGCACTCTTTTGCATCACCGGGAAAACGGCGCATTTATCTTTGTCAATCTGTCTCTGATATTAGTCCTCCTCCTGCTACTCCTCCTCTAGAAACAACATGTCATCGCGCTGAACGGCCAATTTTTCTGCGGCCCAAAAGGCTCATCTACATCTACCAATGTTTTTACAATTTTTCAAAAGTATTGAGACTGTTACATGAACCAATTTTTTCAACAGGTCTGCCTCCAGGCTCTGTTACAAATTAAAGGGGTTGTCCCGCGGCAGCAAGTGGGTCTATACACTTCTGTATGGCCATAATAATGCACTTTGTAATGTACATTGTGCATTAATTATGAGCCATACAGAAGTTATAAAAAGTTTTATACTTACCTGCTCTGTTGCTGGCGTCCTCGTTCCCATGGAGCCGACTAATTTTCGCCCTCCGATGGCCAAATTAGCCGCGCTTGCGCAGTCCGGGTCTTCTGCAGTCTTCTATGGGGCCGCTCGTGTAGAATGCCGGCTCCGTGTAGCTCCGCCCCGTCACGTGCCGATTCCAGCCAATCAGGAGGCTGGAATCGGCAATGGACCGCACAGAAGCCCTGCGGTCCACGGAGACAGAGGATCCCGGCGGCCATCTTCAGCAGGTAAGTATGAAGACGCCGGACCACCGGGATTCAGGCAAGCGCTGTGCGGGTTGTTTTTTTAACCCCTGCATCGGGGTTGTCTCGCGCCGAACGGGGGGGGGGGGGGGGGGGTTAAAAAAAAAAAAAAACCGTTTCGGCGCGGGACAACCCCTTTAAGCAACAGTGAGCTGTATCTTTAAAAAAAAAAAACGTTTATGGGTTTCACCTGCCCTCTCGGTTGATAAATTTTTCAGAGGTACACTTGTACTCTTGGTACACTAATCTTTCTGGCCCACGCCTACACTCTTATCCAACTAATTTTTCCGGCCTTCGCCTACGCTCATGGTATCCCAATGTTTCAGAGGTTGGCCTATACTATTACTACAAAAATTTTACTGGGGTCTGCCTGCCTGCCTATACTTCTGCTATGAGAAAGTTACAGGGGTCTGCCTATACTGCTGCCACTTACATGTTACAGGGGTCTGCCTATACTCCTGCCACTTGAATGTTACAGGGGTCTGCCTATACTTCTGCTACAGAAATGTTACTGGGATCTGTCTATATAGTGTTGCTACTGAAATGATACAGGGGTCTGCGTATACTTCTGCTACAAAAATGTTACTGGGGTCTGCCTATGCTTCTGCTACACTAATGTTTCAGGGGTCTGCTTATACTGCTGCTATAGAAATGTTACAGGGGTCTGCCTATATTGCTGCTACAGAAACGTTACTGGGGTCTGCCTATACTGCTACTACAGAAATGTTACTCGGCTCTGTCTATACTGTTACAACAGAAATGTTGCTGGGGTCTGTCTATACTGTTACTACTGAAATGTTACAAATACTGGCCTCTGCCTGTACTGCTGCTGCTGAAATGTTACAGGGGTCTGCATATACTGCTGCTACTGAAATGTTACAGGGGTCTGCCAATACTGCTGCTACATAAATGTTACAGGGGTCTGCCTATACTGCTGCCACAAGGATGTTACTGGGGTTTGCCTGTACTTCTGCTACAGAAATGTTACTGGGAACTGTCTATAGTGTTACTACAGAAATGTTACAGGGGTCTGCCTATACTGCTGCCACGTCAATGTTACAGGGGTCTGCCTACACTGCTGCTACAGAAATGTTACTGGGGTCTGCCTATACTGTTACTACTGATATGTTACAAATACTGGGCTCTGCCTATACTGCTGCTACACAAATGTTACTAGGGGGTCTGCGTATACTTCTGCTACTAATATGTTACTGGGGTCTGCCTATACTTCTGGCACGTAAATGTTACAGGGGTCTGCCTATACTTCTGCTAATGAAATGTTAATGGAGTCTGTCTATACTGCTGCCACTTACATGTTACAGGGGTCTGCCTATACTCCTGCCACTTGAATGTTACAGGGGTCTGCCTATACTTCTGCTACATAAATGTTACTGGGGTCTGCGTATACTTCTGCTACAAAAATGTTACTGGGGTCTGCCTATGCTTCTGCTACACTAATGTTTCAGGGGTCTGCTTATACTGCTGCTATAGAAATGTTACAGGGGTCTGCCTATGCTGCTGCTACAGAAACGTTACTGGGGTCTGTCTATACTGTTACAACAGAAATGTTGCTGGGGTCTGTCTATACTGTTACTACTGAAATGTTACAAATACTGGGCTCTGCCTGTACTGCTGCTACTGAAATGTTACAGGGGTCTGCTTATACTGCTGCTACTGAAATGTTACAGGGGTCTGCCAATACTGCTGCTACATAAATGTTACAGGGGTCTGCCTATACTGCTGCCACAAGGATGTTACTGGGGTTTGCCTGTACTTCTGCTACAAAAATGTTACTGGGATCTGTCTATAGTGTTACTACAGAAATGTTACAGGGGTCTGCCTATACTGCTGCCACGTCAATGTTACAGGGGTCTGCCTACACTGCTGCTACAGAAATGTTACTGGGGTCTGCCTATACTGTTACTACTGATATGTTACAAATACTGGGCTCTGCCTATACTGCTGCTGAACAAATGTTACTAGGGGGTCTGCGTATACTTCTGCTACTAATATGTTACTGGGGTCTGCCTATACTTCTGGCACGTAAATGTTACAGGGGTCTGCCTATACTTCTGCTAATGAAATGTTAATGGAGTCTGTCTGTACTGTTACTACAGAAATGTTACTGGGGTCTCCCTAGACTTCTGCAACATAACTGTTACTGGGGTCAGCTTATACCTTTGCTACAGGAATATTACAGGGGTCTGTGTATATTATGGGTGCACCAAGTCTTCCCATCGCGGTGTTCTACCGGTCTGGCCAAAAAAAAACCCCAGACTGACTAGGGCATGGCGTGTGGGCCGCAGCCAACATGTATTCCCTCTCACGTAACCTCAGCTATCCGGGGCACTGCAATGGAATTTCTTTCTGTACCGTCTGTGTGTTCCTGCTAGCCACCCATGCTGCGGGTGCACACAGACTTGCCATAGCGGAGTTGTACCTGCCTGGCACTTTTAAAAATAACCCTGAATGTCTAAGACATGGCGTGTGGGCTGCAGCCAACATGTATTCCCTCTCACGTAACCTCAGCTATCCGGGGCACTGCAATGGTATTTCTTTCTGTACCGTCTGTGTGTTCCTGCTAGCCACCCATGCTGTGGGTGCACAGAGACTTGCCATAGCGGAGTTGTACCTGTCTGTCCCCAAAACACTGACAGACTTGGGTAGGGTGCAGAGTGCAGATGGTTTACCCCTAGCGTTGTCGATGAGGTATCCGACACCCAAACAGAATGAGTAGTGTGTGGACACATGGAGTCCCCATTGCTATGTCACTCGCAGCATCTTGGGCCACACAAGGTGTTTGCTGTGACAGAGGCTGACCCAGGGCCCGCTCACATACTGCCCACACCTAGTATTGCTGCATTGTGGAGATGTGAAGAAGTGCTGGGCTGGCAGCGGGCTCCCCTTTATGCCCACGGTTGCAGCTCCTGACGGAGGTGGCAAAGGATTGGAATGAAGATGGAACGTCAATCTATTATCAATTCTCAACAGCATTGTGGGCTATCACCCCCCCTTTCAAAGAGGGTCGCTGCCTGGCCCTGCCAACCCACTGTAGTGTGTGGCTCCGGTTCCTCCTCTTGGCAGACGCACTTATAAATAGACATGAGGGTGGTGTGGCATCAGGCCAGCTGAGGGCTGAGCAGGGGCACTTTTGTGTGCGCTGCGGATGCAGGGCAGTGCGGGGGGTTGGGCAGCATGTAACCCAGGAGAAGAGGCAGCGGTGTGTCCCGCAGGCAGTGATTGTGCTTGGTTGGAGGTAGTGTGGTGCTTAGCTAAGGTTTGCCTTGCTAATGAGGGTTTGTCCGAAGTAAAAATTGTTAGTGGGGGGCCCACTCTTGCCGCTATTGTGGCTTAATAGTGGGACCTGGGAACCTGAGATGCAGCCCTGCATGTTGCCCCTCGCCTGCCCTATCCGTTTCTGTGTCGTTTCCATCACTTTCGTAGGTTTTGCAGATTTGCACTAATGAAAACCTTAGCGAGCATCGGCCATATACAAAAATGCTCGAGTCGCCCATTGACTTCAATGGGGTTCGTTACTCGAAACGAACCCTCGAGCACCGCGGAAAGCTGGACTCGAGCAACGAGCACCCGAGCATTTTGGTGCTCGCTTATCTGTAGTAGTTATATTTAATTGTTTTCAAGAATTGAAAACCTTGTGAGATTCGAAGATTTCATTTTCCAATATTATATTTGGATAATTAAAGTTTCCTATAATACTTCATTGCGGTTTGACACCTCTTCTATTTGCCTTATTAACAAATTTTAAGTTTCTTCTTTTATTTTTGGTGGCCTATAGAAATCCTAAATCAAGATTTTGTTATTTTTCCTTCCCTGTATTTCTACCCACAGAGATTCCACGTGTTCATCTCCTACACCTATATCTTCCCGTAGCCTTGGCATTAAGTAGGATTTAACGTACAGACATACCCCTTCCCCTTTCTGTTTACCACGGTCTCTTCTGAAGAGATTGTAACCCTGTAAATTCACCCCCCAATCGCACTTATCATCAAGCCATGTTTCAGTTATTCCTATTATGTCGTAATTTTCTTCACACATTCTTGCTTCAAGCTCACCCACTTTACTGATCAGACTTCTTGCATTTGTTGTCATACAATTTATATGGTTGTTGTTATTCTTTGCATTCATTATGCTACTTATGGTCCTACTACCTGTTCTATCCGTTCTAGCTGCACTAACCCCTCCCCCTATTTGACTCCCATTCCCAATACTTGATCCCAGGTCACTGTCTACACTGTCTTCCCCCCCTATTACTCTTTTTGCCCTCCTACCAGTCCCTAGTTTAAACACTCCTGAAACCTTCTAGCCATCTTATCCCCCAGCATAGCTGCATTCTCTCCATTGAGATGCAGCCCATCCCTATAGTAGAGCCTGTAGCCAACAGCAAAGTCAGCCGAGTTCTCCAGGAACTTAAACCCCTCCTTCCTGCACCAACTCTGGAGCCACTTGTTTACCTTCCTAAGCTCTCACTGCCTTTCTGGTGTGGCTCAGGGTACAGTTAGTATTTCTAAAAAAACTACCTAGAGGTCCTTGCCCTAAGCTTAAATCCTAGGTCCCTGAAATCGTTTTTGAGGGTCCTCCATTGGCACCAACGACAAAGTTAGTGGTCAATGTGCACCATGAATGTTGGATTCTCACCAGCCCCAACCAGTAATCTGTCAACCCAATCCACCATGTGTCGAAGACAACACACTGTTCAACGATTCAGGTCTTTGTGGCAGATTGCCCTATCTGTCCCCATTATAATTGCATAGCCCAACACTAGGACCTGTCTAGTCTGCCTTGTGCTCCCCTTCCCCTTCTTACTGGAGCAGTCATCTCCCTGGCATTTAGAGGGCATGTCATGCTGCAGCGGTGCTGACACTGTAATGGCATTCCCCTCATCTGCCAACTTTGCAAACCCATTGGGGTGTGTCAGTTCAGGATTCCCTTTACCCCTTCTAACTGTCACCCAGCTAGCTGCCTGCTTGTCCTGCCCTTCCGAGCTACCGTCCTCCCCGGCATCTACCCCGATGAGTGCCTGCTCAGTGAGCAGAAAACACCTTTCTATATCGTCAATGTATCTCTGTGTGACCAGTCGCTCATTTAAACTCAGGATCTGGGCTTCCAAATGTGCGATGTTCATGCATCTTGCGCAACAGTATGCACCCTCGATCAGCTGATCAAGGACCGCATACATTGCACAAGTAGCGCACTAAAGGCATTGTCAAGCATGGAGCTCACTCTAGTGGGGATCTACAAATTTGCTTGCAGAAGTACCGGAAATCAACTACATCGCAACCACTCACGTGCCTCTGCCCGTTCGCAACCACTCACATGCCTCTGCCCGTTCGCAACCACTCACATGCCTCTGCCCGTTCGCACGAACTCACATGCTTCTACCCATTCGCAACCTCTCACGTGTCTCTGCGTATTCGCAACCTTTCACGTGCCTCTGCACATTCGCAACCTCTTATGTGCCTCTGCCCATTCGCAACCTCTTACGTGCCTCTGCCCATTCGCAACCTCTTATGTGCCTCTGCCCATTCGCAACCTCTTATGTGCTTCTGCCCATTCGCAACCTCTTATGTGCCTCTGCCCATTCGCAACCTCTTATGTGCCTCTGCCCTTTCGCAACCTCTTATGTGCCTCTGCCCTTTCGCAACCTCTTATGTGCCTCTGCCCTTTCGCAACCTCTTATGTGCCTCTGCCCATTCGCAACCTCTTACGTGCCTCTGCCCATTCGCAACCTCTTACGTGCCTCTGCCCATTCGCAACCTCTTACGTGCCTCTGCCCATTTGCAACCACTTACGTGCCTCTGCCCGTTCGCAGCCACTCACATGCCTCTGCCCGTTCGCAGCCACTCATGAGGTGGTCACTTCCACAAACACCAGTTATTTCCGATGAGAATTTTTTTTTTTTTTTATGAATTCATATTGCTAAACTTCTTATTTTATATGTTCTATTAAATATCAAACAATATATTTCGTGTAATAACCTTTTTAAAGGGGTTGTCTAGTTGTAAACTGTCGATAGTCTATTCTCAGTATGGGTTATCAGTAGTAGATCAGCGAGGGTTAGCTACCCAGGACCTCCTATGATCAGCTCTTCATTGAACTCGTGCCCTTATTCACTGAGCTGATTTCTGCGGGCATCTGACAGCTCTGTTCTCACTGCAGTGGCCAGGCTTGGTATTACAGGCAGGGATCCTATTCACTTCAATAGGTACTTTCCTGAAATACCAAGCCTGACCACTGCAGGAAGAATGGAGCAGTCTGCTTCCTGATCAGAGGGAGTCTTGGGCAATAGACCTTTGCTAATCTACTAATAGTGACCTATCCTGAGCAGTGACCAATAGTTTACACCTTGACATCCCCTTTAACGCATATCTACACTCAGATAAACAAGTATATTTATTTGAATGTAGCATTTAGGAGTCTTGGACCTTCTGCAAATTTTTGAAGAAAAAGAAGGATAGACGTTTATGAGGTGAATACTGCATTACTGCTGTAGGGGCAAGACTTGAAATGTTTAGTTAAATGTTTATTCCAAAGTGTTCAAACTGTTCAAGATCTGTGCCTTATATGTGTAATGTGTAAAAAAGCGGGTGTCTATGGTGCAGTAGCAATGACGTTGGGGTTCTGCCACCATTTGAAGTCAAGCTTGGCCAGAAACTCGGCTCAGCGCATTTGGTCAGATAGACAAGCAGTAAAGGAATATTATCCAGGGGGGAGAACGCTGATCTCCTGCAAGCCTCCCCTGTATGTTCTGCAGCCTGTATTGACAATTTGCAAAGCCTGTTTGTTAGTTTAAAGAAAATGTTGAAAGATGCAGCAAGACCGTGAAATTATTCAACAAGCAAGGACGTTATGTCTCTGGTGACTGCTTCCACTTTCCCCAGAAAGACTCTGAGCCATATCTCCAGCAAGAACATACAAAAGCTAAATGTAACATAAGGTAATATACCCTTTCAAAGAGGTACCCGCAACCGGCCAATACCGGTAAGACCACTGAGTCTACCATGAAACAGGGAACCACATAATCTAGTCTACCAGTGGCCCTGACTTCACCCAAGGGCCCACTACACTGCATTTTTGAAAGGAATGGAGGGCAGCAAACATTTTTATCTCCTTCCTGGGATTCTTCTCCAACGCTTCTGAATGCTGCAGGTTGCTCATTTCGAGCTGGCACCTGGGTACTTATGATAACACACAATGTGAGGGCAAACTTTTAGATCTAATTCCTACCAACACACCATCATGTCCCAACTACTAACATGTTATACTGTATATTAGCTTGTCCACATTTACTTATGGAATTCACTTTCTGTGCTGGCTACAAAGTTCCAGAAAGAAAATACTACCATACCAAATGACACGTATCTCTGCTTTATCCATGCTGAGCATATTTGCAATGGTGAAAGTGATTTTACTGGCATTTAGGGGCGGAAATAGTGTAATATTGGAACTGTAAGTTTGCATTGTTTATAGCAATTTGTATCCCAATTATACGTATTGTTTTTGCTTCTTAGTTTACAGATGGTCATTGGGATACTGAAAAGGGATTGATATTCTTGCAACACATAAGTGCATGCTTTTGTAATATAAATCATCCTAATAGCCGAAGTAAAATGCAGCAGAAGTAATTTCTAATGGGTCATTATGTACAACGGAATTGAATAACCATAGTCCTCCGCCAGGTCATCTACAATTTATGTAAATTAATGATTCGTAAATTATTATAGCAGTTAAAAAAGAAGAAGAGACAATAGTTACAACATTATAACAAAGAAGTTACAAGACTAAGCCGAGTCGGCAAATGTATTAACCAGTCCAACTCTCTAATGAATAATTCAGGCCCATTATTGAATATAATAAATTTAAGGTTATTTCAGGACAAGGATAAAACGCAGCAGGCACGGCACGATATACATAATTTATTAGTCTATCTTCCACAAGCCGTACTCTTTATTCTTTACATTTTATCAACACATGCAAATAAAGCCATCTACTAACCAAAAGGGTATTGTTCTCTGGAGCTTAGGTTATGTTATTCACTCTGTGCTGTTTGTGTAGTGTTACATATTTACAAGTTGCAGACTTATGTTTCAGAGAGAAGTAGTTAACATTCAACTCCCTGGATTAAAAACATTGTAAAATATATTTATCGGGATGTTTTCAAAATGTATTTAATGAGGATTTCTTCCTAAAACTTGAAGGGTATATGAACTTTTGTAAACCATTCCAGAAAATAGCACTGATGACTTGTTGATTGCGAGCACTAAGGGGTGATCTACCCAGTGTCATGACCCTTCTACTCACAGCTTGTAAAATTTGGCTCCCTGAGTTAGGCTCAGACTGGCCCACAGGGGAAGGGGTGAATCCCCCAGTGGGCCTCCAACCGCCCACATAAAAGGTGAATGGTGCTGCACACCCACTGCAATACATACTTAGAGGCAAAGTATAACATCTTCGGGTAGCTTTGCAGGGGTGTATGTGCAATTGCCCGTGACTCAGTGCAACATATTTGCTCCATGAATTAGGCTTTTTTTGCACACGTATCAGCGTATTTTACTGTACTTTTTATGCTCACAGGGCATATTTTTTGCTCATGGGGCACAACTACACCACAATTTAATGTATGGAGAATAGGCCGCAGCATACACGGTGCTTTAAATTGTCATAAAAAAAGCAAAAACTTTATTGTTTCATCTTAAAAATAGGACAACGTTTCGACCTTTCATGGTCTTTTTCAAGCCGTATAGTAGGTGAAACAAGACAATCAGACCATGCTCTTGTGACAATTGAAGCACCGTGTATGCTGCTGCCTTCTCTCCATACATTTGATTGATTCTGAATGGTTGAAGATCCACAACCTTCTGGTGGCTCTGCATTTTTTTGCGCTCGCTTAGACGCATTTTTTTGCTCCTCTCCCGGTCTGGCTAGTCCAACTGGGCTGATTTGAGTGCTGCTGACCTATTCACTGACGATTACTCCACAATTTAAATGGTTATTTAGCCTAATGAGTTCCAGATCTGTTTTCTTTCCCATAGAACTGCATAGCATAATGTGCATCTCCGTACACAAATCCACACAATGGTAGAGCATGCTGCGCTTTTTTCCATGAAAGGTGTGCGCAGAAAAAGGAAATATGAAAAAAAAATTAAAAAACGTATTCTGCGTGCAAATTTTGCACATGCAAAAAGTCTCGCAAGCACGCCTGTGTGAATTCGCCATTAGACAGGTAATGTTTGCAAGGAACTGCTCAGTGGGCCCCAAGAATAAATTTTACTGATGGGCCCTAGGTATCACAGTCTGACAATTTTCTGAGCTATGCTGTTGGGCACTCCAAGGCATAATGTTTCTTTCTGAACTACAGTGCCATGTAAAATATTGAAGCAGGTGTGGAAAAAATGCTGCAAATTAGGAACACTTTTAAAATTAGAATTGTTAATACTTTAATTTCCACTTCATAAGCGCTCGTTTTAGCATCGGAATTCCGCATGCAGATTTTGCCAATTAACAGGGCTAAACGCATGTGTGATCCATGCCAAAAACTGCAGCATAAAATGCAGTTTTTAGAGGCAAAATTTGCCCCAGGAAATGTGGCGAATTCTCCAGGTGAACATACCTTAACAATGGTTTGAGAAGAAGTCAGCAGCATTTAAGAGGACTATTATACAGTACTTCCATAACAGTGCTACATGGCATGTTGCTGGCTACCTTTTACAGTCAGTGTAAAGCAGTGTTTCCCAACTCCAGTTCTCCTGGGTCTTAGTAGTCCAGTTTATATTTACCCATTAAGGACCAAGCACCGTAAATTTAAGGCACTTTGTACTGTGCTTTAATCCCAGCAGATAGTAAAAATATGGTGCAGGATTAAAGCTCCTGCAATGTAGCAGGAGCAAGTCAGGTCCTCAACTGTCCGTGACAGCCCAAAACTCAGAGGAGAAGGCAGAAGCTGTTTTGAACTGCTCATGCCTTCTTTCTTGCAGACTACATAGCACTCAATGAGTGTTATGTTTTGAATAGAGAAAGCAACAGATCTGCAGGATCTTAGTTTTGTTAGTGACTTCTGTCCCTACAGGGGGATGTTTCCTTTATCACTGGAGCTCCTATGGATGCTCCAACTACAGTGAAAAATCGTGAAATATAAAAATGTGAATGACCCCCAGAGGTCTTATATGATGCCATGGGCGACATAGATGTTAAAAAAAAGTGATTACAAAAATAAGTAAAAAATACAGAATAAAAAAAAATATATGAAAAAGAAAATAACCAACTGCTGACAGCAACCTGAACTGTTGCCATATGCACCCTGTATTCTGAGACTATACAAATTATATATCAAAATGTCCGAAACAAAATAAGGAACCCATTCCTATACACTATTTTATCATAAATATACTAATTTTAAAAATAAACAACTATAAATTAAACAATTTTTTTTTAGCTTTTTACCTCGAACAAAACTAAAAAACTTAAGAAAAAATCAGTGAAAGAAAATATAAAAAAATAACCTTATACATTAAGGGAAAAATAAATTCATTCAACAAAAGTCATTTTGGTAGCTGAAGAAAAATAAATAAGGCAGTAAAACCACCATATGGGTAAAATCCCTAAAATGTGTCTAGTCCTTTTGGACCAAAACACCCTGGACCTTAAGGGGTTAAGCAATGTATATGTGCTACAGCCCTGCACATAGCCAATAACAGTTTTGTGCACCCATCTTATTATTCCATTCACTCATCTGCCATAGTATTCTTTTAAGGAAGCCTTTTTCTGTACACAAGATTCCACCTGATTCTTTAGTTACTATGGTAACCCGTAAGTAACATTGTTGTGTCTCTGCGCAAACTGGAGTATTTAGCTCCAGACAGTTGTGTCTCCCATTGTTGGCACTCAATACACTTTGTTCAGCACAATCTATTTGAGCTCTGGGTTTTTTTTATTCCTGATTTGTATAATTGGAAAATCCTGGCATAGTCCAATTACTTCAATCTGAGAATTGTGGATATAATGCTGGTAATCTCACTTATTTCTTTTCACTCTGAAGGTTTGTGTAGTAGAATCTTTTAGATTACTGTTTAGATTTTTAGCAACTTAAAACTGGATACCTGAGAAATGGTGAAGGCAAAATAATATTTAAAGAGAAATTCTGGAAAATACTGTATCATATAAATGATATCTACAGGGGTGGACAAAAATATGGAAACACTGTACGAAATGCATGCCTTAAAATCGGTCTCCACATGTGTTATTGAAATATACTTTATAATCCCATGTGATTTAAGTGAAGGTAATATGAGACAGATGCTGCTGGGCAGAAGTGAACATCTGCCCAAGCAACAAGGTTCCATTGGTCAGGGGTTTGAGCCACTCAGCTGCTGTTACCAGCTGGCTCCAAAGACCACCCAGAGCAGGGCAAGAGGTGAAGAAAACACAAATTTGGTGGGAAAGCTCTCAGCCAAGCATGGATCAAAAGGGCAGCTTAGTGCTAATGATAAAAATCCCATGCATTTCATATAGTGTTTCCATATTTTTGTCCACCCCCCTGTATGATTGGGGCTACTGTTGATGTTCAGAAAGAAAGCACTTTATTGAACAATTTAAAGGAAGGATAAAAGTTGATTTTTTTTTAGCAGTCTAAGTGGTTTCACATCTGTGTTGGGGATTCTGCTTTCCTGCTCCATTCAACGAGCAGGAAAGGGGAGCCCCCTCAGCCAAATGGTTCCATCTCTGAATAGAACCGAACAGCGCCAGACAGACCCCATTGACTATAATGCGGTCCTGCCCCGTTTTTGGAGGAAAGGAAAAACACTGCATGCAGCGCTTTTTCTCCTGGTATTCTTAGCCGAATCTGCGATGGAACCTCTGGCCGGAGGTTCCGACACAGATGTGAAGCTGGCCTAAGCTAATTATATATAACGACAGGTAGATAAAAAAAAATTAAGGTACCTTTGGTTCATCAAATGCTCCGAAGCCAAAAAATCATGGTTACTACGATTCCTGTGCATTATGCAAATTGCAGCTAGAGCTATCTGGTGGGCAGTTGAAGTTCAGAAGTGGTTCGGGCTCTCTTCCCCTTCTTTGGTGTAAACATGCCCCTCTTGATTGACGTCCCCAGCTGCCTGTGTTGAAGACATGAGCGTTTCACTCTGAGCCTGCGCCACACTAGAGGATCCAACACGTGCAGTGCCTCTCTTGCAGCTGCATACTTATGCAGCATACGTATGCGGCAGAGATGGAGTGTTTCACATGCACGGCATGTCCAGCGCAGGTAGCTGTAGACATCAATCAAGACTCAGAGGGATGTTTTTTCACTAAAGAAGGGAGAGAGAGCCCTGACCACTGCTGCATGCTGACTGCATCTGACAGTTTTAGCTCTCATTTTCATAACTTGTAGTAACTGTAATATTTCTAATTTGGAGCATCAAATTCGAAAATTAAAGGTACCATTATGTTCATTTACTTACTGCACATGTTATTATACAGTTAGCTTACACTGCTAAAATCAATTGACAGACGTCTTCCAAAATGTATCTGCACTTTTACTTGACTTTTCAGAATAAGCTACTGTGTAACATTATAACTGGCCATTATATGACTTGTATATGGCATTTTCACCAGTTTTTTCCTCTGTAGGCTGTATCTATAATTTTTAGTTGTCCTTGAGCTGATGAGTGGAGACTGCTATGAAGATGTCTCTATGCACTGAACATGGAGAAAATAGCACACACACAAAATACGCAGCATCATACAGGACCATACTGAGCAGTGTAGGTGTGATTACAGTATTCCAGTGGCTGTAAATCACTTACTATTAAAACATTGGCTATCATATTAACACTAGTTGCCTCAAAGTGCTGCAAACATTTAAACTCTTTGGCACTACTCAGAGATTTCTGCCCCTGGAAATTTGATACTACATTTTAAAGAAACATTGCAGTCAGTGATTTCTAAGCAGTGCCATAGGGGTCTGTGCAGTTCATGGACCTCTTTCATTCTGGTGGTGTTCTGAGATCACAGACTCCATCAATGTGATCACACGTATCCATAACATATAACAAAATATGTTTTAATAAACTTTATTTAAATTAAACATCTGTAGGTCCCAGAGTTTTTCAATGTTGTTAAAATATTATCCATTTTGTGTCTTTTTTGTTTAGTTCTTCCTTACTATCCTGTAAAGATAACATGAAATAAACGCTAAAGAGTATACAGTATATACCTGCACCACACCAACAATTCCAGGAACGAATATAAGAACAGCAGTCATCATATGACTGTTAGTCACCTTTACAGCAAAAATATCCAGCTGACCCACTGCTGCTTCTACTAATATACAGAGCAATCACAGCTTCATTGAATGTAGGTACTAAAACTACGATTGTGGGCCCCTAATCTGCCTAAATTAATTAGTCCTTGAGGAGGGAATACTGAACATATAGAAGTTATAGGTAAACTACCAGAAGAAACAGAAGATCCACAAGGGGGCATTTCTGTTCAGACAGTTATATATCCAGATGCCTTTGGGTTTGACTAGGCAGTAAAAAAATCCAACAAGTAGCTGTAATTGGAGGCACCCCAAAGCTCAGAGTCCTTCGACCTACCGGGGCATGGGTAGGTAATGTGGAGACATTCCAGCCGGTAGTATTGGCCTCTCTCACTTCTGCTTGTCCTTCGTGCCCTAACAGATGTCTCTGAAAAAGTATAGGTGCCAACAATGGCTAAAAAGCCACCGCTGTCGGCATCTATTCTTCTTTAGACCCATACTTCCCAAGAACCCGTGTCCTGTGATGTCCTATTACTTCAATAAACTTTAACCTTTAAATCGCATCTCTTCTGCGTAGGTTATTATTCTGAAAACCATTATTAATGTAACTATTATTTAACAGGTACTATGGAGTTACAACATTTAATACCACATCAGTAAAACTGTTTGCTTACCTGTCTTTGAAGTAGTATTAGTTGGTATAATATTAGGGGCACCGGTATTTGTCTTTAAGATACCTGTAATATAGAAAGAAAGCAGGTCTCTTAGAAAGTTGGTCCAAACTAAGCAAGCTGTCACAAATTATAACTGCTATATGGATAATTTGGTCGATATAATCAATAATAAGCATTTATACCAATGATCCATTAAAATATTCATTGTAACAAAATGCTTGCAAGGGGGTGCCTTGCCAAGGACTGTGAGAACACATAATCCCATATCCTTTAACTGTAAATGCCAGTGAAGTAATTGGGGAATGATGTCATATTATATTGTGCTATGCCATGTTATGTGAATGCCCGGATGATGGCTAATATACACATTATTATATGCAATGTGAATAATTCTGCTCTATGCCTTTAAGAGGATCGTGCTGTGAGGTCGGAGGTCACATATGTAGAATGTGGGGATGCTATAGCACTGCTCTTCATGCATTGCATTCTAGAAGGGCCAGAATATAAATAAGAGAATGCTGCTAAAAGTAATTGGCCCCCTGCAACTTCACTACATGGCCATGTCTCACCCATCACTTGTAGCAGCATTGGTGGCATTTGATGCCGTATAAGCCTCGAGACATTTCTTTTGTTCCACCCACTAAAAGCAAAAAAATATACTGTATAGAAACATTGGAGACAACATACGATAACTTTCCTAACCCTTTAGGCTCAGATACAGCAGCTCTAGTGTACGACTAATAGTGAACTCAGCATATAATGGTTAAATACCAGTTCTACTCTGTGATAGTGATTACAGTGCAGTTACCTCCAGTAATCACTGGTGACATTGTATCTGATTAGCATCATTCCCTTTCACCTCTACCTGGCCTAGAATGCAATAATGACTTTTTCCAGCCACCACTTGTCTCTGCAGAATGTATAACACAGACATCTTTGGCTCCATTCTTTATCACCATACACTACGTCCCCACGCCATTAACAAACCTCCATCATGCTGCCGCATTTAAAAATGCTTACCAGCCATTACTTAAAATAAGTAATATTACACAGACTGCTCCCCATGCCACCCTCTCTCACAGACTGCTCACCTGTCACACAAACTGCAGTTTTCCGCAATAAATTCTCTTTTTGCTCTGATGTTGCAATCACTTACCTATATCAACATTACAATCCCACAGGGAAAGTTTTATACCATTCCAACAACTCCAAGGTGCTTGATTTTATGACAATCAGTGTAGTTTTATGGGGAAAGATTCAGTATAACTTGTAATTTATTCATTTATATCACTGCTCCTTCTGAGCTTAGAGGTCCAATGGGCGGTTCTATTAGTGATTGACAGCTATTCCTGTATGTATTGTATAGTCATTCACAGATAGCTGTCAATCACTAATAGGACTGCCCATTGGACCGCTCAGATCAGGATATGCAGAGGTTTAAATGAATAAAGTACAAGTTATACTGAATCTTTCCCCATAAAACTATATATCAATCTGCTCAGCTCCTTCAGCTCTATAACTTGATGCCTGTAGTTTGGACAGACAAAATCAAGCTGACAGACTGCCTTTAACGTTGATACAAACATAATGCATGATAGATATTTCTTTTGTACGTTCTGTTCAGTCTTATGTCCTGCGCCCCCAATAAGATTACAGCTTGTTGTTTTGAACTAAAGTAGCACTGTTTCTTTCCAAGGAGTATTTTTTCAGTGTGCCAAGTATGTTAGTGAAGTTGTTATCAGGAAGCTGCAACAATATGCAGCCATTCGAACCCCAGTAAGATATTTGGCTCCTTATATGTATATTTAACCTTTAAATGACAGAAGGACAAGAAAGCAAATATGGCATTATTGCACCAGAGACATGGACATCATATGTGCCAGTCGTTCTGTTTCCCTTTAAACTACCCTTCAGGGATTAACAGTTGCCTGTCTTTGTCTTGTTTACACCTGTTTTAGGAAGCGATGCTTCTGTTGATGGAAAAGACTTTCTGTAGACCTCCCCAGGGCAACATCATTGGATTTCACATATCCAGCGCTGCTAGCTATTATGCTGTGAAATAGTATCCAACTGTGGTCATTACCACCATTGTTTACCACTGCTTTCCACATTTTCAGCTGCATGAAATGTGCTCAGATAATGCCCACACATGTATTATGTACTTCGTGGGAATAGAGTTCAAATGTCTTGGTGACTATAACCATTCAATGACTCCTTACATGTCCTTAGTCTGTCCTTCTTTCTTTCCTTCCATCTCTCTCATGCATATGTTACTCTCATAAACTAAGTACTTATACTCATAACCCATGCTTTAAAAAAAAAAAAACTTATATCATGCGGTATACTTTTTTCAGGTGGCCCACTGTACAGGAGATCATAGTCTGTTGTGCTTTCCTATACAGTCGGTAAGGCATACCAACTAATGTCAGCCTCATAGGGTTGCCAACTGTCCAGAAATTCCTAAAATAGGGCACTTTATTTCAGTCTATGAAAAAAACAGATATGTCCATGAATTAATTTTCAAAGCTGGTGGTACTTCAGCGGGTTATTATTACTAATGTCATTATCATTTTACAGCGCAGAGTAAATTCTGGTAATGAGTTCATATCAGTATCTAACGTATAAACTAGAGATGAGCGAGCATACTCGTCCAAGCTTGATGCTCGCTCGCTCGAGTATTAGGGTGTTCGAGATGCTCGTTACTCGAGACGAGCACCACATTTTCTGGCCAATAGACATGCAGGGAAGTCATTACAACTTCCTCCTGTGACGTTCCAGCCCTATCCCACCGCCCTGCAGTGAGTGGCTGGCGAGATCAGGTGACTGCCGAGTATTTAAAGCCGTCCCGCCCGCGGCTCGCCTCAGACACACGCTGGCAGAGATTAGGGAGGGTGCTGCTGGTGCTATAGTGAGAGTGTTGGCGTCCTCAAGAACCCCAACGGTCCTTCTTAGGGCCACATCTGACTGTGTGCATTACTGTTGTGGCTGCTGGGAGCAGTTTTGCGCAATTTTTTTTTTCATCTTGGGCTGTGCAGGCCATTACAGCTATAGCGTTCTCAGTCTGCAGTCAATTATACAGAGTATAGGGGCAGTACTGGTGAGGCAGGGACAGTGGTAGTGGAGAATCCTGTTGACAAGAACCCCCAAAAAAGCTCCTTCTTAGGGCTACCTGTGACCGTGTGCATTTTACTGCCTGGCTGCTGGGAGTTGTAGTGCCTCACTATTACCCAGCTAGGCCTTTCTGCAGCTTTGCGTATAATTTTTTTCTGACTGCAGTTTGCGTTACATAACCGCTGTCAGCCTCCAACTGGATGCCAATATTTCCATAATTTTTTACACCGCTCTGTGTGTGCCGTCAACTTCACACACAGTGTGTGGCGACAGTCCCTGATACAGGGAAAGTCATATACACGCTATATAGCCTGTATTCTTTTTCCAAAAAATTTAAATAAAAGCTCCTTCGTTGGGCTACCAGTGACCATGTGCATTTTACTACCTGGCTGCTGGGAGTTGTAGTGAATCACTAATGCACTGCTAGGCCTGTTTGCAGCCTTCCTTATTCTTTGTTTCTGCCTGGAGTTAGCTTTACATAACCTCCGTCAGCGTGAAAGTGGACGCCAATAATTCCATAATTATTCACACCACTCAGTGTCTGCTCTATTCATAATACACAATGCTGAGGGGTAGGGGTAGGGCTAGAGGACGTGGACGTGAACGCGGGCGAGGACGCGGAGGTCCAAGTCAGGGTGTGGGCACAGGCCGAGTTCCTGGTCCAGGTGAATCGCAGCCGGCTGCTGCGGAATTAGGAAAGAGGCAAGTTTCTGGGGTCCCCAGCTTCATATCACAATTTTTGGATCCACGTGGTAGACCTTTATTACAAACAGAGCAGTGTGAGCAGGTCCTGTCGTGGATGGCAGAAAATGCATCCAGCAGTGTATCGACCACCTAGTCTTCTATGCCGTCCACTGCTGCAACTCTGAATCCTCTCGCTGCTGCTCCTCCTTCCTTCCAGCCTCCTCACTCCCTGAAAATGACACATTCTGATGAGCAGACAGACTCCCAGGAACTGTTCTCGGGTCCCTGCCTTGATTGGGAAAAAATGGTTCCTCTCTCACCTGAGGAGTTTGTCGTGACCGATGCCCAACCTTGGAAAGTTCCCGGAATCCGGATGATGAGGCTGGGGACTTCCGGCAACTGTCTCAAGAGCTTTCAGTGGGTGAGGAGGACGATGATGATGAGACACAGTTGTCTATCAGTGAGGTAGTAGTAAGGGCAGTAAGTCCGAGGGAGGAGCGCACAGAGGATTCGGAGGAAGAGCCGCTGGACGATGAGGTGACTGACCCCACCTGGTTTGCTAAGCCAACTGAGGACAGGCCTTCAGAGGGGGAGGCAAGTGCAGCAGCAGGACAGGTTGGTAGAGGCAGTGGGGTGGGCAGAGTAGAGGCAGAGCCAGAGCGAAGACTCCCCCCAACTGTTTCCCAAAGCACCCCCTCGCGCCGAGCTACCCTGCAGAGGCCAAGGTCTTCAGAGGTGTGGATGTTTTTCAGTGAGAGCGCGGACGACCGACGAACAGTAGCGTGCAACCTGTGTCGCGCCAAGATCAGCCGGGGAGCCACCAGTACCAGCCTCACCACCACCAGCACGCGCAGGCATAAGATGGCCAAGCACCCCACAAGGTGGGACGAAGGCCGTTCACCGCCTCCGGGTCGCACCGCTGCCTCTCCCCCTGTGCCCCAACCTGCCACTCAGATCCAATCCCCCTCTCAGGGCACAGGCACGAGCGCCTCCCGGCCTGCACCCACATCCTCACCTCTGCTGTCCTCAGCCCCATCCAGCAATGTCTCACAGCGCAGCGTCCAGCTGTCGCTAGCGCAAGCGTTGGAGCACAAGCGCAAATACCCTGCCACACACCCGCATGCTCAAGCTTTAAACGTGCACATTGCGAGATTGATCAGCCTGGAGATGCTGCCGTACAGGCTTGTGGAAACAGAGGCTTTCAAAAACATGATGGCGGTGGGGGTCCCACGCTACTCGGTCCCCAGTCGCCACTATTTTTCCCAGTGTGCCTTCCCAGGCCTACACCAGCACGTCTCCCGCAACATCAATCGTGCCCTCACCAACGCGGTTACTGGGAAGGTCCACTTAACCACGGACACGTGGACAAGTACTGGTGGGCAGGGTCACTATATCTCCCTGACGGCACATTGGGTGAATTTGGTGGAGGCTGGGATGGAGTCAGAGCCTGGGACCGCTCACGTCCTACTCACACCCAGAATTGCGGGTCCTTCCTCGGTTCTGGTATCTACGGCGGTCTATGCCCCCTCCTCTAAACCCTCCCGATCCTCCTCCTCCTCCTACGCAACCTCTACCTGTCAATTAAGAAATGTGAGCAGCATGTCGCCAGCAGTCGGAGTGGTGTGGCGCGGCAGCACAGCAGTGGGCAAGCGTTAGCAGGCTGTTCTGAAACTACTCAGCCTAGGTGACAAGAGGCACATGGCCCCCGAGGAGGAGGATCCTGAAAGTAATCTTCCTAGTGAGGACAGCGATGTGTTGGGTACTGGTACTCTGGCACACATGGCTGACTTCATGTTAGGCTGCCTTTCTCGTGACCCTCGCGTTAGACGCATTCTGGCCACTTCGGATTACTGGGTGTACACCCTTCTCGACCCACGGTATAAGGAGAACCTTTCCACTCTCATTCCCGAAGAGGAAAGGGGTTCGAGAGTGATGCAATACCACAGGACCCTGGTGGACAAACTGATGGTAAACTTCCCATCTGACAGCGCTAGCGGCAGAAGGCGCAGTTCCGAGGGCCAAGTAGCAGGGGAGGCGCGGAGACCAGGCAGCATGTTCAGCGCAGGCTGGGAAACACTCTCCAATGCCTTTGCCAGCTTTATGGCTCCCCAGCAAGACTGCATCACCAGCCCCCAGTCAAGGCTGAGTCGGAGGGAGCACTGTAAAAAGATGGTGAGGGAGTACGTAGCTGATCGTAGCAGCATCCTCCGTGATGCCTCTGCTCCATACAACTATTGGGTGTCAAAGCTGGACACGTAGCTCAAACTTGCGCTGTATGCCCTGGAGGTGCTGGCTTGCCCTGCTGCTAGCGTCTTGTCAGAGAGGGTGTTTAGTACAGCTGGGCGGATCATCACGGACAAGCGTACCCGCCTGTCAACTGCCAGTGCCGACATGCTTACACTCATAAAGATGAACGAAGCCTGGATTTCCCCTGACTTCTCTTCTCCACCGTCGGAGAGAAGCGGAACCTAAAGATTCTTTTCACTGCAACCGCAGATAAAAGCACTCTTCTCTATCACCGGGGAAAACGGGGCATTTCTCTTTGTCAATCTGTCTCTGACATTAGTCCTCCTCCTCCAGAAACAACATGTCATCGCGCTGAACGGCCAATTTTTCTGCGGCCCAAAAGGCTCATCTACATCTACCAATGTTTTTACAATTTTTCTAAGTTTCAAAAGTATTGAGACTGTAACATGAACCAATTTTTTAAACAGGGCTGCCTCCAGGCTCTGTTACAAATTAAGCAACAGTGAGCTGTATCTTTAAAAAAATGTTTATGGGTTTCACCTGACCTCTCGGTTGATAAATTTTTCAGAGGTACACTTGTACTCTTGGTACACTTATTTTTGGGGCCCACGCCTACACTGTTATCCAACTACTTTTTCCGGCCTTCTCCTATGCTCATGGTATCCCAATGTTTCAGAGGTTGTCCTATACTATTACTACAGAAATTTTGCTGGTGTCTGCCTGCTTATACTTCTGCTACAAGAAGGTTACAGGAGTCTGCCTATACTGCTGCCACTTACATGTTACAGGGGTCTGCGTATACTGCTGCCACAAGGATGTTACTGGGGTCTGCCTATACTTCTGCTATAGAAATGTTACTGGGATCAGTCTTTACTGTTACTACAGAAATGTTACAGGGGTCTGCGTATACTGCTGCTACAAAAATGGTACTGGGGTCTGCCTATGCTTCTGCTACATAAATGCTACAGGGGTCTGCTTATACTGCTGCCACAAGGATGTTACTGGGGTCTGCCTATACTTCTGCTACAGAAATGTTACTGGGATCAGTCTATACTGTTACTACAGAAATGTTACAGGGGTCTGCGTATGCTGCTGCTACAAAAATGGTACTGGGGTCTGCCTATGCTTCTGCTGCTATGTCACTCGCAGCACCTTGGGCCCCATAAGGTGTTTGCTGGGACAGAGGCTGACCCAGGGCCCGCTCACATACTTCCCACATTGAGTATTGCTGCATTGTTGAGATGTGTAGAAGTGCTGGGCTGGCAGCTGAGTCCCCTTTATGCCACGTTTGCAGCTCCTGACGGAGGTGGCACAGTATTGGAATGAAGATCGAACGTCAATCTATTATCAATTCTCAACAGCATTGTGGGCTATCGCCCCCCCCCCCCCCCTTTCAAAGAGGGTCGCTGCCTAGCCCTGCCAACCCTCTGCAGTGTGTGCTCCGGTTCCTCCTCATGGCAGACGCACTTATAAATAGACATGAGGGTGGTGTGGCTATGAAGCCAGCGTGTGGCATGAGGGCAGCTGAAGGCTGCGCAGGGACAGTTTTGTGTGCGCTGCGGACGCAGGGTCATGCGGGGGGATTGGGCAGCATGTAACCTAGGAGAAGAGGCAGCGGTGTGTCCCACAGGCAGTTATTGTGCTTGGTTGGAGGTAGTGTGGTGCTTAGCTAAGGTGTGCCTTGCTAATGAGGGTTTGTCCGAAGTAAAAATTGTTATGGGGTGGGGGCACTCTTGCCGCTATTGTGGCTTAATAGTGACACCTCGGAGCCCGAAATGCAGCCCTGCATGTTGCCCCTGATCTGCCCTATCCGTTTCTGTGTCGTTTCCATCACTTTCGTAGGTTTTCCAGATTTTCACAAATGAAAACCTTAGTGGAGCATCGGTCATATACAAAAATGCTCGAGTCACCGATTGACTTCAATGGGGTTTGTTACTCGAAACGAACTCTTAAGCATCGCGGAAAGCTCGACTCGAGCAACGAGCACCCGAGCATTTTGGTGCTCGCTCATCTCTAGTATAAACTGTATTAATCGGTATCATGGAAACCAAAAGGGCAGTCTTTTACCTTCAGTTGGGTGAATTATAGCCTATAGATATATTCAATGTACATTTGGAGTTTTCCCAGAACAGAAGGTAAATATAAAGGGAAAATGCTATGACAATATAGCTTAGGACGTCATGCAAAAGGCCATAGCACAGCTCCTTACGAGCTCAGAGTTGTATGGAGGCAAACAAAGGGGTTTTTGACAGATTCATATAGAATCCAACAGCAAAAAAAACAATCCACCAAATGCCTTATTGCAATTATACTATGTTCGCCCCTGAAGCATTGCTTCTAGAATATGTTTATATGTTGCTGATATTTCCGTTCGCTTTTATAAAAAAAAGGTATAAAAATAAAGCAAGATATAGAAAATGTAAGTTTAAGAAGGCATGTTAATAGTACTCACATAGACACATCTCAGAATGCGATTCTAGCTATTCCGCAAACTTCGATAGCATTTGCCAGCGTTAGCATTTCATCACCTTCCATTAAAGTCTTTTATCAAACAAACATTTCATTAAATTATTAAAGGACACACAAGTGGTGTAATTCTCATTATGCCGGCTTCAACAGCACGGAAATAACTGACAGCTAAAATAATAAAAGGACAAATAACTTATTACTAGAGATGAGCGAACACCAAAATGTTCGGGTGTTCGTTATTCGTAACGAACTTCCCGTGATGCTCGAGGGTTCGTTTCGAACAACGAACCCCATTGAAGTCAATGGGCGACCAGAACATTTTTGTATTTCGCCGATGCTCGCTAAGGTTTTCATGTGTGAAAATCTGGGCAATTCAGGAAAGTGATGGGAATGACACAGTGACGGATAGGGCAGGCGAGGGGCTACATGTTGGGCTGCATCCTAAGTTCACAGGTCCCACTATTAAGCCACAATAGCGGCAAGAGTGGGCCCCCCCCCCCCTCCCAACAACTTTTACTTCTGAAAAGCGCTCATTAGCATGGCATACCTTTGCTAAGCACCACACTACCTCCAACAAAGCACAATCACTGCCTGCATGACACTCCACTGACACTTCTCCTGGGTTACATGCTGCCCAACCACCCCCCCTCCCCCCCCCCCACAGCGCACACCAAAGTGTCCCTGGGCAGCCTTCAGCTGCCCTCATGCCACACCACGCTCATGTCTATTTAGAATTGCGTCTGCCATGAGGAGGAACCGCAGGCACACACTGCAGAGGTTGGCACGGCTAGGCAGCGACCCTCTTTAAAAGTGGCGGAGCGATAGCCCACAATGCTGTACAGAAGCAATGAGAAATAGAATCCTGTGCCACCGCCATCAGGAGCTGCACACGTGGACATAGCAATGGGGAACCTATGTGCCACACACTATTCATTCTGTCAAGGTGTCTGCATGCCCCAGTCAGACCGGGCTTTTTAATTCATAGACACAGGCAGGTACAACTCCCTATTGTGAAGTCCCTGTCGACCCACAGCATGGGTGGCTCCCTGGAACCCACCGGCGGTACACAGAAATATCCCATTGCATTGCCCAACACAGCTGAGGTAGTAATGTCGTGCTTAATGCAGGTGGGCTTCGGCCCACACTGCATGCCCCAGTCTGACTGGGGTTCTTTATAAGTGTACAGATGTAGTAAAAAGTCCGTGTGCACCTACAGCATGGGTGGGTGCCAGGAAGCCACCGGCGGTACATAGAAATATCCCATTGCATTGCCCAACACAGCTGAGGTAGTAATGTTGTGCTTAACCCTTTCCAATCCAATTTGTATATGGTTTTCCTAGGGGGCTTACTCTTTTTCTGCTGTTATACAACGGCGCTATATGCTGGCTAAAGCCAGTACTGCATGAGCTGACACGTAGGATAGGCTCCGACAGCAGAGAGGCTGGCAATATACAGTAAGAGAACCCCGACGGACGTCTACCAACAACGGAGCTGTACAGCCTTAAACCCTAATGTCTTCAAAGGTCACACAGTGGACTGGAAAGGGTTAATGCAGGTGGGTTTCGGCCCACACTGCATGCCCCAGTCAGACTGGGGTTCTTTACAAGTGGACACATGTAGGTTAAACTCCCTGTGGACCCACTGCCTGGGTGGGTGCCAGGAAGCCACCGGCGTTACATAGAAATATCCCATTGCATTGCCCAACACAGCTGAGGTAGTAATGTCGTGCGTAATACAGGTGGGCTTCGGCCCACACTGCATGCCCCAGTCAGACGGGTTCTTTAGAAGTGTACAGATGTATTAAAAACTCAGTGTGCACCTACAGCATGGGTGGCTCCCTGGAACCCACCGGCGGTACATAAAAATATCCCATTGCATTGCCCAACACAGCTGAGGTAGTAATGTCGTGCGTA
This sequence comes from Eleutherodactylus coqui, assembly GCF_035609145.1. Classification (NCBI taxonomy): domain Eukaryota; kingdom Metazoa; phylum Chordata; class Amphibia; order Anura; family Eleutherodactylidae; genus Eleutherodactylus; species Eleutherodactylus coqui. The sequence goes on along the minus strand of NC_089843.1, from coordinate 167,038,939 downwards.
ATACAGGTGGGCTAAAAATTAATTTGATTACACTGTAGGCGAGGGCCCACAAAAATTGCTGTATCAACAGTACTAATGTACATCCCAAAAATTGGCCATGGCCAGCCAAGAGGGCAGGTGAAACCCATTAATCGCTTTGGTTAATGTGGCTTAAGTGGTAACTAGGCCTGGAGGCAGCCCAGTGTAACGAAAAATTGGTTCAAGTTAAAGTTCCAATGCTTTTAAGCGCATTGAAACTTATAAAAATTGTTCTGAAAAATTATTTGAGTGAGCCTTGTGGCCCTAAGAAAAATTGCCCGTTCAGCGTGATTACGTGAGGTTTCAGGAGGAGGAGCAGGAGGAGGAGGAGGAGGAATATTAGACACAGATTGATGAAGCAGAAATGTCCCCGTTTTGGATGGTGAGAGAGAACGTAGCTTCCATCCGCGGGTGCAGCCTACGTATTGCTTACGTATCGCTGCTGTCCGCTGGTGGAGAACAGAAGTCTGGGGAAATCCAGCCTTTGTTCATCTTGATGAGTGTTAGCCTGTCGGCACTGTCGGTTGACAAGCGGCTACGCTTATCTGTGATGATTCCCCCAGCCGCACTAAACACCCTCTCCGACAAGACGCTAGCCGCAGGACAAGCAAGCACCTCCAGGGCATACAGCGCTAGTTCAGGCCACATGTCCAGCTTCGACACCCAGTAGTTGTAGGGGGCAGAGGCGTCACCAAGGATGGTCGTGCGATCCGCTACGTACTCCCTCACCATCCTTTTACAGTGCTCCCGCCGACTCAGCCGTGACTGGGGAGCGGTGACACAGTCTTGGTGGGGAGCCATAAAGCTGGCCAGGCCCTTAAAGACTGTTGCACTGCCTGGGATGTACATGCTGCTCGATCTACGCACATCCCCTGCTACCTTGCCCTCGGTACTGCGCCTTCTGCCACTAGCGCTGTCGGCTGGGAATTTTACCATCAGCTTGTCCGCAAGGGTCCTGTGGTATAGCAACACTCTCGAACCCCTTTCCTCTTCGGGAATCAGAGTGGGCAGGTTCTCCTTATACCGTGGATCGAGCAGTGTGTACACCCAGTAATCCGTCGTGGCCAGAATGCGTGCAACGCGAGGGTCACGAGAAAGGCATCCTAACATGAAGTCAGCCATGTGTGCCAGGGTACCAGTACGCAACACATGGCTGTCCTCACTAGGAAGATCACTTTCAGGATCCTCCTCCTCCTCCTCCTCCTCAGGCCATACACGCTGAAAGGATGACAGGCAATCAGCCGGTGTACCGTCAGCAGCGGCCCAAGCTGTCTCTTCCCCCTCCTCCTCATCCTCCTCATGCTCCTCCTCCTCCTCCTGTACGCGCTGAGAAATAGACAGGAGGGTGCCCTGACTATCCAGCGGCATACTGTCTTCCCCCGCCCCCGTTTCCGAGCGCAAAGCAGCTGCCTTTATGGTTTGCAGGGAATTTCTCAAGATGCATAGCAGAGGAATGGTGACGCTAATGATTGTAGCATCGTCGCTCACCACCTGGGTAGACTCCTCAAAATTACCAAGGACATGGCAGATGTCTGCCAACCAGGCCCACTCTTCTGAAAGGAATTGAGGAGGCTGACTCCCACTGCGCCGCCCATGTTGGAGTTGGTATTCGACTATAGCTCTCCGTTGTTCATAGAGCCTGGCCAACATGTGGAGCGTAGAGTTCCACCGTGTGGGCACGTCGCACAGCAGTCGGTGCACTGGCAGCTTAAAGTGATGTTGCAGGGTGCGCAGGGTGGCAGCGTCCGTGTGGGACTTGCGGAAATGTGCGCAGAGCCGGCGCGCCTTTACGAGCAGGTCTGACAAGCGTGGGTAGCTTTTCAGAAAGCGCTGAACCACCAAATTAAAGACGTGGGCCAGGCATGGCACGTGCGTGAGGCTGCCGAGCTGCAGAGCCGCCACCAGGTTACGGCCGTTGTCACACACGACCATGCCCGGTTGGAGGCTCAGCGGCGCAAGCCAGCGGTCGGTCTGCTGTGTCAGACCCTGCAGCAGTTCGTGGGCCGTGTGCCTCTTATCGCCTAAGCTGAGTAGTTTCAGCACGGCCTGCTGACGCTTGCCCACCGCTGTGCTGCCACACCGCGCGACACCGACTGCTGGCGACATGCTGCTGCTAACACATCTTGATTGTGAGACAGAGGAGGAGGAGGAGGAGGAGGGTGCTTTAGTGGAGGAAGCATACACCTCCGCAGATACCAGCACCGAGCTGGGGCCCGCAATTCTGGGGGTGGGTAGGACGTGAGCGGTCCCAGGCTCTGACTCTGTCCCAGCCTCCACTAAATTCACCCAATGTGCCGTCAGGGAGATGTAGTGGCCCTGCCCGCCTGTGCTTGTCCACGTGTCCGTAGTTAAGTGGACCGTGGCAGTAACCGCGTTGGTGAGGGCGCGCACAATGTTGCGGGAGACGTGGTCGTGCAGGGCTGGGACGGCACATCGGGAAAAGTAGTGGCGACTGGGAACTGAGTAGCGCGGGGCCGCCGCCTCCATGATACTTTTGAAGGACTCCGTTTCCACAACCCTATACGGCAGCATCTCAAGGCTGATGAATTTTGCGATGCGGACGGTTAACGTTTGAGCGTGCGGGTGCGTGGCGGCGTACTTGCGCTTGCGCTCGAACACTTGCGCAAGCGACGGCTGAACGGTGCGCTGAACTACACTGCTGGATGGGGCCGAGGACAGCGGAGATGAGGGTGTGGGTGCAGGCCATGAGGCGGTAGTGCCTGTGTCCTGAGAGGGGGGTTGCATCTCAGTGGCAGGTTGGGGCACAGGGGGAGAGGCAGGGGTGCAAACCGGAGGCGGTGAACGGCCTTTGTCCCACCTTGCGGGGTGCTTGGCCATCATATGTCTGCGCATGGTGGTGGTGGTGAGGCTGTTGGTGTTGGCTCCCCGGCTGAGCTTTGCGCGACAAAGGTTGCACACCACTGTTCGTCGGTCGTCAGGCGTCTCTGTGAAAAACTGCCAGACCTTAGAGCACCTCGGCCTCCGCAGGGTGGCATGGCGCGAGGGGGCACTTTGGGAAACACTTGGTGGATTATTCGGTCTGGCCCTGCCTCTACCCCTGGCCACTGCACTGCCTCTTGCAACCTGCCCTGCTGATGCCCTTGACTCCCCCTCTGAAGACCTGTCCTCCTGAGTAAGCGTTGCACACCAGGTGGGGTCAGTCACCTCATCGTCCTGCTGCTCTTCCTCCGAATCCTCTGTGCGCTGCTCCCTGGGACTTACTGCCCTTACTACTACCTCACTGCAAGACAACTGTGTCTGATCGTCATCGTCCTCCTCACCCACAGAAAGTTGTTGAGACAGTTGGCGGAAGTCCCCAGCCTCTTCCCCCGGACCCCGGGAACTTTCGAATGGTTGGGCATCAGTGACGATAAACTCCTCTGGTGGGAGAGGAACCGCTGCTGCCCAATCTAAGCAGGGGCCCGAGAACAGTTCCTGGGAGTGCTCCCGCTCCTGAGCAGGTGTTATTGTAGTGGAGTGAGGAGGCTGGGAGGAAGGAGGAGCAGCAGACAGAGGATTCGGATTGGCAGCAGTGGACGGCGCAGACCTGCGGGTAGACGATAGGTTGCTTGAAGCACTTTCTGCCATCCAGGACAGGACCTGCTCACACTGCTCATTTTCTAATAACCGTCTCCCGCGTGGACCCATTAATTGGGCGATGAATGTGGGGACGCCAGAAACGTGCCTCTCTCTTAATCGCGCAGCAGTCGGCTGCGACACACCTGGATCAGGAGCTTGGCCTGTGCCCACACCCTGACTTGGCCCTCCGCGTCCTCGGCCGCGTCCACGTCCTCTAGGCCTACCCCTACCCCTCAGCATGCTGTATTACCAGTGATTTGATTTCACAGGCAGGAAATAAATTGGCGCAAGACTGCAGGCCAAATATAATTTTTGCCCTTTTTGGAAAACGAAAGGCCCCACTGCCTCTAGTGAATGAATTATCTAAGTTTAATAACTGTGCTGTGTCCCTGCTTATGTGTCACAGAACGTGAGGGTAGCAGAGTTATTATAACTCTGGCAGAGCAGGTATTTTTTTTCCCAATTAAGGAAAGCAAATGGCGAAGCCAGCAGTAAAGCGTAGCTGGGTGCGTATGATTTAGCACTGTTCTTCACGCAGCTCACACGTCTCCACCGCCCGTAAGGACGGACAGAGGCTGGACAAATAGATTTGTTTTCAGTTTTTTCCCACCAAAAGGCAGCACTGCGTATATTCTATGAACATGAGAAGTGTAATAACTGTGCTGTGTCCCTGCTTATGTGTCACAGAACGTGAGGGTAGCAGAGTTATTATAACTCTGGCAGAGCAGGTATTTTTTTTCCCAATTAAGGAAAGCAAATGGCGAAGCCAGCAGTAAAGCGTAGCTGGGTGCGTATGATTTAGCACTGTTCTTCACGCAGCTCACACGTCTCCACCGCCCGTAAGGACGGACAGAGGCTGGACAAATAGATTTGTTTTCAGTTTTTTCCCACCAAAAGGCAGCACTGCGTATATTCTATGAACATGAGAAGTTTAATAACTGTGCTGTGTCCCTGCTTATGTGTCACAGAACGTGAGGGTAGCAGAGTTATTATAACTCTGGCAGAGCAGGTATTTTTTTTCCCAATTAAGGAAAGCAAATGGCGAAGCCAGCAGTAAAGCGTAGCTGGGTGCGTATGATTTAGCAATGTTTTTCACGCAGCTCACACGTGTCCACAGCCCGTAAGGACGGACAGAGGCTGGACAAATAGATTTGTTTTCAGTTTTTTCCCACCCAAAGGCAGCACTGCGTATATTCTATGAATAATAACTGTGTTGTGGCCCTGCCTATACAATTCTTTCCCTGCAGTATCAATGGAGGGTGGAATGCTCTGCAGAGGCGATTTTGAGAAGCCCACAAAAAATGCAGCACAGCTAACAGCAGCCTGGACAGTACTGCACACTGATAAATATGGCCCTAGAAAGGACCGTTGAGGTTCTTGAAGGCTACACTCACTCCTAACACTCTCCCTGCCTATGCAGCACTTCTGTCCCTAATGCCAGGTGCAACGGTCTGCAGAGGCGATTTTGAGAAAAAAAAAATCCCACTGCTAACAGCAGCCAACACACAGCTATCAGTGGCCCTAATAAGGACCTTTGGGGGGTCTTGAAGCCTACACTAACTACCAATTCTTTCCCTACAGCAGCTCCGGTATAAACAGCACTGTCCCTCATCTAACTCACACCGCATCTGAGGCGAGCCGCGGGAGGGGCCGACTTTTATATTAGGCGAACACCTGATCTCGCCAGCCACTCACAGCAGGGGGGTGGTATAGGGCTTAAACGTTGCAGGGGGAAGTTGTAATGCCTTCCCTGTCTTTCAATTGGCCAGAAAAGCGCGCTAACGTCTCAGGGAAGGAAGTGAAAGTAACCAGAACACCGCATGGTGTTCGTTACGAATAACGAACATCCCGAACACCCTAATATTCGCACGAATATCAAGCTCGGACGAACGCGTTCGCTCATCTCTACTTATTACTAATAAAAGAATAGCTGAAATATTTAAACCTTTTGAAAGAAATTACAACATAATGTTTTTAATCTAGATTTGTCAGAATATTCTGCATGTATCTTGGATTTTCACTTAGTAAGGCCTCAGTCAGAGGAGTGTGTATTTTGACGCTTCTGTGCTGCACAGAAAAATGCGCTGCATGGATGTGCAAAATCCGCATGACCGAACCTCCGTGCCCATTGCTTTCAATGGGGCCGGCACTACAGCAGCCGGCCTCATTGAAAGCAATAGGATACAGGCACCCCCGGCAGTGATTGGCTGAGCGCTGTAACCAATCACAGGCAGTGCTCAGCTGTCATTCAATGAGCGCTCAGCCAATCAGATACAGCCCTTTCAGGAGGTGGGGATTTGAAATCCCCGCCTGCTGAAAGAACTTCAGTACAGTGCTGGGTAGCCAAGCGACAAGACACGCCGAGCCCTGACAGCAGGGGAGAGGTGTTATATATAAAAATATTATATACACACACACATATTTATATAATATGTGTGTGTGTATATAATATTTTTTTTTTTACACGAGCTAGGGCTTATTTTCAGGGAAGGGCTTATATTTAAAGCCCTTCCATGAAAATCATTGCGGAGGTTGCCTGCATCCCATTGTTTTCAATGTGGCAGCTGCAGCGCCAGCCCCATTGAAAGTAGTGGGAGAACATCATGGTCCTCTGTGGCAGGGGATTACTTCACCCCTGCAGGGAGATCCATCATCACTGGACACTGAAAGTGCTGTCACAGTGTTCAGTAATGAGGGAATTTCCTGTGGGGATTGTTGCAGAGCATGGACCTATGCGGTGTACACATGTCCTATTTTTACAGCTGCATGCATTTTCATGCCTGTAAAAAACGGACATGTGAACACATAATAAAAAACCAATGGTTCTAACAGACACGCGGCTTTTTGCGCCCATATTCGCCCTCAAATACATGATCTTCTGACTTCGCCCTAACTGATGGTAAAGATGGTACATGGAGTTTACTGTTTCACATTTCTGATGATCCCATCAAGTGCCGCTCACATTGCCACGTGGCACCAGCACATAAATCTCTTTTATAATAACTATTCCAAATGAATATAGTTTAAAAACTGAATTGAATTAAGAAAAGATTTGGATTGGGTAATGATAAAGTGGATTTATTGATTGTGGCATTTAGAAGGTTGGCAAATTGGAATTAGAATAGAGCTAATTAAATATAGGTATAACAGCGCAGGATCGAGACGTATAATGTAATGCAGACCTAATGCAGTATTCCTTTCTGTTAAAAATGTGCAGTATAAATTTAGTCATTCCATTAAAATAAATGAATTTCTGGAGATGCCTACACTCAGCATGTCTCCCCATGGTATATAATCTTATTGGTGAAAGGCTCTATAGCTCCTACTCAGCAACTTCAGCAGGTCCACAACTGGAGCTAGCTCAGCTACGATGATCTGACTGTCTGGGGACTCATTTACAGATCACACTCTCGGGCTGCTCCCAACCTCTATTCAGGCTTACAGGGTTCCAGACTAGACTACACCCAACCCTGCGCAGACCGCATGCTTGCTTGAACACTTCACCAACACAGCCAACACAACCATATCTTGCATACCAACCTCCAGGTTTTATACTTACAAAGGCAACATGTGTAGGGCAAAATGTACTCTACCATTCGTCCACCAGATGCACATGCCACGCCCAGCATGGTACCCAATGCCGTATACCCTCAAAATGGCTATACAAAATGTAGTCACACCATGTCCACGAGGGCCATAACTTAACCTGTTATAATTCCCCTACTGTATGGTTGTACACAATCACTATGATTATCAGGGGTACAATACCCAGCAATGGCTATTCTCTAATCAGCTATTTTTGCCGCATATATTCTAATACCATGTACATCACATGCATTCAAACTATAACATGCCCCATATTAAATCTTAGCAATGTACACTAAACCTGCAACAGTTAGGCATCAATTCTTCCGTTTTATTGCATTTTCTACACAAAATCTCAGCATCTATACTCTAAGCATTGGCTATTATAACATTATTAGACTTTAGCAGCTTATATCACTAGCTAGGTGTTCCGTCACTCGAGGCAAAGAATCAGTTTAGCACCCCTTCTACATGGAAACTTCAGTCTTCAGTTCAAAGTACAGGGAGCGATGATGTCACCAACACCAACGACAGGGCCATGTGACCACTGCAGTCAGTTACTGGCTCACTTAAACCGGTAATTAGCTGAAATGGTCAGATGACCTGGAGTCAGTGGTGTCAGTATTCTGCACCCAGAAACTGAAGGCCAGAGAGGAAAAGGTAACAGCGAAACAGCAGCGGTGGAAGATTTTTGCTGTTTTTCAGCTTTTGCTGTCTCTTTTTTCGACTATCTGGCCTTAGTCAGACGAGCGTGTTATTTTGTGTGCCTATGTGCGTATAAAAATTGCGTCTATTAGAACCATTGGTTTCCTATGAAGTGTTCACATGTCTGTTTTTTAGAGGCGCAAAATACTTGTACCTGCAAAAGATAAGATATGCGTGCCTAGAATGTGCGCCTGTAAGGTCTGTGTTGCGTGTTAAAGATAGAACCACACTCTGTATAGGTACGAGCTGCGCATAATTACATTATTCTTAAATCATTTCTTTCAGGGAGCGCAGTGTAGTGTGATTAATTTCTAAAAAACTCCGTGCAGTATAATTTATTTCTGGAAGCACAGTATATTATCATTTATTTTTGGGGGCTCAGTGTATTATTTTTTTCAGGAGCGTAGTGTATAATATCTTATTCCTGGGGGCACAGTCAGAAGCACTATTTTCAGGTGACGCAGTGTGTTGTGTTACTATTTTCAGGGGAGCCAAAGATGTTTTTTAATTTATTTTTACTAGATATACGAGGGGCTGCTGATAAGTCTTTGGCTTTGTGTTCTTCTTTTGGTTCTATGGTAACGAATGTTACATCACATGAAAGCCTTATGTGTCTAATATAGGTTTTCAAAATTTTGTGTTTGTAGCTTATGGCAACAGTAATCTAGGCATGCGGGAAAACAAATGGCGGAGTCTAAGGCGATATTCACAGCAAATGAGAGCAGAGGAGCGATAAGATTCTTGTTTCTGCAAGCAAAGTCCGCGAAGGATATTCATGGGAATATGTCGCAGACATTGGGGGATCAATGCCCTTCATATTCTACAGTTAAGAACTGGGTTGGTAAATTTAAAATGGGCCACTTCAGCGCCAACGATGAGGAACTTCCTGGACGACCGAGAGAGGTTATTATTCCGGAGATCGTCGATGCTGTGCACAACCTCATACTGGAGAATCGGCGAATTTCAGCTAAAGGAATAGCAGACATCATGGGGATTTCTCGTGAACGTGTTTTTGCCATTATCCATGAACATTTGAACATGAAGAAGCGATCTGCAAAGTGGGTCCCCAAATGTTTGACAACAGATCAGAAAAGCATACGAGTGAAAACTTCCCGGTCCATTTGTTGGCTTTTCCGGACTGATAAGAACTTCCTGAATCGACTGGTCACTATGGATGAGACCTAGATTTATTTGTATGACCCTGAAACCAAGGAGCAGTCAAAAAAGTTGAGGCACAGTGGTTCTCCTCGCCCAAAGAAGGTCAGGGTGCAAAAATCAGCCACTAAGGTGATGGTGTCTGTGTTCTGGGATAAGGAGGGCGTGCTGCTAGTGGACTACCTTCAAAATGGTTCCACCATCAATGCAAGGTATTGCATTGAACTTTTGGACCAATTGAAGGCAGCTCTGAAGGTCAAAAGGCGCGGCAAGTTGTCCAAAGGAATCTTGCTCCTGTAAGACAACGCCTCCGTTCACACTGCACAAGCGACTACGGCAAAACTGGTGGAGCTAGGCTTCCAGCTGGTTGACCACCCACCTTATTCACCAGATTTAGCTCCCCCCGACTATCATCTGTTTCCAAACCTAAAGAAACGCCTCAAGGGGACCAAATTTCATACCATTTCTGATGCCATGGCTGCTACGGATGACTGGTTTGAGGCACAACCAAAATCCTTCTTTTTGCAAGGCTCACAGAACTTGGAATACAGATGTAAGAAGTGTGTTGACATCAGTGGAGAGTAGGTGGAATAAATGGAAAGTTTCATCTTCTTATCACGTTTTTTCTGGGTAAAGCCAGACCCTCATATTTATCCCTTTTATCTTACTTTATTCATATATATAATATTTTTTTTCCCATCTACCATTCCTTTTGTTTCTATTCTTTTGTATTTTAACTATGTACACCAACACTACACTATATGTAAATTTTCATATAATCATAGAATGGTAGAGTTGGAAGGGACCTCCAGGGTCATGGGGTCCAACCCCCTGCTCAGTGTAGGATTCACTAAATCATCCCAGACAGATGTCTGTCCAGCCATTGAAGGAGAACTCGCCACCTCCCATGGTAACCTGTTCCCCTCATTGATCACCCTCACTGTCAGAAAGTTTTTTCTAATATCTAATCTGTGTCTGCTCCCTTTCAGTTTCAACCCATTGCTTCTAGTCTTTCCTTGTGCAAATGTTTTAAAACTGTTCATGTACATTATGCACAGTGAGTATCCATCAAAACTAAAAGAGGCAATTATTGCTTTGAAACGCATAGTGTTTTTATCTGGCTTTACTCAATAAAACTTCACGACTTTTATAACTACACATTGAGTATGTGCACATATATCCAAAGGGTTATGCTATTTCTCCAGTTTTTTTGGCTACTGTCTTCCACATAAACATTGTTCAACCCCATGAGGCCTGGCAGCACCCACAACTTGATGCACGTACCTCTTTCACCATCCCATCATATAAACATGACCAGTTTGGAAGACAAACCTTTTTGACATTCGCTCACTGGATCTTTACTGGAGTAGCTCCGCTTCCTTTTTTTCACATTACACTTTTCATGAGGTGCAAAGTCCGCAGAGACAAGAATTAACTGAAGAAATCATGAAGTTCTGGACCAGATGGAGATGAAAAGAAATGAGTCCAAAGGACATCACTTGTGAGTCACTCAGTGTCATTGTGTATTCCTTCTCTGACTGTGTTACATTAGTATTGTGTTCACAAGTAAGGTCTGTAGCATTCTAGTTTGCTAAGTCGTTACCATTGGTAAGGTCATACAAAGAGCTGTAGTTTCACATGGTAAAAACCTCTATAGCACACATTGGGTTGCAAATAATGTTTTGATATAGTAAGCACCCCAAAGCATTAGTGGCAATCCAATTATATTACATCTTTCATTCTCTTTCACCCTCCCTTTTTTGCATCCTCTCTTTTGTTCTTTCTCCCTCTTTTTCATTCTCCCTCTTCTATTCTCTCCTGCTCTAGGATAACCATGCCGTCTAGGTTAGACACACCCTCAAATAGCTACTCCCATCACCCAGTGAAAGGCTCTCCCAGGTTGATATCTTTGCTATAGTACTTGATAAAATGTAATTTTCTACTAAAAAGCAAATTAGAGAACATATTGAAATGCGTTCACAAATCACAATCCCATTTTTCACTTTTAAACAACAAGTTCATGAAATTATATCACTTAACAATTGAAAGCAAAGATTGTAAACACAAGTAAATACCTGAAGATGTCGATGTTCCAATTGTAGTTTGGTTTTCATTTTCTCCATTGAGATTATCTGGTAATGCTATAAAGTTGTGAAAAGAAAGGTTTCTTCATTAATCAAACACAAGAATTGCAATATGTTATCACAAAACATACTGAAATACAATCAATACAATTACAGCTTTGTTAACAAAGCAACAATTACGCCATTACATGACTGCATATACATTGTATTCACAATAAGGAAACCCACATAAGCCTAGTGCTTTCACCATAACTGTGCAAAAATAAAGCCCGCAGTTCCTTTATTTCAGTTTACATAACATCATCCTGGGACAGGAAAAGTTCTATTTACATTTGGGCAGCTGAGCTTTTAAAGCAACCCATTGCGTGCAAGAACTTTTCTGTATAGGTAATGGTCTTCATTTATTTTAAATTTTTTTTGTGGAAATTTCTTTTAAGGAAAAAAAATAATAAAACAGAACAAACAAATTTGAGAGGTAATAACTAGAGATGAGCGAACACCAAAATGTTCGGGTGTTCGTTATTCGGAACGAACTTCCCGTGATGCTCGAGGGTTCGTTTCGAACAACGAACCCCATTGAAGTCAATGGGCGACCAGAACATTTTTGTATTTCGCCGATGCTCGCTAAGGTTTTCATGTGTGAAAATCTGGGCAATTCAACAAAGTGATGGGAATCACACAGAAACGGATAGGGCAGGCGAGGGGCTACATGTTGGGCTGCATCTCAAGTTCACAGGTCCCACTATTAAGCCACAATAGCGGCAAGAGTGGGCCCCCCCCCCCCTCCCAACAACTTTTACTTCTGAAAAGCCCTCATTAGCATGGCATACCTTTGCTAAGCACCACACTACCTCCAACAAAGCACAATCACTGCCTGCATGACACTCCACTGACACTTCTCCTGGGTTACATGCTGCCCAACCGCCCCCCCCCCCCCACAGCGCACACCAAAGTGTCCCTGGGCAGCCTTCAGCTGCCCTCATGCCACACCACGCTCATGTCTATTTAGAATTGCGTCTGCCATGACGAGGGACCGCAGGCACACACTGCAGAGGTTGGCACGGCTAGGCAGCGACCCTCTTTAAAAGTGGCGGAGCGATAGCCCACAATGCTGTACAGAAGCAATGAGAAATAGAATCCTGTGCCACCGCCATCAGGAGCTGCACACGTGGGCATAGCAATGGGGAACCTATGTGCCACACACTATTCATTCTGTCAAGGTGTCTGCATGCCCCAGTCAGGCCGGGCTTTTTAATTCATAGACACAGGCAGGTACAACTCCCTATTGTGAAGTCCCTGTCGACCCACAGCATGGGTGGCTCCCTGGAACCCACCGGCGGTACACAGAAATATCCCATTGCATTGCCCAACACAGCTGAGGTAGTAATGTTGTGCTTAACCCTTTCCAATCCAATTTGTATATGGTTTTCCTAGGGGGCTTACTCTTTTTCTGCCGTTATACAACGGCGTTATATGCTGGCTAAAGCCAGTACTGCATGAGCTGACACGTAGGATAGGCTCCGACAGCAGAGAGGCTGGCAATATACAGTAAGAGAACCCCGACGGACGTCTACCAACAACGGAGCTGTACAGCCTTAAACCCTAATGTCTTCACAGGTCACACAGTGGACTGGAAAGGGTTAATGCAGGTGGGTTTCGGCCCACACTGCATGCCCCAGTCAGACTGGGGTTCTTTACAAGTGGACACATGTAGGTTAAACTCCCTGTGGACCCACTGCCTAGGTGGGTGCCAGGAAGCCACCGGCGGTACATAGAAATATCCCATTGCATTGCCCAACACAGCTGAGGTAGTAATGTCGTGCGTAATACAGGTGGGCTTCGGCCCACACTGCATGGCCCAGTCAGACGGGTTCTTTAGAAGTGTACAGATGTATTAAAAACTCAGTGTGCACCTACAGCATGGGTGGCTCCCTGGAACCCACCGGCGGTACATAAAAATATCCCATTGCATTGCCCAACACAGCTGAGGTAACGTCAGCTGTAATGCAGGTGGGCTAAAAATTAATTTGATTACACTGTAGGCGAGGGCCCACAAAAATTGCTGTATCAACAGTACTAATGTACATCCCAAAAATTGGCCATGGCCAGCCAAGAGGGCAGGTGAAACCCATTAATCGCTTTGGTTAATGTGGCTTAAGTGGTAACTAGGCCTGGAGGCAGCCCAGTGTAACGAAAAATTGGTTCAAGTTAAAGTTCCAATGCTTTTAAGCGCATTGAAACTTATAAAAATTGTTCTGAAAAATTATTTGAGTGAGCCTTGTGGCCCTAAGAAAAATTGCCCGTTCAGCGTGATTACGTGAGGTTTCAGGAGGAGGAGCAGGAGGAGGAGGAGGAGGAATATTAGACACAGATTGATGAAGCAGAAATGTCCCCGTTTTGGATGGTGAGAGAGAACGTAGCTTCCATCCGTGGGTGCAGCCTACGTATTGCTTACGTATCGCTGCTGTCCGCTGGTGGAGAACAGAAGTCTGGGGAAATCCAGCCTTTGTTCATCTTGATGAGTGTTAGCCTGTCGGCACTGTCGGTTGACAAGCGGCTACGCTTATCTGTGATGATTCCCCCAGCCGCACTAAGCAAGCACCTCAAGGGCATACAGGGCTAGTTCAGGCCACGTGTCCAGCTTCGACACCCAGTAGTTGTAGGGGGCAGAGGCGTCACCAAGGATGGTCGTGCGATCCGCTACGTACTCCCTCACCATCCTTTTACAGTGCTCCCGCCGACTCAGCCGTGACTGGGGAGCGGTGACACAGTCTTGGTGGGGAGCCATAAAGCTGGCCAGGCCCTTAAAGACTGTTGCACTGCCTGGGATGTACATGCTGCTCGATCTACGCACATCCCCTGCTACCTTGCCCTCGGTACTGCGCCTTCTGCCACTAGCGCTGTCGGCTGGGAATTTTACCATCAGCTTGTCCGCAAGGGTCCTGTGGTATAGCAACACTCTCGAACCCCTTTCCTCTTCGGGAATCAGAGTGGCCAGGTTCTCCTTATACCGTGGATCGAGCAGTGTGTACACCCAGTAATCCGTCGTGGCCAGAATGCGTGCAACGCGAGGGTCACGAGAAAGGCATCCTAACATGAAGTCAGCCATGTGTGCCAGGGTACCAGTACGCAACACATGGCTGTCCTCACTAGGAAGATCACTTTCAGGATCCTCCTCCTCCTCCTCCTCCTCCTCAGGCCATACACGCTGAAAGGATGACAGGCAATCAGCCGGTGTACCGTCAGCAGCGGCCCAAGCTGTCTCTTCCCCCTCCTCCTCATCCTCCTCATGCTCCTCCTCCTCCTCCTGTACGCGCTGAGAAATAGACAGGAGGGTGCCCTGACTATCCAGCGGCATACTGTCTTCCCCCGCCCCTGTTTCCGAGCGCAAAGCAGCTGCCTTTATGGTTTGCAGGGAATTTCTCAAGATGCATAGCAGAGGAATGGTGACGCTAATGATTGTAGCATCGCCGCTCACCACCTGGGTAGACTCCTCAAAATTACCAAGGACATGGCAGATGTCTGCCAACCAGGCCCACTCTTCTGAAAGGAATTGAGGAGGCTGACTCCCACTGCGCCGCCCATGTTGGAGTTGGTATTCGACTATAGCTCTCCGTTGTTCATAGAGCCTGGCCAACATGTGGAGCGTAGAGTTCCACCGTGTGGGCACGTCGCACAGCAGTCGGTGCACTGGCAGCTTAAAGTGATGTTGCAGGGTGCGCAGGGTGGCAGCGTCCGTGTGGGACTTGCGGAAATGTGCGCAGAGCCGGCGCGCCTTTACGAGCAGGTCTGACAAGCGTGGGTAGCTTTTCAGAAAGCGCTGAACCACCAAATTAAAGACGTGGGCCAGGCATGGCACGTGCGTGAGGCTGCCGAGCTGCAGAGCCGCCACCAGGTTACGGCCGTTGTCACACACGACCATGCCCGGTTGGAGGCTCAGCGGCGCAAGCCAGCGGTCGGTCTGCTGTGTCAGACCCTGCAGCAGTTCGTGGGCCGTGTGCCTCTTATCGCCTAAGCTGAGTAGTTTCAGCACGGCCTGCTGACGCTTGCCCACCGCTGTGCTGCCACACCGCGCGACACCGACTGCTGGCGACATGCTGCTGCTAACACATCTTGATTGTGAGACAGAGGAGGAGGAGGAGGAGGAGGGTGCTTTAGTGGAGGAAGCATACACCTCCGCAGATACCAGCACCGAGCTGGGGCCCGCAATTCTGGGGGTGGGTAGGACGTGAGCGGTCCCAGGCTCTGACTCTGTCCCAGCCTCCACTAAATTCACCCAATGTGCCGTCAGGGAGATGTAGTGGCCCTGCCCGCCTGTGCTTGTCCACGTGTCCGTAGTTAAGTGGACCGTGGCAGTAACCGCGTTGGTGAGGGCGCGCACAATGTTGCGGGAGACGTGGTCGTGCAGGGCTGGGACGGCACATCGGGAAAAGTAGCGGCGACTGGGAACTGAGTAGCGCGGGGCCGCCGCCTCCATGATACTTTTGAAGGACTCAGTTTCCACAACCCTATACGGCAGCATCTCAAGGCTGATGAATTTTGCTATGCGGACGGTTAACGTTTGAGCGTGCGGGTGCGTGGCGGCGTACTTGCGCTTGCGCTCGAACACTTGCGCAAGCGACGGCTGAACGGTGCGCTGAACTACACTGCTGGATGGGGCCGAGGACAGCGGAGATGAGGGTGTGGGTGCAGGCCATGAGGCGGTAGTGCCTGTGTCCTGAGAGGGGGGTTGCATCTCAGTGGCAGGTTGGGGCACAGGGGGAGAGGCAGGGGTGCAAACCGGAGGCGGTGAACGGCCTTTGTCCCACCTTGCGGGGTGCTTGGCCATCATATGTCTGCGCATGGTGGTGGTGGTGAGGCTGTTGGTGTTGGCTCCCCGGCTGAGCTTTGCGCGACAAAGGTTGCACACCACTGTTCGTCGGTCGTCAGGCGTCTCTGTGAAAAACTGCCAGACCTTAGAGCACCTCGGCCTCCGCAGGGTGGCATGGCGCGAGGGGGCGCTTTGGGAAACACTTGGTGGATTATTCGGTCTGGCCCTGCCTCTACCCCTGGCCACTGCACTGCCTCTTGCAACCTGCCCTGCTGATGCCCTTGACTCCCCCTCTGAAGACCTGTCCTCCTGAGTAAGCGTTGCACACCAGGTGGGGTCAGTCACCTCATCGTCCTGCTGCTCTTCCTCCGAATCCTCTGTGCGCTGCTCCCTGGGACTTACTGCCCTTACTACTACCTCGCTGCAAGACAACTGTGTCTGATCGTCATCGTCCTCCTCACCCACAGAAAGTTGTTGAGACAGTTGGCGGAAGTCCCCAGCCTCTTCCCCCGGACCCCGGGAACTTTCGAATGGTTGGGCATCAGTGACGATAAACTCCTCTGGTGGGAGAGGAACCGCTGCTGCCCAATCTAAGCAGGGGCCCGAGAACAGTTCCTGGGAGTGCTCCCGCTCCTGAGCAGGTGTTATTGTAGTGGAGTGAGGAGGCTGGGAGGCAGGAGGAGCAGCAGACAGAGGATTCGGATTGGCAGCAGTGGACGGCGCAGAACTGCGGGTAGACGATAGGTTGCTCGAAGCACTTTCTGCCATCCAGGACAGGACCTGCTCACACTGCTCATTTTCTAATAACCGTCTCCCGCGTGGACCCATTAATTGGGCGATGAATGTGGGGACGCCAGAAACGTGCCTCTCTCCTAATCGCGCAGCAGTCGGCTGCGACACACCTGGATCAGGAGCTTGGCCTGTGCCCACACCCTGACTTGGCCCTCCGCGTCCTCGGCCGCGTCCACGTCCTCTAGGCCTACCCCTACCCCTCAGCATGCTGTATTACCAGTGATTTGATTTCACAGGCAGGAAATAAATTGGCGCAAGACTGCAGGCCAAATATAATTTTTGCCCTTTTTGGAAAACGAAAGGCCCCACTGCCTCTAGTGAATGAATTATCTAAGTTTAATAACTGTGCTGTGTCCCTGCTTATGTGTCACAGAACGTGAGGGTAGCAGAGTTATTATAACTCTGGCAGAGCAGGTATTTTTTTTCCCAATTAAGGAAAGCAAATGGCGAAGCCAGCAGTAAAGCGTAGCTGGGTGCGTATGATTTAGCACTGTTCTTCACGCAGCTCACACGTGTCCACCGCCCGTAAGGACGGACAGAGGCTGGACAAATAGATTTGTTTTCACTTGTTTTTCCACCAAAAGGCAGCACTGCGTATATTCTATGAATAATAACTGTGTTGTGGCCCTGCCTCTACAATTCTTTCCCTGCAGTATCAATGGAGGGTGGAATGCTCTGCAGAGGCGATTTTGAGAAGCCCAAAAAAAATGCAGCACAGCTAACAGCAGCCTGGACAGTACTGCACATGGATAAATATGGCCCTAGAAAGGACCGTTGAGGTTCTTGAAGGCTACACTCACTCCTAACACTCTCCCTGCCTATGCAGCACTTCTGTCCCTAATGCCAGGTGCAACGGTCTGCAGAGGCGATTTTGAGAAAAAAAAAAATGCCACTGCTAACAGCAGCCAACACACAGCTATCAGTGGCCCTAATAAGGACCTTTGGGGGTCTTGAAGCCTACACTAACTACCAATTCTTTCCCTACAGCAGCTCCGGTATAAACAGCACTGTCCCTCATCTAACTCACACCGCATCTGAGGCGAGCCGCGGGAGGGGCCGACTTTTATATTAGGCGAACACCTGATCTCGCCAGCCACTCACAGCAGGGGGGTGGTATAGGGCTTAAACGTTGCAGGGGGAAGTTGTAATGCCTTCCCTGTCTTTCAATTGGCCAGAAAAGCGCGCTAACGTCTCAGGGAAGGAAGTGAAAGTAACCAGAACACCGCATGGTGTTCGTTACGAATAACGAACATCCCGAACACCCTAATATTCGCACGAATATCAAGCTCGGACGAACGCGTTCGCTCATCTCTAGTAATAACTCAATTCTTTAACAGGAACGAAAACTCCATATATATATGCCCAGATATTTAAACAAGTGGGCATTGAAAAAAGAAAGGAAGTGAATAGGTATTAAGAGTACTGTGTCCACCACTACTGAGCATGGTAAAGAGATAGAGATAAGGGTTAAACAAATCAAGGTATTACATCATATTTTTCCATGTGGCTTATGGGCCTGAAACCATAAACACCGCCCCTTCACCGATACAATGTAGGAAGTATGGATCATCATGAGGGATTGATTCTTAGAGAAGTATTCTGTCCAAGATGCCCAGGAAGAAAATGTCGAAGATTTAGTAACATATCTATACGAATATAATCCTTCCATATGATACGTGGAATTAATAGCTTCATTCAGGGAAATTGCATTCGAGGATTTCCTTTTTTTGGCAATTGCCCAATGAGATGCAAGGAATATATGGGGGATAAGAACTGAGTAAAAATATGGGAGTTCATCTGTAAACAAAAAGTAAAGAACTAGTGCCAGGGCCATAAATTGATGTATCACAGTATAAACTATGTTCCAAAAAGAATAAATGATTGGCATAACCAGCACATATGAAAATAAGTACCTTTAAGACCAACAGGTTTCGGGGACAGAATTGTTCATTTTGGCAAGCCTAGCAGGTGTTGGGTATCAGCACATAAATATTTTCTGTGAGACTCCCAATACTTGATTCCATAAGAAATCTTTTTAGTCCAGGAGAAAGCTTTCCTGCATTCTTTCAATTGAAATTGTTGTTTAAGATATTGCTTTCATAGTTGCATATGTGGAGATTTACTTTTGGTAAGCTGAGAAAAAAAAGAGTCACTATAAAAGATAGAAATGCCCTATTAGACACTGAAAAACGTAAAAACAGACGTGGGCAAAATGGGTCTATGAACATCTAAGAGCCGAAGAACAAAGAGCATGATGCAGTCTTAAAAAGGCAAAACACAGACCACAAAGTACTTGAAATTACCTACATAATGTAGAGAAATCTTATATAGAGTTGTTCTCATATAAATCACCTTTTCTATGCCCAAAGATTGCCAGGTTATGAAGTCAAAGTCTATGAGTGTAGAGGACAAAAAATGCAAAGGAAGGCCCAAGATCGGTTGTTTATGAGGAAACATAATGCTGCCATATAGAGACCAAAATTTGTAAGCTCAGTAGGGTATGAGACTGTAAGGGAAGGGAAGGGAAGGGATGGGATTTAACCAGCCAGGAGAGAAATAGGAAGAGCCCCTAGGGTGGTTGATTTAATCAAGATCTATTGTTAGTACGAGGAAGAGGCCCACCAATGTTTGATTTTATCTAGAAACTCGGCAGAAAAATAACGTTTAGCGTTGGAGGCTGTCATACCTGCTATTTTCTAGGACCTAGCTAAAGTAGAAAATTTAATTCTAGCATGAGACACACCCCAAATACAACTGTTAAGAATAGTCTGGGGTTTTGTAAAGGAAGAGTTTGGCATAGGAGTTACTATAGTTCTAAAAATCTAGAGGATACGTGGCAACACCATCATTTTAACCACTGCTATCCTTCCTGCTCAGTAAATAAAGGGTTTACAAAAGTTATTTAAAAGGTGTGGGATATGATTAAGCATGGGCAAATAATTATTTGTAAATATATGGGAGCTAGGTCTTGTTAAATGAATACCTAGATGGGGTATGGATTTGTGGTTCCATATGTACAGAAATGAGTTGATTATATGTTGGTTGCTTTTGTCATCAATCCAAACACTGAACAATTGGGATTTTGTATTATTTGACTTATCATAAAAATAGGACACACATTAGCTGGGGAAGTGGTTTCTCTGGTAGGCTTGGTCAAGGTAACAATAAGGCCTTCCAACCTTTCTGGAGGTAAGGCACCGCTATTCATTGCCTCATGGAATACCAATAGCAAATAAGGGGTCAGAAGAGAAGAATATTTTTTAGAATAACCATTGTAAATCCATCGGGCCCAGGGATTTAAAAGGTTTTGACGTTTTAATAGCCTCTAAGACATCAGAAAAAGAAAGTGGTGTAGAAAGAGAGGTTAATTTGTCTGGTGACACCCAATTACTGATTGCAATTAGCACTCCCCTTTTTTTCTTATCAGGATTGGAAGCAAGAAAAAGATGTGGAAATTTAGGATGTGAAAACTTAGGATGTTTATCTTTTTCTAAAATGTGTTCCCTTTGCAAAGAATATATCAGCATGTAGTTTAAGGGCCTCACGCCAAATGAACTACGCTTGAATGGACTGTTCAAACTCTTAACATTCAAAGAAGAAATAGTAATAGGCATGGTGTATAAATAAATGAAAAAGCGGCACCGTCTACATGACACATAGAGTGGTGGGCACATAGGATAGGAAAAGACCTTTTAGTAGTACAACAAATACAAAAGTAACAGAAAAGCAACTAAAAAACCCAAAAAGCGGAATAATAGTGTTTACCTAGTGCACACAGCACAAAGGGTGAATAATAATTTGGGGGTATAAACATACCTAAACCTCAAGAATAGCTCCAAAGTATAAGAAAATAACAACATCGCTGAAGTAATTATCAGTTGAAGGTAAAGAAAGACCATTCTTACTGATGGAGGACCATTCTTGTGTCAATTCATTGAAAGAGATGCAGTTTGGTCAACAGGAATAACAAGGCTGAGGCTCAGGGTCCAGCAGGATCCCACTGTAATCAATACCAAAACCAATATATTTGCCAAAAACAACAACCCTGACTGGATCCCCTTAAAGTAAACTTTTCTTGCTCATATATAAAATTTCTCCTCAAAAAGATATAAAAAGAACAGATATGCTGAAGCAGCAGAACAAAGTTTTACAGATTCAAAGAGTCTGAACATATAAACTACCTGCCTCACTACATACATTGGGTGTATTTATATTTTATTCGGAACGGTGGAGCTGCGCTCACTCCACCGACTCCAACACAATGCCTCATGCACACTGAGTCATAGAAACCAATATGACCATGTGAACTAGTGCATAAATGACACTAGACACTGACTGGATCAGTGATACTACCGGTAATATACTGAAAGCACCACAATCAATAGTGAGGAGATAAATGCCTACCGCATAAATCTGAAACTAAAACATAGCACTAAAGCTCCTCCGACATGTTTTGCCAGACAACTGATGTTCTAAGGTGTCCTTTCTATGTTTTTGAGGTGAAATCTTATATATGATCAATAAAAGTCTACTTTTAATGGGATCCACTTAGGGTTGTTGCTTTTGGCAAATATATTGGTTTTGGTCAATAGGAATGTCCCATTTCTTCAGGAGGGACAGTCCATCTGCTACGATTGTTGCTATAGAGGTTGCTCCATTTCTTGAAATAGGAAGCTTAGTAGGGGAAGCCACGTCTGAACTTAATATTGGCACCAGGAAGAGCTGAAGTAACTGGATTGAATTGTCTACTGAGTTGAAATGTCACTGTAGAGAGATCAGTGAACATTAATATGGCATTACTTGGTGTTGGTAATGATCCTCTTCACTGCTTCTTGTTTAGAAGTTTTTCCTGGGTCTGATAAAAATGGAGTCAAGCTAGGATGTCCCGTGGAATGGCCTGTGAGGCAGAGCGACGTTTGGGGATCCTGTGTGCTCTATCAATAGCATATTCCAGTGGAGATAAAGATGGGAGCAGTATTTGAAGAAGTTGAAGTAGAAATTGAGGAAGGTTCACAGGGAAGATGGATTCTAGAATTCCTTGAAACTTAATGCTGTTTCTCCGCAACCTATCCTCAACATCTGTAACTTTTTTGCATAGATGGGAAACGACTTCTTCCAGGGTGTTATGAGTGTCCACTGACTCGTTATATGCGCAGAGGAAAATTCTCCAATTTTTTGTTGAACATGAGCTGAACGTGTAATGAGGTGATCCAAGTTAGATTGTAGTTGGGAGGACATTTTTTACATATCTCTAGAAATGTCTGTCTGAGGAGACAAAAGGAGCTCCTTCAATGTGTTAGTAGAAAAAGGGATTATCTGTACCTGGATATGATTGTAGAGTATTGGAGAGGTCTTCCATGTTGGGAAACTGATCAAATTTGCTGACGACACAAAGCTAGGAGGGATAGCTAACACTAGGGAAGAGAGAGTGAGAGTATTCAAAAAGATCTAGAAAAGCTTCCACAGTGGGCAGCAACTAACAGAATGGTATTTAAGAAGGAAAAATGCAAAGTCCTACATCTGGGCAATTAAAAGTTAAGAAAGAACATACAGAATGGAAGGAATTGAGCTAAGCAGCACATGTGAAAAAGACTTGGGTATGCTAATAGGTTATAGACTGAACATGAGTCAACAATGTGATACAGCAGCAAAAAAGGCAAACACAATTCTGGGATGTATTAAGAGAAGCATAGAGTCTAGATCACGTGAGGGAATTATCCCCAACTACTCTTCCTTAGTTAGACCTCATCTGGAATACTGTGTCTAGTTCTGGACACCCCACGTTAAAAAAGACATAGACAAACTGGAGCAAGTTTAGAGAAGCGTTACCAAGATGGTGAGCGGCCTGCAAATCATATCCTATGAAGAACAGTTAAAGGATCTTGGAATGTTTAGCTAGCAAAAAAGAAGGTTGAGAGGAGACTTAATGGCTGTTTACAAATATCTGAAGGGTTGTCACAGTGCAGAGGGATCAGCCCTATTCTCATTTGCACAAGGAAAGACTAGAAGCAATGGGATGACACTGAAAGGGAGGAGACACAAATTAGATATTAGAAAAAACTTTCTGACAGTGAGGGTGATCAATGAATGGAACAGGTTACCATGGGAGGCAGTGAGTTCTCCCTCAATGGAAGTGTTTAAACAAAGGCTGGACAAATATCATCTGTCTCGGTTGATTTAGTAAATCCTGCACTGAGCAGGTGGGTGGACCAGATGTCCCTGGAGGTCCTTTTCAACTGTACCATTCTATGATTCTATGTTTGGACCATCAGTAGTAGCAGAATGAGATTCTTTTTTCAAGGTTCCTTAGAGCTAGTCTCTTGTAGTGACTTCCCTGGAGGAGAGATTATGTTTCACAGTTTTAGGTGAAGAGGACCCTATAGTGGTGAATAGTATTCTCGAGATATTGTTGCTATCTGATCTGGTGCTATGTGGGCCAGGAGGAAAAAAAATCTAAGCTTTCTAGGTGCTGTAGTTTTGATTCACTTTTGGCCCATTTTTAACTGGTATTAATAATTTCTGTAAAAAAGGTAGTGCTGCTTTGTTTTTGTTGAGAAAAAAACAATAGTAATCTCCAGTAAATTGTTGTTGTGGCTCACAAATAAATGGGTCAAAAATATTCTCTAAGCATAGCATGAAAAATGGCAGAGACTGCTTTGAATGGTCATGATCTGAGCTGCTTTGAGGCTTTTAATCAGTCAGGCATTCTGAAGGGTGCTAGAGATGATGTTAGGCATATAGTAAAGCTGATAGCCCAGATTCTCAGAGCTCTCAACATTCGTGCCTCCAAATATAAAGAAATTGCAGGGCAAAAGTCAATAATTCTATGAGGCTCCAATGTTGCCACCAAGGGACTAACATCTCATGCGGAGCAGTAACTGTTTATAACAGGGGAGTCTATATGGCAAAGTTTGGACTGGGAACACAGCACCAAGGTCCCCAGTCAGTACCGCTGCTAGGCCTCTATCCTCACCACAGCCAATCTGTATTTATGAGTGGTTCAGCTCAGAGGCCCGGAACCTGTCTTCTTGGCGCCAACTCCACAGCTTCACCTGTGGGTGTCTGCTTGCCTCATGCTGTCCCCCACAGGGGAAATGTGCCAGAGCTGGAGAGACCCTGAGCTGCAATCTCAGCACAACCACCACCAGCTGAGAACTGCAAACCTGAAAGTTGAAGCAGCGCACTACGTAGCACTACAGAGAAGGACACCGGGCTGTGAGCTGTTATTCAGAAGTCTTGTGCCACAAGCTCCAGAAATGACCGGAGCAACCCGAAGCAGAAAACACTGAGCAGCAAAAGCCAAGGAGGCTTACGAGGAAGCACAGTCTCCAGGCTGGAGCCAGCATGTGTTCTCACTCCCCCTACCATCTCATGCTCCCGGATCCAAGGCTCCCAGATGAAGGCAGGGTGCAACCACTCCAGGTGAGGACACAGGAGTGCATGCAGCGGAGTCTCATGGGAAACAGTAAGTGTCCTCCACAGAATAGATGTCACAGGGAAAAGGCTAATAAAGGCTTAAAAAGATGATGGAAAGAGTAACACCAGCTGTAATAATCAGGCATCCACTAACTGTAGAGGTATAACAAGGTTTCTACACCAACATAGATGGGGATTCTTTACTATAAGAGCAGTGAAATAATGGAACTCTGCCCAAGGATGTGGTAATTGGTGAACTCACGAAAAGTGTTCAAAATGGGCCTGGATGCCTCCTTGAGTGCAATATTATTACATAGTATGGTTATTACATTTATGCAGAAGGATTGTTGATCCAATGACTTATTCTGACTGATAAATTTGGACTAGGAATTGATTATTTTTTTCCATAAACGCAGGGAAAATGGCTTTTTTGCCTCATGGGAGTTTTTGACTTCCTCTAGATCAATATTGCAGAATATTAGGCTGATTTGGATGGATGCATATCTTTTTTCAGGCTTGCAAACTATGTTACAATAAGAGACTTGAGTCACTGTAGTTTAAAGGGTTTATACCAGGATCACAAGTTATTCCATTCCACAAAATGGATAGGCTTGCTTGGCCGCCACTAGATTAATTTCAATGGGGTTGATGGAAATCCCGAGCACTTTCTACTTGGCAATCACTGTTGGGGTGCAGTAAGCCCACAATTTAGGAGGGTGGGGGGACATAGGACCCCTGTTCATGGGATTGGGGTGAGACCACCACTGATCAACCGCTTAGTCTTTATCCTATGGATAGGGGTTAAATTGTGGTCCTGGGGCAACCCCTTTAAAGAAACAAATCCCGACAAAATATTTTTCTGTAATGTCAGATATAGTTAGGGCCAGAAATATTTGGACAGTAACACAATTTTCACGAGTTGGGCTCTGCATGCCACCGCATTGGATTTGAAATGAAGCCTCTACAACAGAATTCAAGTGCAGATTGTAATGTTTAATTTAAAGGGTTGAACAAAAATATCTGATAGAAAATGTAGGAATTGTACACATTTCTTTACAAACACTCCACATTTTAGGAGCTCAAAAGTAATTGGACAAATAAACATAACCCAAACAAAATATTTTTTTTTCAATATTTTGTTGCGAATCCTTTGGAGGCAATCACTGCCTTAAGTCTGGAACCCATGGACATCACCAAACGCTGGGTTTCCTCCTTCTTAATGCTTTGCCAGGCCTTTACAGCCGCAGCCTTCAGGTCTTGCTTGTTTGTGGGTCTTTCCGTCTGAAGTCTGGATTTGAGCAAGTGAAATGCATGCTCAATTGGGTTAAGATCTGGTGATTGACTTGGCCATTGCAGAATGTTCCACTTTTTTGCACTCATGAACTCCTGGGTAGCTTTGGCTGTATGCTTGGGGTCATTGTCCATCTGTACTGTGAAGCGCCGTCCGATCAACTTTGCAGCATTTGGCTGAATCTGGGCTGAAAGTATATCCCGGTACACTTCAGAATTCATCCGGCTACTCTTGTCTGCTGTTATGTCATCAATAAACACAAGTGACCCAGTGCCATTGAAAGCCATGCATGCCCATGCCATCACGTTGCCTCCACCATGTTTTACAGAGGATGTGGTGTGCCTTGGATCATGTGCCGTTCCCTTTCTTCTCCAAACTTTTTTCTTCCCATCATTCTGGTACAGGTTGATCTTTGTCTCATCTGTCCATAGAATACTTTTCCAGAACTGGGCTGGCTTCTTGAGGTGTTTTTCGGCAAATTTAACTCTGGCCTGTCTATTTTTGGAATTGATGAATGGTTTGCATCTAGATGTGAACCCTTTGTATTTACTTTCATGGAGTCTTCTCTTTACTGTTGACTTAGAGACAGATACACCTACTTCCCTGAGAGTGTTCTGGACTTCAGTTGACGTTGTGAACGGGTTCTTCTTCACCAAAGAAAGTATGCGGCGATCATCCACCACCGTTGTCTTCCGTGGACGCCCAGGCCTTTTTGAGTTCCCAAGCTCACCAGTGAATTCCTTTTTTCTCAGAATGTACCCGACTGTTGATTTTGCTACTCCAAGCATGTCTGCTATCTCTGATGGATTTTTTCTTTTTTGCAGCCTCAGGATGTTCTGCTTCACCTCAATTGAGAGTTCCTTTGACCGCATGTTGTCTGGTCACAGCAACAGCTTCCAAATCCAAAACCACACACCTGGAATCAACCCCAGACCTTTTAACTACATAATTGATAACAGGTTAACGAGGGAGACGCCTTCTGAGTTAATTGCAGCCCTTAGAGTCCATTGTCCAATTACTTTTGGTCCCTTGAAAAAGAGGAGGCTATGTATTACAGAGCTATGATTCCTAAACCCTTTCTCCGATTTGGATGTGGAAACTCTCATATTGCAGCTGGGAGTGTGCACTTTCAGCCCATATTATATATATAATTGTATTTCTGAACATGTTTTTGTAAACAGCTAAAATAACAAAACTTGTGTCACTGTCCAAATATTTCTGGCCCTAACTGTAGGTCAGAGGATCAGATTGGTGTTTCTGAGCTTGGATTACCACTAATTTTCCGAACAATATCTTACTTTTGGCACCTCTCAAACTCTTGTTACCAGAATTTACTTGTTACCTCTGGCACAATATTTTAAGCAACGCTTGACTGACCTGAGCGGCCCATTGTTTAGAATGTTTTGTCAAAGATAGGCAGTAATGCAGATATTAAAATGGAATTGACTAGTTTGGATGGTTTACAGTTTAATAAACTCAAGACTCCACTAATGTTGTTTTTGACAGATCTCCATAATATTTCAGTTAATTAATTTTGGTTGGATTTCTCAGTAACGTTTTCCAGAGAATCATTCATGCAGAAGAGAAGAGTTTGTCTCTAGGAGGTATGAATTGTATGTAAGCATAATAAATTTCCCCACATGTCTCCATTACATTACTTTACATACTGTAATTACCTAAAGGAGAAAAGAAAATGCAATGTTGTTCTCTAGTAGAGCAGACGGCAGTTTTCTTATTACAGTGATGTATCTTAATGGGTACAGATATGGGATGCCAACCATTACTATAGAGCTCCGGCACTGTAATGCACAATCTTCCCTTCCTGTTTACCAAATGGCTTGGTAAAGATTTTCTCTATACATAAATGTTTCTTTTTATCGCACAAATAGAAGAAAGAGGGAAACTTGCCAGCTTAGAGAACTGGCAGTACTTAAGAGATTTTCTTTGAAGAGAAATTTATGAAGTAACAATGGAAGGAAAGGTAATCTGTAATGTGTGTGTTAGCAACGATGTGACATGGAGGCAGTCTTTATTTTCCGGTTTATATTTGTGTTTAATTATCTATTTTGATTCTATGGCCACAAATGTAGTCTTCTCAGATTAAAGAGAAGCTGAACAATTCACTGAGTACAAACCAAGGCATATTAAAAAACCCATTCAGATACTTATTATCATTCATTTACTAAGTTATTTACATAAATAGATAATATTTTATATTGGCAGATGCATACTAAATGGAAATCTCTGCAGAGCACTTCAAGTTACATTAAGAACAACCTTATAAAGTAAAGCATCATTGGAACAAAAACAAAGTACTCTAAGCTTGCGGCACAACATCTTTAATGCCCTTCTTATTAACCACCACATCCATTCTGTGTTCTAGAGGACAAATATGTTACTTGAAAGCACAAAGTGCAGCCATTAAACTATAACGATCTCTGAAATGCTGGTAGAAATTAAAAATGACAATCCCCTAAAATAAGGACTTAGGCAAAACAAGGACCATTTACGCAAATGTTGTAAATCTTTCCATTAAAATGATCTAGCCTTACAAAATTCATGAGAAAATAATGAACAATGGACAGCCAACAAGCATAGCAAACTCTATTCAGATCTGCATTTAGAGCCTTCTTCAAGGGTATTTGATATTTTTTACATCACGGATAGAGCAGTGTGTAGCAGTATTCTTAACACCCAAAATATTGGAACCCAGACAGACCCTTTCATGAGTAATTAGGATCTGTAATGAACCATTGAGATCTATTCAGAAATGGATAGCTGTAATAGCTCAGTGATGAATGAAAGCCATGCTGCTAAATGTGAAGAGATCCTTAATTGGATTAAATCTGAGAAATCATAAACATTCCTGTTGTGAAGTTTGTAGACTCACAACCAGAAGCCAGGAAATGCCAATGAAGCGCGATGTGTATGACCACTAGTAGTGTAACAGTCAAGCCCTGTTTTGGGTCGAACGTAGCTAAAAGTTTGTCTCAGTGCGAACCCGAACCTCAAACAGTTTGTCTCGCTGAACCCATTATAACCTCCTCCTGGTATTTGTGAAGTACAGTTCAAGCTAATTTGGACTGAACCAAACTGTTTGCCTAAATTGATCGACCCGGCAGCACCGAACTTTTTCAAAATTTGCTAAACACTAGCCATTAGCAAAATCAAATATCATTCCAAAATTAAAAAAGGAGTGCCCCAAATCCACCAGCTCTATCAACGTCAGTAGATAGTATGCAGGAGCAACTTCTTTTTTGTGAGGTATGAACACTAGAGATGAGCGAACGCGTTCGTCCGAGCTTGATATTCGTGCGAATATTAGGGTGTTCGGGATGTTCGTTATTCGTAACGAACACCATGCGGTGTTCTGGTTACTTTCACTTCCTTCCCTGAGACGTTAGCGCGCTTTTCTGGCCAATTGAAAGACAGGGAAGGCATTACAACTTCCCCCTGCAACGTTTAAGCCCTATACCACCCCCCTGCTGTGAGTGGCTGGCGAGATCAGGTGTTCGCCTAATATAAAAGTCGCCCCTCCCGCGGCTCGCCTCAGATGCGGTGTGAGTTAGATGAGGGACAGTGCTGTTTATACCGGAGCTGCTGTAGGGAAAGAATTGGTAGTTAGTGTAGGCTTCAAGACCCCCCAAAGGTCCTTATTAGGGCCACTGATAGCTGTGTGTTGGCTGCTGTTAGCAGTGGAATTTTTTTTCTTCTCAAAATCGGCTCTGCAGAGCGTTGCACCTGGCATTAGGGACAGAAGTGCTGCATAGGCAGGGAGAGTGTTAGGAGTGAGTGTAGCCTTCAAGAACCTCAACGGTCCTTTCTAGGGCCATATTTAACCGTGTGCAGTACTGTCCAGGCTGCTGTTAGCTGTGCTGCATTTTTTTTCGGCTTCTCAAAATCGCCTCTGCAGAGCATTCCACCCTCCATTGATACTGCAGGGAAAGAATTGTATAGGCAGGGCCACAACACAGTTATTATTCATAGAATATACGCAGTGCTGCCTTTTGGTGGAAAAACAAGTGGAAACAAATCTATTTGTCCAGCCTCTGTCCGTCCTTACGGGCGGTGGACACGTGTGAGCTGCGTGAAAAACATTGCTAAATCATACGCACCCAGCTACGCTTTACTGCTGGCTTCGCCATTTGCTTTCCTTAATTGGGAAAAAAAATACCTGCTCTGCCAGAGTTATAATAACTCTGCTACCCTCACGTTCTGTGACACATAAGCAGGGACACAGCACAGTTATTACACTTCTCATGTTCATTGAATATACGCAGTGCTGCCTTTTGGTGGGAAAAAACTGAAAACAAATCTATTTGTCCAGCCTGTGTCCGTCCTTACGGGCGGTGGACACGTGTGAGCTGCGTGAAAAACATTGCTAAATCATACGCACCCAGCTACGCTTTACTGCTGGCTTCGCCATTTGCTTTCCTTAATTGGGAAAAAAAATACCTGCTCTGCCAGAGTTATAATAACTCTGCTACCCTCACGTTCTGTGACACATAAGCAGAGACACAGCACAGTTACTACACTTCTCATGTTCATTGAATATACGCAGTGCTGCCTTTTGGTGGGAAAAAACTGAAAACAAATCTATTTGTCCAGCCTGTGTCCGTCCTTACGGGCGGTGGACACGTGTGAGCTGCGTGAAAAACATTGCTAAATCATACGCACCCAGCTACGCTTTACTGCTGGCTTCGCCATTTGCTTTCCTTAATTGGGAAAAAAAATACCTGCTCTGCCAGAGTTATAATAACTCTGCTACCCTCACGTTCTGTGACACATAAGCAGGGACACAGCACAGTTATTACACTTCTCATGTTCATTGAATATACGCAGTGCTGCCTTTTGGTGGGAAAAAACTGAAAACAAATCTATTTGTCCAGCCTGTGTCCGTCCTTACGGGCGGTGGACACGTGTGAGCTGCGTGAAAAACATTGCTAAATCATACGCACCCAGCTACGCTTTACTGCTGGCTTCGCCATTTGCTTTCCTTAATTGGGAAAAAAAATACCTGCTCTGCCAGAGTTATAATAACTCTGCTACCCTCACGTTCTGTGACACATAAGCAGGGACACAGCACAGTTATTACACTTCTCATGTTCATTGAATATACGCAGTGCTGCCTTTTGGTGGGAAAAAACTGAAAACAAATCTATTTGTCCAGCCTCTGTCCGTCCTTACGGGCGGTGGACACGTGTGAGCTGCGTGAAAAACATTGCTAAATCATACGCACCCAGCTACGCTTTACTGCTGGCTTCGCCATTTGCTTTCCTTAATTGGGAAAAAAAATACCTGCTCTGCCAGAGTTATAATAACTCTGCTACCCTCACGTTCTGTGACACATAAGCAGGGACACAGCACAGTTATTAAACTTAGATTATTCATTCACTAGAGGCAGTGGGGCCTTTCGTTTTCCCAAAAGGGCAAAAATTATATTTGGCCTGCAGTCTTGCGCCAATTTATTTCCTGCCTGTTAAATCAAATCACTGGTAATACAGCATGCTGAGGGGTAGGGGTAGGCCTAGAGGACGTGGACGCGGCCGAGGACGCGGAGGGCCAAGTCAGGGTGTGGGCACAGCCCGAGCTCCTGATCCCGGTGTGTCGCAGCCGACTGCTGCGCGATTAGGAGAGAGGCACGTTTCTGGCGTCCCCACATTCATCGCCCAATTAATGGGTCCACGCGGGAGACGGTTATTAGAAAATGAGCAGTGTGAGCAGGTCCTGTCCTGGATGGCAGAAAGTGCTTCGAGCAACCTATCGTCAACACGCAGTTCTGCGCCGTCCACTGCTGCAAATCCGAATCCTCTGTCTGCTGCTCCTCCTTCCTCCCAGCCTCCTCACTCCACTACAATGACACCTGCTCAGGAGCGGGAACACTCCCAGGAACTGTTCTCGGGCCCCTGCTTAGATTGGGCAGCAGCGGTTCCTCTCCCACCAGAGGAGTTTATCGTCACTGATGCCCAACCATTCGAAAGTTCCCGGGGTCCGAGGGAAGAGGCTGGGGACTTCCGCCAACTGTCTCAACAACTTTCTGTGGGTGAGGAGGATGATGACGATCAGACACAGTTGTCTTGCAGTGAGGTAGTAGTAAGGGCAGTAAGTCCAAGGGAGCAGCGCACAGAGGATTCGGAGGAAGAGCAGCAGGACGATGAGGTGACTGACCCCACCTGGTGTGCAACGCTTACTCAGGAGGACAGGTCTTCAGAGGGGGAGTCAAGGGCATCAGCAGGGCAGGTTGCAAGAGGCAGTGCGGTGTCCAGGGGTAGAGGCAGGGCCAGACCGAATAATCCACCAAGTGTTTCCCAAAGCGCCCCCTCGCGCCATGCCACCCTGCAGAGGCCGAGGTGCTCTAAGGTCTGGCAGTTTTTCACAGAGACGCCTGACGACCGACGAACAGTGGTGTGCAACCTTTGTTGCGCAAAGCTCAGCCGGGGAGCCAACACCAACAGCCTCACCACCACCACCATGCGCAGACATATGATGGCCAAGCACCCCACAAGGAGGGACGAAGGCCGTTCACCGCCTCCGGTTTGCACCCCTGCCTCTCCCCCTGTGCCCCAACCTGCCACTGAGATGCAACCCCCCTCTCAGGACACAGGCACTACCGCCTCATGGCCTGCACCCACACCCTCATCTCCGCTGTCCTCGGCCCCATCCAGCAGTGTAGTTCAGCGCACCGTTCAGCCGTCGCTTGCGCAAGTGTTCGAGCGCAAGCGCAAGTACGCCGCCACGCACCCGCACGCTCAAACGTTAACCGTCCGCATAGCAAAATTCATCAGCCTTGAGATGCTGCCGTATAGGGTTGTGGAAACTGAGTCCTTCAAAAGTATCATGGAGGCGGCGGCCCCGCGCTACTCAGTTCCCAGTCGCCACTACTTTTCCCGATGTGCCGTCCCAGCCCTGCACGACCACGTCTCCCGCAACATTGTGCGCGCCCTCACCAACGCGGTTACTGCCACGGTCCACTTAACTACGGACACGTGGACAAGCACAGGCGGGCAGGGCCACTACATCTCCCTGACGGCACATTGGGTGAATTTAGTGGAGGCTGGGACAGAGTCAGAGCCTGGGACCGCTCACGTCCTACCCACCCCCAGAATTGCGGGCCCCAGCTCGGTGGTGGTATCTGCGGAGGTGTATGCTTCCTCCACTAAAGCACCCTCCTCCTCCTCCTCCTCCTCCTCTGTCTCGCAATCAAGATGTGTTAGCAGCAGCATGTCGCCAGCAGTCGGTGTCGCGCGGTGTGGCAGCACAGCGGTGGGCAAGCGTCAGCAGGCCGTGCTGAAACTACTCAGCTTAGGCGATAAGAGGCACACGGCCCACGAACTGCTGCAGGGTCTGACACAGCAGACCGACCGCTGGCTTGCGCCGCTGAGCCTCCAACCGGGCATGGTCGTGTGTGACAACGGCCGTAACCTGGTGGCGGCTCTGCAGCTTGGCAGCCTCACGCACGTGCCATGCCTGGCCCACGTCTTTAATTTGGTGGTTCAGCGGTTTCTGAAAAGCTACGCTCGCTTGTCAGACCTGCTCGTAAAGGCGCGCCGGCTCTGCGCACATTTCCGCAAGTCCCACACGGACGCTGCCACCCTGCGCACCCTGCAACATCACTTTAAGCTGCCAGTGCACCGACTGCTGTGCGACGTGCCCACACGGTGGAACTCTACGCTCCACATGTTGGCCAGGCTCTATGAACAACGTAGAGCTATAGTCGAATACCAACTCCAACATGGGCGGCGCAGTGGGAGTCAGCCTCCTCAATTCCTTTCAGAAGAGTGGGCCTGGTTGGCAGACATCTGCCATGTCCTTGGTAATTTTGAGGAGTCTACCCAGGTGGTGAGCGGCGATGCTACAATCATTAGCGTCACCATTCCTCTGCTATGCATCTTGAGAAATTCCCTGCAAACCATAAAGGCAGCTGCTTTGCGCTCGGAAACGGGGGCGGGGGAAGACAGTATGCCGCTGGATAGTCAGGGCACCCTCCTGTCTATTTCTCAGCGCGTACAGGAGGAGGAGGAGGAGCATGAGGAGGAGGGGGAAGAGACAGCTTGGGCCGCTGCTGACGGTACACCGGCTGATTGCCTGTCATCCTTTCAGCGTGTATGGCCTGAGGAGGAGGAGGAGGAGGAGGAGGAGGAGGATCCTGAAAGTGATCTTCCTAGTGAAGACAGCCATGTGTTGCGTACAGGTACCCTGGCACACATGGCTGACTTCATGTTAGGATGCCTTTCTCGTGACCCTCGCGTTGCACGCATTCTGGCCACTACGGATTACTGGGTGTACACACTGCTCGATCCACGGTATAAGGAGAACCTGCCCACTCTGATTCCCGAAGAGGAAAGGGGTTCGAGAGTGTTGCTATACCACAGGACCCTTGCGGACAAGCTGATGGTAAAATTCCCAGCCGACAGCGCTAGTGGCAGAAGGCGCAGTACCGAGGGCAAGGTAGCAGGGGATGTGCGTAGATCGAGCAGCATGTACATCCCAGGCAGTGCAACAGTCTTTAAGGGCCTGGCCAGCTTTATGGCTCCCCACCAAGACTGTGTCACCGCTCCCCAGTCACGGCTGAGTCGGCGGGAGCACTGTAAAAGGATGGTGAGGGAGTACGTAGCGGATCGCACGACCATCCTTGGTGACGCCTCTGCCCCCTACAACTACTGGGTGTCGAAGCTGGACATGTGGCCTGAACTAGCGCTGTATGCCCTGGAGGTGCTTGCTTGTCCTGCGGCTAGCGTGTTGTCGGAGAGGGTGTTTAGTGCGGCTGGGGGAATCATCACAGATAAGCGTAGCCGCTTGTCAACCGACAGTGCCGACAGGCTAACACTCATCAAGATGAACAAAGGCTGGATTTCCCCAGACTTCTGTTCTCCACCAGCGGACAGCAGCGATACGTAAGCAATACGTAGGCTGCACCCGCGGATGGAAGCTACGTTCTCTCTCACCATCCAAAACGGGGACATTTCTGCTTCATCAATCTGTGTCTAATATTCCTCCTCCTCCTCCTCCTGCTCCTCCTCCTGAAACCTCACGTAATCACGCTGAACGGGCAATTTTTCTTAGGGCCACAAGGCTCACTCAAATAATTTTTCAGAACAATTTTTATAAGTTTCAATGCGCTTAAAAGCATTGGAACTTTAACTTGAACCAATTTTTCGTTACACTGGGCTGCCTCCAGGCCTAGTTACCACTTAAGCCACATTAACCAAAGCGATTAATGGGTTTCACCTGCCCTCTTGGCTGGCCATGGCCAATTTTTGGGATGTACATTAGTACTGTTGATACAGCAATTTTTGTGGGCCCTCGCCTACAGTGTAATCAAATTAATTTTTAGCCCACCTGCATTACAGCTGACGTTACCTCAGCTGTGTTGGGCAATGCAATGGGATATTTTTATGTACCGCCGGTGGGTTCCAGGGAGCCACCCATGCTGTAGGTGCACACTGAGTTTTTAATACATCTGTACACTTCTAAAGAACCCGTCTGACTGGGGCATGCAGTGTGGGCCGAAGCCCACCTGTATTACGCACGACATTACTACCTCAGCTGTGTTGGGCAATGCAATGGGATATTTTTGTGTACCGCCGGTGGGTTCCAGGGAGCCACCCATGCTGTAGGTGCACACTGAGTTTTTAATACATCTGTACACTTCTAAAGAACCCGTCTGACTGGGGCATGCAGTGTGGGCCGAAGCCCACCTGTATTACGCACGACATTACTACCTCAGCTGTGTTGGGCAATGCAATGGGATATTTCTATGTACCGCCGGTGGCTTCCTGGCAACCACCCAGGCAGTGGGTCCACAGGGAGTTTAACCTACATGTGTCCACTTGTAAAGAACCCCAGTCTGACTGGGGCATGCAGTGTGGGCCGAAGCCCACCTGCATTAACCCTTTCCAGTCCACTGTGTGACCTGTGAAGACATTAGGGTTTAAGGCTGTACAGCTCCGTTGTTGGTAGACGTCCGTCGGGGTTCTCTTACTGTATATTGCCAGCCTCTCTGCTGTCGGAGCCTATCCTACGTGTCAGCTCATGCAGTACTGGCTTTAGCCAGCATATAGCGCCGTTGTATAACGGCAGAAAAAGAGTAAGCCCCCTAGGAAAACCATATACAAATTGGATTGGAAAGGGTTAAGCACAACATTACTACCTCAGCTGTGTTGGGCAATGCAATGGGATATTTCTGTGTACCGCCGGTGGGTTCCAGGGAGCCACCCATGCTGTGGGTCGACAGGGACTTCACAATAGGGAGTTGTACCTGCCTGTGTCTATGAATTAAAAAGCCCGGTCTGACTGGGGCATGCAGACACCTTGACAGAATGAATAGTGTGTGGCACATAGGTTCCCCATTGCTATGCCCACGTGTGCAGCTCCTGATGGCGGTGGCACAGGATTCTATTTCTCATTGCTTCTGTACAGCATTGTGGGCTATCGCTCCGCCACTTTTAAAGAGGGTCACTGCCTATGCCTTTAGCCAGCATATAGCGCCGTTGTATAACGGCAGAAAAAGAGTAAGCCCCCTAGGAAAACCATATACAAATTGGATTGGAAAGGGTTAAGCACAACATTACTACCTCAGCTGTGTTGGGCAATGCAATGGGATATTTCTGTGTACCGCCGGTGGGTTCCAGGGAGCCACCCATGCTGTGGGTCGACAGGGACTTCACAATAGGGAGTTGTACCTGCCTGTGTCTATGAATTAAAAAGCCCGGTCTGACTGGGGCATGCAGACACCTTGACAGAATGAATAGTGTGTGGCACATAGGTTCCCCATTGCTATGCCCACGTGTGCAGCTCCTGATGGCGGTGGCACAGGATTCTATTTCTCATTGCTTCTGTACAGCATTGTGGGCTATCGCTCCGCCACTTTTAAAGAGGGTCACTGCCTAGCCGTGCCAACCTCTGCAGTGTGTGCCTGCGGTCCCTCGTCATGGCAGACGCAATTCTAAATAGACATGAGCGTGGTGTGGCATGAGGGCAGCTGAAGACTGCGCAGGGACACTTTGGTGTGCGCTGTGGGGGGGAGGGGGGGTTGGGCAGCATGTAACCCAGGAGAAGTGTCAGTGGAGTGTCATGCAGGCAGTGATTGTGCTTTGTTGGAGGTAGTGTGGTGCTTAGCAAAGGTATGCCATGCTAATGAGGGCTTTTCAGAAGTAAAAGTTGTTGGGAGGGGGGGGGGGGCCCACTCTTGCCGGTATTGTGGCTTAATAGTGGGACCTGTGAACTTGAGATGCAGCCCAACACGTAGCCCCTCGCCTGCCCTATCCGTCACTGTGTCATTCCCATCACTTTCCTGAATTGCCCAGATTTTCACACATGAAAACCTTAGCGAGCATCGGCGAAATACAAAAATGTTCTGGTCGCCCATTGACTTCAATGGGGTTCGTTGTTCGAAACGAACCCTCGAGCATCACGGGAAGTTCGTTCCGAATAACGAACACCCGAACATTTTGGTGTTCGCTCATCTCTAATGAACACTCATTTCATAACCATCTGCACAAATTTTAGAAACAAAAAACTACTTATATTATTGCTATTTAGATGATACTGTAGCACAGTGATGGCGAACCTTTTAGTGACCAAGTACCCAAACTGCAACCCAAAACCCACTTATTTATCGCAAAGTACCAACACGTCAGGGGGCGGGGCTTATCATGACATATGATTTTACCCCCCGTCGTTCTAAAAATGGACAGGGCCGCTTCAAAATAGACAGGGTGCAGCTTTTGACTGCTTTTTGGATGCGAAAATACTGCAGAATGTTTTCATCGAAAATTTCTGTGAAAAGTTCTGCAGCATTTCCGCATGCAAAAAGCAGTCAAAATCTGCACGCTGTATATTTTGAAACAGCCCTGCCCATTTCCGTCACATGTAAACATACCCTAGCATAGTAGTGACACCCCACAGCAGCCCCCAGCATAGTAGTGACACCTCACAACGGCCCCCAGCATAATAGTGACCCACTACAGCAGCCCCCAGTGTAATAGTGACACCCCACAGCAGCCCCCAGCGTAATAGTGACAACCCACACCGGCCCCACAGTCTGTGCTGCAGCTGCTCCGTGTCCTGCCCTCCAGCTGCTCCCTCTGGCCTTCGCTGGTAGTGGCTGTGCTCATGCCGCCGGCACTCCATGTCCTGCTGCCAGCGCCGCTCCCTATCAGAAGCTGGGGGCGTTACAACATGTCAAACTACTGTATTATGTCGCCACCCCTAATTTCAGGTGGCGACCTAATACAAGAATACCAGGGAGCCGTGGCCCCTAACTGTATTCACAAATGGTGAGCGGCCGATGTCAACACGTGCCAGCAGGTAGAGCTCTGCGTGCCGCCTCTGGCACGCGTGCCAAAGGTTCACCACCACTGCTGTAGGAGGTCTTATGGTTTAAACAAACCTTAATAAATTAAACAGAACCCACAGATCCCCAGTAACAAAAAACCTAGTTATGGTGCTGTCAGAGGACGTGAGAGGAAGCTGGGTGAGGTATGTTTCATACCCTTTAAATGCTGCAGCCATTGCTGACGGTGGCATTCAAATGGCTTGACCCCTCCCTTTGCTCAATCTGTCTGCTTAAACAGTCCACCGCACGGAAGTTCCGCAGTTTAAGCCACCCATAGTGAAGCATGAGCATTCGCACCTCAATTAACACATGTGGATTTGTTTTCAAGATTCTGCATGTGGAAAACAAAACACAGCATGCTCCATTTCACTGTGGTTCCCGCTCGAACGGCGTCCATTGAAGTCAAAAGAAGCTGTCTGATCTGTGGCCTGTCCACTGAAGAGTAGGTAGCCGACAGCATGGAGCTGTCATTCTGGGCTCCTGCCAGTCCCCCCGGCAATGTGATCGCAATAAAGTGGGGGGGGAAAGTAAATAAAGTTAGATATTCAGCTGCCCTGATGGATCCAATCCATCAGGGCAGCTGAAAGTACTCACCCGCCGTCCCCGAAGTCTGCCACGGTGAAAGGGTCCTCCGGGACCTGGCACCGCTCTATTGCGCATGCGCGCCAGATGTATGACGTCACGCGCATGCGCAGAAGGCCGGGAGCCCCGGCAAATTCAAAATCTCCTGGCTCCCGGCTCCTGAAGGCAGCGGGGAACCAGGAGATGTCACCGGGGACCACT
Organism: Eleutherodactylus coqui; assembly: GCF_035609145.1. Classification (NCBI taxonomy): domain Eukaryota; kingdom Metazoa; phylum Chordata; class Amphibia; order Anura; family Eleutherodactylidae; genus Eleutherodactylus; species Eleutherodactylus coqui. The sequence goes on along the minus strand of NC_089843.1, from coordinate 167,000,384 downwards.
CACCGTGGTCCCCGGGCCCGAGATCACCGCTATCGCAAAAAAGTTGAAAAACGTAAAAAGAAAGTGGCAGTGTCACCTCCCCTCATGGATCCGATCCATGAGGGGAGGAAATAATACTCACCTCGGGTCCTCCGCGATGTCCTGGTCTTCCGGGACCCGAAGTCCCCCTCTGCGCATGCGTGCCCAATGTCAATCATCGAGCACAGAGGAGCTCGAGTCCCGGGAAATTCTAAATCCCTCTGCTCCTGGCTACCATGTGTAGCCAGGAGCAGAGGGATGTCACTAGAGAGATGATCACGGTCATCCAATGGGTAACCGTGATCATTTAAAGTAAAAAAAAAAAAGTTTAAAAAGTTTAAAAAAAAGTTAAAAAAGCTTACGTTTCATCTCCCCTCACGGATCATATCCATGAGTGAGGATGAAATGATGTACCTAAGGCTCCCAGATTTATCAGTGCACCTTACCCCCGCTTCTGCGCACACGCCCGTCGCCAAAATGGCGGACGCATGCGCAAAAGCCGTGGATTGCCAGAGTAATTTAAAATCTCCCTGCTCCTGGCTACAAAACTTAGCCGAGAGCATGGAGATTTCACAGGAGGCCGCAGTGAGCGGTTCTTGATCACGTGTTCGCCCTTATCCAATGCGATCGGTGAGAGGAGATGAAACTTTTAACCGGAGGCCTCTGTATATGCAACCAAATGCGATCTTCCTCCATGAACTTTCCCGGATTCTGCACATGCGACTGTTGGCAAAACACCGGACACATGCACAGGAGGCGGGGAGCCCAGAAAATTTTAAATCTCCTTGCTCCCAGCGACCAATGGCCAGTGGCCTTGTTGAGCGGTCCCCGGTCACGTGTTAAAAAGGTAGCGATCTACCTTAGGCTTGTCTCATTACGGATTCCGCATGTGTCTGATCTGCGGTAATACGCAGATCAATCGCATTGGATTACACAATTTCACTCACATTAGCGAGTCAGAATTGCGTAATCCACTCGCAGAAAAGAGAACGCAGCAGGTTTTAACGTGTCAATTTTTATTCCGTACAAGTGAGCAATGAGGCCTGGAATTTATTCAGTTGTGCCCTGCAATCCAACGGATGTTCCCTCCATTATAGGCCTTGCCATGTGTCCTATAAGTAGATTAGGGCCACAATGAGTCTGTTTCTGAACATGGGACAAATGGGGGTATCCATTTTGTGGTGAACGTCTTCATTCCTATGTACACTGTACAAAAAAGACTGGTTTTAAATTGACAAAATTGCCAAAAAAATGAAAAACGTAATTTTTTCCATCTGCTTTGCTTAGATTCATTCAAATACTGTGGGGTCAAAATATGCAGTACACCCCTAGATGAATTTGTTAAGGGGTCTAGTTTTCAAAATTGGGTCATTTGTGGGGTTCTCTATCATTTTGGTCGCTCAATGGCTCTACAAGTGGGCAATGGGGCCTGGAATTTATTCCGTTGTACCCTGAAATCCAACGGGTGCTCCTTCCATTATAGGCCTAGCCATGTGTCCTTTAAGTAAATTGGGGCCACAAGGGGTATGGCTCTGAACACGGGACAAATAGGGGTATCCATTTTGGGGTGAAAGTCTTCATTCATTTCTGTGCTGTACAAAAAAAACAGTTTTTAAATTGATACAAATGCCAAAAAAATTGAAAATTTTAATTTTTTTCCTTCTACTTTGCTTAGATTTATTCAAAAATTGTAGGGTAAAAATACACAATACACCCCAAGATGAATTCGTTAAGGGGTCTAGTTTTCAAAATGGAATCATTTGTTGAGGTTCTCTGTCGTTTTGGCCGCTCAAGAACTCTACAAGTGTGCTATGGGGCCTAAATCACCTTCATGCTAAATTTCTGTTCTGAAAACCACCGACTACTCCTTTCATTTTGGGCCCTGTTGTGCATCCAGACATAAGATTAGGGCCACAATGGGTATATTTCTGAACACGGGAGAAACAGGGATATCCATTTTGGGGTGCAATTCTTCATTCATATGTGTGCTGTACAAAAAAAAGCTGTTTTTAGAATGACAGAATTGCCAAAAAAACAAAAATCACAATTTTTTCCTTTTGCTTTGCTAGAATGAGAGATGAGCGAACGTACTCGTCCGAGCTTGATACTCGTTCGAGTATTAGCGTGTTCGAGATGCTCGTTACTAGAGGCGAGCACCACGCGATGTTCGAGTTACTTTCACTTTCATCTCTGAGACGTTAGCGCGCTTTTCTGGCCAATAGAAAGACAGGGTATGCATTACAACTTCCCCCTGAGACGTTCAAGCCCTATACCACCCCCCTGCAGTGAGTGGCTGGCGAGATCAGGTGTCACCCGAGTATATAAATCGGCCCCTCCCGCGGCTCGCCACAGATGCATTCTGACAGAGATCAGGGAAAGTGCTGCTGATGCCGGAGCTGCTATAGAGAGAGTGTTAGGATTGATTTTAGGCTTCAAGAACCCCAACGGTCCTTCTTAGGGCCACATCTGACCGTGTGCAGTACTGTTGAGGCTGCTTTTTGCAGTGTTGCACATTTTCTTTTTGTATATCGGCCGTGCAGAGCATTGCGTCCAGAGCATTGCGTCCTGCAGTAAGTTTACATAGTCCAGGGCCAGTAGTGGTGGTGAGGCAGGGACAGTGAAAGACATATCCAGTCTATATAGGCAGTGGGCTTTTCCAAAAAAATTTGGGAAAAAAAATCTATTTGGGCTGCCTGTGACCGTCCTGACTGTACTGCGTCTCTGCTGGGGGTAGTTGTCCTAATTCATACGCAGCCAGCTAAGTGTTACAGCAGGCTTGCGCAAAATTCTTTCCTGGCTCTGCGTTGCCTCTTACATCACCGCTGTCATCCTGTCCAGAGTGAAACAGTCTGCAGTAATTTTACATAGTCCAGGGCCAGTAGTGGTGGTGAGGCAGGGACAGTGAAAGACATATCCAGTCTATATAGGCAGTGGGCTTTTCCAAAAAAATTTGGGAAAAAAAATCTATTTGGGCTGCCTGTGACCGTCCTGACTGTACTGCGTCTCTGCTGGGGGTAGTTTTCCTAGTTCATACGCAGCCAGCTAAGTGTTACAGCAGGCTTGCGCAAAATTCTTTCCTGGCTCTGCGTTGCCTCTTACATCACCGCTGTCATCCTGTCCAGAGTGAAACAGTCTGCAGTAATTTTACATAGTCCAGGGCCAGTAGTGGTGATGAGGCAGGGACAGTGAAAGACATATCCAGTCTATATAGGCAGTGGGCTTTTCCAAAAAAATTTGGGAAAAAAAATCTATTTGGGCTGCCTGTGACCGTCCTGACTGTACTGCGTCTCTGCTGGGGGTAGTTGTCCTAATTCATACGCAGCCAGCTAAGTGTTACAGCAGACTTGCGCAAAATTCTTTCCTGCTTCTGCTGTGCATTCCGTAAGCGAAGTCAGCCTCCAACCACAGGCCAATAAGCGGCACATTTAATTACAGCGTTCTGTTTCTGCACTACTGGTAATACAGCATGCTGAGGGGTAGGGGTAGGCCTAGAGGACGTGGACGCGGGCGAGGACGCGGAGGCCCAAGTCAGGGTGTGGGCACAGGCCGAGCTCCTGATCCAGGTGTATCGCAGCCGACTGCTGTGGAATTAGGAGAGAGGCACGTTTCTGGCGTCCCCACATTCATCTCACAATTAATGGGTCCACGCGGTAGACCTTTATTAGAAAATGAGCAGTGTGAGCAGGTCCTGTCGTGGATGGCAGAAAGTGCATCCAGCAATCTATCGACCACCCAGAATTCTGCGCCGTCCACTGCTGCAACTCTGAATCCTCTGGCTGCTGCTCCTCCTCCCAGCATCCTCACTCCATTACAATGACACATTCTGAGGAGCAGGCAGACTCCCAGGAACTGTTCTCGGGCCCCTGCCCAGAATGGGCAGCAATGGTTCCGAATCCTCTCCCACTGGAGGAGTTTGTAGTGACCGATGCCCAACCGTTGGAAAGTTCCCGGGGTCCGGGGGATGAGGCTGGGGACTTCCGGCAACTGTCTCAAGAGCTTTCAGTGGGTGAGGAAGACGATGACGATGAGACACAGTTGTCTATCACTCAGGTAGTAGTAATTGGAGTAAGTCCGAGGGAGGAGCGCACAGAGGATTCGGAGGAAGAGCAGCAGGACGATGAGGTGACTGACCCCACCTGGTTTGCTACGCCTACTGAGGACAGGTCTTCAGAGGGGGAGGCAAGTGCAGCAGCAGGGCAGGTTGGAAGAGGCAGTGCAGTGGCCAGGGGTAGAGGCAGGGCCAGACCGAATAATCCACCAACTGTTTCCCAAAGCGCCCCCTCGCGCCATGCCACCCTGCAGAGGCCGAGGTGCTCAAAGGTCTGGCAGTTTTTCACTGAGAGTGCAGACCACCGACGAACAGTGGTGTGCAACCTTTGTCGCACCAAGATCAGCCGGGGAGCCACCACCACCAGCATGCGCAGACATATGATGGCCAAGCACCCCACAAGGTGGGATAAAGGCCGTTCACCGCCTCCGGTTTGCACCGCTGCCTCTCCCCCTGTGCCCCAACCTGCCACTGAGATCCAACCCCCCTCTCAGGACACAGGCACTACCGTCTCCTGGCCTGCACCCACACCCTCACCTCCGCTGTCCTCGGCCCCAGCCACCAATGTCTCTCAGCGCATCGTCCAGCCGTCGCTAGCGCAAGTGTTGGAGAGCAAGCGCAAGTACGCCGCCACGCACCCGCACGCTCAAGCGTTAAACGTGCACATAGCCAAATTTATCAGCCTGGAGATGCTGCCGTATAGGGTTGTGGAAACGGAGGCTTTCAAAGATATGATGGCGGCGGCCCCGCGCTACTCAGTTCCCAGTCGCCACTACTTTTCCCGATGTGCCGTCCCAGCCCTGCACGACCACGTCTCCTGCAACATTGTACGCGCCCTCACCAACGCGGTTACTGCCAAGGTCCACTTAACAACGGACACGTGGACAAGCACAGGCGGGCAGGGCCACTATATCTCCCTGACGGCACATAGGGTGAATTTAGTGGAGGCTGGGACAGAGTCAGAGCCTGGGACCGCTCACGTCCTACCCACCCCCAGAATTGCGGGTCCCAGCTCGGTGGTGGTATCTGCGGCGGTGTATGCTTCATCCACTAAACCACCCTCCTCCTCCTACGCAACCTCTGTCTCGCAATCAAGATGTGTCAGCAGCAGCACGTCGCCAGCAGTCGGTGTTGCGCGGCACGGCAGCACAGCGGTGGGCAAGCGTCAGCAGGCCGTGCTGAAACTACTCAGCTTAGGAGAGAAGAGGCACACGGCCCACGAACTGCTGCAGGGTCTGACAGAGCAGACCGACCACTGGCTTGCGCCGCTGAGCCTCCAACCGGGCATGGTCGTGTGTGACAACGGCCGTAACCTGGTGGCGGCTCTGCAGCTCGGCAGCCTCACGCACGTGCCATGCCTGGCCCACGTCTTTAATTTGGTGGTTCAGCGCTTTCTGAAAAGCTACCCACGCTTGTCAGACCTGCTCGGAAAGGTGCGCCGGCTCTGCGCACATTTCCGCAAGTCCCACACGGACACTGCCACCCTGCACACCCTGCAACATCGGTTTCATCTGCCAGTGCACCGACTGCTGTGCAACGTGCCCACACGGTGGAACTCTACGCTCCACATGTTGGCCAGGCTCTATGAGCAGCGTAAAGCTATAGTGGAATACCAACTCCAACATGGGCGGCGCAGTGGGAGTCAGCCTCCTCAATTCTTTACAGAAGAGTGGGCCTGGTTGGCAGACATCTGCCAGGTCCTTGAAAACTTTGAGGAGTCTACCCAGATGGTGAGCGGCGATGCTGCAATCATTAGCGTCACCATTCCTCTGCTATGCCTCTTGAGAAGTTCCCTGCAAAGCATAAAGGCAGACACTTTGCGCTCAGAAACAGAGGCGGGGGAAGACAGTATGTCGCTGGATAGTCAGAGCACCCTCCTGTCTATATCTCAATGCGTTGAGGAGGAGGAGCATGAGGAGGATGAGGAGGAGGGGGAAGAGACAGCTTGGCCCACTGCTGAGGGTACCCATGCTGCTTGCCTGTCATCCTTTCAGCGTGTATGGCCTGAGGAGGAGGATCCTGAAAGTGATCTTCCTAGTGAGGACAGCCATGTGTTGCGTACAGGTACCCTGGCACACATGGCTGACTTCATGTTAGGATGCCTTTCTCGTGACCCTCGCGTTACATGCATTCTGGCCACTACGGATTACTGGGTGTACACACTGCTCGACCCACGGTATAAGGAGAACCTTTCCACTCTCATACCCGAAGAGGAAAGGGGTTCGAGAGTGATGCTATACCACAGGACCCTGGCGGACAAACTGATGGTAAAATTCCCATCCGACAGCGCTAGTGGCCGAAGGCGCAGTTCCGAGGGCCAGGTAGCAGGGGAGGCGCGGAGATCAGGCAGCATGTACAGCACAGGCAGGGGAACACTCTCTAAGGCCTTTGACAGCTTTCTGGCTCCCCAGCAAGACTGTGTCACCGCTCCCCAGTCAAGGCTGAGTCGGCGGGAGCACTGTAAAAGGATGGTGAGGGAGTACGTAGCCGATCGCACGACCGTCCTCCGTGACGCCTCTGCCCCCTACAACTACTTGGTGTCGAAGCTGGACACGTGGCCTGAACTCGCGTTTGGCGTTCAATTCTCATTTTCATGTGCACTATAGGAAAAAAATATGTCTTTAAAATGACATATTTGCAAAAATATAAAATTTTATTTTTTCTCCTCTAAATTAAAATAATTCCTGAAAAAAAAACTGTGGGGTCAAAATACTCCTGACCCCCCTCAGTGAATACATTAAGGGGTGTAGTTTTTAAAATGGGGTCATTTGGGGGGGGTATTTATTATTCTGACACTGATGAGCCGTTGCAAACTTGGCTTGCTGTAAGAAAACAAAGTAACATAGTAACATAGTAACATAGTATGTAAGGCCGAATGAAGACATTGTCCATCTAGTCCAGCCTGTCTATCCTACTGTGTTGATCCAGAGGAAGGCAAAAAACCCCAAGGCCAGAAGTGTTCCTCAAAATGCTGAAAAGTAATGTTAAATTTGTACGTCCTATAAATGGTTTAAACAAACACAGGTTTTTCAAATGTGCATTCAGAATAAAGTAAACAGAGGGAAATATATATCCTAACAAAAATTTGTAAAGTATGTTTGCACATATTTGAGATATTATAGTTGAAAATGTGAAAAAATTACAATTTTTTTCAAAATTTTTCCAATATTGGTACTTTTAATAAATATACACAAATTATATCGGTCTATTTTTGCAACATCAATGAAGTACAACATGTGACAAAAAAGCAATGTCAGAATTACTTGGATATGTAAAGCCTTTACGGAGTTATGCTATATTGAACGACACATGTCAGATTTACAAAATTTGGCTCCGTCACTAAGGCGCAAACAGGCTTCATCACTAAGGGGTTAAATGAGAATGCTCTTAAAGCTTGGGAGCATTGTATATGAGGAAGGGATGTAATGCTGAAAATCATTGTTCCATTAGAAAGAGATATTTCAGATTAACCCCTGATGAATATATGAATAAAGGAAACGCGTTGGGATAAATAACAGCCTAAATCATAGGCAAGGTGTTTAAGCACAGGCATGAATAGCTCGATCCTGAGACCTGGGAAGCTATTAGCTTTAATCTGTGTATGTAGACATATGAAACTGGTAGCACTTCAGTCTGACAAGTCAGTATATGATTACTGCAGTATTCCCATACTATGGAGTAGGTGCCTCGTTCACCCTAATATGAACTCAGTGTGTGATCGAGCTGCTGCTCCGTTGCAGTGGGCAATATTCATGGCACATGATATAAGTGTTTATTATTTTAATGAAATTGATAAAGTTTATGTTTTAGTTGTATGTTAGGCCGGGCTCACGCAATTGTAAATTTACCGCGTATTACATTGTCTTATGCTGTTTCACTCACATTTGCATGTATGCACTGCGTAATACGCAAGCACAAAACAGAACGCAGTATGTTCTATTTTGCTGCGTATTACACTCAAGAGAGCCCATTGTTCTCTTTGGAAGCGTAATTAACGCTTCGCAGACGCAATTACATTGTGTATGGTTGGAGTGTATATGCGCAGTTGTGAAGCGGTGTGGGAGAGTAAAAAAAAAAACAGGAAGCCTGCGCATGACAGCGTGTGTGTTAATATTGTGACAATATCACTGCCATATGCGCAATAGGCCAGCTTACAGCCGGCTCCACAGCGGTAAAACCCTGCGTAACTTAAGCAGGGTTTTACACATACGGTCTTGTGAGCCCGGCTTTAGTCAGCGGTTGAGCCATAGTTTAAATATAGGGGACCTACTAATTATATCTGTTTTTTTTTAACTCAGGCAACATAGCGGACACCATAGTCAGGTATAAACAATAGAAAAAAAAGTTAACACTAATTAGAAAAATGGAAACTGTTTCACTAGCTGGTTTTAATTAGTACAAAAATGAGATGACAAGATTCGAGTGTTGGCGAGGGTGAGCGGTGGGTTGCGGGGGTGAGCAGGGGGAAGTGAGGGGAAGAGAGATCTCCCCCCTGTTCATGTCCCGCCGCCCCCTACCTCCGCCGGCACCTGAATCTTTTCTGATGAGCAGGCAGGTACTCGAAAAGGACGATACTCGCTCGAGTATGTGCCCTTAACGAGTATGCTCGCTCATCTCTAGTAGCCTATGTTTGTGCTACATGATGATCAGCTCAGGCTGGTCTGCTTCCCTTTTATTGCTTGGCTGACAATGCAGAACAGAGAACTTGAATGTGTACTTACATACATCTTACTTTTAGCAAGCAAGTTGGGGGGGTTATGTCTTACTATGGGGCTTGCAGTTTGCTAGTTGAAGCTCTGATTCATATATATGAAGAAGGAAAAGTAAAGACAGACATCAACCACGATACCAATGTTATGGACTGGGAAGTTCTTAATTTGTAAGTCAAATGAATGTTATTGTAGTATATACAGCTTGTATAGATATTATTCATGTACTCTATATTTGGTCTCCTGTCTCTCGAGCCATCCTTTTTGCATCATCATTTTCTATTTTCCTATTGTTTTTTTTTTTAGATTTCAGAATTTCAAATTGCAATTGAATGCAAAAAATGAATACACAACGGAGTTTGTTTTAATTTTTAGAATTCTAAATATGATGAGATGAGCAGAACAGAAAAATAAAAAAATGTCCTAAAAGAAATACATTAGAATTTTTTGTACCAAATATAAACATTTCAAATGTGTTTTGTTCCATGGATTTTTTTTTTAAACACGGCATACTTTAGGTATGGCATTTTTATGGTGTAAATAATAAATGTAAGTATAGAAAAAAGCTATTGAAAAAAGTTTGCAACAAACATGTGAAATTCGTGGTGTTTTTTCGAAGCCCAAATACAATGATATGAAAAAAATATATATAAATACACATCAATTCCCTTTACTATACATATAGATGGAGAGTCACAAATGCTCTGCTGGGGGTAAATGTTTGACTTATTATACTTTTAAGTGCCAATAACATAAAAACAAGGATTATTCAAAGTGCCATCAGATCTGTATCACAAATATTTTGCTTGTCCTTCGGTCATATTATGCAGAGTATATACAACTATTTAGTTATGTTTTTGAAGAGATTCTTTTACATTGGCCATATGTTAAGTAACTTGGGTTCAGGCACACACCACTTAGCAAGTTCAAAAATATTAGTGGCTTCCTAATGCTATCCATATAATGCAGCAACATCATTAGATTCAGCTTAGGCATACATATATATGATATCACAATTTACCTGTGAGCAGCATTAAGACAGATAGAAAGAGAGTCTCAGCTCCGATGGATTTCATGGTTCTCTATGACATCCCCCTCACTTTGTCCCATAATCTTTTCTTTTTACTAACTAGGCAGGGTTAAATTATCATGTGGAAAAGGTGTGTGCCGGCACGGCCTCTTTCTGCTTATTTTAGGACTGATAGAGAACTGGAGGAAATGCACTAATCTCCCGCTGGGAGTTCAGGACATGGGGGATGTATTGTTTAAATTCTTCACAGGAAGTTCTTTTCATCTGGTGTTAAATGTGTTGTTCTTAAATATAATTTTTTTTTAACTGTGTGAGCACAAATAGTGCAAGTATCCCAGGAATTCCTAAAAATGTAAATTATATAATTCAGAGAATATAAGTTTTAAATGAAATCAAATGTTATTTATAATAATATTAATAAATATTAAATATTTGCTCTAAAAGTAATGAGACAAAAACATCTGGGTAGCAAATGACAGAGACAAGAATATGTCATGACGATCTGGGCCGAATGAATACAAGAAGAAAAAAGAACGTTAACAATACTAGAAGACTTCACTTGTGAGTTACTGAATACAATTGTGTATTCAACCTCTAACTGCATCACATTATTAATAGTTTCAGTCATAGGATCTGCAGCAAGATGAAGGGATTAACATTCTTGCTTTTATATCAATACTAGAGATGAGCGAGCACCAAAATGCTCGGGTGCTCGTTACTCGGGACGAAAATTTCGCGATGCTCGAGGGTTCCTTTCGAATAAGGAACCCCATTGAAGTCAATGGGCGACCCGAGCATTTTTGTATATTGCCGATGCTCGCTAAGGTTTCCATTTGTGAAAATCTGGGCAATTCAAGAAAGTGATGGGAACGACACAGAAACGGATAGGGCAGGCGAGGGGCTACATGTTGGGCTGCATCTCAAGTTCCCAGGTCCCACTATTAAGCCACAATAGCGGCAAGAGTGGGCCCCCCCCTCCCAACAATTTTTACTTCTGAAAAGCCCTCATTAGCAATGCATACCTTAGCTAAGCACCACACTACCTCCAACAAAGCACAATCACTGCCTGCATGACACTCCGCTGCCACTTCTCCTGGGTTACATGCTGCCCAACACACCAAAGTGTCCCTGTGAAGCCTTCAGCTTCCCTCATGCCACACCACCCTCATGTCTATTTATAAGTGCGTCTGCCATGAGGAGGAACCGCAGGCACACACTGCAGAGGGTTGGCACAGCTAGGCAGCGACCCTCTTTAAAAGGGGCGGGGCGATAGCCCACAATGCTGTACAGAAGCAATGCGAAATCCAATCCTGTGCCACCTCCATCAGGAGCTGCACACGTGGGCATAGCAATGGGGAACCTATGTGCCACACACTATTCATTCTGTCAAGGTGTCTGCATGCCCCAGTCAGACCGCGTTTTTTTATAAATAGTCACAGGCAGGTACAACTCCGCAATGGGAATTCCGTGTGCACCCACAGCATGGGTGGCTCCCTGGAACCCACCGGCGGTACATAAATATATCCCATTGCATTGCCCATCACAGCTGAGGTAATGTCATGTTTAATGCAGGTGGGCTTCGGCTTCAGAGCGGTCGGTCTGCTCTGTCAGACCCTGCAGCAGTTCGTGGGCCGTGTGCCTCTTCTCTCCTAAGCTGAGTAGTTTCAGCACGGCCTGCTGACGCTTGCCCACCGCTGTGCTGCCGTGCCGCACGACACCGACTGCTGGCGACGTGCTGCTGCTGACACATCTTGATTGCGAGACAGAGGTTGCGTAGGAGGAGGAGGAGGAGGAGGAGGGTGGTTTAGTGGAGGAAGCATACACCGCCGCAGATACCACCACCGAGCTGGGGCCTGCAATTCTGGGGGTGGGTAGGACGTGAGTAGTCCCATGCTCTGACTCTGTCCCAGCCTCCACTAAATTCACCCAATGTGCCGTGAGGGAGATATAGTGGCCCTGCCCGCCTGTGCTTGTCCACGTGTCCGTTGTTAAGTCGACCTTGGCAGTAACCGCGTTGGTGAGGGCGCGTACAATGTTGTGGGAGACGTGGTCGTGCATGGCTGGGACGGCACATCGGGAAAAGTAGTGGCGACTGGGAACTGAGTAGCGCGGGGCCGCCGCCGCCATCATACCTTTGAAAGCCTCCATTTCCACAACCCTATACGGCAGCATCTCCAGGCTGATAAATTTGGCTATGTGAACGTTTAACGCTTGAGCGTGCGGGTGCGTGGCGGCGTTCTTGCGCTTGCGCTCCAACACTTGCGCTAGTGACGGCTGGACGGTGCGCTGAGAGACATTGGTGGATGGGGCCGAGGACAGCGGAGGTGAGGCTGTGGGTGCAGGCCAGGAGACGGTAGTGCCTGTGTCCTGAGAGGGGGGTTGGATCTCAGTGGCAGGTTGGGGCACAGGGGGAGAGGCAGCGGTGCAAACCGGAGGCGATGAATGGCCTTCGTCCCACCTTGTGGGGTGCTTGGCCATCATATGTCTGCGCATGCTGGTGGTGGTGAGGCTGGTGGTGGTGGCTCCCCGGCTGATCTTGACGCGACAAAGGTTGCACACCACTGTTCGTCGGTCGTCTGCACTCTCAGTGAAAAACTGCCAGACCTTTGAGCACCTTGGCCTCTGCAGGATGGCATGGCGCGAGGGGGCGCTTTGGGAAACAGTTGGTGGATTATTCGGTCTGGCCCTGCCTCTACCCCTGGCCACCGCACTGCCTCTTCCAACCTGCCCTGCTGCTGCACTTGCCTCCCCCTCTGAAGACTTGTCCTCAGTAGGCGTAGCAAACCAGGTGGGGTCAGTCACCTCATCGTCCTGCTGCTCTTCCTCCGAATCCTCTGTGCGCTCCTTCCTCGGACTTACTCCAATTACTACTACCTGAGTGATAGACAACTGTGTCTCATCGTCATTGTCCTCCTCACCCACTGAAAGCTCTTGAGACAAGAAGTCCCCAGCCTCATCCCCCGGACCCTGGGAACTTTCCAAAGGTTGGGCATCGGTCATGACAAACTCCTCCAACGGGAGAGGATTCGGAACCATTGCTGTCCATTCTGGGCAGGGGCCCGAGAACAGTTCCTGGGAGCCTGCCTGCTCCTCAGAATGTGTCATTGTAATGGAGTGAGGAGGCTGGGAGGAAGGAGGAGCAGCAGCCAGAGGATTCAGAGTTGCAGCAGTGGACGGCGCAGAACTCGGGGTGGTCGATAGATTGCTGGATGCACTTTCTGCCATCCACGACAGGACCTGCTCACACTGCTCATTTTCTAATAAAGGTCTACCGCGTGGACCCATTAATTGTGAGATGAATGTGGGGACGCCAGAAACGTGCTGTGATACACCTGGATCAGGAGCTCGGCCTGTGCCCACACCCTGACTTGGGCCTCCACATCCTCGCCCGCGTCCACGTCCTCTAGGCCTACCCCTACCCCTCAGCATGGTGTATTACCAGTAGTGCAGAAACAGAACGCTGTAATTAAATGTGCCGCTTATTGGCCTGTGGTTGGAGGCTGACTTCGCTTATGGAACGCACAGCAGAGCCAGGAAAGAATTTTGCGGAAGCCTGCTGTAACACTTACCTGGCTGCGTATTATTTAGGACAACTACCCCCAGCACAGACGCAGTACACTGAGGACGGTCACAGGCAGCTCAAATAGAAAGTTTTTTCCCAAATTTTTTGGGAAAAGCCCACTGCCTATATAGACAGTATATCTCTTTCACTGTCCCTGCCTCACCACTACTGGCCCTGGACTATGTAAAATTACTGCAGACTGTTTCCCTCTGGACAGGATGACAGCGGTGATGTAACGGCCAACGCAGAGCCAGGAAAGAATTTTGCGCAAGCCTGCTGTAACACTTAGCTGGCTGCATATTAATTAGGACTACTACCCCCAGCAGAGACGCAGTACACTCAGGACGGTCACAGGCAGCCCAAATAGAATGTTTTTTCCCAAATTTTTTTTGGAAAAGCCCACTGCCTATATAGACAGCATATGTCTTTCACCTTTTTCACTGTCCCTGCCTCAGCACTACTGGCCCTATACTATGAAAAGTTACTGCAGACTGAGGACGCAATGCTCTGCACGGCCGATATACTAAAAAAAAAAAATGTGCAACACTGCAAAAAGCAGCCTCAACAGTACTGCACATGGTCAGATGTGGCCCTAAGAAGGACCATTGGGGTTCTTGAAGCCTAAAATAACACCTAACACTCTCCCTATAGCAACTCCAGCAAGACAGCACTTTCCCTGAACTATGTCAGAATGCATCTGTGGCGAGCCGCGGGAGGGGCCGATTTATATACTCGGGTGACACCTGATCTCACCAGCCACTCACTGCAGGGGGTTGGTATAGGGCTTGAACGTCGCAGGGGGAAGTTGTAATGCCTTCCCTGTCTTTCTATTGGCCAGAAAAGCGCGCTAACGTCTCAGAGATGAAAGTGAAAGTAACTCGAACATCGCGTGGTGCTCGCCTCTAGTAACGAGCATCTCGAACACGCTAATACTCGAACGATTATCAAGCTTGAACGAGTACGTTCGCTCATCTCTAATCAATACCTCCCAGCATATGATACCATTGTTGGGGTCATTTTTATAAATGATCTGGAGGAGGGAATTGATGGGAAACTGATGAAATTTGCTGATGACACAAAGCTAGGAGGGATAGCTAACACTAGGGAAGAGAGACAGAGTATTCAAAAAGATCTAGAAAAGCTTGAACAGTGGGCGGCGACTAACAGAATGGTATTTAGCGAAGAGAAATGCAAAGTCCTACATCTAGGCAAGAAAAATTTAAAAAGCACATACAGAATGTGAGGAATCGGGCTTAGCAGCAGCACATGTGAAAAGGACTTGGGTATACTAATAGATCATAGACTGAACATGATTCTGGGATGTATTAAGAGAAGCATAGAGTCTAGATCACGTAGGTAATTATCCCCCTCTACTCTTACTTAGTCAGACCTCATCTGGAATACTGTGTCCAGTTCTGGGCACCCCACTTTAAAAAAGACACAGACAAACTGGACCAAATTTAGAGAAGAGTTACCAAGATGGTGAATGGTCTGCAAATCATGTCCTATGAAGAACGGTTAAAGGATCTGGGAATGTTTAGCTTACAAATATCTGAAGGCCTGTCACAGTGCAGGGGGGTATCAGCCCTATTCTCATTTGCACAAGGAAAGACTAGAAGCAATGGGATGAAACTGAAAGGGAGCAGACACAGATTAGATATTAGAAAAAACTTTCTGACAGTGAGGGTGATCGATGAGTGGAACAGGTTACCACAGGAGGTGGTGAGTTCTCCTTCAATGGAAATGTTCAAACAAAGGCTTGACAAATATCTGTCCGGGATGATTTAGTAAATCCTGCACTGAGCAGGGGGTTAGACCCGATGACCCTGGAGGTCCCTTCCAACTCTACCATTCTATGATATATACTGGGAGCCCAAAATTCACATGGTACAAACTTATACAGTAGAGGTCAACCTAACTTGGAAAGTGGATTTTTTATTATTAGAATAATACACTGTAAGGAATCTGTTGCTAAAAGTCTCATGGCCACCCCAATTAGTGTTAGCCAAAGTCCCCGTAAGGGTGAAATATATGCATGGCTGGTCTTAGCTATATGTGACCTGTGTGGTTGCACAGAGTACTAGTCACCAGCTGGTGGTGGTGGTTTACAATTGGCTTGAAATTTTTATTCACTTGCAGACTCAGGACTGTATCTCTGTATGAGGACAGCACTCTGACTCTCTCTGTACAGAGTCAGATCCCTCTTCCCCCAATCTCTTGTTCTCACAGCCTGCCAGAGCTGTGGAGGGAGGACTAGTAAGCTAACACTATGGAGAGAGAGAACGCTGTCCTCGCACAGAGATAAAGATCGTTCTACAGGAGAGGGGGGTGTACTGAAGAGGAGACACAGAGGGGAGCACTAATACTATGTGGTGGCCACATAAGGGAGCACTAATACTATGTGGTGGCCACATAGGGGAGCACTAATACTATGTGGTGGCCACATAGGGGAGCACTAATACTATGTGGTGGCCACAGGGGGGAGCACTAATACTATGTGGTGGCCACAGGGGGGAGCACTAATACTATGTGGTGGCCACAGAGGGGAGCACTAGTAACTCATAAATGTTCTTATTTTACTATTGTATTTATATACACACAAATATATCTATATGCTCATGCTGTGTGCTGTCTGTGTATTCCTCGGACAACACGCATCCCCATAAACGCTAATAAGGCTATTCACATAGAATGGTCCATGTAAAAAAGTGAAAAATTGCTACATGTTCTATTCTCATCCGTTTTCACAACAAGAATAGCACTTGCGATGTTTCAAATCTTTATGGGTACAACACGGACATGGACATGTGAATGCAGCCTTAGTTTGAATAGTTGTGCAGTACTTTGCAATAATATCGTAGTAAGGTAAAAACATATTGGCACATCCACTAATATGCTCCCTGCTACGGAGCGTATCAGCGCATGAACTGGCTTTTTGTTTTTCTGGACTATTCAAACTCTGTGCTATTGCGTGCGAGCCTTGGGGGCTCTGTAAGAAAGACCAGAATATCAGGCTTGCTAGAGTAGACTCAAAGAGACACTCACAGAGATAGTTGTGTCCTACAAACAAGATTATTTTGGTCACATTTAGGTGTCCCGGCCTGACTGCAGGTCTCCTGATTCCAACTATGAACATAATATATTCCCACAATGCTCAGTGTACGAGTCAGAAAACCCACGGCCAGGCCAGAACATGTGCCTGCTTTACGGATGCATAAATGGGGCCAAAATACGCTTGTCACTGACCTAAATCTCAGAAAGAAGGGGGCCCAATGATTATGCCACACAGGGCATCATTTACCCTAGGAGTGGCCCTGCATACATGCACCTTGCGGGCCCTGTGCTCTACAATAAGAAAGATCACCAAACATAGCAATTGAATAGCTGTCTTTACTGCTCTCACAACAGCGCCATAAATTCTTAGCGGTTACAAGTCACACAGGGTGGTACAATACACTTGAAGGTTGCGGAACTTAACTTTACATTCAGAGTGGTCTCATACTGGGGCCACAGATTCTGCAAAACTCCACAAGTCTATTGAGAGTTAACTTGTGTCCACAGTAGCTGCTGGATTTTGCCCATCCAACAGGCTGCTGTTGGTCTTTAGGATGCTGCCCCACTTAAGCATCACTTGTAGGGTTGCACCTACCCACCTAATATTGTTACACCCAATGCCTCAGTGGAACTTCATGACCATTAGACCTCTACCCTACATGGACTTCACTCCCAACTACCTGTGGCTGTGAGTTTCCAGATGTGCACGCTGGTGGACACTCTGCACCAAGAGTACACTTACAGACCACTAAGTAGTCAACACAGTCCAAGTACTTCTTAGCCTCTTCAAAGATGCCTCATCTTTAGATCGCCACAGCAGCAAATTTTGGGTGTGAACATACTGTATGAAAGGACTCAGTTTTACGCTATGTTACAAATGCTGCCGATTCTTATTCTATATGTGTCTATATCCAGTAGTTGTGATTTGAATTTCAGCCTGTTGAGGATTTTGCTAGTAAGTACCGATAATATATTTAATTTGTCTCGTGAGAAATTAGAGCCTTTAACAAAATTTGCTGAAAGGTAAGGGTGGACACATCTGTAATTAGCATACATATTAAAATTTCATTAAATCATGGAAGACATTTTGTGCTCAGTACTTTGATTTAAACTTTGAAGTCTTCTGATTGCGTTTAACCATGCCTTAAATATCTCATTTGGCTTTCGGACTGCAGAACATTAGTAAAAAGAAAATAATATTAGCGGATCTTTTTACATTTCACATTTAGCTACTTATCCTTGGATGGAAATGTACTTTCCTAATTAGATTTTTTATTTTCAGAATGAAGTACTGCGCGGCCTGGTACATATACTATAGCAATTGTGATATAGTTTGGGGGGCTAAAATACCTTGATGTAGACAAAAGGTTCTAGGTATAATATTATTAGGCTTCCAATATGTATATGGTCCATTAATCATTATTACTACAAACCAAAATGATTTTTTTTTGCTTATATAGATGTAAAATTCAGTTTCCCTTCTTCTTCTTTATGTCTCACAAATGGAAGCCGCAATGGCGTTTGGTGAATCAAACAAAGCAATTAAAATGGTTGAATGTGAGCTATAAACTCAGTTTATAGAGATAGACCCACTGTGTGCCCTCAATGTACTTTACCTAGTCATCGCAGGATCCACAGTTACAAGCACTCAATTTTGTTCTTACATGGAGCACCTATAGACTAACATCACTTTCTATCTATCATCTTTATTGCATGACTTTGCCACATTAACCCTTTGCAATCCAATTTTGGATTCAGGGTTTCCTAGGAGGCTTTCTCTTTCTCCTATTATACAATGGCGCCATCTGCTGGCTAGAGCCAGTACTGTGGTATGGGATATGCTGGAGAGGCCCCCAACAACAGAATGGCCAGTAATATACAGTAAGAATGCCCTGCCGGACGTCTTCCGACATCGGAGCTGTACAGCCTTCAGTCAGAATGTCTTCAGATGTCAGACAGTGGATTGGAAAGGGTTGAAGGTGCATTTAGACACAAAGATAATCGCCCAAAAGATGGCTTTTGATTGACCATTTTGCATAAACTGCTACTTTGATACTAATGCCTATTAGTACCAATTAGTAGTGTGTGAGACTCTGGGAGCTGTATTCAGAGAACAGACCACTCGCTGTTCTCTGAATAAATTCCCTTTGTTCTGCCTTGGGGCTGACAGCTGAGACAATGTAATCAGTGCTCCCAGGCAGAATACAGCGTGCGGTCAATCTTATCAGCTGTTCTGCCGAACTGAAATCCATCGTTCGGCAGAAAAGTGAAAGATGGGCACATTTACACGCAACGATTGTCGCTCAAAAGATGGCTTTTGAGCGAATTTTGAGTGATAATCATTGTGTCTAAATGGGCCTTAAGACACAATTTTGAAAATCTCTCTACTAGTAACTAATATTGACACATATATATATGTGTGTGTGTGTGTATGTGTATGTATATATATATATATATATATATATATATATATAAATATTCTACAACAATGCACATACTATATATTTATTAACATAGCTATTTCTCAGCTGTTTACTTGTACAGTAATTAATATATCATAGGGCAAATTTAACAAAGACAGTTATCTAAACAGAATTACTAAACAATAGGACATTGTGCCACCCTGTGACTCAGTGGTTACCACTCACATACCAGTACAGCTCAGCATGTGAGAAGCAGAAATACATTTTCTGCATCCTTTTAAGTCAAATGAGGCCACTGCTGTGACTGAAGTAAGGAAAACATATTCAAAGTAGCCTCCTTCTGCTACAATACATGCATGGGGCCATGGTTGGACCTGTGTTCATTCCAGGGACTCTCAATGCAGATGGGTTCCTGAGTCTCCTGCAGACGACGGTTGATGACTTCCTGGATGATCTTTGTTTAAATTCAACCAAGGTCAACATCTGCATTGAGTTTGTATATCTTTGATGTGTTTTCCTAAGATTTCTCTCACACTCATAAAACTTTCTATGAAATTGTCCTTAATATGTGTGTCTGAGATAGAAAAACTAGATTGTGAGCTCCATTGGGGACAGAGAATGATACATAGTGATAAATAATCCCTGTACAGCACTGCAGAATAAGCAATGGGAAATAAATGCATGTTAGTTAAAGGTGTAGCTTCAAATTAACAGACTTTTTCATGATTGTGGTCTTTTATGGGTTTATCATAATGCTTGCTCAAGTCTATTGCAGCCTGTTTTTTCTTCTAGAGGTTTTATTAGTAAGCTTGTGTATAGAAAGCTTTGATTTACTTTTATTACAATACCTATGTACAAATCTAGTAAAAATCGATTGAATATTATAAATTAATCTTAAAAGGCAACACCACACGATTTGTTAGTTACTCTACTGCCTTCTAGTGGACCATTGATCTGTTTTCAGTACTTTAAAAGATTTTAGATGAGCTCTACTTGCAATTTTGACCCTTCGAAGACGAACAGTTCTTCTTATTTATCTTTATAATTTTTTTATCCTTAATTTTCAAGAGTTGCGACCTATTTTTCTGTCACTATAGCTATGTGAGCACTTGTAATTTTTGTAGAACATTTTTTGAGTGGGGTGAAATGAAAAAAAAACACAACTGCACTATTTTTGGGAGCATTATTTTTACAGCATTCACAGTGCAGCAAAAATGACATGATAACTTAATTCCGCAGGTCAGTAAAATGTGGAAATACCAAATTTATACATTTTTTAAAAAATATTATTGATTTAATAGCTTAAGCTTTTTTTGTACTAAATAAAATAAATTGCCATATGGAGGCGCATTACTCTTTTATTTTTCCATTAATGGGATTGAATGAGGGTTGATTTTTGTAAGGCAACCTGTAGTTTATATTAGTACCATTTTGGGATACATGTGACTTTTTGATCAGTTATTATTCAGTTTTCTTAAAAGATGGAGTGCCCAAAAAACACCGTCCTGCCAATATTATATTAATAATGCTGTATTTTAGTAATGTGGACTTTTACTGATACAAATTTATTTTAATTTTTTTGTATGAAAAATGGGAAACTTTTTTTTTACTTTTAATTTTTTAAATATTTTTAAAAATGTTATTAAAATTGTATTTTAGTCCTCTGAGGGGAGTTGAACTTGTGAACTTGTTTATACAATAAGCTGTGTAGCAGTATATTGTGCTTGTCAATGTTAGTCTATTAAGTCCTGCCGCAATAAGGGGTTAAAGGGATTGTACAAAAATGTAAAGTTATTAGAGATGAGCGAACGCGTTCGTCCGAGCTTGCTATTCGTGCGAATATTAGGGTGTTCGGGATGTTCGTTATTCGTAACGAACACCATGCGGTGTTCTGGTAAATTAAACTTTCTTCCCTGAGACGTTAGCGCTTTTTTTTGGCCAATATAAAGACCGGGAAGGCATTACAACTTCCCCCTGCAACGTTTAAGCCCTATACCACCCCCCTGCTGTGAGTGGCTGGGGAGATAAGGTGTCCGCCTGATATGAAAGTCTGCCCCTCCCGCTGCTCGCTATGGATGCATTCTATATGCGCTCAATGGGGCCAGCGGCAGCAGCGCTGACCCCATTGAGAACATATAGAAGACAAATCCTTCTTCTCTGGCACAGCTGTAACAGCTGTAGCAGAGAAGAACGATGTTTGCCCATTGAATTCAATGGAACCGGCAATACAGCCGACTCCACTGAATGCAATGGGCTGCCGGCGATCGCAGGATGAATGGTCGGAAAGGGGTTAAATATATAACCCCTTTCCTGCAATTCATCCAGAAATGTGTTACACTAAAAATATATACCGGCGTATAAGGCGACCGGGCGTATAAGACGACCCCCCAACTGTCACCTTATACGCCGGTAATACAGTGGAGAAAAGAATAAAAAGCATTACTTACGTTTTTAGATGATCTGCGGCGCTCCTGCAGGCTGTCACTCCCTCCTGGTCCACGGCAGAGTATTGCTTTCTCCACGAAAGACTTTAAATCCCTGCCTCCAGAAAGACACGTGCCTTCAGCCAATCACAGCCAATGACAATGATGTCATTGAATGGCTGTGATTGGCTGTGTTTCTGGAGGCGGGGATTTCAAGGCTTGAAATCCCCGCCTCCAGAAACACAGCCAATCACAGCCATTCAATGACATCATTGTCATTGGCTGTGATTGGCTGAAGGCACATGTGCTTCTGGAGGCAGGGATTTAAAGTCTTTCGTGGAGAAAGCTTGTCTGCCGTGGACCAGGAGGGAGTGACAGCCTGCAGGAGCGCCGCAGATCATCTAAAAACGTAAGTAATGCTTTTTATTCTTTTCTCCACTGTATTACCGGCGTATAAGGTGACAGTTGGGGGGTCGTCTTATACGCCCGGTCGCCTTATACGCCGGTATATATTTTTAGTGTAACACATTTCTGGATGAATTGCAGGAAAGGGGTTATATATTTAACCCCTTTCCGACCATTCATCCTGCGATCGCCGGCAGCCCATTGCATTCAGTGGAGTCGGCTGTATTGCCGGTTCCATTGAATTCAATGGGCAAACATCGTTCTTCTCTGCTACAGCTGTTACAGCTGTGCCAGAGGAGGACGATCTTTATGCTGACAGTGGGGGGGGGGGGGGGGGCACTCTTGCCGCTATTGTGGCTTAATAGTGGGACCTGTGAACTTGAGATGCAGCCCACCATGTAGCCCCTCGCCTGCCCTATCCGTCACTGTGTCATTCCCATCACTTTCCTGAATTGCCCAGATTTTCACACATGAAAACCTTAGCGAGCATCGGCGAAATACAAAAATGTTCCGGTCGCCCATTGACTTCAATGGGGTTCGTTGTTCGAAACGAACCCTCGAGCATCACGGGAAGTTCGTTACGAATAACGAACACCCGAACATTTTGGTGTTCGCTCATCTCTAAAAGTTATCCCCTATTTACAAGATAAGAGAGGACTTTTTGAACAATGAAGGTGGACCCACATGACCCCAAGAACAGGGGTCTTGATATTCTATGCATGAATGAAGCAATGGTCACACATGTATGCCCCTGCTCCATTCATTTCAGTGACTGCACTGGAGATTGCCTAGCACTGTCCCAGTGGTCGGACCCACCCAATTTATAAAGTTATCCCCTATCCACAATTGCTTGATCCTGCTTTGCAACAGATGTATATGTCTGTTTCCTACATCTCCTAAAATGAAACAAATCAATAATGCTGCAGCCATGTGTTTATCATGGATTCTATATGCCCCTCCAAAAATACCCTCCTTAGAATACTAAATAATGTACATAAATAGGGAACATGTCTGAATTTGGCAACACCTAAGACACCATCTTCTCTTTACATCAGTTGCAATATCTACTCATACAAAAAGAAAACTAGGAGCTAGCTCCTGCCATGCTAAGTCCTGGAGGTCTTCAGAGCTAGAGCATGTAGAATTTAAAAGAGTTATCCAGCAATTAAAATTTTGCAACAGGCTATCAGCTCATTAAAATAAATAGGCAAGGCCCTCTTTCTACCACCACCGATGCGGGGATAGAAAGGGGGCTTGCCTAATTATTTTAATGAGCTGATAGCCTGTTGCTCTCCTATGACATCAGTAACAACGGGGGCCATGATACCATATGACCTCTTGTCCGAACACAACCGGAAGTGGTGGGCCCGACTCTGCATATTCTGGTAAGAAATTTAAATTGCCAAATAACATCTTTAACCCCTTAAGGACCAGACACTTTTTAGGGATTTTATCCATGTAGTGGTTTAACTGCATTATTTCTTTTCTTCAGCTACCAAAATTATTTTTGCTGTGGTTTTTTTTCGTGACATACTATTTTTTTTATATCTTTTTTTACTTTTCTTTCCAGTTTTTTTAGTTTCATTGGGGGTAAAAAGCAAAAAAATGATTTTTTTTTTAACATTTATAGTTATTTTGTTTTTATTATTATATTTACGCTAAAGTAAAGTAAAGGGAATGGGTTCCACATTTTGTTTTGGATGTTTTAATATATAATATGTATGGTTTTGGATTACAGGGCGCATACGGCGACAGTTTTGGCTAGCGTCGGCTTTGGGTTATTTTCTTTCTTATGCATATATTTTTATTGTATTTTGTAATTTTGCTTTACTTATTTATGTAATTTTTTTTTTTACTATGTCCCCCATGATGTCATAAGACCTCTGAGTGACATTCACGTGGTCTTTTTTTTTTTAATTTGACATTTTTCCACAGGATCCCCAGTTAGAGGGAAGACATCCCCCTGTAGTGACAATAGTGACTGGCAGAGCTGATCAGAGTCTGCTAGGACCCTGTAGCTCTGGTGTGCCAGGTAATCCCAGCGGTCACATCACTGCCTGTTCACGTAGTGGAAGAAACACTTCCACTTTCACTCTTTAGTACATAGCACTTATTGAGCTCTATGTACTAGTGAAAAGAGAAGGCAAAAGGGGTTAAGAACTACTTCTCCCTCCTCCTCCAGGTTATCAACTGTGTCTGACAACTCATCCTGCTTCTAAATTGATTGCAGAAGCAGGGGCTTTAATCCCCCCCCGACCGTACTTTTACTATTGGCTGGGATTAAAGCCCAGGACCAAGTGCCGTAAATTTACAGTGCTTGGTCCTTAATGGGTTAAGAGAACATGGTCCTGACAGCTCCCACT
The DNA here is from genome assembly GCF_035609145.1 of Eleutherodactylus coqui. Lineage (NCBI taxonomy): Eukaryota > Metazoa > Chordata > Amphibia > Anura > Eleutherodactylidae > Eleutherodactylus > Eleutherodactylus coqui. The sequence goes on along the minus strand of NC_089843.1, from coordinate 166,976,349 downwards.
GATTATAAATGTTAAAAATACCAAGGAACCAAATAAAAATTACTGGTCTGATAGTAAGAGTGAATAAATGTTTCCAGCATTCATCTGCCTGAACCCAGGTTTTTCTCTAATATCAATTATTACACATTTTCATATCTTTCATCTAGACCCAATATATTGGTCTGAAAATATAATATAAATACATATTTTCCTCTTTGGAATCTTCCCAATATTAACTTGGCTGCTTTTTAGGCTTGACTGATTTAGTAGCCTTGCATAAAAATACACAATGTCTGTCCCATTGTCTTTTCAGCTGCTGAATTCTTTACAAGAATGAAAACCATTTCCTTATAAACCCCTTTCCACCTTTATATTTATTAAACTGATTTCTAGGTAGAGGAGGGTCTTCCTACAAAACATCCTACCAAACTATATTTACTTTGGGACAAGTGAAATATAAATCAAGGAAAGGAACTCCTTTCTGAGTACAATCCAAGTTGCGGACATGCAAAGGGATTCCCTGTTTGAAAAGAGCTTGTATCTATCTAGACAGCCGAAGAAACTCCCACTTTATGTTGCCATCGTTAGATCGAGTGGTTTGCACAATAATTGTTACATGTAAACACATGCAGTGAAACAACAATTAGTGATAAATCGCTGTCTGCATCTTTCATGCAAACCTGAAAATGGTAGTTGGTCTGCTGCTGTATCATTCTGTCTAAACAGACAGTCATTCATTTACAAACCACTGCCTGTTTACTGTGAATATAGGTGGGTGGGCCGGAAGAGATCTCTGGCCTGCTCTGTCTCCATTCACTTTAGTGCCCAACAGTTATCTTGTGTAAAAGGGTTTTTAGACTAGACAGTCTTAAAATCTGCTAGATTTACCCAAGTAGACTGTCTAGTCTAACTTTATACCATCTTTTACTTGGCTTAGTTTATGACAAAAAGTGCACCATTTTTTTTTATGCATCTTTAGTGCATGGTGTTGGATACAGCAAGAAAGCACCTGAAAGTGTTTAAAACACATAGTAAATGTAGTGCAAGGCATGTTTGACAGTTTTCTGGCACACTTTGCACCAGAAAATTCAAACTTTCAGTAGTAAATAAGCCCCGCTGTGTCCCCCAGAGTAAATGTGAGCATATGTGAAGCTTAACCCCTTAGTGACGAAGCCTGTTTGCGCCTTAGTGACGGAGCCAAATTTTGGAAATCTGACATGCGTCGTTCAACGTAGCATAACTCCGTAAAGGCTTTACATATCCAAGTGATTCTGACACTGTTTTTTCGCCACATGTTGTACTTCATTTAGGTTGTAAAAAGAGACCGATATCATTTGTGTATATTTATTAAAAGTACCAATATTGGAAAAAGTTTGAAAAAATTGTCAATTTTTCACATTTTCAACCGTAATATCTCAAATATGTCCAAACATACTGTACAAATTTTTCAGAAGATATGTATTTCCATCTGTTTACTTTATTCTGAATGCACACTTGAAAAACTTTTGTGTTTTTTTTTAACCATTTAGAGGACGTACAAATTTAACATTACTTTTCAGCATTTTGAGGAGCACTTTGTTTTCCTGCACCAAGCCAAGTTTGCAAAGGCTCATAAGTGTCATCATAATAGATATCCCCACAAATGACTCCATTTTAAAAACTACACCCCTTAATGTATTCACTGAGGGGTGTCATGAGTATTTTGACCCCACCAGTTTTTTTCAGGAATTAGTTCAATTTAGGGGAGAAAAAATAAAATTTCATATTTTTGCAAATATGTCATTTTAAAGACATTTTTTTTTCCTATAGAACCCATGAAAATGAGAATTTACACCCCAAAACGGATACCCCCGTTTCTCCCGTGTTCAGAAACATACCCATTGTGGCCCTAATCTTATGTCTGGATGCACAACGGGACCCAAAATGAAAGGAGCAGTCGGTGTCTTTCAGAACATAAATTTTGCTTGAAGGCGTTTTAGGCCCCATTGCACTTTTGTAGAGCTCTTGAGTAGCCAAAACCAAAGAGAACCCCCACGAGTGACCCCATTTTGAAAACTAGACCCCCTTGACGAATTTATCTAGGGGTGTACTGCCCATTTTGACCCCACAGTTTTTGAATGAATTCAAGCCAAGCAAAAGGAAAAAATTGTGATTTTCGTTTTTTTGTCAATTCTGTCATTTTAAAAACAGCTTTTTTTCTACAGCACACAAATGAATGAACTCTTTCACCCCAAAATGGATACACCTGTTTCTCCCGTATTCAGAGACATACCCATTGTGGCCCTAATCTTTTGTCTGGATGCACAACGGGGCCCAAAATGAAAGGAGTAGTCGGTGGCTTTCAGAACAGAAATTTAGCATGAATGTGATTTAGGCCCCATTGCCCACTTGTAGAGCCCTTGAGCGGCCAAAACGACAGAGAACCCCCACAAATGATCCCATTTTGAAAACTAGACCCCCTAACGAATTAATCTAGTGGCGTACTGTGTATTTTTACACTACAATTTTTGAATAAATCTAAGCAAAGCAGTAGGAAAAAAATTACAATTTTCATTTTTTTGGCAGTTGTATCAATTTAAAAACTGTTTTTTTTGTACAGCACACATAGGAATGAAGACTTTCACCCCAAAATTGATACCCCTGTTTGTCCCATGTTCAGAACCATACCCCTTGTGGCCCTAATTTACTTAAAGGACACATCGCTAGGCCTATAATGGAAGGAGCACCCATTGGATTTTAGGGTACAACGGAATAAATTCCAGGCCCCATTGCCCACTTATAGAGCCATTGAGCGTCCAAAACTATAAAGAACCCCCACAAATGACTCTATTTTAAAACTAGACCCCTTAACGAATTCATCTAGGGGTGTATTGCGTATTTTGACCCCACAGTATTTGAATAAATTTAAGCAAAGCAGAAGGAAAAAATTACGATTTTCATTTTTTTGGCAATTTTGTCAATTTAAAAACTGGTTTTTTGTACAGTGTATATAGGAATGAAGACATTCACCCTAAAATGGATCCCCCCGTTTGTCCCGTATTCAAAAACATACCCATTGTGGCCCTAATCTACTTACAGGAAACATGGCAAGGCCTGTAATGGAGGGAACACCCGTTGGATTGCACGGCACAACTGAATAAATTCCAGGCCCCATTGCTGATTTGTACGGAATAAAAATGGACTCCCTAAAAATATCACCCCCCTCCGCGCGTTCCCCAAATCTTAGATAAAAGTAATAATGTGAACTGTGTGGTATTTCCGAAGACAGGGGTAATTACAGAGGCTGATTGGGATGGGTACATGCGGCAATAAAACCGGGTATCCCTCCTCCTCTCATGCTTTTTGGGGGTATTTCGTGACCTCAGTAGCGGGTATGGGGTGTAAAAAGTGGTGCACTGTGAGTCTCCGTAAGCTTGCTGAGGTGCGTCGGTCTCACACAGAAGGCGCTCAACAAGCTGCTCCTGGAACTGCAGGAAGGCGAGCGTTCCCGGGGCTTCTTGTAAATTGCGTATTACAGGTAGCGGTCTGAATAACGCTGGGCTCACACGGCCGGATGTGGAATCCGCTTGCGGAGGCCCGCAGCAGATCCCATCTGTGAGCCGGCCGTGACCCTGCGTACGGCCACGTAATGTACTGCGCATAACTGCCTATTCACACAGGCGGTCATTCGCAGTACACTTTTTTTTGTTGTTGTTTGTATTTCCCGCACCGTCGCCTAGCGATGACGCAGATACCCGCAGCCCGTATACAACATAGTTGCGTATGGGCTGCGGGTATATCTGTGACCATGGAGCACAATTGGCTCTATGTTGCCGATATCCGCGGTAAAATAAACCCTGCTGTGTTCTCTTTTCTGCGAGTGGATTACGCAATTCCAACCCACTAATGTGAGCGGAATTGTGTAATCCAATGCGATTGATCTGCGTAATACCGCGGATCAGACGCATGCCGAATCCGTAATTCCTATCCGGTCATGTGAGACCGGCCAAAGGTAGATCGCTACCTTTTTTTCACGTGACCGGGGACCGCTCAACGAGGCCACCCGTCACTGCTCCAGGCTCTCGGCAACTGATGGTCGCTGAGAGCAAGGAGATTTTAAGTTTCCTGGGCTCCCCGACTCCTGCGCATGTGTCCAGTGTTGTGCCGGCGGTCGCATGCGCAAAATACGGGAAAGTTCATGGAAGAAGATTGCGTAGGGGTGCAAATACGGAGGCCTCCGGTAAAAACTTTAATCTCCTCTCACTGATCGCATTGGTGAGGGGAGATGAACCTTCACCTTTTTTTAACTTTTACGTGATCGCCATTATTCATTGGATAACGGCGAACACGTGATCAGGAACCACTCACCGCGGCCCCCCGTGAAATCTCCAGGCTCTCGGCTAAGTTTTGTAGCCAAGAGCAGGGAGATTTTAAATTACCACGGCTTTCGCACATGCGCCTGCCATATTGGCGACGGCGGCGTGCGCAGAAGCTGGGGTAAGGTCCGCGGATAAATCCGCGGGCCTTAGGTACGTGATTTCATCCTCCCTCACGGATATGATCCTTAGGGGAGATGAAACGCAAGCTTTTTTTAACTTTTTAAAACTTTTTTTTTACTTTTTTTACTTTTTTATTTTACTTTTTGCACTTTTTTTTTTACTTTACATGATCACTGTCATCCATTGGATGACAGTGATCATGTCTCTTGTGACATCCCTCTGCTCTTGGCTACACATGGCAGCCAGGAGCAGAGGAATTTTGAATTTCCCGGGGCTCGAGCCCCTCTGTGCACGCGCCCGATGTCAATCATCGGGCGCGCACGCGCAGACGGGGATTTCAGGTCCCGGGACATCGGGACATCGCTGGGGACCGGGGGTGAGTATTTTCACCTCCCCTCATGGATCCTATCCATGAGGGGAGGTGAAACTTCACTTTTCTTTTACTTTTTCAACTTTTTCCATTGGATAGCGGCGATCGCGGGCCCGGGCTACCTTCAGGAGCCAGGAGATTTTAAATTTGCCGGGGACACCCGGGCTTCTTGCCGGGGGACACCGCAGGTCCGGGAGGACCAGATCTCCGGGGAACACCGCCGACAAGCTGTGTGAGTATTTTCAGCTGCCCTGATGGATCCGATCCATCAGAGCAGCTGAATTACTACTTTTTTACACAGTTTTGTTTACTTTTTTGCGATGCCGATCGCAATACCGGGGGGGACTGCCCGCATCCTGGGATGACAGCTCCATGCTGTCGGCTACCTGCGGGCACCGACAGCATGGAGCTGTCACGTCCTCAGGCCAGTGGGCATCAATCCAAAGAGGATGCATAAAACTACGTCCTCTAGGATTAAAGCCCACTTTCCCACTTTCTGAGGACGTAGTTTCCTGATGGGGCCGTCGTTAAGGGGTTAAGCTGCCTTCTTATGTGCAATCTGATGTAGTTTTTGAAGAAAATTATGGAAAAGTGTCATAAACACATGGGAAGTATAAATAATGGATTCTATGTCTCTTTTTTTAAAATTCACACTTGATTTTGGCTTCAAAAACTGTAATAAAGTGAAAACTTCCTAAAATAATGCAATGCCCTGGGACCTGCACTCAGAGATTATTGACTTTTCATTATACCATGCACAAGAAGTAGTTCAGACTTTCTGGACAAGTGGCATCTTATTCTATTTTCAAACAAGAATGGACAGTCATCATCCAATTCTGGATATTACCACAAAAAACATAGACTAGCACTCCTACTAACTTCCTATGGTAACTAAAATAATATTACAAGATTTCAGGTTACGACTAGAGATGAGCAAGCATACTCGTTAAGGGACAATACTCGAGCTAGTATAATCCTTTTCTAGTACCTGCCTGCTCGTCAGAAAAGATTCGGGTGCCGGTTGGGGGCGGCGGGGGAGAGCAGGGGGAAACGGAGGGGAGATCTCTCTCTTTATCCCCAACCCCCTCCCTGGCTTCCCCCTGCTCACTCCCACAACCCACCGCTCACCCCCGCCGGCACCCGAATCTTTTCTGACAAGCAGGCAGGTACTCGAAAAGGACGATACTTGCTCGAGTATTGTCCCTTAACGAGTATGCTCGCTCATCTCTAGTTACGACTCTTCTTTAGGCATTAAAGTAGCTAATTGAAGATATCTATCTGTATGAAGATTCGACTTGGCAGAGATTTTGATAAATAGAGGTAATGTGCACCATGGTGTAGACCGTCTCTTCAAACTGCCCCCATTTACCAAGGTCTTTGCCAACTAGGACCTCCATGTGGACACCTAGTGTTGAACCAACAGTAGATTTTATGCCTGAAGAAGGGCCTTAACCAAAAACCTTGTTATATTATTATATTTACTGCAACAACTACACATGTTATGTTTAAGTGGATCTGGATTGAATCTGGATTCACTTGAAGCAGACCTAACTGCTATTTTACCTTTTTTTTTTGGTTATGTATTTAGATAGTCGGCCCTCCTAGAACAAGCATCGATCAACCATTGTACTGACAGCAGTGCTGCCCAGTCACTTGTTTGAAGATCAGGAAATATGGTGACAAGAAGCATAATCAGAATCAGTATCAGTGGTGCATGTCACTCCCATACTATTTCAATTGTAATTGTGTGGAAAAAGTCATGCTATAGGAAATCCCCATATGTAAAAGCAAACCCTATGGGTCTTTCGCCTAATGTCCTGGGTATCAATTTGCTAGCAGTCACCAATTACATTTTTATATGTATCCTCAGAATAATGGTTTGGGGGTGCAGGACACACCTATGTGAAAAAAACATGCTGCAGGATATGGGAAGGGCCATTGCCTAGAGTGTTTGGGAGTCTAGCAACATTCCCTAACCAGTATGTAGTATCAGACAACTAGCCCTAGATCTCAGTGCCAGATATCACAAGCAGAAGGTGGTGCCAAGCCCCAAATTCTAGAAATAAAAAACTGGACATGAGATTTAGAATTCAGAGCAACAGCATTAATAGAGGAGTGAAGGAGAGGTGTGTATAGCGAGAACATGGCCATAATTTGCTAGAAGGAAGAGAAGAGTGAGTATACAATGTATAGTGTACTGTAGCTTTACTTCACTGAACATGCAAACCAGAGTTAAAGGGACGCTAAAACTAGAAATGAATGGGCTTGGTTGGGGAAGAGGGAGTGGATTAACAATCTTTGTGTCCTGTGGAGACAGAGCAGTGATGGGAGGCTGCTGTTGCAGACAGTTGGCTCATTAAGAAAAGATTCTGAGGGGAAAGAAAGGAACAATGGCTGATCTTCTGGGACACAAAGAGAAGAATTATTTACAAATTTCTTAAGGTTCATTTACATGCAAAGACAATCTTTCAAGTAATTGAAAGATTGACAATTTTAGCGATCATTTTGTATAAAGTACTAATGGGCACTAATGCCCATTGGTACTTTATCAGCTTCATTTGCATGCAAATGAGCCTCCAAGAGCTTCTTGCAATCAGCCCCTTTGTTCTCCCATGGGCTGTTAGGAGCTGCCAGCATGAATACAATGTAATCAGCCGCTCCCATGGAGAACACAGTGTGAGGTCTGAGTTATCTACTCTACGACTGAAGGATAGATGTTAAGCTCACCTTAAAATCATCATTCAGCCAAATAGTAAATGATGGGAGCCTTTACATGCAACAATTATTGCTCATATGCCATTGTTTTAATGAATTTTGAACGATAATCGTTGCATGTAAATGGCCCTTAAGATTAACTTGTACAGTAATATACGGCAGCTTAGTGTGCTTTAAGGAGAAAGCGTTGTGGATTTATTTTGGGTCCATGGCGTAATCAATAGGAATGCTTGTACCCTTCCTGATTTATGTTCAGAGATTGTGCACACAATGGAAGGGATCACACAGAGACAGACTATCAGTGTAGAAAGTCTTCCTGGACTCTGTTTATTAGTAGGCATAAAGCGTCTTTTATAGCATTATGGGTTAACTGCCCTTTATGGGCATGCAGGAAGCAATACGTGATTGGGAATCAAAGTATTGGATTGGGTGGTCCAATTAAGGTCTTTTTACATCCGGTCCTGCGTGAGCTTCTGTCGTCATGGGCGTCCGATGTCACATGGTTTCAGGTGCAAAACGACGACATCTTGGGTGTTCGACAGAGGGGGCAGGAATGAGCAGCGTGTCATCAAATGACGCCTGAGGGCTATGTGCGGGTAAAAAAATGTGCCCTGAGGTTATGAGCATGTATTTCTATCAAGCTGCATATTCTGATAACGGTTAGCAGAACAGGAGGTGGCCGGCACATTCCATTCTGCTGGCTCAGATAGTGAAATAGAAATTTCACCTTATGTATATATCCTCTACAACCCCCCCTTGAAACTGTCTGTTTCACTAACTGTCCCTACACTACCCCACAGTCTTCACCGGTGGACCCTCCTTGGCAACCCAAATCTAGGCAGGCCCTTTGAGCCAACCAAGGCAATCTCTCCGAGCCAACCACGGGTTCTTCACAGCTCTTGCGATGAACCACAGCTGACCTGTGATCCCCCGTAGTGACTGACTACAGAATCCCAAGGAGGGTGATCTGGCCCTAAGGCGGGAGTGTGTTGTAGACAGGGGTCAGAGGCTTCAAGGGGACGGGTGAGGCTTGTTCACGTTCTCTGAGGACACGTTCAGCAAGTTCATGGTAGAGGCAGCACTGGCGGCAGCGGTTTCACAGGTCCTCCAGACACAGGGGATTATACAGCAAGCTACAACGATAAAGACAATTAATTCACAGGACAGAGATCCAGTCTGGTTGTGCATGCCCACGTTGTACTTTATCCATTCTAACCACAGGTTGCTGTCAGAATAGCCAGTCTTTATGGCCATTGTGTTCTTAGGAGGCGGAGCCTTTGTGCAATGGGAGGCCTGGATCCAGGAGTTTCTCCTGTCTAGTTTCATTGGTAAGGACCATCGTATTTGGGCTCAAAGGAGTGTTTTCTAACAATTTTCTTTACATAGACCCAATCTCCAGGGAGTAGGTCATGGGTCCTCCTGTCAGTCTCTGGAACTGGAAGGGAAGTAAACACTCAAGAATATACATTAGTTAGGTGTTTTTATTGTGAGAGCAATAACACAGTTTGTCAAGCTACCATGCTGTATCTGGAGTTATCACGATAAATGCAATCCTGACCTTGGGGCCGACCCAAAAAGAACCCTATATGGGCTGAGGCCTATTCTCTCAGGTGTGTACCTTCCGGAGAAGAGTACCAAGGGGGGGGGGGGGCACTTGGTTCATGGTCTACTGAGCTCTGCCATGGCCTTCTGGATCGTAGTTTCTAAGGTACCATTTAAACCACTGCTTTGTGGATGGTACGGAGCATAAAGAGCCAGTTCTATCCCCAACATTTTCATTACTTTCTGCATCACTTCTTCCGTGGAGGGAGTACCTCGGTCACTCTTAGTTGTCTCCGCTACTCTGTACCTGAATACCACCTCAGAGGCCAGTTTTTGTTGGTGGCATTTGTGGGCGGGTATGCCAGACTGGCTACCCTGAAAACAGGTCTAGGCAGACCCGACCAACCTTATACCTGCCCACCCTTGGTAGTTGGAAGTAGTCTATTTGAAGACGCTGGAACGGGTAGTCAGGACGAGGGGTGCACTGCATGGGAGCCTATACAGACTTACCCACGTTGTTCTGTGCACAAATCAGACAGCCCTGTGTGTGTGTGTGGCTGCTGTGACGCTAAATCCTGGTGCAAACCAGTGACTAGCGACCACCACTGTTTGTGAAAGGTGTATATTTCCATGGGAGGCCGAAGCCATGGCCATGATGGGATAGGGGCCTGTGGGAGACAAGGCTTGTTGGATACCATCCATTTATCCCCAGGTGTCGCTTTGCTCCTCTTGCTGGTTCCCATTGTTCCTTTTCTCCCCCCTTAGTTGCCTGATTTGTAACTGAATCAACAGGTCATAATCCACCGACATCTGGGGGGGCACCTGTACCGCCCCAACCCCTTAAGGATCAAGTCTGAGCTTCTGTGTGGCTGTCTTCACAGCCTGATCAGCCGTGTGATTTACGGCTGCCTCAGGTGCCATCCATGGAGTGGCCTTTTGTTGCTCTTTTAGGCCACTCTCTTGGGCAGTAAGAGGGCTTCCATCGGTGCTGGTACACATTCACTGTTTCTAATTGCTTTATTTTCAAGAATGACCTCGCTCTCCAGATGGGTCCATAGTCATGAGCAATGCCATACGCATAGTGGGAGTCTGTGTAGACGTTAGGTTAGAAGAGGTTCGGTTTTGACTACATCATGTAAGAAGAGCACAACATAACTTGTATAGAACCTGCCTTCTTGACCATACCTCGATCCATTCACAAAGAGTGCAAAATCAGGGTTATCTAATGACTGATCAACATGACTGAATCCCCTGTTTCCTGGGCCATTAGCTAGTGTACAGTCATGTCTATCACTCTGAAAGGAAAAAAAACTATCAGGTGATTATTCCCACTGTGAAAAGACATCTCCAAAAAGAGTTTGGGATTAAACATCTGGTGTAGCAACAATAAGAATATATGTATTTAAAGTTAACAGCATGAAAAAAAGAGTTTTATACTGTTAGTTAAATCTGGTATTAGCATATGTTGCCTATGTAAATATAAATAACACTTTGGGGCCAATTTATTAAGTCTTGGAGTCTTATTATGAAGTCTGCTGGAGGAAAATGCACTAAATGTATTAATAGTATCAAACTCTTAATCCTCTTAATACATTTGGTGCATCTTGAGCTGTCTGTGCACCACAACTGCTCTCTATGCAGTTTTAAAGACTGACAGGTATAGGAATTATGTGAAACGGAGATCAAAGAGGTCTCAGTCTCACATATTGACGTGTATGATTTAGTTCCAGTTCTGTACTGATTTCTGTCCATATACAATTTTCTGCAAAGAAGATAGAAAGACAAAGTGGAACCTGCAGTGGATAGAAGATCCTATGATGGTCCTGGCAAGATCCTCTTTATATCTGTGGTGGGCACATTGGGGAATTCAAACCCCTCTCCACCATCTCCATTCCAGGATAAGGGTTCCATAATAAATGATCCATTTTTCATTGTATAAGCCCAATGAAGGACATAATCAGTCCACAACATAACTACTGCTACTTGTATTCAACGCGTGAAATCCATGTTAATATATGTGCAATTAAAGAAAAAAACACTCATTAAGCATCTCAAAAAAGTTTGTAGTCCAGTTTTCTGTTCTTCATGGAATATATTGAGACTGAGACTTTAAGGCAGTAAGAGTCTAAAAAAACAGCATTTATCCTAAAGATCAGTGGGGTCAATTTGATTAATCTTGAAAATACTATACATAATGGCCTCTTCTTGAAAGAAATTCTTTCTAAGAGGGACATTTAATATATAGCTCTTGACCCAATCAAGGTTGGCACAGTAACTAAGTCGGACACTATCAGCAAACCTGAGAATAAACTTTAAAAAGTCTCTTATAACGTATCTGTCACATCCTCTCCTCAGCGGGGCCAGCTCTATAGTTTTACAGCCATATCTCCATTGACTCTGTTGCTGGTTTTCTATCTATTCTCCACCCCAACCAATTGCCTGCATTGGCTATCACTAGATATGAAGCCCAATGCTGTCATTTTCTCAGGTGGGTGGTTTCCATCGCTCACTTTCAATAAAACCTGATATCATCCATTAATGACATACATATCACTTATATCATAATGTAGCAGGCCACATAAAACTATACAGTACCTGCAATACAACATAGTTAACACAAAACATGGAAACAATGCAACGTATAACAGTTTCAATGGTCATTAGGACCTGGGAAGTCCATAACACAACAAATGGTAGCACAGTTCTATTCACATTTTTGATAAAAGGGTGCATTACATGGTGGCATCTACATCAACCCTCTTGCAATCACTCTAGAAGACCATTTGTCATGCAACTTTGGGTGGTCATCTCAAAGAAGTTTCTTTGTACCTAAATAAATTATATATTGGTTCATGTTCTGGTTCAGTGCTGTTCTTTATTGACTGCTTCCTATGTACTATATGGTATCGTAAGTAATGCAGAGCATCATTACAAAATATTTAATAGTTTTCAGAATATGCTATCATTAAGAATACCTGTAATTATTTTGGAAAAGAGTAGAATACAAATTGGAATTACCTTTATAAATAAACAACAGGTTGAATCAGAAAGCAGCAGAAGGAGACATATCCAGTAAATAGCTGGGAACAACACAATGCCATAATCCACTGTGTGCGATGCGGTCTTGTTACCATGGCTACACATTCTCCAGATGCCTATAGTATTCATAAACAAACTTTGATGATAACTAACATTGGTGAACAGCTGGCCGTCATTATTATGTATTGATACGTCTCAGTAAGGATATTACATCAAGTGATGGTGTTAATTCATCTAAAGGATGCTTTTGGTAACAGAATTTGAAGCACAATTATTATTTTCTTCTGTTTCCAAAGCTGTTAAGTCATGGACGTGTGAAATAAGTTGGGCAAATAAGAAGCTGTCGCACAATGGATGGAAGTGGATCCTTTCTCCTCTAAACTGAAAGTTGAGTGCATGTGCCGGCCCTTTAAGAGACCAATCTGATACGCATGAGCCCCCAGCCTTTGGGTAGAGATGCTAGCTGGGATGCAAAGGAAGAGGACACTGCAGGTGACACAGGGAGCACGGCACTGCCTTGGCCCAAGGCTGGAGTAGGTAAGAGGTACCATCGGCCATGGTGGCCGTAATATATTTGAGAGCATTAAAATCAAGTTCTTAGATTTGTGCTAAAGACCCAACCTCGTGTTCTGATTCTACATTTTGAGGATAGAAATCAGAACTTGCCACACTAAATAACATTATGGTTATTCCAATATGGACAATGCAATGCATCCCACACATTCAGAGTGTTACTATGGGAATGCAGCAAGGTTAGAAGCTGTCAATATTGCTGGCGCACCTAATGACAAGTAGCTGATTTCCCAGTAGGAGTCATTAATCTTATTCCAGTCTTTCTTTCTAGAAAGCTATCACACAAATCTTTCATAAACTTTCTCGTAGCTTTAAAAAAAATCTAAATGTAATATAAAACTCTATCAAGGACATCTCAATAGATGCAAACCAGAAAGTGAATATATACAAGTGCATCACTAATCTTGAGATGCCAAGATGTCACACAAAACGCAAAGGATGAAAAAAACACTTCATAATATAACATTTTCAAATGTCCCTTAAGCCCTTCAAGATCAGAGATTTTTTGTATTATTTGATTAATTTTTCCTTTGACATAGCTGTATCATAGCTTATTTTTTGCAAGAGGAGATGTATTTTGTAATGGTACAATTTAATGTACCATATAATGTATTGAACCAGTTTTAAACATTTTTAAGTGGGGTGATATAAAAAAAACACATTATTTTAATAGTTCAGACTTTTTTACAAACACGCCAAACGTGGGGACCATTTCCTTCTTTAGATGTTTTATGGGAAAAGGTATTTTTTTACTTTTAATATATCTTTACTGTTTTAAAAATTGTATTAAACCTCTTGCCACGTACTTTTTAGTCCCCTCAGGGGACTTAAACTTGTCACTCGTACAACATATTGTAGTACAATGTTGCCTATTAAGCTCTGCCACAGGCAGCCCGGGTATCATATCTACAAGATTACTTGGTTTCTCTTAGGCCTCGTTCACAGGTTTGTTTTTTTTTGCGCGCACCTACCGAACGATGGATTTAATGCCGAACTGAAATTCATGGTTCGGCAGAAAAGTGAAAGATGGGCACATTTACATGCAATGATTATTGCTCAAAAGACGGCTTTTGAGCGAATTTTGAGCGATAATCGTTGTGTCTAAATGAGCCTTTAGCCTACTAGGCTCTGCCTCCTGCAGAGTCTAATAAGCTGCTGTCATAGGCTTAGTAGAATGCACTACCCAAGTAATGGAGTATACTATTCTAGCAATCGAAAAAATCACATCTTTTTGTCTACTTCAGAGACTAAAATAGTGTCAATAAAATACAATAAAGTTTAATTTCAAGGGGAAAAAAACAGTTTGAAAAATAAATGCATTTTCTACTCAACTAGTTTTCTGAGAATAGGTTTCGAACAATTTACTCATTTAGCATCTTGCTCCCTTTGGGGTTCTGAGTCTAGTGGGTGGTCCCTCTGAATAGTTGACAGCCTAGTTTATATGCGTGTGCACAAATATAGATATATCAATATGCTCTGCTCTTTCTACTCTTTACTGCCGGCAGATCAGACTGCATATTTAACATGGCAGGTTCCCATTAATATGTGGTATAAATGTACTTTATACTGAATAATCGATCATGGCTAATCTGTTTTTTATCTTGTACAGAGATTCATTAGAATCATTATTTTTCTTTTTTGCAATCCACATCGTTATCAATATCTTTGTGCAATAAACGTTAATTATTTTGCAATTTTTTTCCTTATGTTTCAACTTTTATTAAATGACCAAAGATGTTATGCCTGATCAAAGAGTAGGGTGATGTCTTTAGTCACATAATGTGAGATTCTTCTGTAGTGAAGGATAACATACTTTGATAATCTTAATCAAAAGCCCAATTAACAGTTTTCCACCACTAAGAAAAATATGTAAATATCCCCTTAGATCATTATGTTAGGGCACCTGGGTACAATTACAAGCCAAATATTTTAGAGATTGTGAAAGAAACTAGCAATTAGATGTTTGTAGACCAAAACCATTACCAATATCCATTATACAAGGGTGGGTCAAAAATTATCCGCACTCTGGCTGTAGAATTTATTTTAATCAACTTTCAGAAAAGACAAATAAACAATATTTTTCAACATAACCTCCCTGCTTTTCAATACACATTGTCCACCTGCCAACAAGCTTTCATATTTCCACATAAAAAAATGTTTTAGGCCGGACTTACACAGCTGTAATTCACATACTTACTACTAGAAGCGTAACTATAGAGGATGCAGAGTATGCACAACGGGGACCAAACCGAAAGGAGCAGCCGGTGGCTTTCAGAACAGACATTTTGCTTGAAGGTGTTTTAGGCCCCCATTGCACACTTGTAGAGCCCTTGAGCGTCCAAAATGATGGAGAACCCCACAAATGACCCAATTTTGAAAACTAGACCCCTTATCGAATTCATCTAGGGGTGTGCTGTGTATTTTGACCCCCTAGTTTTTGAATGAATCTAAGCAAAGCAGAAGGGAAAAAATTACAATTTTCATATTTTTGGCAATTGTGTAATTTTAAAAACAGGGTTTTTTTTTGTACAGCACACAAATGAATGAAGACTTTCACCCCAAAATGTATACCCCCATTTGTCCTGTGTTCAGAGACATACCCATTGTGGCCCTAATCTTTTGTTTGTATGCACAACAGGGCCCAAACTGAAAGGAGCAGCCGGTGGCTTTTAGAAAAGACATTTTGCTTGAAGGTGATTCAGGCCTATTACCCAGTTACAGAGCCCTTGAGCAGCCAAAACGACACAGAACCCCCCAAAATGACCCCATTTTGAAAAGTAGACCTCGTATTGAATTCATCTAGGGGTGTACTGCATATTTTAACACCAGGGTTTAGAACCTGTTTATAAATCAAGAAAGTAACAGCTTAAACATTAGTATTTATAGAAATCTGAATATCCCCAAAAATCTATAATTTCTGGGGTCCTTTGCTTGACGAATCGGTTTCTTTCTGTTTTCCACCCACTTCTAAAAAAAAGGCACATTAGAGCTTTTTCCATGTCCCTTTGACCCTGTTTTTGCAGGCGTCGCTCTTTCCTTTTTACACTCTTAGACAGGACTCACACAAGCGGATTTGAATTGCAAACTGCACAATTGGCGTAAGCGTGGACAATCTGTGGTAAAACACAGGCATTAAAAGGCTTGTATTTTTGATTTTTCCTTCAGACTCGTGCATACAAATTGCGTATACGGTAGCAGGAGAAAAATGGCAGCATGCTCTATTCTACCAAGGATTTCCCGCGAACAGCCTCAATTGAAGTCAATCGAGGTGTCCGACCCGCAGCCCATACGCAATTAACATTTTGTATGGACTGCAGGTATCCACAGCATCGCTACACGGCATGGGAAATGCAAACAAAACTGTTCATGACCGCCTGCGAACCTCCATGATCATCCGCAATACAAGTTAGTGCCGTACGCAGGGTTACTGGCCAGCTCACAGACGTAATCTGACCCGCTTGTATGAGCCTGGCCTTAATATTCTCAGCCGAGGAACCTTTGGAACTCAAGTATTCTAACCTTCTTGTTTATCCTTCTTCTGCCCAGTTGCATACACAATCTCTAGTGTCTCTTTCAAACTTTTTCATTTATTCTCTAAGATAGACGATCCCAAATCAGCAATATTTTTATTCAACTCCTCATGAATCCGATCCCATTCTTCAGCTGCATATTTAATGTTATATTCCTCCTCCACCTTAGTAATTTCACTCCTAATATTCACAATAGCGATTTGTGACTTTTGAACAGTTAATAACATCAGATCAAAGGAATGACGATGACACAATACAAACCACTTTTGCTGATAAACTATATCATCTCTCAATAAAATTGGAGGGATTGTGTTTCTTAATACTCTAAGGATCAGCTGTACTTACAGATATTCAGTCAATGTAAAGGCATGTAGCATCAAACTAGTTTCCTTCTTTCTCAATTGTTCCAATTTTCGAGGAAAATCCGCGCCTGTTTTCCCCATTCAGATGGAAACCCAGACCAGCAATTTTAAACTCTTGTAAAATAGATTTCCTTTCAGCCTTCACGAAAATAAATGTATCTACCTTATAATCTGTTAGCTCAGCTATCTCTGAAAATGACATACTCAAAGATAAATCTTTGGACACAGGAATATCTAACAATAGAAAAATAGAATATATGATGGCTCAGTATATATGTTCGTTTTCCTATTTTTTTCTACTTCGGGTAATTTAATAGTACAGCATACCAAGACATTTTACATAATTATATGATTTTAACTTTTGAGGTAAAAGTTTTAGAATGGTCATCATTTCCTGTTCCAGCATGACTCTGCCCACCAGTGCACAAAGCAAGGTCCATTAAGACATGGTTTGAGGAGTTTGCTGTGGAGAAACTCTAGGGGCCTGGAAAGACTGTTCATTGGGACCCAGATCTTCTCATCCAATATCAGTACAGGACCTCACAAATGTTCATTTGGCTGAATGGGCAAAAAATACCACAAACACACTTCTAAATCTTATGGATACCTTTTCCAGAAGAGTGGAGGCTGTTATAAGTGCAAAAGGAAGCCTAAGTCTATATTAATGTGTAGTGTACAGAAGTTGAGGTGCAGAATGTTCTGGACACTTCTGAATGGTCTATGTATGTCTTGTGCTTATGTGTATTGTCAGTGTCTTCTATGTGAGTGAATTTGATGTGTATTGCATAGCTGCAGCACTGAATGCGTTACTGTCTGGGTTACGTCTGGAAATGCATCTTATGTATGTCATGTGACCTTGTTTTATATATGTGGTTGCAAGGTGCCTGTCTGCACACAGACATCTTTAGTCTGTGTGTAGGGAAAATGGAGGAAGCTGAAAGGATGGCATATGTGTGTCTTAGGTCCCTTCTACCCAAGTCCAGTCACTGAAGAGCAAGAGAAGAGCCGCAGGTCTGCGAGACCCCAGCGTGCAAGGCTGAGTGCATGTCCTATCTAGTGAGTGTGAGCTAGTAGAGAGCTAGAGAGTGCAAGATGAAGAATGGCCGGGAACAGAGATCCACAGATAACTTGGCCTGTGTAATCCCTCTGTCCTCTCAGGATTCCTCCCTGTGATACCATGAGTCCTCCTGCACCAGTGTCTTGCCGGGGGATGTAAATTGTATGGACTGTTCTCCACGTTTATTCAAGTTATTTTGCAAGTAAGCGGCTCTACCACCCGTTCCTGGTTTAGCCTTTAAAGATCAACTCTGTGTGCGTGGACTCTTTATTACATCGTCTAGAATTTACCACAGAGGAGGGATCTGTGGTGTCAGACATAACGAGACTAAGGTCAACCACAGTTTGGGTTACCCATTTAATAGCCTGTCCTCGGCCCCTTGGACATGTCCCTAGTTACCCTCCGGGTGGGAGACATTAGAACCCCGTAACAAGGCCCGAACTCTACCCAGCTGTCTATTAGGCTGGGACCCGCTCCTCAGATGCTGCAAATGTCCATGCCTTTGAATATGATGTTCAGTAAGCTTAAATATCATAGTCAGGTAGCCACATACTTTTGATCATATAGTATACATTATATACATATATACTTTATTTGTTCTCATGTAAAAACAGTAATTTTACAAGAAATCAGAAAATCAACCCTAAGGACTACAAAGTGTATTCAATAGGCTATCCACCATATTTGAATGTTAAGGCTATTGTTTTCCCCAATTCCTTATTATCTTTCACCAGGGCATTCTGACTAAAGGCTAGCACAAGCATCAACAATTCTGTCCTCAACCCATTAGGGATGTTTCAAACATGTGGAATATTTCTGCAAGACGTACCTGAAAACACAGAAGATTCTGCACCAAAATCCACATATATACATGCCGGTTCTGGAGAGGAAATCCGCAGCAGCAGATCACACTGTGCCTTTAGGCGCATATTGTGGAAATTTTCCACACGTGTGGAAGGTATTTTAGTGACCAGCCTGTTTGGTAGACTTAATCTGCCCTGTACCTACCACTGGGCTTTTTGCGAACTTCTGGTCTATTTTATTGCATGACGACAGCAAAAATGCTAAATCTTAGGGATATACACGTGGGGAAAGATTTTCAAAAAGTTCTTCTTCGTTAAAATATGGAATATGTACCGCTATCACTTATGTTACTATGAAGTGTCAATAGAATTGCTCTTTACCATTGGAGTCTGTTAGAACACCTGAACTGTGATTCTACTGATAAAGATACAAGCTCAGCTGCTTTATTGTCCTGCTCAGTACTGTGAGCAAATATCCTGCTACACTGGCAAATAAGCAATCAGAGGTACAATGTGCCCACATCCAAGACTGATCAAAGGATAACCCGACTGCTCATAAATCAACTGCATTACTTTGCAAACATTCAGTCTGTTTATATGCCTGTAATTCTTTACTTACAGTCACTTTTTTACCTAGAGTACAATAAAGGTATATTCACACTACATTTTCCACCGCAAATATGATGCAGAATTGTTGCCATTTTCACATCAAATCCATAGCAAGCTCCTGTCCTAAAGTGTCCCCTTGCTTCTAACTGGAATCCATGCATTAGTCTGTATGGCATGGATGTTTCTCTGCGCTTGGATTTGAAATTCACATGCGGGGAAAAAAAGTGGCATGTCATTTCTTGATGTGGAATCCATGCCTGGCAATCCCCATACCGATCTGCCCATTAAAAAGGGCTAATTTCGTGTGCAGATCTGTAAAAACCTGAAGTGCAAATCCACTAGATAGTCGTGGATTTTGAGACAGAATCAGCAGGCAAAAATGTGATGCGGAATTTTCGTATCTGAACATAGACTTGAGGGCTTAAACAGATGGCGTAAGCGCAACTGCGCTAGCCACTACGAAGCATAGTTGCGCATGAATGGAGTATTCAAACTCTGCACTATAGCGCGCGAGTTTGAATAAAAATCGAGAAGTTAGGTCCTGCCTTGTCTTTCCCGCAGTGGTATTAACTACGTGTGCGAATAATAAGGCAAGTCCTATGTTTTCTTGCCTGTACTATTTAGAGGCGAGAATACCGCCAGTAAAAATGAAACCATTGAAATCAATGGTTTTGTTTCGTCCTGTTATCTGTCTGTGATTATAAGGGACGCATAACGGGACAAAATACACCCATCTGTTTAAGCCCTGATAGGGACGTCTTTGACTGTTTTAAACCTTGTATATACCGTAGTAAGAGGAGGTAGAGCCTAAAACCTACTTCTACAACGCTGATAAAACCATATACACCGTTGCAAGAAAAAGTAAGTGAACATTTTGGAATTACTTGGATTTCTGCATTCATTACTAACAACATGTGTCTTACTATTAACTATCTAGGTGTAATGCCTGATGAGTGAATCACCACGTTAGTATATTACCTATTTGCTGACCACTTTACATTGCTGCCTTAAGGACTGTCCCGTTGCAAGAGCCATAATTCATTCACATAGCCCTATGAGGACTTTTGGATGAGTTGTATACTTTAATGGCAGCCCTCTGGGGTATATATATTGTGTTGTAGAAGTTTTATTAAATTATTTGGTTTTTTTTTTGGGGGGGGGGGGAATACATCCAGAAATTTGGTCATTGTTTTGGGGTTTTGTTTTTACAGCGTTCAACATTCGGTAAAAATAACACGATTTAGGGTGCATTCACATGAGCGTGTGCTAGTGCGTACATAGGTGCGCATAAAACCGGCGCGCCCACGTACATGCACAAAAACAGGTGAATGCAGATCCATGCAGCATTGCTTTCAATGGGGCCACTGCTGCTACAGTCGGCTGCTTGAAAGCAATGGACTGCCGGCAACCCCTGCAGTGATTTTCAGGGAAGAGCTTTAAACATAAGCTCTTCCCTGAAAATCATTCCTATCTGGTGTAAAAAAATAGAAATAAATAAATAATGACCTCTCCACCGCTGCCGGGGGTCAGGCGCGTCTATCCGCTTGGGTCCCATCACTGTAATGAAGTTTTTTCAGCAGCAGGGATTTAAAATTTATGGAGCTCAGGGGCTAGACAACTGCCTTTTAGCGATACCCTTAAAGGAAACATAACTCTATTCTAAAAATGCCTTCTTACAAAACTGCATACAATACTTATGTAGTGGCAACTTCAGGTTACGGCATTTACATGACAGAAATTATGAAACTACAGAAAATGTGTGTATCTTTGTTATATCCATAGTTGCATCAGTGCCCCAATCAGAAATTCTCAGAGTCTTGGATAATTAGGCCTACACTATGATATCTATCTCACCTGCCTATTAATGTGTTATCAAGGGGTATTGTCCTAGAACCAAAGAAATTTTATTCACTGTACGATGAAGAGTTATACAGTTTTCCAGTATACTTTGTGTATCAATTCGCAATCTTTTCTTGCAGTCTCTCTGGGGATAAACCCCTGTCCGCATCATGTGGTGGGCATACAGGTGCAAGGTTCATTATGTCAGATATGCAGGTTCCTCCTGCCAAGTGTCTACCATTTATAGTCTACTGTACATTTTGGTAGCCTGAGGTAATAAGAAGAAATTTTCTAATTGTTGTTGTTAGCTGTTTAGTCATTCACGACCCTCGGTGACACTATAGGCGAGCTCCCTCCATGTTTTTCAGTTTTGCACTACTTCTTTCAGTTGTGTGATATCCATGCCAGTATCAGCTTTGAGAGTATTAGCCATCATGTTCTTTGGCCGCCGGGTCTTCTTTTGCCAATGAGCTGTCCAAGCATAATAGAATTTTTCTAGCGACTCTGCTCGCATTACATGGCCAAAATATGTGAGTCTGAGCCCGGTCATCTTGGTCCTCCACGAGTCTGAGCCCGGTCATCTTAGTCCTCCATGAGTCTGAGCCCGGTCATCTTGGTCTTTCATGAGTGTGATTCCAGTCATCTTGGTCCTCCATGAGTGTGATTCCAGTCATCTTGGTCCTCCATGAGTGTGATTCCAGTCATCTTGGTCCTCCATGAGTGTGAGTCCAGTCATCTTGCCCCCCAGTGATATATTGGGTCTTATACAATTCAGGACTTCTCTGTTTGTTACTCTCGCCATCCAGGGCATACGCAGCAGCTTTCACCAGCAGCTCAAACACATCAATTCTTTTTCTATCAGCTTTTTTCGCAGTCCAGCTATCACATTTTTAATTATCATTAAATTAACCAGTTAAATCATATCTATATATATAAAGACGAAAGCCCTCACTGACTCACTGACTGACTGACTCACTGACTGACTCGCCAAAAGTTCTCCAACTTCCCGATGTCGTAGAAACATGAAATTTGGCACAAGCATAGATTATCTCCAAAATAGGAAAAGTAATTGGGTCCCAACTCGATTATTCAATTCTAGCGCAAAAGAATTAGCATCAAAATTTTACGTACGGAATCTAAATCTCTCACTTCCCAATGTCATAGAAACTTAAAATTTGGCACGATCATTGATTATGTCATAAATAGGAAAAGCTGATGGGTCCCAACTCGATTATTTAATTCTATGCGCAAAAGAACTAGCGTCCAAATTTTACGTACGGAATCTAATTCTCTCACTTCCCCGTGTCATAGAAACTCGAAATTTGGCAAGACCATTGATTATGTCATAAATAGGAAAAGCTAATGGGTCCCAACTCGATTATTCAATTCTATGCGCAAAAGAATTAGCGTCCAAATTTTACATACGGAATGTAATTTTCTCACTTTCCGGTGTCATAGAAACGTGAAATTTGGCACGAGCATTGATTATGTCATAAATAGGAAAAGCTAATGGGTCCCAACTTGAATATTCAATTATATGCGCAAAAGAATTAGCGTCCAAATTTTACGTACAGAATCTAATTCTCTCACTTCCCGGTGTCATAGAAACTCGATATTCGGCAAGAGCATTGATTATGCCATAAATAGGAAAAGCTAATGGGTCCCAACTCGATTATTGAATTCTATGCGCAAAAGAATTAGCGTAGAAATTTTATGTACATAATCTAAATCTCTCACTTCCCAATATCATAGAAACATGAATATGCCATAAGCATTAAATATGTCATAAATAGGAAAAGTTAAAAGGTCCCAACTTGATTATTCAATTCTAGCACAAAAGAACTAGCGTGCAAATTTTACGTACGGAATCTAATTCTCTTACTTCTTGGTGTCATAGAAACATGAAATTTGGAACGGGCATTGATTATGTCATAAATAGGAAAAGCTAATGGGTCCCAACTCGAATATTCAATTCTATGCGCAAAAGAATTAGCGTCCAAATTTCACGTACAGAATCTAATTCTCTCACTTCCCGGTGTCATAGAAACTCGATATTCAGCAAGAGCATTGATTATGCCATAAATAGGAAAAGCTAATGGGTCCCAACTCGATTATTCAATTCTATGTGCAAAAGAATTTGCGTAGAAATTTTATGTACATAATCTAAATCTCTCACTTCCCAATATCATAGAAACATGAATATGCCATAAGCATTAAATATGTCATAAATAGGAAAAGTTAAGGGGTCCCAACTCGATTATTCAATTCTAGCGCAAAAGAACTAGCGTCCAAATTTTACGTACGGAATCTTATTCTCTCACTTCTTGGTGTCATAGAAACATGAAATTTGGAACGGGCATTGATTATGTCATAAATAGGAAAAGTTAATGGGTAACACCTTGATTGTTCAATTCTAAGTGCAAAAGAACTGGCGTCCAAATTTTACATACGGAATCTAATTCTCTAACTTCCTGATGCCATAGAAATTTGGCATGAGAATTGATTATTATCTCATACATAGGAAAAGTTTATGCGTCGCAACTCGATTATTTAATTCTAGCACAAAAGAATTAGCATCAACTTTTCCGTACGTAATTTAATTCTCTCACTTCCCAATGTCATAGAAACATGAAATTTGGCACGGGCATTGATTATGTTATAAATAGGAAAAGCTAATGGGTCCTAACTCAATTATTTAATTCTAAGCGCAAAAGAATTAGCGTTCAAATTTTACGTACGTAATCTAATTCTCTCACTTCCCAGTGTCATAGAAACATGTAATTTGGCACGAGCATTGATTATGTCATAAATAAGAAAAGTTAATGGGTCCCAACTCGATTGTTCAATTTTAAGTGTAAAATAATTAGCGTCGAAATTTCACACACGGAATCTAATTCTCTCACTTCCCAGTGTCATTTTATATAAAGGAAACGTTGCATGCTTGCCTCCACGTGGTGTTTCCTGGGTAACGCAGAGAACTATGCAAAATGGTGAACATTTTTTTTTCCTCTATCTCTAAAGTAACGACAACTTCATAAGATTTTCCATGTGAACACCAGATAAACACCAGTACCAAATTAACCCAGGCGAAGCTGGGTATATCAGCTAGTCTTTATATATAAAGACGAAAGCCCTCACTCACTCACTCACTCACTGACTCACCACTAATTCTCCAACTTCCCGATGTCGTAGAAACATGAAATTTGGCAAAAGCATAGATTATGTCATAAATAGGAAAAGTTTAGGGGTCCAAACTCGATATTTCGGTTCTAGCGCAAAAGAATTGGCGTCTAATTTTACATACGTAATCTAATTCTCTCACTTCCCAATATCATAGAAACTTGAAATTTGACACGAGCATTGATTATGTCATAAATAGGAAAAGTTAATGGGTCCCAACTCGATTATTCAATTCTAAGTGCAAAAGAATTAGTGTCCAAATTTTACGTACGGAATTTAATTCTCTCACTTCTGGATGTCATCTATATATAAAGATGAAAGCCCTCACTGACTCACTCACTCACTGACTGACTCGCCACTAATTCTCCAACTTCCCGATGTTGTAGAAACATGAAATTTGGCAAAAGCATAGATTATCTCCAAAATAGGAAAACTAAAGGGGTCCCAGCTCGATTTTTCCAATCTAGCACAAAAGAACTAGCGTCCAAATTTTACGTACGTAATTTAATTCTTTCACTTGAAATTTGGCACGAGCACAGATTGTCATACATAGGAAAGGCTAATGGGTCCCAACTCGATTGTTCAATTCTAAGCGCAAAATGACTTAGCGTCAAAATTTTACGTACGTAATCTAATTCTTACTTCCTGATGTCATAGAAACTTGAAATTTGACACGAGCATTGATTATGTCATAAACAGGAAAAGTTAATGGGTCTGAACTTGATTATTCACTTCTAAGCGCAAAAGAAGTAGCGTTAAAATTTCACGTACGTAATCTAATTCTCTCACTTCCCAATGTCCTAGAAATTTGAAAATTGGCAAGGGCATTGATTGTCATAAATAGGAAAAGTTAATGGGTCCCAACTCGATTATTCAATTCTAAGTGCAAAAGAATTAGCGTCCAAATTGTACGTACGGAATCTAATTCTCTCACTTCCTGATGTCATCTATATATATAAAGATGAAAGCCCTCACTGACTCACTCACTCACTGACTGACTCGCCACTAATTCTCCAACTTCCCGATGTTGTAGAAACATGAAATTTGGCACAAGCATAGATTATCTCCAAAATAGGAAAACTAAAGGGGTCCCAACTCGATTATTCAATTCTAGCGCAAAAGAACTAGCGTCCAAATTTTACGTACGTAATTTAATTCTTTCACTTGAAATTTGGCACGAGCATAGATTATGTCATACATAGGAAAAGCTAATGGGTCCCAACTCGATTGTTCAATTCTAAGCGCAAAAGACTTAGCGTCAAAATTTTATGTACGTAATCTAATTCTCTTACTTCCTGATGTCATAGAAACTTGAAATTTGACACGAGCATTGATTATGTCATAAACAGGAAAAGTTAATGCGTCTGAACTCGATTATTCACTTCTAATCGCTAAAGAACTAGCGTCCAAATTTTACGTACGTAATCTAATTCTCTCACTTCCCAATGTCATAGAAATTTGAAAATTGGCACGGGCATTAATTATGTCATAAATAGGAAAAGTTAATGGGTCCCAACTCGATTATTCAATTCTAAGTGCAAAAGAATTAGCATCCAAATTTTACATACGTAATCTAATTCTATCACTTCCCGATGTCATCGAAACTTGAAATTTGGCACGAGCATTGATTGTTATAAATAGGAAAAGCTAATAGGTCCCAACTCGAATATTCGATTCTAAGCGCAAAAGAATTAGCGTCCAAATTTTATGTACGTAATCTAATTCTCCTCACTTCCTGATGTCATTTTATATAAAGGAAACGTTGCGTGGTTACCTCCATGTGGTGTTTCCTGGGTAACGCAAATAACCATGCAAAATGGTGAACATATTTTTTTCCTCGTTATCTCTAAAGTAACCACGACTTCACAAGATTGTCCATGTGAACACCAGATAAACACCAGTACCAAATTAACTCCGGCAAAGCCGGGTGTATCAGCTAGTCACTTATAAATTTGACACAAATCTGAACTATTTTCTTGCATACCTGCCCTTCATCTGATTCTGAAATTACGAATTTCACACATATTGTAATTATTTTTGCATTTCACATGAATTAATTACATAAACCTTACATATCTGACTCAGTCTGGCCTGTTGAATATATTGCTCTCACTGAGGCCTCATTAACAAGTGCGGTCTTTTAGCGCAGTATAGGCGCGTAAAATTTGTGGCTATACTTCACGACAAATCATGTAAACGGGGGATTTGCAGCTATTTTAATTAGCTATGAAATTGCCCGTTCACACAATCGGAGGTATGTGGTGCATGTCTTCCAGCTGCCATAGGAGTGTATGGAAAGCAAGCATTGCAGTCTCATGTTCTATCTTTGTTAGGGGCGAGTATTTAGCGTGTCTAAAATTCCTTCATCTGAACGGTTCTATTGGAAACCATTGGTTCTAGTAGTAGTGCTTTCTATTATGTACTAAAACCGTGCTCGTGTGAACGAGGTCTAAAGCATAACTGTTTGTAAGGGTTTTTTATGGGATTGCGAGGGCGATATGGGTCTGTGAATCACAGCCAGATATTGCCCTCGCTAGTGTGCAGGAGCCCTTGAAGAACTGCTAGCAAAGGTGAGATTTAACCCTTTCCTATCCACTGTGTGACGTCTGAAGACATACTGATTGAAGCCTGTACAGCTCCGATGTCGGAAGACGTCTGGCAGGGTATTCTTACTGTATATTACTGGCCGCTTTGTTGTCGGGGGACCTCTCCAGCATGTCCCATACTGCAGTACTGGCTCTAGCCAGCAGATGGCGCCATTGTATAATGGCAGAAAGAGAATGCCCCCTAGGAAACCTTGAATCCAAAATTGGATTGCAAAGGGTTTATGGAATTGAAACTTCAAATGATGCTGCAGCTACTGATGCATCTGACGTCCTTCTCCTTGTACCCCCACTAAAGCATCTCCTGCTTGTTGGTAATTTCGCTATTGTGGAACCAAAGACACGGCTTCGTCCGTGATAGGATGCACACAGAATAACATCTAAGGGCTCTTTCAGACAAGCCGATTCTTGTTTGAAGGAGCGAATGATGTCACCATTAGCTCATTCGCTCTCGGGCAGCCTGGTTAGACAGGCAGATACACGAGTAACACTACAATAGCAGCCTTAGCTCCTCCGTCCTTGTGCTTTTTTATTACCCGATCAAAATGTACAGCATGCAGTGTTATTCTTGGGAAAACAGTAACCTCAATAAACCCTTCTGGGTTGCAATATAAGGCAACGAGTTCTGTTAAGCACCACTTATGTTAGTTTTACCTTCAGACCTCGCTCCCCATTTAGGGACGCCCCATTCAGAATGTGCATGGACTGATAGAATGCACATCCGTAGCGCCTACAGGCTATCCATGGCACAATCAGTCTCATTTATCATTAATAAGTGATTATCTCAATCATTCGATCCTGATTATCTCCCTGTATAATATTATTCTGCAACTTCCAAAACAGGAAATATATTTTTATTGTAAATAATGCTGCTGAGCCCTATTATGTTATTAACATTGCCAGTGACTCACAGAGGCGGTTTGGCTTCCTAATTCATTTCTCTTTGAGGGAGTCTGGGGTCACAGGAGCGCACAACTGCTTCTGCATCTAAAGGGAAATCATTTTCAAAACAGGAGGAAACAGAAGGAGAGTGCCCAAATCCCGTTAAAAATTATGGGGCTTTGTGTACCTCCCTCCCACACAGCACTTTATAAAGGTACCCCCCTATGGATTTCATCAAAAGAACACAATCTTGAAAAGGAAAGATTTATTTTTTTGATTGCTTGTAGTTAAATGTAAAATGCATTGAACTATTCGGTTTTCAATTCCATGAGAATTTAATTGAAAGTACCCAGAGCTGTACGCACAATGCTTTTATTTCATTTGCTTCTCGATTTTGCCTTCTTCCCCATTGTTTTTCTGTCACTCTTTTCTACAAGCTGTTCAGGCTTCCACCACTTAACTCTAGTTAAACCTCATTTGCGGTTAGATTTGTTTTTCTTCGTAAGGCACCATTCTCTGAAGGATTGTGGTGCTAGCTAAATGTTCCGGCATAGGTTTGCATGACAAGCAGGCCGCCGTTTGGTCCATTGGTTTTATTTCAAAAAAAAAAAAAGGAGCAATAGCCTTCATAAATACAAAATACAATGGGGGAATTTATCAAGTATGGCTCATACTATAGAAGGGGGGGGGGACGTATAGCAAATGTATTAAATTCTAAGCAAGAAAATATTTTTTTTTTGTTTCAAGACAGTCCAAAATTTGCTGCATAAAACACCAGTCTTAGGTTTCTTTCACACAAGCATATATCAGCCGGCCGTTTTCATGGCTGGATGATATGCACTGTGATCTGATGTATTGGATTCCAATGCATCAGATCACATGGGTGTATATTTCTGAGACATAAAAACGCCCGGCCGGCCAATATAGCGCCGGGCGTTTTTACGTCAGGCCCAAAAGATAGTCCTAGAACTATCTTTTGGGCCGGAATACGTCAGCCACTGCATGGGCTCCTATGGGAGCCCATGGCAGGCTCCGTGCAGGCTCATCTCTCACTCAACCTTGCTCGTTCTGTGCAATGCGCTAAGCGCCCGCCCTCTCCCTGCCCCTTGTCTATAGTCATCAATGGGAGGAGGCGGAATGGGCTAGCGCTTAGCTCCGCCCCACCATGCCCCCTCTCATTGCACAGAACGAGCAGGGGGGAACGCGAGGTGAGCCTGCGATGGGGAGGGAGGGGCGATGGCCTAGTGAGCTCGGCATATTTGCGCTGGCCTCACCAGGCCATATGAGTGGACACACAAACGTTTGATTTGTGCGCCTGTTCACCAGTTGTTTTTTTTTGCCCAATGTAGCGTATATCGGCCAACCGTGAAAACGGCCGGCTGATATGAGCTCGAGTAAAAGAAGCCTCCAAGGGATTGTCTATCCACAGGATAGGTCATCAATATTAAATTGGTGGGACTCTGTCTCCTGGGACCCCAGCTGATCAGCTGTTTGCTGGGATAGAGCACTTTTGTGCTTAGCTGATTTCTGCAGGAAGCAGACAGCTCTCTTCCTACTGCAGTGGCCAGGCTTGCTATTGCGGGCCCAGTTCTCACTAAAATGAATGGCAACTTTGGATGCAATACCAAGCCTGCATTCAAATCAGGGCTGTCTACTTCCTGCAGAAATCAACTCAGTACACAAGCACACCAGCTTGGTGAACAGCTGATTGGTGGAGATCCTGGGGGATAGACTCCTGATGGTCTATTACTGAAGACCTGTGCTGAGGATAGGCCAACTGGACAACCCCTTTAATGAAGTTGCCCCATGATCAATAAAAAGTAATCTAAACCAGCGCACATTCCCTATCCCCCACATTCACTTTTTTCATGTTTTACTGTGTAATAACATTAAAGGGATGCTCTAGTCAGGTGCTCAAAATTGACACATAAGTCAGTACCTACAGGGGTGATTACCTGCTATTTATTTTTCTTCAGATCTTGCTCCTTGGCTGTCTTTTAGCTCAGCTCTACTATGACAGAGCTGTGATTTGTGACTATATTTTAGTTACAATGCCTACTCTGAAGTAGTCTGTGACACACCCCCTGTCTAATCATTGGTTTAAGCTTCAGAGGAGACAGTCTCAACCAATGATTGGACAGGGGTGTGTCACAGGTTACTACAGATTAGCCATTCAATCTAAAGGCCCATTTACACGCCATGATTATTGCTCAAAATTCATTAAAATGATGGCTTTTGTGCGATAATCGTTGTGCGAAAATGCTAACTACCATTGTGCACTTTTTCTCTGAACGATAATTTATAGGTGAGTTTAAAATCCATCATTCAGACCCCACGCTGTGTTCTCTACCTGATCAGGAGATTACATTGTATTCGTGGCTGAACAATGGAGCTAATTGCAGAACTGAGACCACCTGCTGAGTTCTGCAAGCAGCTCCAAAGGCTCATTTGCACGTAAATGAAGCTGCTAAAGTACTTATGGAAATAAGTGTTCATTAGTACTTTATGCCAAACAATCGCTAATCTTTTAATCGTTTGAAAGATTATCTTTGCATGTAAATGGGCCTTAAACTATAGTCACATATTACAGCTCTGTCATAATAGAGCTGAGCTACAAAGCAACCAAGGTGCAATATCCAAGGCAAAAATAAATAACAGGTAATCAATTCTTAGGTAATGACTTACATACAGTATCAACTTTGAGCTCCTGAGTGGAGGGTCACTTTAAATCACACATTTAAATAGGCTTTATGGCACTGATGAAACTAATTTATATTTATAATACTACTTCCATGCAAAAAAATTGATGACTCGTTATGCAGCCCTCTAAGGCCTTAGTCACATGGGCGTTTTTTGCCGCGATTTGTGGATCGCATGACGGATACGCATCCGCAAATCGCGTGACCGGGGCCGAAAAATCGCCCGAAAAAACTGCTCCTAGCCGCGTTTCAATAGAAACGGGCCGGAGCTGTCCAGTGCATTGATTGGTCCCTGCGCTGAGCCAATCAGAGGCAGCACTCACTCACACCCATTCATGAATTGGCTCAGCGCAGGGACCAATCAGGGACAGCTCTCACTCACACCCACTCACACCCACTGCCAGCCGGCTGCGCTGAACTCCGTCTGCCGGGACAAGGTGAGTATATATATATTTTTTTTTTTTTACACATTTCTGGATGAATTGCAGGGAAGGGCTTATATATTTAAGCCCTTACCAACAATTCATCCCGCGATCGCCGGCAGCCCATTGCTTTCAATGGAGCCGACTGTATTGCCGGCTCCATTGAATTCAATGGGCAAATATTGTTCTTCTCTGCCACAGCTGTTACAGCTGTGGCAGAGAAGAATGATTTGTCTAGTATATGCTCTCAATGGGGTCGGTGCTGCTGCCGCCGGCCCCATTGAGCGCATATAGAGAAGAGAACAGGAATCGCAGATCGCAGATAAATGCGATCTGTGATTTCTGTTCTATAATTTATCGGACTAGCGCATAAAAAGCGCTCATGTGTCCGATGCCATTGCAAAGCAATGGCTTTATAAAATTGCCGGGCGCGTGCGCATGCGCAAATCGCGCGAAAAAACACCCGTCTGACTAAGGCCTTAATGTGATACACCCATATATTGTAACATTGTAAGAAGGGTTTGATGGACTTTAAAAGTTACTTATGACAAGAGGAAAATGTTCATATGGTTTATAACTAGAGATGAGCGAACGTGTCCGTTACGGACACATCCGCACCCGGACACCGGCTTTGCCGAACACTGCAGTGTTCGCGCGTAAGTGTCCGGGTGCCGCCGGGGGGCGGGGAGATGCGCGGCGGCGCGGGCGGCAGTAGCGGGGAACAGGGGGGAGCCCTCTCTCTCTCCCTCTCCCCCCCACTCCCCGCCGCACCCCCCCGCGCTGCCACGGCGGCCCCCGAACTTTTTCGCCCGAACACTGAAGTGTTCGCAAAGTTCGGTGTTCGGGCGAAAAAGGGGCGGGGCCGAACGTGTTCTCTCATCTCTATTTATAACCAAACTGTAGAAAACAAGGAGCATATGGACCGGTAAGCTCGAGAGGCCTGTTCAAATAGTGCAGTGCTGCGTGGCGGCCCAAAGTTATTATGATGCACTGTACATAGGGTAGGGCAGCCCAGAGCTAAGGGTGGCTGAGCCTGGCAGCTGTGGTGGTGTTGGGTAACAGGGGTCGCCATGCAGTGCTGCACCCAATACTGTAGGGACTCACTATAGGAGGTCACCATGACATGGAAAGGGGGCTTATACAATCTGTTCAAAATGTAATGAAGAACCTCATGCTCATGTTTAAATTAATGCCAAGAAGCAATAGATCAATGTATAATATGTTCATGTGCGTCCGTGTCTGTTTCTATGGTTTAGTTTTATTTGGTTTATGTAATTGTTCCTTTAAGCTTTGTGCCTCTTGGTGCGGAGTGAGCTAGTGCAATAATACAGAGAGGTGAATTTTTTATCATTGTCTAATAATTAATGAACTTATCAAACATAGACCAGAAGTTTATGGGAGTTCAAGCTCCATTGTTTATGATTCACCATCATTTATTGCCTAATGACGCAAAATGGAAAACTCTTCTTTAAGCATGTTGGTGTGTTTATTGCGTAATCATGTCAACTTGATCACCATTGTTTAATCATGCAATCTTAATCATGATTGTATAATCATACAAACTCAGTCACCATTGTTTTCCAATGCTTCTGTCTGTCAACTTGATATTTTATCATTTAAGATAAGGTTAGAGGAGCCGATTCTCATTTGAGCTTGCAAGTGACGTCACCGCTAACTCATTTACTCTTGTGCAGCCTGTTTAGGCCCAATGCCCA
The DNA here is from genome assembly GCF_035609145.1 of Eleutherodactylus coqui. Taxonomy (NCBI): domain Eukaryota; kingdom Metazoa; phylum Chordata; class Amphibia; order Anura; family Eleutherodactylidae; genus Eleutherodactylus; species Eleutherodactylus coqui. The sequence goes on along the minus strand of NC_089843.1, from coordinate 166,943,952 downwards.
TGGACAGAAATAACGCAGCGAGATTCCACGCGTAATTTCTAAAATTGCACACTGCCATAGGACTGCATTAGTTTATGCAATCCTATGGAGACAGCCGCGATTTGACCGCGTGAAAACTCGCCTAGTGTTAAAATCACAGCATATCCTATTTCTGTGTGAGCTTTGCGAGGCTCACACAGAAACATCACCGCTGACGCGTTGGCTCTGCTCTGTGCATGCGCAGCTGTGCGCCAGCTGGCATATTGCAGAGCGGAGAGAGAAGATACCGGATGGGTGAGTATATGGTGAACGCCAGGACACGGGTCGCATCCCGCTGCGTGAATCTCGCAGTCAGTATCTGACCTGGCCGTGGGCATGAGGCCTTAGGGAGCCTTCAGACGTACACTCATGGGTGCGCACCCATGTACGTGCAAAAACACACGTGTATGAAGGTCCGTGCATTGCCTTCAATGGAGAGGTGGCTGCTGCCGGCGGCTCCATTGAAGGCAATAGTCTGTCAGCACCACTGAAGTGATTTTTCAGGAAAGAGCTTTAAATATAAGCTCTTCCCTGAAAAATCATCCTTTTTAGTGTAAAAAATAAAAATATATATATACATACATACTTACCTGTCTGCCGCTGCCGTGTCCCCCGCGGGGATGAAGAACACATCTGCCACATGCGGCAGATGTTTTCCTCATCCCCGCGGAAAATAAAGAATTCCCTGCTGCAGCTGTCACAGATGTTCTTCATTCCCGCGGGGAATGAATAATTCCCTACCACAGCTGTCACAGATGACAGTTGCTGTAGGGGATCCAGCTGCCAGCATCCTGTAATTGTTTTTCAGGGAAGGGCTTTAAATATAAGCCCTTCCCTGAAAAACAACACAAACTGGTGTAAAAAATTTTTTAAAAATTATACTCCTCTTTCTTCAGCTGCCGGTGCTTAGCCGCATCCTGTCTCTGCAGAATGAATTCAATGAATGACAAGCAAGAGCTGCCTGTGATTGGCTGAGCGCCTCAGCCAATCAGAGGCAGCTCTTTCAGCAGGCAGGGATTTTAATTCCCTGGCTGCTGAAAGAACTTCAATTCAGAGCCAGGGACAGTGGAGACAGAATGCAGCTGAGCCCCTGGCAGCTGAAGAAAGGTGAGTATGATTTTTTTTTACACCAGTTTGGGTTGTTTTTTAGGGATGGGCTTATATTTAAAGCCGTTCCCTGAAAAACAATTAAGGGATGCCAAATGCTGGATCCTCTACTGCAGCTGTCATCTTTGACATCTGTTAAAGAAATCATTGTTTTACATTATTGTAAGTACATATGTACCCCCGAAGAGTACATATGTGTCCCCGAAGTCAGGCTATCGATAAAACAGAAAAAGCCATGAAGACAAATGCACAATTTGAATACATGCATGACAAGGCTGTGAAAAGTACCAGTAAGAGGGTGGATACAAGAAAATTTAAAAGCCATCCCTTGGCGTACAGATAAATCAATCTTTTAAAAAGGAAACCGCTATTGAAAAAATGGAGGGGTGGGAAATCAAGACCAGATCCTTCTGTCCTAAATGGCGGAACCTTGCACCATACTAGAAGGTTCATTTTGATCTTTGTCATAATGCCCTGTCTCTCCCACGCACGTTGTTCGAGACCAATCACATTGCAGTTGTTATCTCAAGGAGAAAAAGGGACTTTTTATTTGTATAGCGCCAACTTATTCCGCAACACTTTCAGGTCACCAATCTCGGAAGGATGGAAGGCTGAGTTATCCTTGAGCCAGCTACCTGAACCATGCAGTGATTGAATTTGCAACCTTCATACTGCTGCCTTAACACTGCGCCACATGAGGCTTAATAGATAGATGACAGATAGATATGTAATAGCCCAGGGGGTCCTCCAGAATAGTCACAATCATTTGTCCTCTAACACCTACGAGACATAGAAGGTGCTGTACATTGGAGAAACCCTGTTTCCACCCTTTCTTCTCTAAGCTAAAGCTAACTGCTTAACAGCTTGTTGCTTATTGGCTGCTTGTCATGCTGCCACTGATTGATAGAGGGCAATGGCGTGAGCTGGCTGAGCGGGAGAATACCAGGAGGAAAACAGGAAGTAAAGGAAGAGTTAGTAGGAGTTGGAGTCGGGAGGAGGTAGTCGACAGAGGACGACGTGAGAGAGAAATTCTGCAGAGTGAGTGGATACAACGCGTGTTCAGAAAGTCCCCCCACTTTGGCATGCCCCGCTCAGATGCTGCAGATAGATAGATAGAGCAAAGGTAATTAGCATATCTACAATGAAATGAATGTATATAGGTGTATGGTACTTTTTATGTGGCTGAGATACAAAGATATAAGTGGTGTGACAGTACCCTAGGGGCTCCATCCCACTAGCGATAGGTTTTCTTGCGATGTGAGAGTGAGTGAAAGTGCATGATTATGAAACCAATGATTTTCTATGGTTTCATACTCATTTGCATTGCATTGTGTGCGCACAAGCCTCGCAGCGCTAAGAAAAACCTGCGCTATCACAGCAGCTCTGGTTCCATTGAAAACATAGGGAGTACATTGCACTTCCCTAACACAGCTGTGACAGGGGATTCCTCCATCCCTGTGGGGACCGCAGGAATGAAGAAATCCCCTGCCACAACTGTCACAGCTGTGACAGAGGTCCATGATGCTATCCCAGTGCTTTTAATGGAGCCAGCGCCGCTGCCACCCCATTGAAAGCAATAGGTTGCAGGCAACCCCTGCAGCGATGATTTTCGGGGAAGGACTTGAAATATAAACCCTTCCCTGAAAATCAACCCTAGCTGTAAAATTTTTTTTTTAAATTTACTCCCACAGAAGAGGTGTCCAACTTTTCTCACTGGCCCCGGTAGTCGTCTTCTGTTTTCTGGAGGTCGGGGGTTGAAAAATCTCCGCCTCCAGAAAGTGCTGCTTTGTGTGCACTCAAGCACTGCGAGGCTTGAGTGCACACAAAGCAAATTAGTATGAAACCATTGAAAATCATTTGTTTCATAATCATGCGTTTTCACTCACTCTCACATCGCAAGAAAACCTATCACTAGTGGGATAGAGCCCCTAAAAGCGCAAAATAATAGACCCTCAAAATTTGGTCAAAATGTTTACAAAGAACCTGAAAATTATGTGCAGAGTAAATTTAGCAGCAATGCATTGCAAATGCATGTATTCCGTGTTGGCATATTTTCGGGCTCTTTTAATGTACTGTTACACCATGTATATGCTCGTTAAATGCATATACACAGACACTGGAAGCAGTGATCTCAATATCTGTGATTTATATTACCTGCATGCGATACAATATCCAAAACATATTCTGGCCATCCATTCCACAATGTGCAGTGCGGTTTACTTACAATTTAATCTCTATGCAATCTGTAATGTCAATGGCAAGAAAATTATGTAAAATGTCATCTCATAGCTATTTGCTGTTTTTTAATATATAACATCAGGTTTTGGAAAGGGAGACAGGAGTACTGATTGGAAATTTGAAAGATAAAATGTCAAATCAGTTTTCCAAAGCTACATGGTGCTAGAAATATGAAGAAAAAACTAAATGAGAGCGAACATTTGGAGACGTACAAATAATAACCAGTTGCTTAATGCAGAAAGAGAATAATGAAAAAAGGAAACGGCACAACATGCAGATCATCCAACAACAATACTGTTACTATTACTGAGTGATACAAAAGAACGAGAAACAAAAAGTATAAAAACAGCACAAACAATGTACAGTTTATTCAACAACATTACAAGGAACACTCCCGGCAATGTGATAAATATTCCACTGTAGAGTATATAGTGGGATATATGGCTCATAAGGTCCCATTTAGAGTTGAGCGAACGTACTCTGCCGAGCTTGATGCTCATTCGAGTATTAGTGTACTCCATGGTGCTCGTTACTCGAACAAGCATCACGCCGCGTTCAACCCTGCCCCACTGCGACGCAGCGCGCCAGTGTCAAATTTTTTTGGCTGGCAGGCAGAGGGAGAGAGAGAGGGAGGGGGGAGAGAGGGGGGGCAAAGAGAGGGGGGAGAGAGAGAGAGAGGGGGAGAGAGAGAGAGGGGGGTGAGAGAGAGGGGGGAGAGAGAGAGGGGGGAGAGAGAGAGGGGGAGAGAAAGAGAGGGGGGAGAGAGAGAGGGGAGAGAGGGAGGGAGAGAGAGAGAGGGGGGGGAGGGAGGGAGAGAGACCAAAAAAAAAAACTCAGGACCTGGTCTCCTACATACAAAAATGCTCGAGCCTCCTATTGCAGTCAATGGGGTTTGTTACTTGAGTAGAGCTCTCGAATTTTACATAAAGCTCGACTCGAATAACGCAGACCCGAGCATTTGGGTGCTCGCTCATCTCTAGTCCCATTGTAAAAAAAAAAAGTATACCGTGTGGTGTACTAGTGATATATTCCATACATTTTTTATAGCATGGTGATATATACCAGTCCAATGTAGGAACCGGTTTCGAATCTGTTGGAGCCAGTGGTTGGCTGGCAAATTTTAGCCGGCGGGGCAAGCCCACAGCACTGGCCCATGAGTAGCTAGCCCACCCTAATATGTTCACATGGTGGAATCCAACGTTGAATTTTCCACAAGGATTCTGCTTCTAAACTATGGTCAATCCACCTGTGGTTTTCGTCCTGTCAATGGACAAAATCTACGTGCCGAATTTTCAACGTGATTCTGCATACAAATTACTTCTTCACACGGAAGTGCATTCGAAATTCTATATGTGGATATTGCCCATAGGCAGGGCTAAAACAGCATGCAGATCCGCGACAAAATCAGAGTCAAAATAGCAGTGGTTTTCTGCATCAGAATTCGCCACGTGGACATACCCCAAGGAACGAATTCACAAAGGGCATATTTGCGTGTGAATAGAACCCATTGAGTTTGTTCTCATTAGCTTTTTTTGCACGTGAAAAAAGCTCAGCATGCTCTACTTTTGTGCGCCAAAAGTCCACATTAAAGGCTATGGGGGTGTGCGAAATTGCACGTGCAATATGCAAAAGGATACCCAATAACTTGTCAATTTCACAAGAAAAAGTAGTGACCCCCATAGTGGCCCCAATAGGACCATACTTCACAGTTTACAGTAACTTCCTGATGCAGACACACTCACACAGGAGACAGGATCTGGCATCCATTTGGATGCTGCATGTGCTCTTACAGCATAAACCTGCTCCTCCTCTGCCCAGCTCCAGAATTCACTGTCTGCTGAGTGAGAGCCATAGGGAGGAGGAGCGAGGTTATACTGTAAGAGATAGCGCATGCATGTGAATATGTTAGGAAGTTACTGTAAGTTTAGTAAGTGGCCCAAAACAAGTGCTGGGGGCCCAGGCCAACCTGTCCCTGGGTGGAGCAATGGAGTCCCATTGTTTTTTTCTAGCATACACACTAAAATTAAATCATTAATGTGATCTGAAATAGCCCTAACCAAGGACAAATGTAGCTCAACTGCTTATATGGTACAAAGTCAGATTCGATGTCTTGCTGCTGTCCCCAGGTACTGTGAAGGAGAAGCATTCTAGTACTGTGAAGGAGAAGCATTCTACTCTGCATATGGCTTCTCTCCTCACAGTGCTTGCTCCCCATCAGATCTGATGCACTGAAAGAACTGTCATTGCATCAGGCTGTGACATTTCATACTATACACCCGATGTACTGAGAGCCCTGTCAGTGCATCAGATCCGACGGGGACCAAGCACTGTGGGGAGAGGAGGTATATGCAGAATAGAACGCTTCTCCTTTACAGTACCCGGGGAGAGCGGCATGTTAGAGGGATCTGAGAATTGTAAAACACAAAGGAGGGGACACAACGGGCACAGGGTTATTAAAAATAAATTATATATAACAGTGAGTTTATTAATAGAACTGTAATATAAAAATAGAACGGGTGCAGACACATCTGGATGGAGCGCCCTCTACTGTTATATTGCTAAGTAAAGAGGGATTTCTCAGCCCTGTCTTCAGATAGCTGCATAGTTGAAGAGGGGTTTTGTAAGAAAAATGTACAAAATAGGCTAATAAAACCTAAATGTGTAGAATCACCTTTTTTGTACATTAAAAAAAAAAGTGTGCGCATCCTGTATTCTTCTCCCCTGCCTCCTCCACTTCCGCTTAATGTAAAGACAACCATAACATTTTTTCCCCACTATTAAAAAAAGTGTGGCAAAGTGGCCTGCGGATCGCTGACCTTAATGTCAGGAAAATAGGCACCACGCATGTAAACAGGCTCCAGGAGACGTGACTCTTTTAAAACTGGTGCCTGCCAGCACTTATTCACACAACAACCTACGTGTACAGCATGCACAGGATACAAAAGCCCAGGCTTCACAAACCCACAGCCCCGTCACTAACCCCACCCGGGGCATCAAGAGGTCATCCTCCTCTTTCAGACTGGTGATTGTTCCCAACATGGTCCGCACTGGACCTCAGACTAGCAGCCCTTACAGCTCCACTGAGCTATCACTTTCCCCTGAGTGTGACAGGAACTGGCTCTTTTGTATCTCACCTCCTGCCACACACAGGGTGTTAACCCTCTGGTCTCTTTTTTCAGGTATCAGAATGCCTGTCGTCCAGCATCTTCTACAGGCCATTCTGATATTGCATTCCTACAAGTGATAGTAAGAAATGGATTATGGTCTACATTTACTTTACGTTGTTCCTTGCCGCTACAGTAAGCAATCCATGTAAAGATAGAGCTGTACATCACTGCCTCCCACTGTCATCATGGAATCAGTCCTGTTTCAAGATTTGCTACGGGGCAATGATTTTTGGCAAGGTTTTTGAAAGATTATAATTACTCTGGAAATAAATAAGTGCATCTATATGTCTTTACCTACCTTGGAATGAAGCTCACGTGATGCCATCTGGAGACAACAGGTGCACTATTGATTAAATCTATGAAACTCACGGAAATTGAAAACAGCAACGCTGCATTACAGACTTCTCCAATGCCGAATGAACACATACTCCATGACTTCCATTATAAAAACCTCTTGCTGAGACCTAACATGAGTAAGAAGCAATTTACTATTTTCACTACTTTCAGAAATTGATTTTTAAATGCGCTGCTTTGTATTTTTTTTAGTGGTGAAATACAGAACTGTATTACATAATCAATTGAAGTGAGACATCTGCAGACGCTGGCTCGCTCCGGAACCCTACAGAAGCCGTATTATCAGCAGCTGTGATAGGACCATTTGCCAAAAAGGTTTGTTTGCATCAGCTTGGTTAACCTTATGGCTTTTTTTTACAATCTCTTTTTATAGTCACAAATATTTAAACATACACAGAAAAATGTCCCGTCCAGCAAATACATCAACTTCACCCAGGTAAAGTCAACCTAGAGCTGGCAATATAATGCCAAGGAAAGTATGTTGTGATGCTAGTGACGGGACTAAGCTTTGCTCACTGGTTAGGGAATAGTGCAAGTGTCAAATGTGAACATTATAGTGTGAAGGAATTAACTTGGGATCGCCCAGCATACACACCACAGGTCACACCTTTAGGGTGCATTCACACAAGCATGTGCTGGTGCGTACATAGGTGTGCACAAAGCCGGTGCGTGAATGCAGGTCCATGCAGCATTGCTATTAATGGGGCCATGCCTGCTGATGGCAACCCCTGCAGTGGTTTTCAGGGAAGGGCTTTAAATATAAGCCCTTCCCTGAAAATCATTCCAATCTGGTGTGAAAAATAAAATATATTTACTCAGCCCGCCGCCGCTGCTGGGGGTCAGGCGGTCTAGCCACTTGGGTCCCATCACTGTGATGAAGTTCTTTCAGCAGGCGGGGATTTTAAATCCTCACCTGCTGAAAGGACTGCATCTTATTGGCTGAGCGCTGCACTGTTATATGGTGTTTCTGTGGCTCCTACTTCTATGGGAGTAACGAGAAATAGGGTAGTCCAACTGCATTCAGCTGTTTCCATCCTCCCATTTAGTTGAGATGGGAATACCCCTTTAAGTTTCTTATTAAGCCTAGGGAATCACCAACAGCCAACATGAATTAGTAAGCACCTCACACTAACAGACCAGAGAGAGAGATATTATGACAAGTCATTTGTCACCATAGTATGTATACTTGTACTTCGGTTACATATCCAAGGGTTCGAGGTTTGGTTTTGTCCTCTTCTAACGGTGGGGATGATTTGAAGATGAGAAGAGGCCAATTAACATTACATTCAGCCAAAGTATGTGATGCTGTCAATAGAGTAAAACACCCATTTAAGCATAGAAGGGCCCATGGGATAGGTTTCTGTAGATGTTTTATTTACAACAGTAAGCCGGTTCTCTATATGGTGTAAAATGTGTTACAGTCTTAATTTTTTTTCTATATGCTGAAATTGTAAACGGAAAAGTATTTCAACTTTCTCTGTGTGATTGTAACGTTGATATAAGTAAGAAATTACAATATCAGAGAAAAAAGAGAATTTATTGTGGAAAACTGAACACTTGAACAGAGGCTCCAGTACCCTGTTGTACCACCTCTATCTTGGATACAAGATGTGATACGGGCGGGCATTGAGGCTCCAGTACCCTGTTGTACTGCCTCTAACTTGGATACAAGATGTGATAAGCGGGTATGGAATGCTCTTGTACTGTTGTACTGCCTCTATCTCGGATGCAAGATGTGATACGGGCGAGCATGGAGGCTGTAGAACCCTGTTGGGTCGCCTCTAGCGTGGATACAAGATATGGTATGGGCAGGCATAGAGGCTCTAGTACCCTGTTGTATTGCCTCTAGCTTGGATGCAAGAGGTCATACGAGTGGGCATGGAGTCTCTAGTACCCTGTTGTACCACCTCTATTGTGAATAAAAGATATGATATGAGCAGTCATGGAGGCTCTAGTACCCTGTTGTACCGCCTCTAGCTTGGATACAGGATGTGATACGAGCAGGCATGGAGGCTCTAGTACCCTGTTGTACTGCCTCTAGCTTGGATACAAGATGTGATACAAGTGAACATGGAGGCTCTAGTACCCTGTTGTACCGCCTCTAGCTTGGATACAAGATGTGATACGAGGGCATAGAGGCTCTACTACCCTGTTGTACCACCTCTAGCTTGGATACAAGATGTGATACGAGCGGGCATAGAGGCTCTAGTACCCTGTTGCATCGCCTCTAGCGTGGATACAAGATATGGTATGGGCAGGCATAGAGGCTCTAGTACCCTGTTGTATTGCCTCTAGCTTGGATGCAAGAGGTCATACGGGTGGGCATGGAGGCTCTAGTACCCTGTTTTACCACCTCTATTGTGAATAAAAGATATGATATGAGCAGGCATGGAGGCTCTAGTACCCTGTTGTACCGCCTCTAGCTTGGATACAAGATGTGATACGAGCAGGCATGAAGGCTCTAGTACCCTGTTGTACCGCCTCTAGCTTGGATACAAGATGTGATACGAGGTCATAGAGGCTCTACTACCCTGTTGTACCACCTCTAGCTTGGATACAAGATGTGATACGAGCGGGCATAGAGGCTCTAGTACCCTGTTGCATCGCCTCTAGCGTGGATACAAGATATGGTATGGGCAGGCATGGAGGCTCTAGTACCCTGTTGTACCGCCTCTAGCTTGGATACAAGATGTGATACGAGGGCATAGAGGCTCTACTACCCTGTTGTACCACCTCTAGCTTGGATACAAGATGTGATACAAGCGGGCATAGAGGCTCTAGTACCCTGTTGTACCGCCTCTAGCTTGGATACGAGATGTGATACGAGTGGGCATAGAGGCTCTAGTACCCTGTTGCACCGCCTCTAGCTTGGATACAAGATGTGATACAAGCGGGCATAGAGGCTCTAGTACCCTGTTGCACTGCCTCTAGCTTGGATACAAGATGTGATATGGACAGACATAGAGGCTCTAGTACCCTGTTGGGTCGCCTCTAGCTTGAATACAAGTTGTGATACGAGCAGGTATGGAGACATAAAGATTCTGTATGGTGTCCAGTGGAATATGGGTCCACATTAGTAGCAAAACAAATTTAAAGAACAAAAACAACCGTATAAATTGTATGGCTACGAATGCAAGAAGTCTGATCAGTAAAGTGGGTGAGCTTGAAGTGAGAATGACCGATGAGAACTATCACATAGTTGGAATAATGGAAACATGGCTTGATGATAATTGGGATTGGGCGGTGAATTTACAAGACTACAATCTCTTCAGAAGAGACAGTGGTAAACTGAAAGGGGGAGGTGTGTGTATGTACGTGAAATTGTACTTAATGCCGAGGCTATGGGAGGCTATAGGGGCAGGAGATGAACACGTGGAATCTCTGTGGGTAGAAATACAGGGAGAAAAAAAATAACAAAATCCTGATAGGGGGTTTCAATAGGCCACCAAAAGCAACAGAAGAAACTGAAACCTTACTATTAAGGCAGATAGAAGAGGTGTCAAAACGCAATGAAGTAATTATTATGGGGGACTTTAATTAGCCGGATATAATATGAGATAACGAGACCTGCAAGTCTCACAAGGGTGAGAAGTGTTTGAGAATAATTAAAGACAATTACCTGAACCAACTAGTGCAGGAACCAACAAGAGGGATGTCCATTCTGGACTTAGTATTAACTAACAAACTGGACCGAATAATGGGTGTGCAGGTCGAGGGACACTTGGGAAATAGTGACCACAATATAATTAACTTCCAGCTGTCATCCAATAAGAAACCTTATCAGGGAGCGACAAAAAAACTAAACTTTAATAAAGCAAAATTTGATCAGCTTAGAACTACTATCGGTAACATTACATGGGACAACATCCTCAAAAATATCAGTACAGACGACAAATGGGAAAAGTTTTAAAACCTCCTAATTACTTCATGCGAGCAGTTCATACCATTTAAAAACAAAAGAACTACAAGTAGAAGGAAACCAATGTGGCTCGACAAGATGGTAAGAGAGGCAATAAATGAAAAAAAAGAAAGCCTTCAAACTACTAAAGCAAGAAGGCAGCGAAGAAGCACTAAAATTGTACAGGGAAAAAAACAAAATATGTAAAAAAAAAAAGATCAAAATTGCTAAGGAGGAGGCAGAAAGACTGATCGCCAAAAAGAGCAAAAACAACCCCAAACTATTCTTCAATTATATTAACAGTAAAAGGATTTGCACCGAGAGCACTGTCCCTTTAACAAATAATACAGGAGAAATCATAGAAGATGATGGAGGGAAGGCAAATCTATTAAATAGTTTCTTTTCAAGTGTATTTATAAACGAAAAAGAAATGTCACATGAGATGCAGGGGAATAAAACGAAACCCCTGCAAAACATTACATACCTAACACAGGAGGAAGTGCAGAGCTGGTTAAAGAGAATTAAAATTCAAAAATCACCGGGCCCACATGGAATATACCCAAGAGTTCTAAGGGAACTAAGTGATGTAATAGCTAGGCCGCTATTTTTAATATTTATGAATACTATCAAGACTGGGGTTGTACCATTGGATTGGCGCATTGCCAATGTGGTTCCAATTCACAAAAAGGGGTCCAAAAGTGAGCCTGGTAACTGCAGGCTGGTAAGTCTCACTTCTATAACTAGAAAAATATTCGAGGGGTTTCTGAGAGACGCCATCCTAGAATACCTCAATTAGAACAACAGAATAACTCCTTACCAGCATGGGTTCATGAAGGGTCGATTATGTCAGACCGATCTGATCAGCTTCTACGATGAAGTAAGTTCTAGGCTGGACCTGGGAGAGTCTATTGATCTTGTATATCTGGACTTCTCTAAAGCATTTGACACTGTGCTGCATAATAGGCTAATATATAAAATGAGACAGCTCGGACTGGGTGAAAACGTGTGTAATTGGGTAAAGAATTGGCTCAATAACAGAAAGCAGAGGGTGGTAATAAATGGTTCATACTCTGATTGGGCCACCGTCACTAGCAGGGTGCCACAGGGCTCAGTATTAGGCCCCATTCTGTTCAATATATTTATCAACGACCTGATAGATGGGCTGCACAGCAAAATATCAATATTTGCAGATGATACAAAATTATATAAGACAATACATCAGAGGACAATATACGGCTACAAAAGGACCTAGATAAGCTGGGGGCTTGGGTAGAAAAATGGCAAATGAAGTTCAATGTGGATAAATGTAAGGTTATGCACATGGGTAGGAAAAACTGATCTCACCAATACACACTAAATGGGGTACTGCTAGGGAAAAGTGATATGGATAAAGGCCTGGGGGTACTAGTGGATTGTAGACTTAACTGGGACAACCAATGCCAGTCAGCTGCTGCAAAAGCAAATAATGTTTTGGTGCGCATTAAAAGAGGCAAAGCGGCAAGGGACGAGAACATTATTCTTCCACAATATAAGGCACTTGTCAGGCCCCACATGGAATACTGCGCACAGTTCTGGTCACCGGTGCTCAGGAAGGATGTTGCAATGCTTGAGGGGGTTCAAAGAAAGGCAACTAAGCTAATACATGGAATGAGGGCACTGGAATATCCAGAGAGGCTAACAAAATTGAGATTATTTACCATGGAAAAACGACGGCTATGGGGTGATCAAATAACTATGTATAAATACATGAGGGGACAATACAAGGATCTCTCCCAAGATCTGTTTATACCCAGGACTGTGTCAGTAACAAGAGGGCATCTGCTATGTCTCGAAGAAAGCAGGTTTCATCACCAACACAGAAGGGGGTTCTTTACTATAAGAGCAGTGAGACTGTGGAACTCTCTGCCTGAGGACGTGGTGATGGCAAAATCCATTGAGGAGTTTAAGAGGGGACTAGACGTCTTTCTAGAGCGCTATGGTGTTACAGGATATAGACATTAGGTGACCAGCGAGTTGTTGATCCGGGTCTACAGACAGGTAGGAGCTATCAGAGGTTGACTAGGGATTATTCTGACTGCCATTATGGAGTCGGTAAGGAATCCCCCCCCCCCCCCCAAAGGGTCTAATTGGCTTCTGCCTCTTGGGGTTTTTGCTTTCCTCTAGATCAACAAGGAGGTTGAAACAGGCTGAACTAGATGGACATTGTCTTCATTCAGCCTAACACACTATGTTACTATGTAATCAGCATCTGACAACACCTGATAACTATCCTATCACTGATTGACAACATGTATAACATTTTTGCCATCTTAAAGGATAATATATGATGCAAATATCTAGAACTGTATATTGTAACGCCTTAACCCTGAAGATGTTGTGCCCAGCAACTAGCCTTAAACAGGTCAAATATAGTTCTGTCTACAGGCTGTTCCTCTTTCTGATTTCACAAGTCTAATCAAAATTACAATAGCCCCAAGTAATAATGTATAGGACTATTTCAATAGATTACTCGTACAATGGGAACAGCTATAAATGTGGCATTTTCCCTTATAAGAAAGTTATCCTGATAGCCTGACCTTGAGTTGAGATAATGGATGAATGGCAGAAAAACCGTATAATTTTTAAGTTATAAAAACAAATCCTATGTATTTTTCTACAGCTTAGCTGTGAACCTTCCTGGCCTGAGCATGGGAGGAGGGGAGGAAATGTTCTATTACAGTTTTATTGAAGCTTTCTGTCTGTTTTAAAAAGCAGAAAACCTGACCTGACAGCTTTACAGGCACCTTACCTCAGAAGCATTACCCTGCTATTGTAACTGCAGCCGAACCGAAATAAGACTATTTTACCACATCAGATATTATAAAATATTTAGGAACAAAGATGGAACAATCCTGAGCGCAGAATAGGCAGGTGGAAACTTCCGGAAGCTTTAATAAAGGAAACATTTTTATTCTATGTGAAAAATCTTTATGGAAGAACAGGAAGTATCCACATCAAATAGCACTCTGCACGATGCTGTGGATGATAAGGCTATGGAAACTCTTGTAATATCCCTACATTTTGTACATTACTATATCACATTCTTCTAAAAACAGCATCATGGCTGTCCACAAGTTGTATCTGATATTGAAATTCCACTTCATCAAAGTTAATGAATCTAAACTACAGCACCGAAGTACAGATGTGGCACTGTTCACGAAGGGCAGCTCAGTGATAATGATTACAATCCCATGCATTTTGGATGGTGTTTCCATATTTTTGTCCACCCCTGTAGATTTTCAATCGGTTAGTGGGGTATACAGAAGGTAAAAACAAAGCCTCTGATTTGTTGCTAACACCATGGTTTCCGTCACAGACATTTAGAAATGAGCTCCAATATCCTTAGAGAAATCCTTTAAAATAGAAATTATATTTCAATCAGACTACATTTTTTTTTTACAGATCATTAAATCACAATTTTCAAATGAACGACTTCCCTACTGACCTTCATTGTTGCTTATGACCAATACTGTACTTCTAGCAAGAGGAGTATTTGGCAACCAATCAGGAAAAATGAAAGTAGAATCGGATTGGTTCCCATTTGCATTTACTTCACTTTACATTGTACCAGTTTTTCACATCTTCTCCTGTAAAGGGGTTGGCAGAGATAAGGAAACCCCTGTCAACTGGACCCCTATCAGCACTTAATCACCTCTCCCCACTCTCCCATTTATCCTCCGCCACTGTCTCCAGTCTCCCTGGGAGGTCGATTTGCATGCTGAGCCAGTCTACAAACACCGATCATGGCTGAGCGCTGTCATTGGCTGCTACAGCAGGTTTACAGACAAGCAGACTGAAGCCAGCGGTGGGGACCAACGGGGGAACTGGGAGAGGTGAGTTAGTGCCGATTTAATAATTTTAATGTATGGGGGACCCGTTGACAGGGGTTTCCTTACCTCGGACAACCCCAGTAAGCTTTGTCTCATTATATACTGTGGATCTGACTTGTTACTCTTTTTTGTCTTACAAAAGTGGAACCTGTGGATGACTAGTCAAAGTTGGAACACAACTTGTGTGTTTCTTAGTAAGAGAGATTTGTCTTAAACCACGAGATATTTTGAGAAATGTGTCTCTAACATCACCCAATAAAGCAGGGTCTTTCCACAATGCCAAACACTTGTTCCTACAACAGTCAGCAGCATAGTTATATGGGATGACAGGGCAGCAGTTGAACATGGGCCATGGCATCCAAGCGTGCCCAAAGGCTCCTTTGCCACATAAGTAGGCACCGGTATTATAAATGGCCCATGTTGGTGGGCCCTATCACAGATTTTGCATTTGGGACTCAGGAACTTCAAGTTCCTCCTTTCATAGCTGTATCTGTTCTTTATGTTTTTAGGGTGCATTGACATGTAGCTGATTTGGTGGAGATTTTGTAACAGATTTTTGGTCAGATCTGCAGCAGATTTCATCCTTTCCATTAATTTCAAATTAAAAGGGTACAATCTGCTGCATATCTGCACCAAAAATCTGCAGCAAATCAGTGATGTGTGAATGCACCCTTAGATTGAGCTACGTATGCAGTAGGACGTGTGCTGATTCGTACAAGTTCAAGGTCTTAGTTGATAATAAAAACAGAATAAAATAATAAATAAAATTTATTCCAAATACAGATAATCCCCTGCTTACAAACAGGTTCCGTTCGTATGTCCAAACAAATGCTTGCATGGATGGGGATTGCGGGTGGATCTCACTCCATATGTCAGGTGCGGCTGTTTCTCACGGCTGACACCCGGCCGCAGCAGCTCGGACAAGTCGCACCGCTCATCAGTGCTGTTAACGCTTTAAATGCCACCATCAATTCTGACAGCGGCATTTAAAGCGTCAATAGTTCCGATGAGCGGTGTGGCTTGTTGGAGCTGCCGCTGGGTGAGGGCTGTAAGAAACAGCCGCACCTGATGTTTGGGGGTCCCGCACTAGGTGCCGTGCGGTTGCCACGGCAGCCGGGAGCCTTCTGAAAGGCCCCAGGGCTGTCTATGCAGAGTGCCTATCAAGCCATGCCTATAGCATGGCTTGATAGAATGCCATAGCATTACATCATTCTGCAGTACCGGCTTGTTCGTATCTAGCAAAGCTCGTAACTCGAGTATTCGCAAGTAGGGGAGTATCTGTATAGTAGTGGAAGAATAAGATTTTGTAAGATTCTAGCTAAACAAGATGTTTGCCTGAGGTTCTGTACTTTCTTCTACCTCTAGGGGATGCTGTCTACAGTTTGGTAAAAAGTATATGTTAAATGATATAGTGTCATCTGTGGATGCCTGACATTTAATATTGAACATGTCATAATATTTTCACAAATGCAAATGAAAGACGCTCGTTAAATTGATGTAGGACTAATTATTCTCTGGTCAACAGTGTATATTTATGAAGATCAGTTGGATGTAATTTAAATAAATTAGTTTGATGGTGAAATTTTAATAAAAGATATTAATTTTAATTTGACGTACTAAAAACAAATTGCAATGGATTAATTGTGCTTGACTTCTGAAATTAAATAAGCAATTAGTCCAATATAGGAGTTTATAAATTTATTCATTATTTCCTAACTTAATTAGGTGTAAACTTTTGATACCAGGAAATGTATACCCAGAAAATACAAAAATGTAGGAAAAAATGAACTATAATAAATAATGGAACTGGTCATATTTATTCTAGTAAGCTATGAGTATACAGAGCTCAACGCAATGATCAGGTGAGGATCAGGCTATGAGTGGGGGTCATGTTCAGTAGTCCTGTCCATTTATGGCATGTGTAAGAGGATACTGCAGTGATCTACCTCTTAATAGACGACCCTTTTCAGAAAAGAGTAGCCCAATTGGCATTGAAGTCTGGCTCCCGCAACCCTAGCAGACAGCCGACAGGGAAATTTATGGCCAGTTATTTTTTACAGGAAAGGATTGCTTTTGTGAGACAATCCCTTTGAGGAGTCACCAATATAATTGAAGAAAATGTTCAAACTTCTTCAGTCGGTAATTCTCAATGCCACAAATCATAGGTTCCTTGATGGCACTACTGAAGCTATGGAAAAGTCTGGCTGTTCCAGTTCAGAGTTTACTGAGGTCAGCTTCTGCCCTGTCTGTTTGGCCAGGATAATTTTTGCTGAATTTCCTATTTAACCGCTTAGTGACGAAGCCTGTTTGCGCCTTAGTGACGTAGCCAAATTTTGGAAATCTGACATGTGTCACTTTAACATAAAATAACTCCATAAAGGTTTTGCATATCGCAGTGATTCTGACAGTTTTTTCGCCACATATTGGGTGGTAACAATAGACTGATAGTACTTGTGTAAATTTATTAAAAGCACCAAATTTGGAAAAATTTTGAAAAAAATTTTTCCTTTTTTCCCATTTTCAACTGCAATATCTCAAATATGTGCAAACATACTGTACACATTTTTGATAAGATATATATTTCCATCTGTTGGCTTTATTCTCGAAGAACATTGGAAAAACTAGTTTTTTTTAACTGTTTAGGAGACATACAAATTTAACATTGATTATTAATATTTCAAGGAACACTTTTCCTGCACCAAGCAAAGAATGCAAGAGCTCATAGGTGTCAGAATGATAGATAGCCCCACAAATTACCACATTTTAAAAACTACACCTTCAATGTATTAACTGACTCTTTTGACCCCACAGTTTCTTTTCAGAAGTTAATGCAATTTAGAGGAGAAAAAATAACATTTCATATTTTTGCGAACATATTTTAAAGACAAGGTTTTTTTTTCTATAGTGCGCATGAAAATGAAGATATGGATACCCCTATTTGTCCTGTGCTCAGAAACATACCCATTGTGGCCCTAATCTAATGTGCATATGCACAACGGGGCCCAAACCGAAAGGAGCAGCCGGTGGCTTTCAGAACAGACATTTGGCTTGAAGGTGCTTTAGGCCCCATTGCATACTGGTAGAGCTCTTGAGTGGCCAAAACGATAGAGAACCCCCACAAATGACCCCATTTTGAAAACTAGACCCCTTAAAGGGGTTGTCCCGCGAAAGCAAGTGGGGTTATACACTTCTGTATGGCCATATTAATGCACTTTGTAATATACATCGTGCATTAAATATGAGCCATGCAGAAGTTATTCACTTACCCACTCCGTTGCTGGCGTCCCCGTCTCCATGGATCCTTCTAATTTTGGTGTCGTCTTGCTTCTTTAGACGCGCTTGCGCAGTCCGGTCTTCTGCTGTGTGCTCGCGCCGGAGAGCTGGTCTGCTCGTCGTCATCGTAGCTCCACCCCGTCACGTGGTGCCGATCAGCCAATTAGGTGGCTGTAATCGGTGGCTACCTCTAGTAGCCAGGAGCAAGGAGATTTTAAATTTTACAAGCCCTTCCCAGCTTCTGCGCTTACGTCCGCCATTTTGACGACATCCGTATGCACCGAAGTTGGAGAAACGTCCAAGGATAAAGATCCCATTGGGGGACATCGTCGGAGGCCTTAGTTAAGTAATTTCACCTCCTCTCACGGATCTGATCGTGACGAAAAGTGAAATTTTATCTTTTACATGATTGCTGTTATTCATTGGATAGCGGCAATCACGTGACCAGGGACCACGTACCGTGGCCTCCGTGAAATCTCCAGGCTGTCGGCTATGTTTGGTAGCCAGGAGCAGGGAAATTTTAAATTACCCTGGCAATCCGCTGCTTTTGCGCATACGTCTGTTCTTTTGGAAATGGGCGTATGCGCAGAAGCCAGGGTAAGATCCATGTATAAATCCGGGGGCCTTAGATACGTAATTTCATCTCCCCTCATAGTTATGATCCGTGAGGGGAGGTGAAGCTTAAACTTTTTTTTTTACTTTGCATGATCGCCGTTATCCATTGGATAAAGGCGATCATGTGACCGGGAACTGCATACAGCAGTCTCTGGTGACATCTCTCTGCTCTCGGCTACACATGCTAGCTGGGAGGAGAGAGATTTTAAATCTCCCAGGCCGCAAGCGCTTTTGTGAATGCGCCTGACGTTTATGTCTGGCGCGCATGTGCAGAAGACAACATCAGGTCCTGGAAGGCCCAGAGCACCGTGGGACATCGTGGAGGATGGGAGGTGATTATTTTCAGCTACGCTCATGAATCCAATCCATGAGAGGAGCTGAATCTTCAACTTTATTTAAATTTTTTTATACTTTTATGCGATTGCGGCAATTGCTTGACCGGAAGTCACTCAATGCGGCCCCCATGACAGCTCCAGGTTGTTGGCAACCTCCAGTCGCCAACAGCAGGGAGCTGTCACGTTCACAACCTGCAGGGCTTTAATTCCCAGAGCGAGCGTGTTTTTATGGCCCTGAGGAATAAAACCCACAAAGCCTGGACTTAAAAAGGCAATGGGGCGGTCACTAAGGGGTTAAAGTCTATGATACAGTGATGGGATGATCATGCTGTTTTCACAAAAGGTATTAGTAAAAGCTCTAACTACCAATGGGCAGGATTATGTGCGCTTTTGTTTTTTTTTTCCAACACACTTCCATTGTCACTAGGCTTTAACCCTTTCCAATCCAATTTGTATCCTGGTTTCCTAAGGGGCTTATTAATTTTCTGCCGTTATACAACGGCGCTATATGCTGCCAGTACTGCATGAGGTGACACGTTGGATAGGCTCCGACAGCACAGAGGCTGGCAATATACAGGAAGAGAACCCCGACGGATGTCTTCCAACATCGGAGCTGTACAGCCATAAATCATAATGTCTTAAAATGTCAGACAGTGGATTGGAAAGGGTTAGTTGCGCAAAAGCCACCTTAGATTATGCTGCTGAATTGTCATTCCATCACTGTCGACTAGTAATAAGGAGTTGCATGGATTTTAGCTTTACTGCAGACTGTAAAGCAAGGTCATCTTTAGGCTGATATCCTGCAGCCAGCATTAAACCTACAATATGTCCCAATTAATTTTTATGAACACGAAAGTACAAGAAAATGTGTTCTAGGAGCAATATTCCTTTAACATTAACAATAAAACCTCCCCTTTATTGTTCAAAATATTTTTATTGAGATTTTAAGGTACATTAACATATCACAAACCTTTCACAGTATGTATCATTAATAGAATTCCGCAGAACAAAAATTTTGTGAATAGAGAAAGAAAAAGATTAGACCGGATTCCTTTTTTTTCCCCTTTCTCATGTTGCATGGAATATACTATCAGGAGGGTCCATAAAAGGAAGCGGTGGCATCTCTGGGCTAGCTTTAGTCAGGTCAAGAACCCATTGATGTGGTAAAGTATCAGAAAAGGAAGGAGAGAGAAAGAAAAATAGGAAAGTCAAAGGAAGAACAGAAGGAGATAAATGTGGTAATGGGGAGGGGGATGGGAAGTGTCTCATTTGAATGCATTATGGATAATGAGAGTAGTAAAGTTATATAGAAACAACGCCTGACTGGAGCCAGATCTTCAGATCTCTCGAGTCACGGAAGAGTATGCAAGCTGACCAGATTGAATACTATTTTTCTGCTTTATTCTCGTCATTTGCAGCGATTTCTTCCATTTGGGCTATCCATAGCTTTCAGCCATAAGAACCTCCCCTTTAAGAGGGCCCACCTCCATAAAGAACAGATTTTTCTTTGACAGATTTTCAATTAAATTATAGAACATATGCAATGACCTTATTTAAAAAAGACAACCTTTTTAGCAGGTTTTTCTTCTGGGCCCTACTTTGTAAAAGTCACATGTCTCTTACTTGTCCCATGTAATGTAGTGTCTGGGTAATAAAATATTCTAAGTACAGCACCAATCAGGCCCACCCCACTTGCCCGCTGCCGGCGATAAGAAGAAAACACCACACGGAGGTCTGGTATAGTTTCTCACACGGGACATGGCTCTCGGCTGTGCTTTATTACAGATTACATGAGATCTTATACCCTTTGTCCCATCACCATCAGGGGGTGATGGGCTCATAACCATATATGGGCAGTCCGGATTTCCGGCCTGAGACACTGAAAATCATATAACAGTCATTATCTTGACATTGGCGCCTCTGGCTTATGTACAGAAAATCACGTATTCAAATAACTCCAGTGCAAAGAATCACCCACTCAATTCTAAGAAAACGGCCAAGCATGCATTCTCCATATATGGGAAGTCCGGATTTCCGGCCTGGGACAGTGAAAGTTATGTACATAGTGGAACATCTTGATATCTTGCTTCTGGGAAAACGGCCAAGTACACGCGTCCTTCATGTCTGGTTCGGTATCATCTCTGAATTTCTAGAACATCTCTCAGCCTTGCAAAGCCTTAGGAATATCTGATTTAAGGCAACATATAAGTTTTTTCTCATTTGGAATTGAATAAAACTTGCATATAGGTATAAAAGTATAAAGAACATATGGCAATATATATATATATACCCTCACAAACCCCCCTAAAAAACTTAATATGGAGATCAAGCATCAGACCTTGCACTCTTCCTCGGTCGTCTCTCCCTTGCGTCAGGGTTTCTCCACTGCCCGTAAGTCCCTACTCCTAAAAGGGAGGGATCCCTACCTCACCTCAGAAGGAGGCCATGGATTCCCTGGGCTTATTTCCGGGCACCCATACCCTCTATCTGTATGAGTTAACACCCCACAGGGTGTGCCCTCGCCGGAACCTAAAGGTCTTCTGCACTTTCCCTAGGCAAATGGGAAGTCCACTGACAGTCCATCTTATGAGACCGGGGCAGGCGCAGTACTAGTACATCTCTCCATTCTTCTGGTAACGTATCTGGTTGGCACTATCGGAACTGACTCTTCGTCTTTTTTTCAAACAAGGGAAATTTTGGTGTCACATTAAAGGGATAATACACAAACAGGAAATTACATACCCCACCTCCTTCTGCTCAAATCATATCCACGGCCACTCTATTTTGGAACGCCATGGATGCAGTGGGCCCGAACTGGTCAGCTAACCCTTGCAAAGCATCTCTGGTGTAGTTTACAAACCTCTGCTGATTGTAATAGATATAATTCATCCAATCTACATTATTATTAACAGTGACAATAGCAAATAAGGACTCAAAACCTGCTTTAACCTGATCTCTAGAATTAAATTCATCTCGCACCCCCCTTGGCACTCCTATTGCATCTATGTATACATGTGGATCAAAGTTACCACCTTGAGTGTCAACTTCTCTCTTAGCACGATGCGGTGTTGGATTCTCACCCTCAGTGTAGTCTTATTGCTTGTATTAATTTGTTCTGATCCCTGATACAGGTGGCTAGTGTACAGTAGTCAAAGGTGTGTGTTAGAGGAATTGTACCACATTATAGCATTTAAAGGATATGCAGGATCATTAGTTTTTTCAGTGCGAAGTGTGGATCCAAGTGGGCTTTCCTTCGAGCTTGACTGCAGTTGGGGTGGACAACATCTGGTAAGGACATTCAAACCGGGTTTCTCTCTCAAACTTTTTCACATAGACCCTGTCACCTGGTTTCAGATTGTGACACTCATCTGTAGGACCTGGGAGAAAAGCAGAGACTGCAGAATGCATTATTGACAATTCCTTGGAGAGGCCTATGACAAAATTAACAAGAAAATAATTTCCCAAACTCAGCTACTGAGGCATGTACCCTCCTGGAAAAAGAAAAACTAATAGAAGACACTCAATTCAAAATTTGCCCATTTCCTCTATTGTCTTTTGTATCTACTTTCCCACTACTCCGTGGATGGTAGGGTGTGTGAAAAGCCTGGAATATACCCAAAACAGACATGATGTGTTGCATTATTTCACCTGTGAAATTTGTACCTTTGTTTGACTCAATCACTTCCGGTACCTCGTATCTGCGGACTACCTCATTCATGAGCTTCTGTGCGGTTACCTGCTTATTTACTTTGGTAACAGAGTAGGTCTCCAACCTGAAAAGAAATCAACAACAACAAGCACATATTCATGCTTCCCAACAAGTAGGAGCTGAGTGTAGCCAATTTGCAATCCCTGAAATGGGTAGAGTGGTCTAGGCAAGTGTTATGTGGCAAATTTACTTCTGCCCTGTTGCTTACGGCAAAGGTCATGCGAAATTGGACAAATGATGCAGCAGCTACAGAAAACCCAGGAGCCACCCGTCCTCGTTCAAGCATCGACATCATTACTGCTTTGAGAGGTGCGTCTTTCCGTGCGTCAGCTGGGCCATCATGGGGCACAGGGATCGTGGTAGGCAAGCGCTGTTGACTGTTCGCCATACGCTGTCCCTTTTTAGTCCATTTTTCCTTTTTCTTAACTAAAGTCTTTAGCATATCAAAGTTCAAATTTTTATCAAAGTCCAAGTTTTTATCAAAGTCCAAGTTTTTATCAAAGTCCAAGTTCATATCAAAGTCCAAGTTCATATCAAAGTCCAAGTTCATATCAAAGTACAAAGTTATTATCAAATTCTTCTTTTCTTCTTTCTTCCACGGCTTAAGGGCCGCTGCTTTTGCTGTGTGGTCTGGGATGGCATTGCCTCTTGCTTCTCCGGTGTAGGAATTGGTGTGAGCTTTCCACCTTGTCAGGTAGAAGTAGGGCCTCCATGAGACTGCACCGCTGCAACATTCTTAATTGGCTGTCCTGCTGTGGTAAAAAACTGTCTGGCCTTCCATGTTGGGCCTTAATCATGAGCTATGCCAAATGCATACCGGGAGTCAGTGTAAATGTTTGCCGTCTTACCTGTGGCCACTCCACACGCCTCAGCGAGGGCTTTTAGTTCCGCTTCTTCTACTGTGACATGCGGAGGCATTCTGCTTTTAGGACATCTTGTTGTGTAACCACTGTATATCCAGTGTGGAGTCGTCAATCACCCTGGGTACCATCTATAAAAAACAACTCAAAATATGCATTATTAACAAGGGCTTTCAGTAACTTTTTTAAAACTTAAATTTTCTTGTTGCATCAATGCTAGACAATCAGGCTGGTATTATATTTCAAATAGATTAGAACTAGAGATGATCGAACGTGTCCGTTACGGACACTTACGCACCCGGACACCGGCTTTCCCGAACACTTCAGTGTTCGGGCGTAAATGTTCGGGGGCCGCCGGGGGGCGGGGGTCGCCGTGGCAGCGCGGGCGGCAGCAGCGGGGAACAGGGGGGAGCCCTCTCTCCCCCCCACTCCCCCCCACTCCCCGCCGCACCCCCCCGCGCTGCCACGGCGACCGCCGAACATTTTTCGCCCGAACACGGAAGTACTCGCAAAGTTCGGTGTTCGGGCGAAAAGGGGCGGGGCCGAACATGTTCGATCATCTCTAATTAGAACCTTGTTGCAAAAAAATTTAAAAATTTAAAAATGGCTTGCAAAAAATTTAAAAATGGCTGACTTGCAATACCTAGATCACCTATGCCTTCTCCTCCCCCCCTTTAAACCAGGGTACTCAATTGGAACAATAGTACCCTGTTTAAGGTAGTACAACATTGTAAAAAGATTTGATGGATGCAGATAAGGCCTGTAAGATGTTAACACCTATAACAGAAACATGAGTTACACCGGGACAGAATAATCTACAAACACCTATTAATATTGGAAATGTGATATCCCTTTAAGTGAATTCATTATTAGTCTGATCCTGCCTGCAATATCTTATCAAAATCTGAGACAGGAGAAAAAAAAAAAAAAAAACAAAACAAAAACTTTTACTAGCTGCTCAAGCTCCTCACCCCTCCCTTGTCGAGAAGAGGGATGAAACATTACGTACTATTACATCATCTAGCTCCACCCCTTCGATATTGGCACATTGCGTCTTTCTTCTCAGCTCCATTTCAGCGTAACAGTCCACACGTCCACATCTCAACCAAGCAAAGTCCCATGCATGGGGAGGACTTTTATCCCCAGTCATTATCCACATCACACATTCCACCACAGCTTGAACACGGGTCACTAACTCTCATCCATCCATGCTCTCAAGTCTGCTCCGTCACCCCCCTTTGAAGGTGTACCAGTCCATACAGATGCACAGACAAAAAAAGTTTGGCAAGCATACATACATCAGTTGAAAAACACTGAGGTGAGTGCTATGATCTTATAAAGTACATGATTCTATTGAGATGAGATTGTGAATGAGCGCTATCTTTGACAAATTATGTGAAAAAGTTTGCTGAGTGACTGAAATATTCTATATTTCTTATCTACTGAAGCTATTATATGCTGTATTAAACGCTAAAGTATTTTAGAATCTGTGGGTATTTTTCAACCCCCCTGCCTTTCTTTCTCTGTATTTCTCTGTATTTGACCCTGAACAAAAAGTGAAGTCTGAAAGCCCCCACCTTTTCAAAACAAACTGTTATCTCTCTACGAATATGAAACACAGACTGAATTGTTTTAGCTTAAACTATTGCCTGACCTTGCAACATTCATTTTCAACCCCTGTATAAGTAAGAATATAACTTAGAATGCTAGGTTTCCTGCCTACTAAGACGGTATAATTAATTAAATTCATTTCAATTCATTTTAAGCAAGCAAAGATATTAACCAAGGTGGTTGTTGCATTTTCTCTCTCGCTGTTATCTTCTTGACCTTGGAAGGCTGAACACAAGCTCGCAGCTACATGTCAACAAAACTCTTCTCCCCTAAAAGCAAGCTCAGTTAACTATTTGCACACACAGTATATATATATATATATATATATATATATATATATACACACATATATCTCTATCTATTATCTATCTTGTATTATACACCTTTTCTTCTTTCTTTGCCAACAAATCACATGCATTGTAACTTTCTTATCGACTTGCTTGTTCCTTCAAATCACAGACGTGACTACCACTAAAAACGTATTTTATTAAATATATTAAAAGACATAAACTGGGCACTACAAAGACAACACACAGCAACCAGGTACCTCCAGACACAGATTCGTTATAGGAGGATAAGGACCTGGAGTTATTTGATACTTGATAAGCGATAAAAAAAAAAAATGTTTTATGATAACAAACAAAAACACTCTACCCAAGATGGATTCAAAAAAGCAAAGGATAATTCAATATAGGAGCCAAAAGAGCTGGTTTATTCTATGTGTAAACAAGGCAGGGTTACCATTTGCACTCTCACTTGTGATGGAACACTATCACTATCAGTGATCAGGACTCAGGCTCCAACAATTGAGCGTCCTGAATTGTTATGGGTGTCGACAAGACAGGATCACCATCTAGGTATTCACTTATGATGATCAGTACTTGAGTAAGCCAGTACAAATACTCAGATCAGTACTAGAGTTGGTCAGTACTTATACTCTACGCGTTTCACCATTAATTTGTTGGATCATCAGGAGATACAGTACTTGAGTCATAGGTTCAAAGGTAGAGGGAATGAGAAATCCCCGAGAGAACATCAAACTAATATATAAAAAGCTGTATCTAAGATGAATACAGCAAAACTTGTGTAGTGATCAGGATAAATATCCTTATTATAGGAGAGTTCTATACTCTCAATTAGGGCATTAAGGTAACTCTTAGGGTTGGGGGCCTGCCAAAAGGTACCTCTAAACAAGGAAGCTTATCTTGTGTGCTAGCGGTTAATAGCTAGATGATATATGTAGGTACATAACGAGAGGTGTTTATTTCAAAGTATGCCCGTCAATACACGCACAGAGGTAGAGTAGAGCGCCCCCGAAAATATGGGGGGGCACTGCTCTCAAATATCTGAGCGCTAGAGAGATGGTATAATGCTTGTCATGCACAAGTAGGATACTCAAAGTAGTTAGCGTATCGAGTTAGAATTTAGGTCATCAATATGGGGATAAGGCATAAAAGTATGTCCTGATCTCCTGACCCAATTAATTGCACTAAGGCAAACAAGAATAGCTAAAGTGCTAGATTCCAACCCAAAGTGCTCGCATTAGAGGTCATTGGTGTGGAGGTATGACATTAATATAAGTCAAACTCTCCTGACCTAATTGTAGAAGCACTTTTAGATGTCCAAATTGCTTGCATAGAGGTCATTAGTATGGAGGTATGACATTAATATGAGTCAAACTCTCCTGACCTAGTTGTAGAAACACTTTTAGACGCTGTGCATGCTCTCAAGATAGACAAGCCATAAAGCTAGTTTCCTAGTAGTTAGATTTCAGGCAAGCAACCCCAGCAAACCCCCCAGATATAGGGCTCAAGAGAGAGCAAAGAAAAAGGTATGACCCATCGCCTTGATGGTAGGCTAGGGAATGACCCATCGCCTTGATGGTAGGCTAGGGCTATATATATATATATACACACATATATCTCTATCTATTATCTATCTTGTATTATACACCTTTTCTTCTTTCTTTGCCAACAAATCACATGCATTGTAACTTTCTTATCGACTTGCTTGTTCCTTCAGCACTTTCTCCCTACCTAGCTGCCAATATAACCTTCAATAGACACTCTCCTGACGCCCTCTTGATCACTTACTGTACTTTTCAACATTTCACTTACGGATACTTTCTTAAACAAATAATGTGTACATACCTAACTTTCTCTGACTGTCTCTCTCTCTCCTCCTCCTCCAGCATTTTCTAGCAAACCTTGATCTTCCAAGGCACCTCTCGGTCCTAAAGACCTCCTACCAGACACCATTTTGTAATCTGCCGTGCGGGTCGGTGTCACACATTTTCATTAGAGTTTTGTTACATTTTACAGATTCATCCACACGGCCGCAGCCCTTGAGGGGCTCTATCTTCTTTAATAAGGTCTTACGCATATTACAACAACAACAACAATAAAAATAACACGCTCCATAGAGTGCATCCCTCTTAATTCCAAATTGTCAGCCCCTTATATACCGGCAAAACAACCGAGGGTATCTCCTTCTATGGAACCAGCCCCTTAAAATGCATCTCTCTGAAATCAAATCGTTAGCCCCATATATAAGGCAAAACAACTGAGAGTCCCTTTTTTATGAGACTTATCTCATAGAGTGCGTCTCCTCCTCAGCTAAACCATTAACTAACTAAACTAACCCCGAGGGTCCCTTCTTCTATGAGACAAAATAAAAAGTAAGAGAAAAAAAACTTCTGCAGATACAACAAACAACCTTCACTATCGTTAAAACACTACGGACTTCAAAGTACAAATAAACTACAGACTAGTTTCTGGGTGACCGATTGGTGCGCATATCACGGTCAGTGGTCCATGACGGCAAACCCGGAGCCCACACGAGTTACCGTGTAGAACTCTTAACCCAACCCGTCCGGTCACAAACCACAGATAGTCAGTCCCTCTGCAAGACTCGCAGTGTAAAACACAACATAAATATATGCTGGCCTTACCTGGAGTTCTTGTGAGTTGATCAGGCTCGGTTTGCAGCAGGACGGCTTCCCCGTGGCGTGGATCCGGGTGAATTGCGCTGTAAGCTCCTGGTTTTACCGCCCCAGTTGGTCGCGCCATTTGTCATGGTAATAAAATATTCTAAGTACAGCACCAATCAGGCCCACCCCACTTGCCCGCTGTCGGCGATAAGAAGAAAACACCACACGGAGGTCTGGTATAGTTTCTCACACGGGACATGGCTCTCGGCTGTGCTTTATTACAGATTACATGAGATCTCATACCCTTTGTCCCATCACCATCAGGGGGTGATGGGCTCATAACCATATATGGGCAGTCCGGATTTCCGGCCTGAGACACTGAAAATCATATAACAGTCATTATCTTGATATTGGCGCCTCTGGCTTATGTACAGAAAATCACGTATTCAATTAACTCCAGTGCAAAGAATCACCCACTCAATTCTAAGAAAACGGCCAAGCATGCATTCTCCATATATGGGAAGTCCGGATTTCCGGCCTGGGACAGTGAAAGTTATGTACATAGTGGAACATCTTGATATCTTGCTTCTGGGAAAACGGCCAAGTACACGCGTCCTTCATGTCTGGTTCGGTATCATCTCTGAATTTCTAGAACATCTCTCAGCCTTGCAAAGCCTTAGGAATATCTGATTTAAGGCGACATATAAGTTTTTTCTCATTTGGAATTGAATAAAACTTGCATATAGGTATAAAAGTATAAAGAACATATGGCAATATATATATATACCCTCACAGTAGCATGGGTCAGGAAGGCTGAGCAGAAGTCAGGAGGAACTATGAGGAGGGAAGGGAGCGGCCAGCTTTAAATCTCATAGCTGTCGTCCTCATTCCCAGTGCTGATACATACCTAAATATACTGCAGTAAAGCAATACACCACTTATTGCAGGATGAGAGGGGGACAGAGGAAGGGGTTTCCAAGCTCTCTGTGCCGTTGACTTCATGTGTTGGGAGAGCAGAGCTCATCTTGACACTAGCCGTTGGAGAAAAAGCCATCATTGGGAGGAAAATAAACGAGCCATTAGAGGGGCTATGCTTGTGATTGGAAAAGATAGGACAGCCATGCTGATAAGTGGCAAGATAGTGCAGTCAACATGGAGACTGGAAAGAAGATTGGCCTTATCCTGGTGACTGAAAAGAGAGTGGAGTCATGTCGGTGAATGGGCAGAAGGAAGCTGTGCTGTGGATTGGGGATGATACTATACAGAACTATGCAATATTATTGCACCTGTGGCTCCATCTTAAGACTTCCATACGGTAAAGCCACAGGTAGAAGACACTGGAGTATGCAGTGTGAATGCAGAGTTTACAGGTTACACACAAAGTAACATACAGGGACAAGTGGAATAGAACATTTCTCAGTATAGTCAGTATTCTATGCTATATGCCAACATGTTTCGCCTTGCGGCGGCATCCTCCGGGGGAACAACAATTAGGGCTGGTGGTGCTGACCTATAATTTCCACATAGGCCTGGATGGCCAACTTCCAAAAGCCTATGTATTAGTGTGTAAAACAATGTTATTGCTCACCTGCTAATGCAGAGTTGATAGACTGCCTGGCGGTGGCCAGGCTGTAGTAGCAGGTAAGAGCATGCCAACGGGATAGGGTCCATACACTGTTCTTGCACAAGGGTCCTTAGTCGTGCTGTATTTTTAAGCCATACGCAGCAGCTTATCTAGTGACAGTACATACCCAGCAGCCAAAGTAGCATGGCTTGCTATACACGTCAGATAGTTGTCATCCAAATGTTCGACTGACAGTCGTCCCAAACGCCAATGCACATTCACACTCAGTTTTTGTTTAATGGGGAGAGAGGAGTAAGGGTCCTTTGACAATGGACGATTGTTTGGAACTTCAACGTCCGATAGTCATCTCAGGGATCTTGGCTCCTCTGCTTTCACACAGGAGTGAGGATCGCCCAGCGAATGTGAAGATCGCTTCTACCCGTCGGACTCCATTCACAATAATCAGGCAGTCTTTCATAAATGTGAATATTTGAATGATTATTATTCAATTTAAAAGGGCCCTATCCCGAGTGCCAAATGCCTCTGGCAGCGGCTTATCTTCCCTGAGATCAGAAGAATCAGGCATGTTGTAATCCAACATGCCCAAACCTGGTTTCCTCCAACATCAGCCATAAGGAGATAATTGGTGGGCCCAGCCAACGCTGATCTAATGAGTATGACGGTCAACAGCTGGATCCTTTCATCTCACACTAGCATATGACCATAGAACAGATAATCCCTTAATCTATTGATACTTTGACCTGCCTTGTTTACTTTGTCGTAATCTGAGGTTTATTATATGAATGGTTGATTAGATATTTTAATAGAGCTTGCATTTATCACTTATCCTTCCTGGAGGATGGAGTTTTCCTTTGATCTTTTTCTGTATCCGACGAGGGTGTCTGTTAGAGATGAGCGAGCATACTCGCTAAGGCAAACTACTCAAGCGAGTAGTGCCTTATTCGAGTACCTGCCCACTCGTCTCTAAAGATTCGGCTGCCGGCGGGGGGGAGCGGGGAGGAACGGAGGGGAGATGTCTCTCTCTCACTCTCTCCCCCCCGCTCACTCCCGCAACTCACCGCTCACCCGCGCCATCATTAAATTTATATGTTGACTCATTTGTTTAAACTTGTGAGCATAACCCTTTCCAAATGGAATACCAGTACCAGCCGAATGAATCCCATTATGAATGACACACATTTTTCTTGCAAACTGTCAATAATCCACATCACATATTTCATCTCTAAATTTCTAATTTAGGTAATATTGATGAGTAATTATTCTATAAAGGTCTCCTGGTCATGTATACTTTTGTCACGCCAACACTTCCCTTAGGTGTAAATAGCTGCAATCAAGATAGACAGATGTCTGTCCAGCCTTTGTTTGAACACTTCCATTGAAGGAAAACTCACCACCTCCTGTGTTAACCTGTTCCACTCATTGATAACTCTAACTTGCAAGTACATTTATTATTTTAAATCTCATGGATATAACAATTTATGGTTTGTCTAGTATATGCCTTTGTTTCATACTCATACTCTGCACTGTCACTGTAGCAGGCCTGACATATAGTGGCTATACCTCTGTTACTCTGTTTTTTTATTTTGTACTAATAACGATATCCTCTTAATTCATTTTTATGTTGTAGAGATTTTCTTTTGTCTATCATATGTTTATGCTATGGCTAGTGAGGTTTCTAATATGTGTATAAGTCATATTAAGTACTGGTATGCAAATGAAAGGGTATTTCTGTAATATTATGATGCTACATACCTGATTACTTAATGGAAGTAGTAGCCTCCCTATTAGCTAAAGCCGAAATCCACATCCAGAACAAGAATTGCTACCTACTAGGATACTCACACGCAGGAGAAAAAAAAAATCAATGGTCACGAAATGCACTTGCATGCACTGGGCCATTAGGTATCAGCTGAGCATGTACACTTCCAGCAGTAAATCCACCCTACGGTCAGCATAGCTAATGAGACCTACTATTGTAGATTAGATTGTCCAAAATGGCCAACTTTTTTTTTCTGTCCAATATGGTGAAAATCGGGTTCCATAATCACAAATCTGCGAACATACTAAATTCTAGTTAAAATATCAAAGATTTTTTATGCATCTTGAATTATAAAATATAAAAAGGGTCTAGAAAAACAGAAGAAATGTTTGAGCATGCATAGTTCGACATGGTATACTATAACCGAAACAAACAAAGCACCCTTAGAACTTATGTAAAATAATTATTTTCTATCTTGTGCTCTTCTGCAGCTATGAGTGACAATAGTGAAATTACTATTAGTGTAGGAGTACGTAATATCATAATTGATCACTTTTCATGTCAAACCAGACAAAAAGGTTTATGAGAAAAAGACCATTTAGAACTTCTTATTGGAGCTGAGAGCTATGTAGGTTGTGAGTGAGACCGAATGCTATATGGTGGAGGCTCAGGTCTCAGGTTTTGCATTATGCTAAATCAAGTAACAGTCATTTGCTTTTTTTATTTGGAGGATCATCCTTGTATGACTGAAACCCCTAGATGATTCAAACATGCTACTGGATTGTGGAAGTATCTGTGGGTATGAGCTAACCTTGTAATACCAAGAACCAAGATTTTCAAATGCAGGCTTCCGAAGTAGTGTTGGAACAACATGCTGTGACAGATAAGAATTAAAAATAGCTGTAGTGGGACAGGGACGGGGGTTTATTGAAAAGGATAATCGTGAAATGCCTTGATTTTCAGAAGCTAATCTGTATTCCCCCACTCCACTCTTACTAGGTGCTACTTTGGTGGCTTTTCGACCCAAACAAAACCACCAGTCATGAATTCATGAATGGGTGTGAGTCAGACCTGCCTCTGATTGGCTCAGCGCTGAGCCAATCAGGGGGCAGGTCTGACTCACACCCCCTTCACACCCACTGCAGGCCGGCCGCGCGGAACTCCGGCTGCCAGGACAAGGTGAGTGTGTGTGTGTGTGTGTGTGTGTTATATATATATATATATATATATATATATTTTTTTTTTTTTATTTTTTTTTTATTTTAACACTTTTCTGGATGAATTGCAGGGCAGGGCTTATATATTTAAGCCCTTCCCGACAATTCATCCCACACTCGCCCGCAGCGCATTGCTTTCAATGGAGCCGGCTGTATTGCCGGCTCCATTGAATGCGCTGGACAGCTCCGGCCCGTTTCTAATGAAACGCGGCTAGGAGCAGATTTTCGGGCGATTTTCGGGCACCGGTCATGCGATTTGCGGATGCGCATCCGTCATGCGATCCACAAATCGCGCGAAAAAACGCCCGTCTGACTAAGGCCTAAGACTGTGAATATGCCTACTGGTGATACTTCAGAACTGGATGTTAAAAATCAGAGATCATGCACACATGAGACAGCGGTCATACATTACTGAAATGCGCAGGATGGAGCTACTTGGTGTCTGTTCCAGGTGATATTACAGACTGTCTACATGCTAGGTAACAAAGCTTTACACAAAGGCGACATTGGTTTAGAAAAAAGAAAAGAGCTCTTTAAACTCAGAAAGGTTGACGTTGGGAGTTGTAATTAAGTAGACCCACCTAAGGTTATGATCAGAAGCGGAGGCTATGTGAGCTGTGCACTGCCGGATGAACAAAGAGATGTAATACTCTTCCATTTACCGTAACCACAAAGTGTGTATGAATGTGGAACATGCTACTTACTCATTGGTAATCTTCTGGAAGACTCGGAACAAGGATCTGGTTCCTGAAGTGAGGACAGAAGTGTGAACCGCCACTCTGACAGCTCAGGCCAGGTCTTGTGCTATCAGATGGATGCAATTATCTGATGTGCTATCCCTTCAAGAAATTATAAAGCTTTTCCGAAGAGCTCTCTGGCAGGGGGCTCTGGAAGCCAATCGGTGTGAGCCGAGTAGAGAAGTTTGTAAGATTGCAGAAGTGAGGTTTTGGTAAGCTGACAAAGAGAAACTCTCCAACTATCAGACATCTGATCTACAGTTAGGCAAGGATTTATTTTGTTGTTGGCTATTTTTGTTTGTGTGCAACCATTATAAGCCAGACAAAACATCAACTTCGATTGATTTGGTGCTGTTGATCGGATTTGGATCTGGGTACAGAGACAGCAGACTTTGCTTCCAGCAAAGGCAATCACAACAGCTGCAATAGAGTTTACAGAATGTCATTTTGTGCAAGCTGTAATATCATATGTAATCTGTGACTTCAATGAGGCTTACGGTACCAGTTATTACAGTGCGCGAAGCAAGGCATTTAATGTCATTTGGCTCAGTGGCTACGGATGTAGCAGGTCTGAATTTGTCACTGTATTGTGCACAAAGCAGGATGTCTTTTTGTCCTCATTACTAATAGAAAAGGAAAGCCTGCTATAATGTATTTGAATCTACAGAAAGGAATTACAAAGCTTTAAAAGAGAGGACTGAAGACTACAAGACATATGAAATTTGACATACTGTTTAAAAATCTGTAAATTGATCCCACTAGTTACTGTTATCCAGTTCCTTCCAGAACAGAAATAAGGTTCAAAGATGTAGAATTTCCCTCCTGGTATAACTGATCAATGAAACTGAATAGCATACACAAATAAGGGTTTGTCTATATCTAAATAAGTCTGTAGACTCCTGCTTGTTCAATAAAGTTTGTACCAGTCATATTCAACGTGGCTCAATACATTCAAGATGGCTAGACTCCGATGTAGCCAATAAGTGATACACAAGGCATCGTTATTAAGAAATTTATTATACCATTTTAGGTGATTAAAAGAAAAAAAATTACAAAAACACAAATGACAAATGCTCTGAGAAGGGTTTTTGTGTCATTACTATGCTTGACCCTTCAGAGCTTATGCTTACCTTTCACCCACATTTTTGGGTTTCTCTACACATAAATTAATCAATCTAGCATATACTTTGAATTACTTATTGTACCAATATTGTACACAGTATTTTTGGAAGAAAATGACAAGTTCTACAAGAATAGGCAACAAGGAATGCTGGGAACAAGACTGTCATTAGCTTACTGTTGCAGCAGGGCATCATTGGAGCCTGGGGAATGAGTACTGGACATCTGATATTTCACCCTTAGGACCAGCAGGAATTTTATAATTCATCTCTAACCCATCCTAACCCAATGTTTAGGTCATTAGCCTCCTCAGTTACCTAGACCACCAGTCATATAAATATAGACCTCATTTAGCACCTAAGCCACCAGGAACGTCATCATTAATCCCTTCACTATTCTAGACATGTACAGGATAATGAGATTTAATACATAGAAGCTGTTAATGTAGATTATGTATTTATCTACAGTATACCATAACATTAAACCTATGCTTTAATGTGAAAAAGTCGCATAAAAATCATAATTTTTATACATTTTTGCTTATTCCTTTACTCCAAGTAGTCATTCTAAAAAATGTGAAATGTCATTTTGATTAGTTACATATGGTAAGCTTTATAGTTGGTGGCCTATAATTAACATCTATGTGAGCTTCGGCAATTGCACTTTGAAAAGTAAAAGATAGCATGCACTTGGGTGTTCCTCTGGATTTTTCAGTTATAATAACTGTCACAGTTCTTGGGTTATTTTTACTTTACTCAAAAGTCATAGAAAATATTACAAAATGATTCAAATCGATATCCAAATCACTGCGGACTTAATTCCTTTCATTTAGAATTTACATATAACAATAAAATGTGCCGATCTGCATGAGCCCAGGAGATTTATTTGATTTCAATTACAATACAGATAGTTATATTTATGGAGACCCTAAAAAGTTTAGAAGAATAAGTAGCACTTCTTGCTATTCATTGAACATAAGAAATTATTTAAAGGGTTTTTTTTCCTTACAGAGCTATTATTGACCCATCCTCAGGACAGTTCAGCAATAGCTCACCCATGGGGATCCGCCTAGGACACACAGCACCCAAACCACTTCAGTGGCTTGGGGTGGTACTGCAGGTACAGTTTCCATTCCTGTCTTTAAAGTGATTGTCTGCCCACAAATATCTTTTATTTTTCTAAATAGGAGTGTTTTTGAACACATTACTTTCTTAATATATTTTTATAGTGGTCCTTTTTCTGAAATAATCAAAACAGACTGCTTACAGTCACCACTAGGTGGAGCTTTATGTATACTGTATTCAAATTTAGTTCAATGCATAAGTAAATATGCAGTTTGCTCCTAAGCTCCCTTCAGTAGTCACTCCAGAATGTCTACACAGCGTGTCATTTAAGAGATAAACAAGGCTCCAGCTGTTAAAGATATTAATCAGCACAGAATGATGGCGCTAATAATGACATTGGGTTGAACTTGCTGTACTATAACCAGATGATTAAACCTAAGATAATACATTTTTTCTTCATAAATAACAAAATTAACAAAAATGAACACAACTCATTCTAACAAGTCTTATTGAGTAATGTTTGGCTACTGCGGTCAGTTCTAAGAGTTATAAAGTACTGCAGAATATGTTGGAGATACTTCAGATTATTAAGATGTTTCCAAATGGCCTAATCTGCTCATGCGATATCCAATATTCAGAGAAGAACTGAAGTGGCCTTGAGTCACATATTGACAGTTTATGATTGTGTTACATTAGCGAGTTGGATAATGGTTAATATATACATTCTAATTTTAGTTATCTTCTCTTTTCTTAAACTAAGAGTTAGTTTACTTGTACTATCCTTAGAAATATATTCCCCACAAACGGCCCGGTGAGAAGACCCTTGTTCTAGCGGTGGAATATGCATCCATTAGCCATTTATGGCATATCCTGTGGCTGTGCCATAAATGTCTAAGTTGGGAACAACATGCAGGATAAATAATGCCTATGATAAGAAGAGGTCCTTCTAAAGAAAGTAAGCTGATTAGAGAGTATTTCATCGCTCAACTGTATTCTGTTAGTGGATCAGTCAACAAGCATTAAATTTCCTTGCCGTGCCACCACAGATACCCATTGAGAACAATAGACTGAACATGTAATGCATAGGTGTGCCATGTCCTCCAAAGCAAGATACCCTACATGTAAGCTGCTCCGTACCTCCGCTAATGGATTGTGGTTGGGCATGATCATTTCTCCTCTCGTAACTTAGAACATCCCGTTAGGATATTTGAAAATGTTTTTCTAAACCAGACTAACAACATAGGATGATTCGTGATAAAAAGACCAGGAAGCAAACAGCTACTTAAGTTCATGCACATTTTATTGAGTAGTAATATAAAATGCTTTTTTGTCATTGTTACACGTGCATGCTTTGATTGCCAACATTTCAGAAGTCAAATTACAAAGGCAAGGCTTTAGGCTGTAGTGAATTACTTGGGCACTTAAACAATTGTTAGAAAATATCAATGGACTTGTTGTATCCAGTTCGATTTTTAAGTTCCTTTAAGAGTCATTAATAACCCGTAACTCATATTATAAAGGGGGGAATAAGTGAAAAGAATTACACATTTGTGGCACATGACAAAACGTAACAGAATGACCAAACCATTATGACATTAACAGTTATCATGCACTTAAAGAGTTCCACATGTAACCACAAACTTATTTTAAATTTCACAAGTCTTGCTAAACATGCTAACCATATATATGTGTGCACCGACAAGCGTATGTTATAAAACATTAAGAATATTCTTTTCTCCTCTTTAGATTTTTTCAAAGCTTTTTCTTTTTGTTTGATTACAAAATTTCAAAGGCATTAAGCGTTTTTAAGAGAATATAAAGTATGCCAGTATACATACATTTCCAGTATAAGTCCAACCACTAAGCGCATTACAGTCCCATACAGGCCTATACAGCCGTTTTGTCTTAAAAAACATGCATAGGCGGATTTTTACAGAATATAGATGCTTTTCACTGCACTTAATATGGTGTCTTGTTCACTATACTTAAAAATGCACCACTCATAAATATTAAAATTCAGCAAGCCACAACCAATACTTTATTTACCAAAAAACCTTAGATAGAACAGCAAAAAATAGAATGGATATCATTATTCCAGTTTTGCTTTTTTTTAAAGAAAAAGAAAAGAAAAATTAATAAGAAAAAAAGAAGATATTCACTGCCAAATAAGTAAGCTATGTGTTCTATAGTAAGAAGGGCATTCAAGCACAATAATGTAACCTGAGGTAAGCATAATCTGTACAAAATTAAACTTTCCTTTTTGGCATCTTTTACAATTTTCAACATTCTTACATTTTTTTAAATTTTTTATTTTTTTAAATTTTTTTTATTTTTTATTTTTTTTTATTTTGCCATTTGTCCTCCATTGCCGAGGCAATGCTCTGAAGTCTGTGTCCCAGCACCGGTGGCATTAAGACTAACCATAGAAATGGTGTGTGATACCCATACACTGTTGGGAGGTGCTTGCAATTGATTTAAACAGTGATACAAAGCAGGCACCTCCCACAGAGAGAAGGGCAGAAAAGAGCCAATCTGACAAGAGTAACAAAACATCAGCAATAAATAGTCCTTATTCTTGTTTGCACTTTATGTTAAAAATGTTGTAATGTCTAGCTGTAGTTTAGAATTGCAAATGTAAACATACAATAGTTAGTAAGAAATTAGACAAATATGTACTGTATGTTCAGTAACTAAAAGAAGGCCTTTCTGTAATATAACTACAGCTTCCCAATATCCTTGGAAAATATGTTCTATATAGGTAAGCAATATCTGTGTGTATGTTTTCTACAAGCATTTATAGGCATATCCAGATGAGGCTAGTGTCCCCCCACTAGAATAGATTTCTCTCTTTCTTAAGATGACACTGTAAACTGAATTCAACACCAACCCCAAAATTAAGTAGCATTTACCCAAATCAAGATCACTCATCTGCTGATGAGCGGCAATCCCATCATGCTGTGCAGCTACAAAAAAAATATAT
Source organism: Eleutherodactylus coqui (assembly GCF_035609145.1). NCBI lineage: Eukaryota > Metazoa > Chordata > Amphibia > Anura > Eleutherodactylidae > Eleutherodactylus > Eleutherodactylus coqui. Next base: position 166,905,508 of record NC_089843.1, on the reverse strand, counting down.
ATTAATAGACAGGACGTGGTCACTGGATATTGCTGCTGTTACTGCCATTGCTGTCAGTGCCATTGGTCTCTGAAGAAATAGCCTTGTTGATAGAGTTAAGATTGGCATCTGAAGGCATAGCATCTCGTCGTGGTGGCATCCTTTCATTGATGCGATCCAAGCCTTTGGCTTCCTCAAAGCTAGTGATCTTATGCTGCGGCGAGAATCCTTTGATTGCTGGACAGGAAATGTAAAAAAAAAAAAAAAGAAAAAGAAAAATGTAACAAGAGTAGAGAATCGACCTTTTAGTAAAGTTCTATAAAATGATAAGTCTTGTAAACTCGCAAACATGTGGTATGGAGTGGTAAAGAGAAAAAATTTGGATTGAAAACTAAAACAAACATAACGCCACTTAAACAAAATAAGATGAAATATAGTACTATCCAGTTGAGTTCAACTCAGAAGCTTGTTTTTTTCACCTCATGCAATTTAAAAGGACTTCATTCTAGATTTGGTGACAAACTAATTTGCGATCATCCCTAAACTCTGCAGTGAAAACAATGTAAATGTATCAATAGAATTGTTAAACAATTGTTTTCTTAGGATAAAGAAATGGCCAGCGTTATTTTATAGATCACGTATGCGTAGTAAAGAGCATACACACCTTCAGGTGGAATTTTATTAGAACCCCACTTATCTTTTGAAGCTAAACATTTAACAGTTGATCAACATCACAATTAAAAAATGCATGCAATGAAACAAAAAAGGATTCTAGTAACGGTTTGTATAATAGAATGCTAAAACAAAAAGTCCAAATCCATGAAAGAAACGGAAATACAAGTACAATAAATCTGCGGTGAAGCTGAAATATATCTAAAAAAGGAACAAAGGTGAGTTAATTTTAACAAGCCACAGTCTGTTATATAGTGGTGAAATGATTATCAATCTATGATGTCAACTTCAATAACCAGTAACACGAAAACTTCTGATACTCTAAGAGGTTTAGAACAGACTAAAATGCACAGAACTACTAATGCACTATAGCACTACTGTCTATATAATGTTTAAAATCAGACAATGGTGTATATATAGCTATATATTATATGTAAATGAGGCATTCATACCAACACCTTGAACACGTGGCAGTATAGTGAAGGAGATTATATTGGCATTTCTGGTAGTAAAAGATAATACTGTATTCTTTTTGGGACATATATATCGAAAAATACATTAGGCTAAAGTTCACCATTTTCTAAGTTACAAAATATCTTCTTGCTATATTTGATCAATTAAATGTGGAGAATTTGGGGGTTATAAAGGCTATAATTCATATACCATATTACATATGTCTTACGAGCCAATGTTCCTCAGTCTTCCTACCCATGTTTAAAGGGAAAATAGGCAGAATTCTAACTTTCAGTGATGCCTTTCAAAAAAGTTATTGCATATTTAGTCCAACTAACATTAAGCAAAATGAACCTACAAAAAAATTACAGTGTTAGAAATTACTATTTGAGATGAACTCCCATGGACAATTCTCCAAATAACCTATGGCTATTTCCAAAAAAAAAAAAAAAACACAACGAAATACAAAAAGAAAGCAAAAAAATAACAAAATGGATGAATGACCCCTTTGTTTTATACATCTCATGTTAATGTGAAAGCACACATTAATTAGATCGGGTTAGGAAGCATGGAAGGGAAAGAATGGAAGAAAAGCAAAGGCCATATCAAAGCTTCTTAAACTACCTTTCATTTTCTCAAATATAATAAGAATATAAACACATAAAGCAAATGAAGACCAACGTAGGTTTTAGTCAATATTCAACCTCAGTAGGAAATTTGTGGAATGCTGGAAATGGCGACAAGATTTTAGGTTTAAATATTTCTCAAACTTTAGATAAATGTGAAAAGTTGCAGTTGGTCATGCATTTGAAAATCCCCGGTGTGGGATTTCAAAGAAAAAGTAGAATGGGCTTTGTGAAACTATAAATTTAGAAGAGCAGAAGCCTCACTGGCCAAGATTGTGCTCTGCTAGTTTGCTGAGCAGACACGGGGACCGATTGACTATACGGCTGTAATACACTCACAATGGAACATGACTGAAGTGTGGAAAGTACTTTCAAGAAATAGTCTCACTCCTACTCAACTCTGTTAATTTCATCTATACACTCCCAAATGTTAATGGTTGATTCTTAACATGTTACTTTAATAGTCACATAGTAAAAACACTATTGCATCTCATCTTCATCCAGAATCAGCGCTATTCAATGCATTCTGCATGCAACCATTGTTTTATTCGTACATGATGAAATTTATGTTGGATTTTCCATTGTATTAAAAATCGGGTTTGTTAAAATTGCAAAATTGACTTCAGTTGATTTAAGTTGGTAAATATGGTGGTCATCCTCAAATCTTACAAAGACATATTGGAGTACAGGACTGTGTACGCTCCCACTTCCAAATGTGCATATGTGTCACTTATTAAAGCGGACATGAAGAAGCAGAAAGTAAAGTTCCGTGTTATGAGTTTAACAAACTCTAGATTGGCTTTTCCCTATGAAACTGACTTACTGCCGTTTAGTAAATGAGGCCCAGTAAGTGTTAGCAATTTGCACCAATATAATACTACACACAAACACAGAATCACATAAATCACACAAAATAGCCAAACTGGGCAACACAAGGCACACTGCAAATAAGATTTTGCTGATAGGAATAGACAATTCCAACATAAATAACAGCTCAAAGTGCTGCTATTTAGAAAACAGTTGTATTTTCTCTCGCAGTTTGTTTCAAAAAAATGGTAGTTCTAACAATCTTATTCCCAGATAGAAGTAATTAAAGTCGTCCAATTTGGAGAAGATGAAACTCGTGTTCAAGAACAAAATACAACTGAAAAAAAAATTGTTTTAAAGGGGAACATTTGTGGCTAAGAAAATTCTGAAAAAATGTATCAAGGTAGATTTTGGTTTCTAAAAAAGTAAAAAAAAAACAACACGGCAGTATTTTGGGGTTAATTCATTATAAAATCCCAACAGACTAAAAAAGAAAAAACAACCCCCCCCCTCCCCCCAGATATAGTTATAGTAAGCTTTAGGAATGATTCAATCATGTGTTGCAATGAAGGCACACAGTAAATTTCGACTTAGGTATAAATCCGGGATACAGTTTGACTAATCGCTCGATTCTGATGTGTACAGAAAAGGGGATTATATGTAAATTGCGTAAAGTGAATACATTGTAGCGTTTTTTAATGAACTGTTAAAGTCACTTTACAGAGTTGCCAATTACGTCAGGTTTGTTAGGTAGGTGAATTTTAACGGCTTCGCTTTCTCTTGCCTTGATGAAATTATGCAGTTGATTGGAACTGTGAAAATTGATAGACTAATGGCAATAGCAAACTGTAGCTTTCCATTCCCCTTTAAAGCAAGCACATTTGGTTAATACTTAGCCACAATCGTTAGCCCAACACCCACACACTTTTTACAAGCTACAGCAAAATGAATACACCCAGCAGGTCCCTTATCTGCTGCAAATGCAACAGAAAGGGGGCTTGCCAATTACCTTCATCGGCCTCTATAGCCTCAACAGTAGCTAAAGAGAAGAAAGGGTAGCAAAATGGATGAGAAAAATGAGCAGAGGATTTGAACTATTACGAATAAGTCAGTGAGTAGCAAAGGAGCAGGTGAACTATGTTACGGTAAGTGCTAGACTCGTTTTGCACAGAAGACGACATAGATGCTACACAGAAAATAGGCTGAGCTTGGCAACTGTTTATTATTTTGCAGCTTTTCCACTTGGCAACTGTTAGATGTATAAAAACAAGATACTCAAGTTCATGAAAAATGCTTCAATTCGGCACAGATAAAACACCTACAAAATATCTGAAGAGAGACCATCCTCCTTATCAACACTCCAGGGCAACTCCGACGTCCAAACCACATCACTGTTTAGATCATTTATGGAGGAAAAACTAAAGAAATGGTCAAACCTGCATCATTTACCAAGAAATAGTTTTCATAAGGGAGAAACATTGAAAAGAATATTGTATTTGTCAATGCAAAGCACGAAGAATTCTGTATATGATATCTTGGAAACAAATAGAATTAACAATAAAGACTTATTTCCATAGGTTATCCATTTTTAGTGATGTTTAGACTGGTTATACCTAAAGGCAAGATATTGAACACATTTATGTACCATTATTATCCATCAAGGAATGTGTGTTTAAAGCAACTCTTCAGTCAAAATTGATATGTAAGTTAGTATCTACAAAGGATGATTACCTGCTATTTACTCTTCCCCAGTGTTTTCTCTTTAGCTCAGTTGTGACTAGCTACAGTGTTGATTTTAAGGTAGTCTGGGATACAACCCCCATCTTGTCATTTGCAGTCTGAACCAATGGTGAGACGGGGGTCTCTCAGACTCTTTGTCCTATAACCCAGTTCAAAAGCAGACAAGGATGAAAAATAAATATCAGGTAATTACTCCCTGAAGGTACTGATTTTCATATAAATTTTGAGCTCCTGACTGGAGGGTCGCTTTAAAAAGGAACACAAAAACACATGAAAAATACACAAGATTCCTTCATTAACCTCTTCCTTTCTTTCATCCTATTTTGTTTTGTATTGCAATTAAAACTCAGAAATATATAAAGAAATCTTCTCTACGTGTCCTAGAAGATCAGACATGTCATTACCATCGTGTGTCTGGCTGTAAGGCAACTGGTTGTAGCAGGAGACATCACCTATTGCTTAGATTACAAAAAGTCACTGACTGTGAAATCCCACCTATTAAAGGGGTTGTGCAGGGAAATAAACTTACCTGAATGCAGGCCAGGCCCAGTAGTACTGGCAACTACACTATGGGCTTAGTTTAGACATTGCATCACATGATATACAAAACTATGCAAAAACGTTTAGGCAGGTCAGGGAAAGTGCTGCAAAGTAAGAATGCTTTCAAAAACAGAAGTGTTAATAGTTTATTTTTTTCAACTAACAAAATGCAAGCTGAATGACTGATTGGAAGAAAAATCTAAAAAGCAATCAATATTTGGTGTGACTTCCCCTTTGCCTTCAAAACAACCCCAGTTCTTCTAGGTACACTTGAACAGAGTCAGGGAATTTGTAGGATTATAGTCAGGTGTATGATTAACCAATTACACCAATCAGCTGATAATGATCATCATTTTCATATGTAGATTAAATTACAGTCATTAAGGGAAATATAAACAGTTGTGTAGGAGGCTTAAAACTGTGTGAAGAACAGCTAAACTCTGCTACAAAGGTGAGATTGTGGAAGACAGTTTCATGTCACAGGTCACACACCATGGCAATCTACTCTCTGGCCTAGATGTTACCTCTCTGCTATCCAGTGTCCCAGAGTGTCTATCCGTTGTATCCTAATCCTCCTCCTGCTTCCTAAACCTTAACATGGAAAAAGTAAACTCATCTTTCTCCCATCTCAATTTACACTTCCGCCAGACATATCAATCACAATCATTGGCTCCATAATCTCACCAGCTCCACAAGTCTATTGTCTTGGTGTTATATTTGACAGGGCCCTCTCCTTCAGACTGCATATACAAGCAATCAACACCTTCTGCTGCCTCTAGCTCAAAAACATCTCTTGGATCTTTCATCAACCTAGAGTCAACGAATAGAGCTAGTGAATGTCCTCATCATCTCTCATGTAGACTACTGCAACACTCTCCTCTGTGACCTCCCTTCCAATGCCATTGCGCCCCTTCAATCTATCTTCAACTCTGCTGCCTGGCTTATTCACCTCTCTCCCCATTGCTCCCCGGCCTCTCCCCTCTGCCACTGGCTGCCTATTACATAGAGAATCCTAGAGAATCAAGTTCATGTTATTATCAGTGACATACAGCTCCATATACAACTTGTCACCTCTATATATCTTTGAACTCATCTCCTACGGCCCTTGCAAGACCTCCTGCTTTGTTCTCTCTTAGTGTGCTCCTCACATAATAGTCTCTAGGAATTATCCCATGCATCACCTATACTTTGAAACTTTGTACCTCTCCACCACCTGGTAAGGTTTCAAAAGGAGCCTGAAAACTTACCTCTTCAAATCTGACCAAAAATGATGGCTGTATGAAGGTTTTCAAAGTCGATGTTGCCCTTGGTGAGATTTGAACCTAGGACGCCAGCATTGCAAGGCAAGAGTGCTAACCACTGACCACAATAATTAAAGTACCAGAACCACCCCCGGAAATTAAAAATTGATGGTCTTCAAGTTCCATCTACCTCCCATTGAGTACAATGCAATAAAAAATTATCCATTTGTATTCGGTTTCCGAAACTGGAAACAATCTGCTCGTTTTTGATCCAGTGTAATAAAGGGAATGGAGATGGAAAATACAGAAACGGATTGTATCTGAAGACCTTTCGTTTCAATACATTTCTATGGGTTTGAAAACGGAAAATGTTTTCTTTCAGTTTTGCTATTCCCACGACAGAACAAAACAGAAATGAAAACATTACTGAGATTTCTCTTTTGTCCATTCACTTCACATTTTGTTAAATGACAAAAATGAACTATTAACACCTCTATTTCGGAAAGCATTCTTCCGGTCATTTCACACTAGCGTTAATGCTTCCCGTCTAGCTGTTCCATTGTGGGAGCGGCAGAATGGAAAGAAAAAGTTTCAGTTTTGTTTTCCTCCCCATAGAAATGCATGGAAACCAAAAACTTTTAGTTTCAGTCTGTTCCTCAATTTTCTGTCTCCATTACTTTTTTAACACTGGAACAAAAAGTGACAATTGTTTCCAGGTCAAAAAGCGGATCAGTATTTTTTGTAGATTCTAGTCAATGGTAGACTGGAAAAAAAACCCAAAGTGATCAGCTTTCATCCGCGTCACTTCCATCTTGTACAGTTCTGTTTTTGTAAAACCGGGGTGCGCTGAAAAAAATACTAGCATTAGCTCAGCCTTTTTTTGCACCAATTTTACCACATCTGCCTAAAACTTTTGTACAGTACTGTATGTGTACTTTTGTGTAATTGCTAGTACCTATAGGTATGATCTGTGGTAGACAATACTGAATACATGGCTGGCGTAGCAAATGCAAAACTTTATGGAAAAAAAAAATGGAGCACTGTGCAATATAGAGCATTATATAGAGGTTCGTTTCCAGTGAGTAATGTGGATGGAATATACTAGAAAATGTAATTTAGTTAGAGGATTTCCACCCAAAATTAAAATTTGTTCATATGCTAGTACAGGCATAACAATAGCAACCACGATCACTGAGGTGCTACATTACTAGTGCAGATGCTCTGTGCTCTCTAGTTGCATAGCTCGGCCATTGCCATTTACTGTGAATGGCTGGTGCCTACACAAATAGTGGAGGTGAACTACAATCATGTTGGTGCTTACCACATCTGTAAGTCAGAAGGTAGCAGAATAATATTATTATATGTAATTTACTTACAGAGGTATTATTTAGAAGTTTTGTTGTGATGGCCAACCTCCCTGTCGAGTGCCTTAGAAAAATGTGTAGAATTTTAAAATTAATGCTGTTTTGAAGACAAAGGTCGGTCACACCAAATATTGATTTGATTTAGAATTCTCTTTTGTTCTTTTACTTTCCATTTCATTAATTGACAAAAATGAACTATTAGCACTTCTATTTTTGAAAGTATTCTTACTTTGCAGCATTTTTTTTTTTTTTTTTTTTTTACACACCAGCCAAAAACTTTTACACAGTCAGGTAGATCTTCCTTGCACCTTCCGTTGTCGGTGACATGCTTGAGGAAACTGGAGGACTTGCTAGTTTCAGCAACTAAGACAGCCCTCTTCTCTGTATCAACCGTGACAGAGAATGGGACTGGTTTAGTTATGGACATAAACCAGTCACTCAGCCCCCTACAAGCATGTCACTGACGATGGGGGGTGAAGAAACTCTAAATCGCATGACTAGGTGATGGAACCAAGCCATAAGTAGAGGTTCTGGTACCAATGGACCTGGACTGAATTCAAGTAAGTTTATTTCCCCGAACGTCATCTTTAAAGGGAACCTGCTACCCCATACAAGCACCATCAACTAAGTTTCAGTGCTTATAGGATAGGTCCCGCTGAGTCCTGGGGTGTCATTTTTAGGTCTTGTTTATATAAGGTACTGGTTCCCTTTAAGCTCTGCACCTCAGTTGTTTAACACCTAAAAAAGAAATAGACCAGCCAACAGAAAATAAACCTTTATAGTTTGCTGGATTTTTACAAGAAAGACAAAGAGCGTCAGCAAATATATTATATTATATATATAGTGTTCCTCTAAGGGACAATAATGCTACTCATTGCCATCAAATTACTTATTATCTAAGCTAGTGTTCTTAAACCAACTCTTCAGTCTCCTTGACTAGAAAGCTATTTAATTCTGCTTTTAGTGCGCTCACGTAATGAATAAAAAAAAAAAAAAAAAATATATATATATATATATATATATATATATATATAAATATGCGCATACTCACCTAGTACACCGCCTGGTCTCTGTAGTTATGTCTTCCTCTTCATGTACTGGTGAAGGTGAGCTACATGACACACTCCTACCCATGCGCTCCATTTGCTAGGCATTCCAGTATTACGAGCCATGAGCTTATGAGCTGTGGTTTACATCACTATTCCCCCTATGTCCATTGCATTAATACAGATGTAGCATTTTATTCGTATTACAGGTATTTATCTTTCGATGCAATTTATCTTCCCCTAAAATTGCATTAGCTTTCCTAGCTGCTGCTCAGTTGAATGGTAACCAGTATACTCATGTCGCTTTCTTGCCATTTCCCAGCTGCATTCCATTTATTGCACATGCAGCCATACTATTACATGTTTAGGATATGTGATGAACAGCCCTTCCTCAAAGATATTCGCACTTAAATTCAATAAAATTTGGTCAAAACTTTAAATCAATTCAACCCATGCAGCCAATGGCTTATGGTCTGATGAGACCAAGGGAGGCCTAAGATGTGATGAAGACAACATAGCTCAGTCAACAAACATATTAGTCATGATGAACAGTGCGACCAAGTTTGAAGGGGTAGTGCCAAGATGGCACCCCCTGTTTATACGTCCTATCAGAGCCACTCAGCAACAGCAGCTCTGTCCTGGTGGATCTTCTAGCTCCCTGTTATTACAAGATGGCCATTCATGCATGGAAAAGGTCAGGGTGGCTGCAGCTTATCACTGCAAAATCAGTCTACTGGATTTTCTAAAGTGTGGCAATCAGTTGATTGTTCTGAGGACTTCATTCTCACAGAGGCTGCGCATCTTGGCACGACTCTTTTAAAGGCCCATTTACATGCAAAGATAATCGTTCAAAAGGTTTTGAGCGATTGTTTTGCATAAACTGCTACTGGACACTGATGTCCATTAGCAGTTTATCACCTTCATTTGCATGTAAACGAGCCTCATGGACCTGTATGCAGAGAACAGCAGGTGGTCTGTTCTCTGCATTCAGTTCCTTGTTCTACCATGAGACTGCAAGCTGAATACAATGCAATCAGCGCTCCCGTGGAGAATACAGCACCATGGACAGCAAACACAGCATGCGGTCTGTGTTATCTTCTCTCTGGCTGAACGATGGATTTTACGCTCCCCTAAAAATCATCATTCAACCGAAGAGTAAAAGATGAGAGCATTTACACACAACGATTCGCTCAATTGATGGCTTTTGAGCGAATTTTGAGCAATAACGTTGCGTGCAAATGGGCGTCAAGCATTGGAATTAATGAAGCAGAAAAGAATAGCAATGAAAGTCAAGATCTTATTTACATGAAAAGGTTCCTTATTCTCTTCCCCTGAATGTTCATCTAATTTGATCAATTTAGATTTGAGCTTGGATGAGCGTCCAAAAGAGGTCAAAGAGGGACCCGAAAGGAGGCCAACTGTCTGAAATGGTTAAAAAGTTTTAAACAAAACTAATTGCAGAAATGTTTATATCATATAATACTTACAATGCGGGAAAAAAAGGATCCATAGCCTTTAAGATAAGATTTTCGATATTTTTTCAATAGCGAGTATTAAGCATAGGATTATGGGATATTGGCTTATTTTATTTACAGTTTTTCCCTGATATTGCTGCTTATGAACATGATCTGGGCAAGATTCACTTTTTCAACAATGTATGTATTCTATATTCAAGCTGCTAAATGCATTCTTTCTAGAAAAAGAAAAGGTGAGATTTCCTTCACCAGCCAAGGTGCACATTAAAATTCTCTTACCGCTTTGGAGTGATGGTTTGCCCCCAGAAAGAACTCCACTAGGCAGCATTCCGGTGGGTGTCAAACCTTTCAATGTCAGCACACTTTCACTCTCTTCTCTGTTCAAGGACAAAAAATGGAAATGATCAATACATATATTAAAACATTGGTGTCCAACTGACGTCCTTCAATTGTCAACATGGAAGACTTATCCCTAATTACTGGATTCGACTATGATTTAATATGTGAATGGAACAATCTGCAATAAGCAAGTAAATGCAAAAAAGTGATTTAATAACACCACAAATGAGGCCAAAACGAACTGTCACTGACAGCACAACTGACCTCCTACCACTCTTACTCTATGTCAAAAGGACAAGATCTTGTTGATTCTAAATAGTAAATTATAGTCAACCATGGTCATATGCCCTGTTGCGCTGAACAACAGAAAACAGGACTACTTCTGGTTATAGTGCCTATATACAGGAGCCACAACATTGCATCTGTACACATCCTTAGAATGTTTAGGAATCACATATATCACCTTGTCTACTGGTCTGCCAATTTCAAAATGCTGTGAGACATACACTAATTGAAACTTTCTACGGGAAGTTGCTGATAGTTGCCAATAATGTTTCATGTACATTAATCCTGAAGATCAGATGTTTTTTATACCGATATTCCATATTTCCCACTGATGAGCCCATTTTTGTGTCTGTGAGAATTACGCTATCTTTTCTGACCCCCTCACCCCCCATCCCAGGCCTCTCACTAGCAAAGCCAAACTCCTACTGTACACTGATGAAGGGCAAAAACCCTGAAACAGCTGTCTGTACATGGAGTCTGGCTTTGCTTGTAATTCCCGGTCATTGTAACAAGGCTTGTATAACAAGTCTGACTTTGGCTTGAAGGAATGCTGCCTTTCAATAGGTGGCACTGTGGAGGATTTATTCCATCTCCCTTATTTGTGAGAATTACGAAACAGCATGTTTGCCGATCTTCATAGAAAATAGCAGAAACAGACCACATGGTCCATCGAGTCTGTCCTTATGAATTTTTCTCTTCGGTTATATGTATACTTCTCCTAGGCATGCTTAAATTCATTTACTGTTGATTTCCATTCGTATTTGCTGGAAGTTTGTTCCAAGCATCTACTAGTCTTTCAGTAAGAGAAGTTTTTCGTGACATTGCTTCTGATTTTTTACCCAACTAATCTCAGATTGTGCCCCTTTATTCTAGTGTTTAGCTTCCTAAGAAATACACTTTCCTCCTGAACTTTAGTTATATCTTTAACACATTCAATAGTTTCAATCATGTTCTTCCCCTCCCTCCAGGCTATACAAATTAAGTAGCAGCCCCAAGAGAAGTAGCCTGTAGTGTTAGGTCACGCTATATGGATTGTACATGGGTGTCTCTACCTCACTGTATATGATCTCCAAGTATATGCAGAAGGAAAATTGGCATGACTGTTGATAATACATATATGAGATTGACAGGCATGGAGAAGAGATAGTTAGGAGAAGATCCAAGAATTATGTATCATTTCATGCAGGCTATGTGACCGGGTATCTAAAGACATTCCCCATAGCCCTTATAATGGATGAGTGCTATGCTTACATACAACTTTCTGCCTGTTTTAGAGTGAAACAAAGCAGCTCTGGATGACAAACTGAAGGTTCTACGGGGAGAATATTCTGCCAACAATAGGCTGCATCGCATATCCAGCTGAAAATGCCGGGCAGAAAGCCGGGCAGCTGGGCGGAAAGTGGGCGGATTCTTTAATAGTCAATGGGGTCCACCCGCTGCTGTTCGATCCCATCCACAGACAAAACTATTCAACTGTGGGTATTCCCCTTTCCTACTCCCTGAACAGAGCAGGAAAGCTGAACCCCCAGTGAAAGCGTGAAAGCAACCTCAGACATCTGCTGTGATCATTTTTAAACGGATCGGTTTCATTTTTTTTAGAATAGCTTTACTTTATAACTTCATTTGTGCAGATGTATAAAATGGATACGTTAACCCAACGCATAAACAGAGGAACAGTTTTGCAGTACAGTCCTTTTTTTCCCATCTGAAAGATGAAAACCAATTGAAACGGAAGTGAACTGAGAGGAAAATAAGACCCGTTGAAATCAACGGAGATTGTACAGGAGATTGTACAGGACAGCTTTTTTCAAATTTGCTGTTCGTATGAAACAAAAAACTGAATGTTGCTGCCAATATTTCTTACTGTTAACCATAGACTGTACATATATGTTCTCTTTTTACATTCTTTTGGTGAACATTTGCGCGTAATCCTAAGCATTTTCACATGCTCATATTTATATTTCTTAGAGGATTCTATAAGATCGTACAAAATAAAGACAAAAAAAACTAAATGCAACAAAAACAGTAATATGTGAAAAAAAACATACATTGTGCCCTTGAAGACTTGATTTAATCTAATGCACACAGAAAACGGTAGGATATTTTTTAGTCAATACTATTTGTGTCTAAAATATAAATGAAGAAACTTTACAATGTTGCAAAACAAAACAAAACAAAAAAAAAAGAATATATGAGCAGTTCACTAACCTAAAGATAATGAATAGGACCCTGTCTTCTATTAGGGATGCTCTACAATCTACTGGAATCTATCCATTACACTGATCCCAATACTCCTCCCCTAATTAATGGCATATTAGTGTCTAGGGTTCTATTTAGAAAGTACATATCCCGTAACTGCTCTAGATTATGGATTGCATGGGTTGCAATGTAACCCTTATTTATGGGTACCCTTTTCCTACCTCAGTGAAATGATATTATATATATATATATATATATATATATATATATATATACATATATACATACATATATATACATATACATACACATACACACATATATATATATATATATATATATATATATACATAGATAGATAGATAGATAGATAGATAGATAGATAGATATATACACACACATAATACATCTATAGATCGATAGATCGATAGATACACACACACACACACACACATACATACATACATACATACATACGGGTAATTATTTTCTTTTCACCAATGTAAATGCCGGCAGTAAGCAATTAACCACCTGCATATATCTTGTCGCTATACCCTCAAATGACCTCATTTCTTTTTAATAGCAAACCTAATTTCCCTGTCTGGTTTCATAATTTTCTAAAAGACCAGTGTGTTCCACAGGTCAGAAAATCCACCAAGGAACAGTTTTAAAATCAATTACAAATACCGCTAATTAAACATTTTCTCTACAATGCGCTGGAACAAGCTAATGCTGGGCTTGAAATGTGAAGTGTGAGGAGTGAAATGACTCTAAAACTCGTTTCACCGGCAGCCCCTCTATAGAACGCTGCATTTGTAAGTGCAGATACACAGCATTGAGAAGCAGCAGTTGAAAGCTGTGTTTACACCTGTGATGATCGGACCCCCTGATCTTGGCTTTGCTCCCAGAATAAATTGGAACATAATGCCAAGCGAGACCAAGGACCTAAAATAATTACTTGAAAGCCCAGCAAGGGAGGCTTGGAGGAAAGTGACAGATAATCTTGCCATGACCTCAAAGTAAAATGCACAGGTTATTGCTTACAAGATGACTACTGTGCTCAGGGAATCTGCACAGCCTGCTGGAAAAAACAACCTAGACGGAACAAAGTTTTAACGCAGTGACACACCCGGCGGCAGAGAGTAACAGATTGGGCGCTCACAGGGAACATAAGACCAAGACACCTGCTTTACTGCTATGGTGTAAGCAGCATGCTCTATGGTGAATCGGATCGTGAAAAAAAGTAAATTTTGCTAGAAAAAAAAAAAGACAATAGTGATAATTTGTAGAGTTTATACACGGATCTGTGAACATCAAGAAGAGGATTTCATTTTAAGAGGTTCTCTAGTTTAGAAAACTCATTAAATTAACCCTTTCCGATCCAATTTGTATTCTGGTTCTCCTAGGAGACTTACTCTTTTTCTGCTGTTATACAACGGCGCTATCTGCTGGCTAAAGCCAGTACAGCATGAGGTGACACATTGGATAGGCTCCAACAGCAGAGAGGCTGGCAATATACAGTAAGAGAACCTCGACGGATGTCTTCCAACATCGGAGCTGTACAGCCTTAAATCATAATGTCTTTAGACGTCAGACAGTGGATTGGAAAGGGTTAAAGAGTACCCTACATGGACCTCCATCAATCAAATGGAGCATAAAGTGGCCTGGAAGTGCTGTGCTCACTAGAGGGTATCGGTGGGCGGGGTAAGCTGACAGCGGGAAGACTTCGGAGGTGAGGGGAGCGCTGTATCTTCTGAAATCAGCTGTGGATATACATGGGATTTTGAGTCAAAACCTGTAACAATGGTGAGGCTTTTGACTGTTTTGGATGCGGAAATGCTACAGAATATGCCGTGGAACTTTCTGCAGCAGAAATTCCACAGTATTTCCGCTACATGTAAACATACCCTATAGCTGATTGAACATATTCCCAGTCTAATCACAAACTACTTTGCCTATTTTTAACCCCTTAAGGACCAGATAGTTTTTAGGGATTTTACCCATGTGGCGGTTTTATAATGCCCTATTTTTGTCTTCAGCTACCAAAATTATTTTTGCTGCATTTTTTCCCCCGTGACATATAGGGCGATTTTTTAAAATATCTTTTTCACTGACTATCTTTTCTGCTTTATAGTTTTATTAGGGGTAAAAAGCGAAGAAAAAGGATTTTTTTTAAACATTTATAGTTATTTTTTTTTAAATTAGTATATTTACACGAAAATGAAGTATGGGAACGGGTTCCTCATTTTGTTTTGGATGTTTTGATATATAATATGTATGGTTTTGGATTACAGGGCGCATATGGTGATAGTTTTGGTTGGAGTCAGCTCTGGGTTATTTTCTTTTTTATGCATATATTTTGATTTTATTCTGTAATTTTGTTTTACTTATTTATGTAATTATTATTTTTACTATATATGGCCCCCATAACGTCCTATAAGACCTCTGGGGGACATTCACATGTTTTCTTTTATTTGACACTTTTTCACTGTAGCTGGAGCATCCATAGGAGCCCCAGTTACAAGGAAAACATCTGCTGTAGTGACACTGTAGTCACTGGCAGAGCTGATCAGAGTCTGCTGGGACCCAGTAGCTCTGCTATGCCAGGGGATCCCGGCAGCCGGCTCGTATAGAGGAAGAAAGATTCTCACCTTCACTCCTTAGTACATAGCGCTCATTGAGTGCTGTGTACTAGAGAAAGGAGAAGGCAGAAAGGATTAAAAACCATTCCTACCTTCTCCCACGGGTTCTCAGCTGTCATTAACAGCTGACAACCCTACATGCTTTTGATTTATTGCAGAAGCAGAGGCTTTAAACCCCTGCCGTATTCTTACTATCAGCTGGGTTTAAAGACCAGGACCAAGCACCGTAAATTTACAGTGCTTGTTCCTAAATGAGTTAAAGGACCCTTGTAATAAAAAGGGTTTGTCCAAAGCAGACAAATTGCATAAAGGAACACTCTAGACAAAACGGATACACTGTGTTATGTCTAGTGCAAGGCCTAATGGGGCAGTCATGACACCACAGCTCTACAGAGCGGGGACCTTTACTTTACACCTACGTTTTAGGTTTGGAGTGGCGTTAGGCTAAATGTGTTAAATTGTTTGTTCATAAGAATAATTGCCTGAAACTGCATACTTTATCGTTTTATTACTACTGAATATGTTCTTGTGTGTTAGTAGTTTACAGAATGTCTTATAAAATTCATGAGTGATATGCTTAGGGAATTCTACAAAGTCTATAAAGAATAATTGTTACAGCTGTTCTCAAATGATGCAATGGAAAAAAGTTACATCTATTTCGGTTTTTCTACATTAGGGTTCACTCACACAAACGTTGGTGATTCCGTTTGGAACCTCCTTCACTGATTTCCGCAAAAAAAAAAAAAAAAGGATGAAATAGCGCTGAAAGCAGCTCTATATAATCCTGTAAATTCCAGTAAATTGACAGACTGCTTGCTGGAAATTTAACGGACCCCCATTACAGTCAATGGGGAGCCGTTCGATTCCATGATAAGACAAAGCCCTTCAACCAGGTGCTGCAGGAAGATGGAATTACCTAACGCTGATGCGATCAAGCCGTTACTCAGGTAAAAATCTAGAAGGAATGAAGTAGAAGAAGCAAAAAGACATGATTTCCCACCTCAGAACACTGAATACTCTTGCCATTTTCCCAATAGCGCGAATCTTGTTTCTAATTACTTCTTTACGAGCTGCAGCTGTTGCTCCTGTAATTAATACAATTAAAACAAATGTCAGTCATAATGATTCACATGTACTTGTAAATATACATTCTACATATATACTGCTTGAAAGAAATTGAATTTTATATACAGTAAGTGCAAGTAGAGACGTTAATCAAGTCAGCCAAGCTTGTATGCAGGACCAGCTGGACACAAACTCCCTACAGAAAGATACTGTTTGTATAGGAACATTCGGCTGATCACGCTATGTACGTAGATGGATCGCTACCTATAAATGGGGCACATGTAGCAATAATGTTATAGGGATGACACAGAAAGGGACAGTCGTTTATTAGGCCGGCAGATACAACAATACATATTTGTTTAACAAGTTAGGCACCCCTCATGTGTAGTAATGTAGCCTCCAAAGCATTAGGGGTTTTAATGGGTTGAGTTTTCAATGTAATGCAAAAGAAAAATACTCAGGAATGAAAAACACATCTTCAAGGAGCTCCTCCAATTTGAGTTGTTTTAATGATCACTTGTAAAATGAAGAAGCAACTCTCACATGAGAACATTCCTTTAGCCATGGCAGAATACCATAGGAAACATCTAAGACATTTCAAGGTGAAGCCAGGGCCAGATTATCATTGCAGCAGTTAGAGCACTGGATCCAAGCTATCAGGAGGACCCCTGGCTGCCCGCTCTCTGGCAAGCTGCAGGAAGGCCTCCAATACTGGTTTTCACCAGTTTGGAAAATACGGTGAGAGGCAGTTAAGCTCAATTTTGTGCTAGATTAAAAAACCTGTATACTCAACTGTTGCACAACGCTGCCCCAATCTGCTACAAGCTGCTTTGTCTTTCTTCCAGGGCAGCGCTAGTACATCTATGTGCCATGACAAGTGACTGGCACAGGTCAATCTCCATCCTTAGAGGAGTCTGAGACAAGGGATTGGCAAGTGTTGGTCAGGTTTCTCGGCGCGTACCAGCACTAACCTGGAAGACTAAAAAGTCTGGAACAGAATGGGGAAGCAATGGGCAACTAGTGAGTATACCTTTTTTTTTAAACCAGCAGAAAAGTGGGCAGAAGAGGCAACATTATATGAGGAGTCATTATCTGTAATGAGGCAGAAAGGGCAGCATGATTTATTATGGGAGCAGGAGTGGCGACCTTCTCTATTAATGGGGCAGAAAGAGAGGCATTAGTTATACCTGGAGAAAAGGAGGCATTATTAGCTATGGGGCAGAAACGGCAGCATTATTAATTATGGGGACAGAAAAGGAGACGTTTATGCCAATGTGGGCAGCCTACTAATGGCAGCAGAAAAGGGACATTATTGATAATTATGGGGGCAGAAAAGGAGGTAGTATTAATTATGAGGGCAGAAAAGACTGCATTCTTATCTACAGGAGCAGAAAAGGCAGCATTATTACTGATAGGGGCAGAACAGGGGGCCCTTTTACTGTGTGGAGGGTCCTAAGCAAAAATTACTGCAGGAGGCCTAATTACTATCTGGAGCCCTATGGATTGTGTAGAGGTGTGGAAAATGTAGGGAGGGTGATAGAAAAGCAAGGAGTCAAATAATTGTGTGTGTCAAATTCTGCTGATACAAGTTGCTCCAGACGTAATCATGACAGTCTGGGCACGGACAGAGAAGAAAAGGGAGAGAGAACACCACCAGTCAGACGATGCCACTTGTGATCACTGGAGGTGAAGTAGAGAAGTGAAAGGATCATCGAGAGGCACTATTACTATGAGAGGATACAAGGATGTGGTTTCGTGTACAAAGGTGTGGCCTAAAAATTTGCTGTGGGGTGCAAGGTAATGGTGTTAACAGGGAATAACATTGGAGGTGGTGTGTGGACATCCATATAATAGGGGCCATTATACACTCACTGTCAACCCCCCCCACCCCCCCAAAAAAAACCAACTAGCACCTAGAAGGAATTGTCAGATTCGATTGAAACTTTCTATGTGTGATTGTAACATTGATATAAGTGATTACAATATCAGAGCAAAAGGAGAATTTATTGCAGAAAAGTGAACACTTAAAGAGAGGCTCTAGTACCCTGTTGGGCTGCCTCTAGCTTGGATGCAAGATAATGATATGGGCGGGTATGGAGACACACAGGTAGCATATGGTATCCTGTGGCATATTAGTCTACATTTGAGTCTCCTTACTTAGTTTATAGTTGCTTTCCCTAAGGAGAAAATGATAGCGTTTCTGACCCCCATCACAGGCCTCTGACTAGCAAAGCCAGACTCCTACTGTACACTGATGAAGGGCAAAAACCCTGAAACAGCTGTATGTACATAGAGTCTGGCTTTGCTTGTAATTCCCGGCCATTGTAACAAGGCTTGTATAAAAAGTCTGACTTTGGCTTGAAGGAATGCTGCCTTTCAATAGGTGGCACTGTAGAGGATTTATTCCATCTCCCTTATTTGCAGTCTACATTTGCTGTAACTAGATTGTGCAAACTCGTAGAGTGTCGAAGTTGGTATGCCAGATGGTCCTATAAACATTCTATTGGCGATATATCTGGTGAAGTGTGGCAATGTTGTGGACACATTCCTGTGCCACCCCTGCTGTGTATGGCTGAGCATTAGCCTGCTGGAAAATGCCTCTTGGAAGCCCTGCCATGAAAGCAACACATGTGGCTGCAGCGGTATGTCCTGAACATAATGTGGAGCTGTCCATGTTTATTGTACCACTACTAGGGGTGACCAACTGTTGTATGTAATGTTCTCCCAGACCATCACACCAACACTGGGGTCAGTGTGCTGCTCCAAAGCAAAGGCAGAATTGAGGTGCTAATTCCTAGGTCTCCTGAGACAAACACGGTCAAGTGCCCAAGCTAAATATGGATTAGTTGCTGAGGGTGATGGTGTGTGAGTGTCAAAGGCAGCACACATAATAGACGCTGTGAGACCAAATATCCTTCAGCCAAGCGCCTGAAAATGGTTCTAACATGCACGGCGGGTGTAACAATGGTGCCACTTGTCTCTGGATGGTGGACAACAAAACAGTCAGAGGATCGTCTGATCATCCAACAAAAGCAGCTCAGTTCTGATGGTCTCTCGAGGGCGTTCTGAACACAGTCACCTTGTGTGAGTACCCTCACACATCCACTGGTCCCAACACCTCTTAACAGCCTGGTTAGGATTGCTTAGGAGGCAGATAATTCGTTGATATGACTATCCAGCTTCTGGCATTCCAATAATGCGACCCCTCTCAAACTCTGTTAACCGGGCGAAATCTCTTCCATTTCGTCATAGTGGTCAACAAGCTCTACACACTATAGGCCAAGGGTGAAACCACTTTTAGGGTCTCAGGCGGGAAGACTATTCATCTAATCACGCCACATATCTAAATCATTTGCATACCTACCTGACCTGTAACTGCATACTGAGTTTTGCAGCCGAATGACAACTCCCTTCTAGGTGCTTGAATTTGTTTCGACAAGGAGTGCAATTGTTTGCTCTGTATTGTAGGCAGCTTTAGGGCTCATGCCCACAGATGAAGCGGGATACGTCCGCGGTTTTACGCCGTGGGAATTCTGCAGGGATAAACAGAAAAGTCCCCACTGGGGACTGGTAAAAACAAGCTTTTTACCGCGGTCTCCATTAATACTATATTAACAGAGACCCCCTGCCACGGAAAAACGCTGTAAAATAGAACATGCCGTGTTTTTTTCCCCCCGCGGCGTTAATTCCTGCAGAATCCCGCATGTGAGGACTGAGCTATTTGGTTCAATAGAACCTATTAGCGGTGTTATTTCGACGCAGGTTTGCGCAGCGTGGAACGCGGCATAAATCTGTTCATAAATATGGCCCTGGGTGAAGCTCTGCCATTTGTTATCTGTGTAATCAGCAAATGTATACTCCATCATACGTGTAAGATATGTTTGTTACCAGTTTTACTGCTTTCACTTATTTAAATTTAGTTTATCTTTAGAATATTCTGGCTAGAAAAAAAATCATGCACGGCTACCTAGAAATAGTAAGCAGGGTGACTAGCTTTTGTCTTCAGATTGTTTTACGGTTTACTATAGGATAAGTCAATAGTTAGACCAGCCCAAGTCATGAAGATCAAAATAGTAGGACTAATAGAGATGAGCGAGCATACTCGTTAAGGCGATTTACTTGAGAGAGCATCACCTTTTTCGAGTACCTGCTGGCTCGTCCCTGAGAATTCAGGGGTGTGCAGGGGACGGCGGAGGGGAGCGGGGTGGAGAGTGAAGGAGATCTCTCTCCCTCCCGATCCCCTCCGCAATCCCCTGCTCACCCCTGCCCCCCCCCCCCCCCCCGAATCTTCAGGGACGAGCCAGCAGGTACTCGAAAAAGGCGATGCTCTCTCGAGTAAATCGCCTTAAAGAGTATGCTCGATTATCTCTACTAACTAACATATGAATAGTTCATATATCCACCGGTAATGTGTTCATGGGCAGGGATGAAGAAGGTAAAGTAGTGTAGATGAGCCCATCAGACTCCCAGGCCTTACACAGTGGTACACCTTCATGTACTTATAAAATACTGATCGTGTTTAAAACCACTTTATTAAAATCAAAGCTGGACAAATCTTGAGCGCTATGTCGAATAGTATATCATAGCTAGAGTCATAAAATAACTTTGTGACTACCTGCATCAGCCACTAGGGAAATTAGTTGCATATTGGTTTTATATAGCTCCCACTGGCTTCAATGAGTTCCCCTTTAAGGTCACTGCAAGCACAAACTGTTTTATCATATAGCCATGTGGATATATGAAAGGAAGAAGAGTATTTGTAACTCTGTATCACAGAAACAGATGATTTGGCCCCTAAGATGATCAAAAATGAATTTGAAAGAGAATTGTCCAGGTCTGGTTTAAGTGGATCTCAAAATGTTGTCTGTATGCCCGATCTCCAATCATAGTAAAAATCTCACTAAAAATGTATAACAATGTAAAACTGTAAAAATAAACTAATCTATCCACCACGAGGTTATACAGAATCACATCACACCCCTGACAAGATTTAACACTGCTGCACATGGGTCAGGGTCACCCATTTCATGGCAGGTGCTCTGTCTAGGTCAGCCGACACTAGGGTGTTAGTGGGGTCATTTGTTACAGTTTGCCAGTTATGTATATTTTTACCTTTATTAACACATAAAAAAGTAATATTTTAAATTATGTGAACTTATCGTAGTTGTTCTTTTGGACTTGTGGGTGAGCTCTTTGTTCATATAGTCCCATCATTTTTATGATAAGGGAATCAAACCCATGTGTAACAGATATTATTGAACAGTTCATTATTGAATGTATGTAGTCCAAAATAAAAATCCTCAATATGTAGTAATTAAATCTTTTCACTAGTTTCCCACTACCTATAGGCTTATGGCCTGCAATTCAGCTTGCTGGTCGAGCATGCCCAGCTACAGAAGGGTGTAATTGGGATCTAGTGTGAGAAGCTCAGCAGTAAGGGAGCACAATATGAAATGCACATAGAGGAAAAGCTTGGCCTTCAGGAGCCAGGAGAGTATGGGGGAAGAGAACAACCTGGAGTAGAGGTCAGCAAAGCAAGATGGGAACTGTAGTTTGCTACGTATAAGGCTTGCTGCTAAAGCCAAGCCCATTCTTGGTGGGCTGAGGAAGGGCATATGGGGAGGAACAGTGTGCCAAAAAAATGCAATTAAAATGTTTAGGATGTAGAATCAGTGTTGCAGTGCTGTTCTGTATGCCAATCCCCTGCAGCATTCTTTCAAATCTCTTGCTTGAACACCAAAATAGCCCTTTCACACAAAACTGAGGCTGCTGAATTCTGTGGCCTGTGTCACACGAATGCAGCATCTCCACAGCGATTTGCATGCACAATACTCAATGAATAGAACCCATTAATTTCAATGGATTCATTCAAATTAGTGTAGCTGTGCACGCATTTTGTTTGTGCAAAAAAACCCCAAAAAACGTAGTATGCTCTGTTTTCCACTCAAATAGCACATATTGAACTAATTAACTTAATTGCCTCTTTCAACGAATGGGAACATGCTTGAGTGTTTTTTGCATGCGCAAAATGAGCTTGATTGGTGTGCGGAAAAAGTAGAATAAAACACACAGATGCGCATACAAATATGCAATGCCCACTGCGCAAATATGTGACACAAATGACTGCGTAAATGTGTATACGCCCGTGTGACATAGGCCTAAGGCCCAATGCCTACGGACAGATTATCGCTGCAGAATTGGTGGCCAGATGCCCACTGCGAATTCTGCAGCAATGTGCATCCATAGACATGCTATGTTAAAAGATTCTTCCCTGCCCACGAGCGGAAATCAACTGTGATTTTCAGCTCGTGGGGAAGAATCGCAGCATGCTCTAGTCTGTGTGGGGGGGGGGGGGGGGGGGAAAACACCGGCGGCTTCCATTGCAGTCAATGGAAGCCGTCCTTCCCATGACGAGTCGCCACGAATTCGCGTCGTCGCCGGCAGAGTCAAGCCCTGCCCTTCGCATGCGCACCTGACCGAGACACTTGCCGTGGATCCTGACAGGTGAGTATTGGGTCTTTAATCGGCAGGGGGTCTGATTCTGCTGCAAGATTTCGCAGTCACAATCCGACCCGGCCACGGGCATGAGGCCTAAAGCTAGCCAGAAATTTTTATTAGTAAAACAAGTCTCTGTACTGAACCCGTGTAAAAACAAAAAATACTAACAAAACAGCTAATAACTGAATCTGAAAACATAGTAAGAACAAGATACCTCTACAATGTAACAAGTTAGCTGCCTATAGAGGGCTGCACACATTAGTTGCAATATAAAAAAGCGCAATGACAGTAGCCATGTATCAGTGGAAAAGAGGCTGGTCTCTGGAAGTGATGTAAGCCTAAGCTAAAGCACTTCTGACTATACCGGGTGCGGGTTTTGACTTGATTTCTCGGCATGTCTAGGTCACAAAGTTGTAAAAAGCAATAGTCTAAAGCATATGCCCACACACTGTCCACTCTGCAACCACATAATACCTTTTTTCTGTGCATAAATAAGGTGGTCTTCGTATGAAAATCCAGAGGCAAACACATAAAGAACAAATAAAGTTTGAAGAATGGAAAAGAAAAGGGAGAATGTGAAACAACTACTAAAGTGAAAGGTGTCTGCAAAATAAAGCAAAGAAACATTAGAAAAAAAAAGAAAGAAGCTGTGAGAAGTGACTGAACACACACAAGCCGTGAGGGTTAGGTGATGAAAAGCATTGACATGCCATTAGCCAGATTTTCTTGACAAATGAAGAAGTGATGACAGTCTATAAAACAAGTCCTTTTCAGCCTGAAGTTAATAGCTACCATGTGGTTGCTGTTAATACCAATATATCATCTAAGGAGAAAACCTGTGCATTCTTGCATTACCCATGTCAGCAAGCAAACCGCAAGCTTTAGAGTGGGACAATAAGGGAGAGTTCTACACAAAGTAACACAGGAGACGGCACATGCACCCAGGCTGGTCAAATATTTAACAACTCGTAGGCTGTCCCAACTTTCCTGCCTGTAATCTCTACAAGGAATGCTCAGACTTCTTATATGGTGTAACTGGAGGTTAGGACACTGAACGATACGCCCAGAAGGGTTCACTCTTTCAGAAAGTCCTCTCTAGTCTAGCAATAGAGAAGAACCATTCTTATCTCATCTAGACTTTTATCACTTTGAGTGGTGGGTATGTTTGCCTATTCACAATGTGAACAGCTAAAGCTGGGTTCCCACGGGACGAAAATTCTGCGGAAATCTCGCTGTGGGTTTTGGAGCGGCCAGGCCACCGGCATTCCGTGGCGGCTTTCTCTCCCCATAGAATGGAATGAGGCCGCAACGGAAAAAAAAAAATTGACATGCTCCGGCTATCAATTCCGCACCACATTCCCGGTTCAGCCTGGCCTTGCCGCGACAGATTGGCCGCCCCGTGTGGATGAGATTTTAACAAAATCTCGTCCACATGGCTGGCTAATCCTGGGATTAGGAGCTGTGGGAGGATTTGCCGTATAGAAATTCCACACAGAATTTCTGCTGCAAATCCGTCTCGTGTGAACCCAGCCTTAAGAGTTTGTGAAACATCTCCAAAACCTATTCTCCTATTGGTAACAGCACTAAAATCTAAACTGTGGGGAAAACAAACATATCATCCCTTGTTAGTAGCTTTAAATGTACCAAACCACATGTTGGTTGAATACAGAGATCAAACTTCAGTAAACAAATTAATATAGTGACTTCTTTTCTTATTCAAAAAGTTTCTGTACCGGCTAGGAGTTATGGCACAGCATCACACCAATTTCTTCATAGTTGGCACCAGGGAACACCACATCAAACACCTATGTCACTTTGTTCTTGATAACAAAACCATGCATGGCAGAGTGAGTAAATCAGGCCTGGGGCTTACCGTTACAATCAAATTTTAGAACTATTTGCCAAATTTACACAATTTCAGACGTTTGTAAAAAGAAAAAAAAAAAAAATTAACAATATAAATAACTCAACACATCTAATATAGTAAGTGATTTCTTCAAATTCAACACAAAATGACTAGAGATGAGCGAGCACACTCGCTAACGACAATTGCTCCTTAGCGAGTATCTCCCCTCTCGGGAGAAAAGGTTTGGCTGCCGGCGCGGGTGACAGGTGAGTTGCGGCAGTCAGCAGGGGGGAGCGAGGGGGAGAGAGCGATCTCCCCTCCGTTCCTCCCCGCTCTCCCCCGCAGCTCCCTGCCCGCCGCCGGCAGCCGAATCTTTGCTCCCGAGCGGGCAGGTACTTGCTAAGGGCAATGCTCGATCGAGCAATTGCCCTTAGCGAGTATGCTCGCTTATCACTAAAAAAATGACCCAGTTAATGACTACTAAAGTCTCAGAATTATTCAACCCCCTGAATAGAATCCCTCACAAGAGCGGATATTTGCAAATCAGTTTTTATCTCGAGGACACCTGATGCAATTAATCAAGGGCTTTATTACTTAAATCAGGTGTGCTTGAGAGAAAACAAAAATATTTGGACTGGCTAGGGCTTCGCTGACTGGGACGTTTGTATATTAGAAATGTGGGCACGGCAAGAGAGAGGTCGAGAAAGGATGAACAAACAATGAAAAGGTTAGAAAAAGATAGCGAAGACATTAAATACTTCTAGAGATACAGTTGGAAGCATAGTTCGCAAGTTCGAAGTTAGAAGAAACACTGGCTGCACTACCTGGATGTGGCAGAAAGAGGAAGAGATCCCTGGCTGCAGGTGGAAACGGGCAGGTGGTCAAAAACTTTCGAGTGACTGCAAAAACCTGCAGCAAGATTTGGCAGCTGCAAGCAATAAGGTTTCTATTTGCACAGTCAAGGACCTTTTATATGGGACAACTGTCAGGCACTAATGCACCTGACAGTTGAACTAATTAACTTAATGATCGCTTAGTGAATGAGGCAGAGCGGGTCAGACCACCTGCCTCCATTCGCAGAAAACAGGCAGTCATTCATCTATGCAGTGGAAGACCAACTATGATTTTCGGGTCTGCACGAAAGATCTGATCAGCTTTAATTTAACGATTTATTGACGGTTGGTGTAAACGCATATAGCGAAATAACAAACAATTATCATGTATATCACTTGATCTAACGATTATTTGCAAAAGAACTGTGCCGTGTAAAAAGGCCTTAAGCCATACACTAAACTTTGAAGGTCTTCAAGCCCAAACGTCAAGATGTACAAATCTATTGACCTAAAAGCACAGGAAAGGTCATGTGCAATATGCTCCAAATTATATAGGTAAGAAACAGAAGTGCTGGGATTTTGTTCTGTGGAACGATTAAATAAAACTGGAACTATTCAGGACTATGAATGAGCGGTATGTGTGGAGGCAAAAGAATGAAGCATATGTTGAAAAGAACACCCTGCCTTCCGTGAAGCATTGCGGTGGCTCGGTGATGCACTGGGGCTGCTCTGCATACTCTGGCACTAAAACCTGCATTGTGTGTAGGCAAAAATTGATTCAATCAAGTATCTGGAAATCCTAGGCGAGAATGTCATACCTTCTGTAACGAAGCTGGAGATTGGGTAGACCTACCAACAGGGCAATAATCTAGTACCTCATAGTCCACCAAGGCTTGGTTTAAGAAAAAGTCCTGGAAGATTCTGCAGTG
Organism: Eleutherodactylus coqui; assembly: GCF_035609145.1. Classification (NCBI taxonomy): domain Eukaryota; kingdom Metazoa; phylum Chordata; class Amphibia; order Anura; family Eleutherodactylidae; genus Eleutherodactylus; species Eleutherodactylus coqui. Next base: position 166,878,929 of record NC_089843.1, on the reverse strand, counting down.
GCCATCACAGTCATCAGACTTGAAGCCCATAGAAGATCTTTGGTGGGACTTGAAGAAGGTGGTTGCAGCATTGAAAGCCAAGAATATTGAGATAGAGGCTATTGTTCATGAGGAATGGGGCTAAGCTTCCTCAGGAACACTGGCAGATGCAAGGTGTCTGGCTATGCATCATGTTCACAGCAGGCCATAACAGCAAAAGGGTGTTCTACTAAATATTAATGATGCTTGTCATGAAGGAATTAAATAATTCGGAGACTGAGACAGTAGTCATTAAAAATGGCATTTTGTGTTGAATTTGAAGAAAACACTTGGATTCTTACTTGTCTTGAGATACTGAAATTGTTAGTTTGTTTTTCGCAAAAGGCTGAAAGTTTGTAAATTTCGCAAATGAGCCTAATTTGCAATGTGTGGGGAGCTGGTGTGGGGTGGTTGAACCATTTTTATAGTAACTGTATATGTGCACATCCACAACAGATACAGATACATTTAGATAAAAAATAAATTAACCCCCCACAGTTCAGGACTAGCTCTGTTCATTCTGCAGGGAATGGGCATTACAGCTCATACTAATTTAAATGGCTGTAGCTCTGGGTATATCAGGAATACCAACATGGTTTTCATGTGATTTTAAAGCTAAGATTCTTGGCATGTCAGTAGCCATTACAGAACTGGAGATACAGCCATTTGATGTGGAGGCGGGAGTACTAAATTTATAACTGTCATTTTTTTAGTCAGTGGGTGCAGAGCAGAGAGTCAGGGAAGGATGAGGGGAGACCAGCAGCAGCAGTGAAGATCTGTGATCCTCCTGTATATCTCTCTGTCCCAGGGGAAGGGGGCATGAATTTGTCACATTATCGCCCCCCAAAAATCAGAAAGCATATTTGCTCTCTGATTATCACATATAGGGTTTTCCCCTCAAAAAAGAGTGTAACTATGAGGATTTGCTAATCTAATTGAGGTCCTGTACCTCTCTTAACGCTGCAGATGCTGCAGTCACTGATGACCACAGAATTTAAAAGTTTAAAAAATAAATAAATAATTCTCACCCCCCCTTACACAAGAGCCCTATCACAGTGGTGACTTAAATTAAAAAGTTTAAATTTTATTTAGACAAATGTTAAAATACAACACCTAGGGGCACAACACACAAGACAAAAACAAAGGTGGAGGACGTGGTGTACGGCTTGTGCAGCCACACCATTCACAGTCGCTACAGGTGAGTATCTATAACGCAATATGTGTGTGAGCGTTATAGCATAAACACCTAAGAGCCAATGCTGGTGAAGAGGAATGGATTAATGAAACCGGACTATTTGATGGTTAGCCGGATGCTTAGATTTGATTTTTTCGGTTCTTCCGGTTACCAATATAAACTCTCACCAGTTTTTGGTATTGTGTAACCTCAGATTCACGTGGGTTCAGTTATAGCTACTGTGTTGAAAAAGTTTCTTCGTAATTATGACTGAAGGGAGTAAAGAGTTTTTGGTTACCATGTTACGATTTTTTGTAACATGAACAGTCAGGATTTGTTAGTCTTAAATACGAGAAATGTCTCCAGAGGCCCTGAAGATGTCAACAGACCTCCTATGAGAGATTTCTTGAGGACATAACAAGAGAATCCCCTCAGTTGATGGGAGTCATAAAAGTTATAGACCCATAGGAGACACAAACTCAGGTCTCAATTTAACTGCTCTGCTCGACGTGTTTCACCACTTGATTGCGTGGATCATCAGGAGCATACAAAACTTTAGGTCTCAGTGGTCTAAGCAATATCAAACAGTCTAAATAGGCTGGATGAAGAAACAAGTGTCCTGATATTTGAAGGGACAACTGTCTCAGCAGGTCGGTCAGGGTTTGGGGTGGGATTTTGTATTCTCCCGATTTTTGCATGAAAATAAATCCAGGTGTGAAACTGAAATTGGTACCGCCCTGAAATGTCCCAAACGACCCTGATTGCAGATCTCTCTCCTACGGTTCAAGACAGAGACTAATAATACCCTCAGGTCTCATGCGATAGCATAAATGAGAAATGAGACCAGATTAACTTCTCAATTGAGGACATATACGAGGTAACGCTGAGTAACACGTCTCTGTCTTAAAGTTGGAGTGAAGGATTAATCAGGTTCTATTGGAAGTTGGAGTGATGGGTTGGTATCTCTAAGATGTCAGATACCATACCTCTGCAATGCACCTCCTCCAGAGGTTTGAACACCCAATCTCTAAGGTGTCAAACACCCTGCTATTACGATGCACCCTCTCCAAAGGGAGGTATGCACACTCACTCCAGTCCTGATTAACAACACCCTGATACAGATCTGCTTCTCCTGCTTAAAGGGGTTGTCCCGCGCCGAAACGGGGTTTTTTTTTTTTCAACCCCCCCCCCCCCCCCGTTTGGCGCGAGACAACCCTGATGCAGGGACGTAAAAAAAAAAACCGCTCAGCGCTTACCTTAATCCCCGCGCTCCGGTGACTTCTATACTTACCGGCTGAAGATGGCCGCCGGGATCCTCTTCCTCCGTGGACCGCAGCTCTTCTGTGCGGTCCATTGCCGATTCCAGCCTCCTGATTGGCTGGAATCGGCAAGTGACGGGGCGGAGCTACACGGAGCCGACATTCTGCACGAGCAGCCCCATTGAAGACAGGAGAAGACCCGGACTGCGCAAGCGCGGCTAATTTGGCCATCGGAGGGCGAAAATTAGTCGGCACCATGGAGACGAGGACGCTAGCAACGGAGCAGGTAAGTAAAAAACTTTTTATAACTTCTGTATGGCTCATAATTAATGCACAATGTACATTACAAAGTGCATTAATATGGCCATACAGAAGTGTATAGACCCACTTGCTGCCGCGGGACAACCCCTTTAAATTCTAAGAGAGAACTAATAGATTTCAAGCTCGTTAGATAAGGAGCTGTCTCTCAATACCCTCCCAGGTTTCTTTTACCCCAAGTGTCAAGATTGACAGAAGAAAGGCAAGATACAAGGTAAAAATAAAAAAGCTGGTGTCCGTAGCTACCATCTGGGCTACGGACACCAGCTTTTTTATTTTTACCTTGTATCTTGCCTTTCTTCTGTCAATTTTGACACTTGGGGTAAAAGAAACCTGGGAGGGTATTGAGAGACAGCTCCTTATCTAATGAGCTAGAAATCTATTAGTTCTCTCTTAGAATTTAAGCAGGAGAAGCAGATCTGTATCAGGGTGTTGTTAATCAGGACTGGAGTGAGTGTGCATACCTCCCTTTGGAGAGGGTGCATCGTAATAGCAGGGTGTTTGACACCTTAGAGATTGGGTGTTCAAACCTCTGGAGGAGGTGCATTGCAGAGGTATGGTATCTGACATCTTAGAGATACCAACCCATCACTCCAACTTCCAATAGAACCTGATTAATCCTTCACTCCAACTTTAAGACAGAGACGTGTTACTCAGCGTTACCTCGTATATGTCCTCAATTGAGAAGTTAATCTGGTCTCATTTCTCATTTATGCTATCGCATGAGACCTGAGGGTATTATTAGTCTCGGTCTTGAACCGTAGGAGAGAGATCTGCAATCAGGGTCGTTTGGGACATTTCAGGGCGGTACCAATTTCAGTTTCACACCTGGATTTATTTTCATGCAAAAATCGGGAGAATACAAAATCCCACCCCAAACCCTGACCGACCTGCTGAGACAGTTGTCCCTTCAAATATCAGGACACTTGTTTCTTCATCCAGCCTATTTAGACTGTTTGATATTGCTTAAACCACTGAGACCTAAAGTTTTGTATGCTCCTGATGATCCACGCAATCAAGTGGTGAAACGCGTCGAGCAGAGCAGTTAAATTGAGACCTGAGTTTGTGTCTCCTATGGGTCTATAACTTTTATGACTCCCATCAACTGAGGGGATTCTCTTGTTATGTCCTCAAGAAATCTCTCATAGGAGGTCTGTTGACATCTTCAGGGCCTCTGGAGACATTTCTCGTATTTAAGACTAACAAATCCTGACTGTTCATGTTACAAAAAATCGTAACATGGTAACCAAAAACTCTTTACTCCCTTCAGTCATAATTACGAAGAAACTTTTTCAACACAGTAGCTATAACTGAACCCACGTGAATCTGAGGTTACACAATACCAAAAACTGGTGAGAGTTTATATTGGTAACCGGAAGAACCGAAAAAATCAAATCTAAGCATCCGGCTAACCATCAAATAGTCCGGTTTCCTTAATCCATTCCTCTTCACCAGCATTGGCTCTTAGGTGTTTATGCTATAACGCTCACACACATATTGCGTTATAGATACTCACCTGTAGCGACAGTGAATGGTGTGGCTGCACAAGCCGTACACCACGTCCTCCACCTTTGTTTTTGTCTTGTGTGTTGTGCCCCTAGGTGTTGTATTTTAACATTTGTCTAAATAAAATTTAAACTTTTTAATTTAAGTCACCACTGTGATAGGGCTCTTTTCAAGTAAAATTGGAGACTTTTGTTCAGACTGCCTCCCCTGTGAAACCCCTTACACAAGGCTTTAAATAGTGAAAAAAATAAAAAGATAAAAAACTACACATAATTGGCATCGTCACATCTATATCAACCCGTACTATAAAATATTAGATTATTTATAGAGCATGGAAAATTTCATTTAAAAAATCCAAGATAACAGTTTCTGATCATTTCACTTCCCCTAAACAGAAATGAGGAAAAAAATAATTTAAAAAAATCGTATGTACATGAATATAGTACCAATAAAAACTACATGTTGTCCCGCAAATAACAGACTTGATACAGCTCTGCACACTGAAAAATAAAAATGCTGGAATGTGGTGCCACACAAAAAGTATTTTTGAAAAAAAAGTGTTTATATTGCACAAATGTGATAAAACCTAATAAAAACCCTATAAATCTGAAGTTGTCATAATCGTAATGACCTACATAGAGTAAAAGGTAACATCTTATTCATACCACACTGTGAATGCCACAAAAATAAATAGCAAAGTACAGTGGTTAAATTGCTTTTTTTCTAATACCCCCAGCAAAAAATAAATGTAAAAAAACAAAATCCAACTGTACTTACCATCAGCATCTTCATCTGAGCAGAGTTCGTCATCAGAGCAAATGCTGAGTACATTGACAAGCATCTCGGTCACTGGGGAAAAAATAGACAAGGATTCCTTATTATGGACACTTGACCAAATACATTCATGGACACAGGTGCAGAAGAAAAGCAGATTTTGATGCAATTTTTTTAAGCCAAAGCCAGGAGCGGATTCACGAGGAATGGGAAATAGAAAGGAAAGACTTGTATTTCTCCTTCCTGATGGATCTACTTCTGGATTTTGCTAAACAAAAAAACACACAAAATGCAATGGTATTTTTCCAGATACACAGAACTACGCCAAACTTCAGACTCCTCTATTTTTCCTCAATCCAACTTCTTTATAATTGGCTCATGTGTAATAATTAGTAATAACAAAATGAACTGCAGTAAAATGGTAATACAAGACTTAATTTATTAAAGGGATTGTTCAAGATATTTTTTTTAAACACTGTTTACCATGGCAGAAAATAATAAGCCAACTCATACTCACCTCTTCGGGGTCCCTGCACCTCCTGTGCCACAGCTCTATCCTCTGTACAGGGTCTGTGTTCCCAGGCTGCTGCAGCCAATCACAGACCTCAGTGCTGGAGTACAGAGGATAGAGCTGTAGCACAGGAGATGCAGGGACCCAGGAGAGGCGAGTATGAGCTTGTTTATTATTTTTTGTCATAAGAAACCCTTTAAAAGAGAAAAAAAGACGGCCCTTTAATATCTAATATTTGACATGTGTATTTTGAAGCCAGAGTTAGACTTATTACATGTCTTTTGGTTCCGACTCCAGAGCGCCATAAATAATGCAGGGATAATCCCAGTGTTGAAATACAGAGAAAATAGAAAAATCTATTATCGTAAAGTGGTTGTACAAGGAGTAAAAGTTGTTCCCCATGCACAGGATGGGGGATAATGTTCAGAGCGGTGGGGGATGACCGCTGGAATCCTCAACAATCTTAAGAAACGGGGTTCTGAAGGTCCTTGCATGAATGCAGCAGCGGTTGAGTATTCAATGGAAATACCATGGATGGCAGTGTTCAAGAGCTTGGTTGTGGCATTACCAACAGCCCTACTGAAATTAATGGAGCGGTGGTGCAGATGATCTACCGCTGCTCCATTCATGAGGGAACCTCTGAGACTCCTGGTGGGGGTGCCCGCAGTGCTGTGGATAGAGGATTCCTTTTAATCAGTCAAACTATAATGTGACTCATGGGATACTAAGCAAAATAACACACACAGAGTTTACATGCCCGGGTTTCCTCATTAAACTCAATAAAACGTCACTTTGATTATAACAACACACTTCTAGTGAAATTAAAAAAAACACAAAAATGTCTCCCCAGTATATCAAATATTCCTAAAAGAGTACATCTATATTGGACTTAAAGGTTCGACAGTCATATGCTCTCTGTCTATTAAAGCTTTTTGTACCTTTTAATTCTAGCACAACACCTTTAATGCATTAAGGACCAAGCACAGTAAATTTACAGCCCTTGGTCCTAGGCATTAATCCCGGCCGATTGTTAAAAAAAATATGGCGCAGGATTAAAGCTCCTGCAATTTAGTAGGTGCAGGTCAAGTCCTCGGCTGCTAGGCTACATAGCGCTATGTAGGTAACAGAGAAAGAGGGAGTGTCCCTTCCGCTACTCAACCCAGTGATCATGTGCCTGCCGGGTGCCCCCTGCCACTGCAGCACTGCATGCTCCAGCTCTGACAGTGATTATTTCACAACAGGGGGATGTTTGTTCCTATAATATACGCCCTGTAGTCCGAAACTATACAAATTATATAGCAAAACATCTAAAAAGGGGAATCCATTCCTGTGCTTTATTTTAAAATATACCAATTCTAAAAATAAACTATAAATAAAAAAAAAAAATATTGAAAAGATAGCTGTATAGGTCGCAGGAAAAAAATGCAGCAAAAATAAATTTTGGTAGCTGAAGAAAAATAAGAAAATACAGCCGTAAAACCACCACATGAATAAAATTCCTAAAACGTGTCTGGTTCTTTAGGACCGAAACACCCTGGTCCTTAAGGGGTTAAGCTGGAAAACCATTTACTGTTATTCTTGAATATTTCCTGATAAGTATTACGGAAAAGTGACCTCGATCTGTAAACATACCCTTTTCTCCAACAAATGGTAAGGACCAAGTGAAGACATCCATGAAATTTGGAAGCCAGTAAGGATGAGGAGAACAGTTGAACTGTCTGATATTCATGACGTTGTTCTCATACTTCAATACTGCAGCTGCAACACAAACAGAATCATCATTCTGGTATGCGGGATATACGAACTGGTCATTATCCACCACCTGCGCTCCTCCAGTGGTAGCAGGAGTAAACCGGAGGACCAATCTTCTGCTAAAAACGGACACGGCATGCTAATAGACCAGTAGAGCCCGTCGTCGAATCTCAACAGATGGAATGTGAAAATTCAAAATGAGCCTTGCTGAAAACTGCGACAGTGCAAAATTATAGAATATAATGGCCTGTTGGCCCTCAACTGGACTGAAACTTTATTGGGATGACATTTTAAATAGACTCTAAATGCTTACTTGGCCACACTAACCGCTCCTCTACGAGCTTGCGTGAAAGATCCACAAAACAAGTTGCCCGTGTATACATGTGCGTCCACAAATGAAATAAAACGATTTGATTTGCAGATTTTTTGGTCCAGATGAAAACAAACAAACAAATAAAACGCTACATGCTCCATTTCAGTGCGGATCCCGCACGGACGGCTTCCATTGAAGTTAATGGAAGCCATCCAATCTGTGGCCTATCCGCAATAAAATTGTGGTCAGGCTGAGGATTCCACAGGAAAGCAGGATTTAAAAAAAAAAAAAAAAAAAGAAAACAAAAACTCTACTGCGCATGTGCGGTGGCTGGCCCTTCTGCACACATCTGCAGCAGAGAAAAAAAGACGACCTGGACAGGTAAGTAGGGTGCTTGGCCGCGGGTAGGGTCGGACTCTGCTGGGGCATGCGGAATCTAACCCACCCATGGACATGAGCCCTTAGTTGCAGCGGGCATCAATTCTTCACACAAAGGCCCGAAGCAATTCCATCTCAAACTCATGTTTGGTGAATCCAAGCAAAGCATAAAAGCCTATTAAGTGTCTGGGCTTCCCAACCAACTTAATGTTAATCTGATGGCTTACCTTTATTATTGTACACATCTAGGTAATTTGGTGCTGAAAATATTGTGATTAAGGAGGGGAAGCCGGTTGTTTGGCTTTTTCTATACATACGATACCTGCAAATAAAAAAAGAGGAAATATGTTATAATTATTACATGTTCTTCAAGGACAGGAGGATTGGAACAAGTTTTTTTCGATTGGTAGTCTGACCTAAGTTTTTGAAGGAGGAAAATGTGCTGCTTGATATGAAGGCGAGTTACAGAACTCTTACTGTGAACATCAAACTAGAACAACAGAACAAATATGTGATGTATATATGAAGTGTAAGAACTACGGAGGGTTGATAAGTCAGCATTACAAACCAATGTCAGTCTAAAGCCTCATACACACGGCGTCACCATGTGCATAGCGTTTTATGGAGGCACACGGAACCCCCGAAGTTCTCCGTGATCAGACAGCAGTGCACAGGTAGACAATTGATGTAGGCATCCTGGATGGCCGAAAACAGGGCTCGAAACCAGTTGAGGGGAGGCAGAGAAGAAAAACTGCAAGTAATCTACCCCCTGCCTCAGGACGGAATTTGTCTCTGAAAACGGAAGGTTTCCTTTAAGATAAGACTATTAGAAGTTCAAATATATTGCAAGTCTACTGTTCCCTTCCCTTCTTCTCCATGTAATATTACTCATCTATTATCTGCAACCTTTGGCCCCTGACAAATGTCACTACGCACTCACAGAGATTGCGAAGCATCTTCTAACTAGCAGCGGTGCGCATGGCAAGCGCTGAGCATCCACATATACAATCAGCAGCAATTAAGAGTTTTATTGAAACCCAACAGTCTCATTAATACAATAATTACCTTTAGCAATCACATCTCATGTTTTATACAGTAAATTAAGATTTCTAAAAAAAATGTAATAAGTTACCCGGCATCCTGGGCTTCATGAGCTCGAAGTATAGATAACAGGTTATTGTGCTGAAGGAATTCACAGACAGCTGGGTAGCTGTGGAGGGAAGACAACAATGTTCATTAGAAGCGCTCCATTCATGGAACTACTTGGTGCTTTATTACCCTCCCCAATATACATGATGAGGCTTGTATGAGCATCCACAGATTAGACCCCTAACAGCTCATTGGCCGGGCACTTTGAGCAATTATGGATACATGGCGATTTAATAGCTCTAATGCTTTTATTCACTGAGCTACCAAAATAGTTTTGCATCAATTTATATGTGATTTATAGCGCTGCTTTTATTCCATTTTGTAGTAATGGGGATTTTATTCTATTAGGATTAAACGGAGATCGGATCCACAAAGTACATTGTTAGCATTTAACTTAAAATGGGTAAATTCAAACTTCGTTTATTGTGTTTTGGTTGAGTTTGTGATTAAAGCTAAATGTCAATATCTTAATATAAAGCGATTTTCCCATTATGGTTTGAACAGTTGTCCGCTAAGCTTCGGTCATACGGATTTCCATGACAAAGTATTGCCTATGGTCACTGTGCAAAAGACATAAAGAGCAACAGATGACAGAAAAAGCAGTGTTTTTTGAGTGTAACGTAGCAGAAGCTTGTAGAGCCAGTTTGTAGCTCACATTTTGAACTTTAACACATAGCATATGGATCAAACGTGAGGAGTTTGGTAAAAATCTAACATTCTGTAGCTGATCAGAGTAATGCGTGTTGGTAACGGCCAGCTTACAGGCACAGACCATTGTTATAATGCAAAACTGCAACTGCAGCGTTAAATGACAAAATGATCAAGTATTACATCACGTGATGGAACTTTGTTCTAGGTCATATAGTATTTGTAATGATGTGAATATTCATCTCATCTTCATTTAATAGAATGGTACAGTTGGAAGGGACCTCCAGGGTCATTGGATCCAACCCCCTGCTCAGTGCAGGATCAGTAAATCATCCCAGACAGATGTCTGTCCAGCCTTTGTTTTCAAGACTTCCATTAAAGGAGAACTCACCACCTCCTGTGGTAACCAGTTCCACTTATTGATCACCCTCAGGGCTTATTCACACGAGCGTATATCGGACGCTGTTTTCACGGTCAGCCGATATACACTACCGTTCAAAAGTTTGGGGTCACTTTGAAATGTCCTTATTTTTGAAGGAAAAGCACTGTACTTTTCAAGGAAGATAACTTTAAACTAGTCCTAACTTTAAACAAATGCACTCTATACATTGCTAATGTGGTAAATGACTATTCTAGCTGCAAATGTCTGGTTTTTTGTGCAATATCTACAAAGGTGAATAGAGGCCCATTTCCAGCAACTATCACTCCAGTGTTCTAATGGTACAATGTGTTTGCTCATTGGCTCAGAAGGCTAATTGATGATTAGAAAACCCTTGTGCAATCATGTTCACACATCTGAAAACAGTCTAGCTCGTTACAGAAGCTACAAAACTGACCTTCCTGTGAGCAGATTGAGTTTCTGGAGCATCACATTTGTGGGGTCAATTAAACGCTCAAAATGGCCAGAAAAAGAGAACTTTCATCTGAAACTCGACAGTCTATTCTTGTTCTTAGAAATGAAGGCTATTCCATGCGAGAAATTGCTAAGAAATTGAAGATTTCCTACAACGGTGTGTACTACTCCCTTCAGAGGACAGCACAAACAGGCTCTAACCAGAGTAGAAAAAGAAGTGGGAGGCCGCGTTGCACAACTAAGCAAGAAGATAAGCACATTAGAGTCTCTAGTTTGAGAAACAGACGCCTCACAGGTACCCAACTGGCATCTTCATTAAATAGTACCCGCAAAACACCAGTGTCAACATCTACAGTGAAGAGGCGGCTGCGGGATTTTGGGCTTCAGGGCAGAGTGGCAAAGAAAAAGCCATATCTGAGACTGGCCAATAAAAGAAAAAGATTAAGATGGGCAAAAGAACACAGACATTGGACAGAGGAAGACTGGAAAAAAGTGTTGTGGACGGATGAATCCAAGTTTGAGGTGTTTGGATCACAAAGAAGAACGTTTGAGAGACGCAGAACAAATGAAAAGATGCTGGAAGAATGCCTGACGCCATCTGTTAAGCATGGTGGAGGTAATGTGATGGTCTGGGGTTGCTTTGGTGCTGGTAAGGTGGGAGATTTGTACAGGGTAAAAGGGATTCTGAATAAGGAAGGCTATCACTCCATTTTGCAACGCCATGCCATACCCAGTGGACAGCGCTTGATTGGAACCAATTTCATCCTACAACAGGACAATGACCCTAAACACACCTCCAAATTGTGCAAGAACTATTTACAGCAGAAGCAGGCAGCTGGTATTCTATCGGTAATGGAGTGGCCAGTGCAGTCACCAGATCTGAACCCCATTGAGCTGTTGTGGGAGCAGCTTGACCGTATGGTACGCCAGAAGTGCCCATCCAACCAATCCAACTTGTGGGAGATGCTTCTAGAAGCGTGGGGTGCAATTTCTCAAGCTTACCTCAACAAATTAACAGCTAGAATGTCAAAGGTGTGCAATGCTGTAATTGCTGCAAAAGGAGGATTCTTTGACGAAAGCAAAGTTTGATGTAAAAACAATGTTATTTCAAATACAAATCATTATTTCTAACCTTGTCAATGTCTTGACTGTATTTTCTATTCATTTCACAACGCATGGTGGTGAATAAGTGTGACTTTTCATGGAAAACACAAAATTGTTTGGGTGACCCCAAACTTTTGAACGGTAGTGTACGCTACCATCTGATGCATTGGATTCCAATGCATCAGATCACACAGGAGTATTTCCGCGACGTAAAAGCGCCCGGCTGGTCAATATAGTGCTGGGCACTTTTACCCCCGGCAGCAGAGATAGTCCTGGAACTATCTTTCTGCCTGGAATATATCGGCCACTGCATAGACTCCTATTGGAGCCAATGACAGCGGATAGAGAAGGGAGGTGGGAGAGAGTTTAGCAGTGCGACTGCTACACTCCCTCTCCCTTCTCTCCTCCCCTCCGGCTCTTTGCAATGGGAGGGGGCGGGGCAGAGCTAAGCGTTGCCCCACTCCTTCCATTGCTGACTACGGACAAGGGACGGGGAGGGGAAGTAAGCTTAGCTCTGCCCGCCCTCCCTTTGCAAACAGCCAGAGGGGGAGAGAGGAGGTGAGCCAGCGAGGGGGGGGGGGGGGGGGGGGGGGGAGGGGAAGACAGCTTAGCAGAGCTAAGCTGTCTCTCCCAATCTAACAACATCGCGGCTCAGCATGTATGTGCCGGGCCCTTGCCGTCTGGATGGGTGCACAAACGTTAGACTTCTGCGCCCATTCACGCGTTTTTACGGCGCCGGTGGGCGCACGTAAAACCGTCCACGGCCGTGTGAAAGAACCCTCATTGTCAGAAAGGTTTTTCTAATATCTAATCTGTATCTCCTCCCTTTCAGTGTTATCCCATTGCTTCTAGTATTTCCTTGTGCAAATGAGAATAGGGCTGATTCCTCTGCACTGTGACAGCCCTTCAGATATTTGTAGACTGCTATTAGGTCTTCATTGAGAACTGCATATCCCAAACCAAATATGCAGATAGCGATTTAGATATTGCATTTTTTTGCTAGAGGGCAGTGCTGACTAAAGGCCTATTTACACACAAAGATAATCTTTCCAATGATTGAAAGTTTTAGTGATCTTTTTGCATAAAATGTCAATGGACACTAATCTTCATTTGCATGTAAATGGGCCTCCAGGAGCTGTTTGCAGAGCCCAGCATGTGACTAATTACACGCCCTGCTGTGCAAACAGCTGCACTGTTCTCGTCGGGGCTGCCTGCAGAATACAATGTAATCTCCTGGCACATGCAAAGAATACAGCATGTGGTCTGTTAAGAGATACTTTATCTCTCTGCGGCTGAACGATGGATTTGAAGTTCAGACAAAAAGTGCATGATAGCAGTGTTTACACGTAACGATTATCGCTCATTGGAACGAATTTTGAGCGATAATCATTACATGTAAATGGGCCTTAATACTTCCAGTACGTGCCAATCAAATTATACTCTTGTCTTTTGCAGTTGTTTAGAAATGTATCTCTATTCACTGAACTGTGGTTAACGGTGGATGTACCCATAATCGCCATAAACGTGGAAACACAGATATAGACATCATCATCCCCCTCAGAGTATTATCACTGGTGGAAACACATGGTCACATGGAGAGATGTATTGTCAAACCTTTTATTGGCTGATCGCTACCCTGTTTATTTGGGAAAATGATCAAGTACATAAGCATTCTAATGAATACTTGTTCACGATCACCGGCCCATGTAATAGGACTGTAACTGTCAAATGGCCTCATTATGGACAGCCTAGACTCAAATTGGTACCACATTTTTGGCAGCTCTAAACACAAATGCTAGCTGCACGACCTAAAAAAAAAAAAAGTAATACTCACTTAGCAGGTGCTGTCTGGGTTCCCGCCGCTGCTCTCTGGACTCCAGGCAGGCTGCTGGGCACTTGTCAGCGCTGATAGACAATCTATTGCTGGTGACTAAAATCCCCACCTCCAGCAAGAGATTGCTGTGATTGGTTCAGGAGCCCCGACTCAGTCAATCAGAGCCAGCACTCGATGCACCAATTACAGCCATTCATTTGAATGACATCATTGAATGGCTGTGATTGGCTGAGTTGACGCTTCTGAACCAATCAGAGCCGACACTCAATGAACCAATCAGGGCAATCTCTTGCTGGAGGTGGGGATTTCAATCCCCACAACCAGCAACAGATGGTCCATCAGTGCTGACAAGTGACTGGCAGCCTGCCTGGCACACGGAAGAACAGCTGTGCAGAAAATGCAGCCAAGATACACGCCAGCACTGCTGAAACAGCAGTAAAAGCAGCGGTTACAAAACGTTTCTGCTAACGCCTGTGTGAGGGAGGTACTTTGTGCACTTTCCTTCGGCTTGTAATAGCGCCATCACCCTGTCTGACATGATTTAGTATTTCCTTTATTTTGAGGCTTCCAATAGTCTCTTAACTAATTAAACTTTGTTGGTTACAGGCCCTTTTGCATTAATTTTGCTTTAAAAGCTGTACAAAACATTCTCTATTGGGTTGATATCCAGGCTACTGCACAGCCTTGTAAGCACCTCAAGTCCAGATTCATTAAACACTTGCATTAAACTTTTTGCTGTGCGGCAAGCAGCCCCATTCTGCCTAAAAATGCAGTCCAGTCCAGAAACCACTCCCTGAGCCTATTAAACAGGTGATTCTCAAGCACATTCCGTTATTGGAACTGATCCATCCTTCCTTTTATTGTGTGCAGATGACCTGGACCCTTTACAGAGAGAACACCCCAGACCATCAGTTTATCCGGATGTTTAACCCTATGGACAACACAGTCCTTCAAGAATCCTTCTCCTAGCTTCCTCCTTTCATACAAGCAACGGTTATCCATTGTTTCAATCGTTGACTCTTCAGAGGAGCACGTTTTTTCTTAATCTTCAGAACTCTTAATTCTTAACCTGTTTAGCCCAAGTGAGGCACAAACATTTACCTGGATCTATAAGCTTGGTAGCCAGCATCTCACAGCCTCCTCCTCACAGTCCTACAAGCTTAACTTGACACCACTTTGTTCCATTTGCAGCTTCAAAGATTTGGAGCATGCCTTCCGGTTGTTCCGGCACAGTTTCAAAAGTAATCAGTCATCCCTAGGGCTGGTGATTCATTTATTTCCACATCTACTTTCTTTTCACCGACAAGTCCTGACCCAAATCTAGTCGCTTTTTTAAAATTTGGGAACACCACTGATTGAAATGGGGTAGGAAATGATTTGTAAATCAAACTAGGTCATTGACGTATTCTGCAATAACACTTCAATTTTACCCCATTTACAAATTGCAATATAAGCACTTTCTGAGCATTTTTGCAAGACCTCCGATGAGCCACAATACAAAGAGACAAACCCTGATCATATGCAGCAGCGTTTTACTACAAACATTCCGTGGACTGATCATACAGGAAGTAACAACGCTGCCGCGGCACCAGTGACGACGCTGCCGC
The DNA here is from genome assembly GCF_035609145.1 of Eleutherodactylus coqui. Classification (NCBI taxonomy): domain Eukaryota; kingdom Metazoa; phylum Chordata; class Amphibia; order Anura; family Eleutherodactylidae; genus Eleutherodactylus; species Eleutherodactylus coqui. The sequence continues at coordinate 166,863,731 of NC_089843.1, read as the reverse complement.
GGCACCAGTGACGACGCTGCCGCGGCACCAGTGACGACGCTGCCGCGGCACCAGTGACGACGCTGCCGCGGCACCAGTGACGACGCTGCCGCGGCACCAGTGACGACGCTGCCGCGGCACCAGTGACGACGCTGCCGCGGCACCAGTGACGACGCTGCCGCGGCACCAGTGACGACGCTGCCGCGGCACCAGTGACGACGCTGCCGCGGCACCAGTGACGACGCTGCCGCGGCACCAGTGACGACGCTGCCGCGGCACCAGTATCGTTGCAACCAATAACATAATTTTATAACAAAAGTACAACAAAAAAGTACATTTATCAAAACTGTCTACTAGAAGAAAAAAAAACAAAAACAGTCTTTGCTTCTTCTTGAAAGTACATCAGTCCAACGCATCATCTCAGGCGGGGATCTGTCCAACTACCGGGCGTCAGTTGCTAACCCAGTTTTTCTCGATTCTGGTTGGTGAGTAGATCAATTCACTCAAACACAAAATATATTTGTTAAGTGACTCAGCTAGGAAAATTTTGCATATCAGGTTAAACCCTGAGAGAAGAAAAGTGTTTTCTTCAAAGCAAATAAGCAAATTAGGAGAGACATCTTCTTTCGTAAGTGCTGGGAACAAAGGGAAACCAAAGAGTGCATTTTCTCTGATCAAAAGAAAAAGGTTTCCAGAAAAGTTAAAGCGAATCTCTACCAGTACAGTCACAGCCGGCGCTGACCTCATTATATTGTATGCACAAAACATTTATCCAATTGCATTTAGGTTAACACACTGGAACATTAGATGCTGCCATGGTAACAGCTGCTTTACATAGGTGGCAAACAATTACCCAAGTGCCGGTTGTATTTTGTTTTTGTAAAACATATACAAAAAACAATAAGCCGACCCCTCTCCAGAATATTAGCAACACTGTAACACCTCCGATGCACCTAAAACCTATTGGACATTTCAGAGGTCACGAATGGGCATTACATCTATATACGCCTCATTGCATAGACAAGCAATAAAATGGTCACTATCATTCCGGTAGACTAAGGAGGTCTTAGGAACTAGATAACCACTTATCTAGCTAACTATCTATGACAGACGTGCCTCCTGTTTTTGGCAGCTGACACCCGCCTGCAATGGCAGCTATTGGAGCTAGTTCTGGCTACTGCCATTACCTGTTTCGATACTGGTGTGAAACTTGACAACATATCTAAGCAGCAAGCTGGAGGGGGGGGACGACACATTCGGCGCCCCCCCCCCCCCCCCAACTGCTCCCCCGCATCACTTGCAGGGTGTGATGTGTTCACATGTATTGCAGTCTGTTGAGTTCTGCCTATGGCAGGCTTAATAAACGATCCTTAAGAATTCAATATACTGCAATACTGAAGTATTGCACGGTATTGTAGAAGCATTCAGACTATTGCAAGCTTAAGCCCCCTACGGGGACTGAAAAGAAAAATACAAAACTCAGAAAAATAGGTTACATTTTTAAAAATACTAACGTTTTCCCATTTCTCATATAAAATAAATATAATTGGTATGGCAGCATCTGTAAAACGAATGCCATAACTGCATTTTTTGGGCATACAATGTCCTAAAAAAAGTAATCAAAAAGTCATATGTACCCCAAATAGGGAGAGGGATGGGGAGAAAAAAACAAAAAAAACTCGACACCTGGTGGGTGAATTGCAGAAATGCTCGGGTCTCCTATTGACATAAATGGGGTTCGTTACTCGAAGAGCTCTCGAATATTACGAAAAGCTTGACTCGAATAACGAGCACCCGAGCACTTTGGTGCTCGCTCATCTCTAGTTCTTACCTCTCCACGGGTCTCCTCCATCGTGGCCGGATCTTCTTTCTTCAGCACGGCGGATGCGTAGTGCCTGTTTTTTTTTAAATCTCCTGCTTTTCCGCGGGCCATGGCGGGGACGTAGGAAAATAGATGGGATCCGTAGGAAAATAGAGCATGCTGCGATTTTATTTCGTCATGGAGCGGCCGCAAATAAAGTCCACTGGTGTGGGTGGAGAGAGGAATCTCCACACATATCAATGGGCACGTTGAGCAGCGGATGTCCCGCGCCTGCTGACAAGCGCAGAATCCGCTGCTCAATTTGCCCCGTGTGCATGAGGCCTTAAGAGCCCTTAAACTATACTGCCCTGCATTTGAAAGTGGTAAAAGATCGAAAAATATGGAAATGATGATCTTTATAGAAAACGTGACATTGTGAAGTCATCAAACTGGGGAACTTAACATATGATGATGAGGAATAACAGCGAGCCAGCTGAAATCACGGGATAAAAAGAGGAAATGGAAGCCCATGGCTGAGATTAGGCGATGAGGTCAGAGAGGGTACCATGTGCTCTCAGTGCAGGCACAGGAGAGCCTTGGGAGCAATACTGGAAACCTCTTGATCTAGCAGAGAACTCGTGAGAACGCTATTAAAATGATGTGCATATAGATTCAGCAAAGAGCGGGGCATCAGTATAGTCTGTGATCACGACACTAAGGCTGGGGTCACATTGGCATAAGCGCATTTATGCATGCATTTGTGCAATTAGTGTTACATATTTGCCCACGCATGTTCCTGCTTTGCTGTATTTTTTTTGCGAGCGAAAATCGTGTGCATTTGCTCATGCAAAAAGACACACAACCGTGATCCCATTCATTGAAATGGGCAATTAGTGTAATTTACTTCAATGTAAAAAGCAGATTACCTTTGCAGGTTGTTTTTACAGTACAGCATGTACCGTATTGTTTGCTCTATACGACACCCCCCCCCCTTCCCCAATTGAAAAAGTCAGTGTGTCCTATAGAGCCGAAATTTGGATGCCGTCGGCCAGGTGCACTCCGTAGCAGGGGAGGAGAACTGCTCGTACATACAGCCGATTGGTGGAGGTGGGGAAGCAGCTGTAGTTCCTGTTGGCGCTCACCAATCAGCTGTACGTACAGGCGGCTCTCCTTCTCTGCTATGGAGCGGACCTGGCCGGCAGCTGTGGGATAAGGACATGTGATCCTTATCACACTGTTGCCGCCCAGGTGCAAATTTCGGCATGTTTGCTCTAATGTCCCTAGAAATTTGCTATCGGTTGTCTAATTTATGTTCTCTAGCATAAGGTGGGTAGTTCACTTTTCGGAACCATCATAATTGTCTGCGTTACACAGTTCCAATTGGAATCAATGATCTGCCCATGTAATACATGAACATACTGGGTCCTTATTATACAAGATCTTCATTTCAAGGCGGTACTACTGCTCCTTATTCCTCCTGTAATACCCCCCTCACTGCCTGGTCTGGGGAGCTCAAAATATATTTTTTTCCCCTCATTTCCTCCTTAAAAACCTAGGTGCGCCAAAGGCCTCATGCCCACGGCAGGGTCGGATTCAGACTGCAAAATCAGACCCGATGCCCCGGCAGTGACCCCCACTCACCTGTCTGGATTCCGCAGCAGAATTCTTCCTTCTTCATCTTATATGTTGCAGAGTAAAATGTGGAATATATAACTAACTCTATACTGAACGCTTCAAAGAGAAGTAACTTTATCCATGTTGCAGGCAATTCTATACAATATATTGCGTCAGTCTGTCTGTGTATATACGTAATTTTATATATTATATATATATATATATATATATATATATATATATATATATATATATATATATATATATATATATATACACACACATATACACACACACACACACACACACACACACACACATATATATATATATATATATATATATACACATACACACACACTTACACAATGCATATAAAAAGTCTACACACTCCTGTTAAAATGTCAGGTTTTTGTCATATTAAAAAATCCGACAAAGAGGAATCACTCCAGATTTATTCCCACCCTCAATGTGACCCGCTATCTGCACAATTCCATTGGAAGACAAACTGAAATCTTTTATGGCGGAAAAATCTAAAAAGAAAACAAAAAAAAAAGTGGTTCTATAAATATGCACACCCTAAACCTAATACTTTGTTGATGTTTCCATTGACGTTATGACAGCATTCAGGCTTTTTTGGGTAGGTGCCTATCAGCATGCCATATCTGGACTTGGTAATCTTTGCCCGCTCTTCCTTGCAAAAGCGTTCCAAATCTGTCAGACTGCAAGGGCATCTCATGCGTAGCGCCCTCTTCAGGTTAACTCACAGATGGAATTCAGGTCTGGGCTCTGGCTGGGCCATTCCAAAACTTTGATCATCTTCTGGCAGAGCCATTCGTTTGTTGATTTGGAGCTCGGCTTTGGGTCATTGTGAAAGGTGAAATTCTTCTTCATCTTCAACTTTTTAGCAGAGGCCTGGAGGTTTTGTATCAAAATGGACTGATATTTGGAACTGTTCCTATTTTCCCCCACCTTGACTGAAGCCCCAGTTCCAACAGCAGAAAAACTGTCCAAAAGCCTAATGCTGCCCCCACCATCTTCACTGCAGATTGGTGGTCTTCTGGTGATGCGCAGTGTTGGCTTTACGACAAACATACCTTTTGGAATTATTGCAAAAAAGTCCAACCTTGGTCTCATCCGACCGTAACATGTTCTCCACATACTTCTGGCAGACTTGATGTAGGTTTTGGCAAAATATAGCCGGGCTTGAATGTTTATTTGTTAGAAAAGGCTTCCGTCTTACCACCCTACCCCACAGCCCAGACATATGGTGAACATGGAACATGGTTGTCACATGTACTACACAACCAGTGCTTGACATAAATTCCTGCAGCTCCTGTAATGCTTTTGTAGCCTCTTGGAAGGCTCCCGGACCAATTTTCTTCTGGTCTTTACATAAATTCTTCAGGGATTTCCAATTCTTTTGTGTTACTTTTGTGCCAAATTTAATACACTCCTTGATGACCGTCTCCACTATGTTCCATAGTACATGCAATGCCTTGCAAATTGTTTGGTCCCCTTCTCATGGCTGATACCTTTCAATAGTCAGATCCCTTTGATGTGCTGTAAGCTCTTTACGGACTATGGCTTTTGCTGAAAACCGTAACTTGGAAAATGTCAGGAAAATCCTACTAGAACAACTAAACTTTATATGGGGTAAATCAGAATCCCTGTAAATAACGGCAGCGGTGTGCTGACTACCATTTATCATGAGCTTAAATATGATTGGCTAACTCAACACAAACACATCCCCAAATATAAGAGGGTGTTAACATTTATGCAACCACATTATTTTAGTTTTGTTATTTTTATGTTTTCCACCCTAAAGGCCGCCTGCAGATGGGTGAAAATTTCCCGCAGAATTTCCGCCCCTGGAAGCTGCCATAGGATTGCGTTAGAAAACGCAATCCTATGCAGACGGCCGCGATTTGTATGCGCGAAATATCGAGCGGAAAACAAATCACTGCATTCTCTATTTCTGTGCGGGGCTCGCAATGTCACTCCTTGGGCGCTGGCTCGGCTCTGCGCATGCGCCGGCTGCCGGAACATTACACAGCCAGAGCCGCGGGAGAGGTGAGTGCCGCACTGGTCCCTGCAGGGGCTCAGGTCGGGTCCCGTTGTGAGAATTCTTACAGCGGGATCTGGCCCGGCCGTCTGCAGATGGCCAAAAGAGTTCAGTTTGTTTTTCCATGGAATTGTACAGAAAATGGGTCACATTGAAGGTGGAAATAAATTTGAAATTATTCAACTTTGCCAGATTTAACATGACAAAAACCGGGCATCTTAACAGCTTTGTGTAGATTATATATCTAATATCCAGCACAAGACAAATGGTTAAAGTGCCGAGATCGTCTCTAGAGGAAAAGTTGTAATAAAGAACAACAAGATTCTCCAGCAGTGACAATGATAAACTGGCCAATCAAAGTTAATTATGCAACAACCACAAACCCAGTAAACAATCTGAATGTTTGGTGCCCCTGAGTAACTTTTCCTGCTTATTAATTCCTTGTTCTTATGGGCAGTAAGTGTTCACAATGGGCAGATTTTTAGAGTAAATTTAAAATGTAGAACGTTAAATGGGTTGTCCCATAAAAAACAGACCCGAGAGTTGGATATGCCATCCCATCATGACTTAAGGGGGTTTGACCCATTGAACACTTTCCAATCATGAGAACAAAGGCAACAGGTTAATTTGTGTTCTTACTTGTAAAATGGTATGCCTGGACACCTACAGAGCAGGACAACTGCAACACAACCCCATTCTAGTGAATGTAGCTGTGTATAGATCCCTGCACAGTGGGGGGCCTGGAGCAATGTTGTGCATGGAAAAACCTGTCAAGGAGCTACTCTCAACCAATGTTGCTGCTCCTTCATTCTGAGTATTGTGAAGGATCCAGCATCCAGATAAAGGTATTTCCTAGCTATATGTGAGAAAGAAAAAAGTTTGGTACTATATTAAGGCCCATTTAGACAACGTTTATCACTCAAAACTCGCTCAAAAGCCATGTTTTGAGCGATAACCGTTGCGTCCAAACATGCAACCATCCTGCACTATTCGTTCATCAGTGATTTCTAGCAATCTAGATATCACCGATGACTCTTATCAGCACTGCCCACTGATTTACTTAGCGGTCGGTGCTGATAGTATTCTTCAGCTGATATCCCGCTGGCAGTTCTCAGCAGGACACCAGCTGAACGCTCTGAGAATAATGCAGCTGTTTACACATATAAAACAGTTGCTTTGTTCTCTCAGCTATCGCAGAGATTTTTTGGCTCCGACTGCATTAACTCTTAAGTAGCTAATTAGCTACTTAGGGTTATGCAAAGATGATCGCTTAAAACTGTTACTCATGTCGTTTGAGTGATCTTTCAGTTTAAATGGGCCTTTAGCCAGTAGAAAAAACGTTACTGTTCTCAGTAAAACATTCCTAATGAAGAAACCCAAGTAGTCTTGAAAGCTTGCACTGCTAGCATCATCATTTCTTTTTGTTAGCCATTACAAGGTAACATATCATTAGGTTACATGACTGTTCAGGTAGAAAGCTATTCATAATGAACTGTTTAATGAGTAAATGTAAGTCATTCCTAAATTATAATTGTTCACAGAACAAACAAAACCTCCCGAGCATTCTAGTGAGATACATCCATTTATACAATCTTCCTCATTAAACACTGACTGTACTTGTCATAAAATGCCCTGAAACCAATAGGGGAAGATTAATTATTTAGGCAGTTCTCATGCTTTACTGGCTGTAGTAACACTTCTATAACAAAGGTGCAGCACAGGAGCTTCAGAGAATAGTATAACAGAACCTAACTGATTGGAAAGTATTACCCCAGAACTGACTGACTGTGGCAAGAGGTCTCCCGTGAACCATCCTGGAACGGGCTAAACCTGTCACAATCACAGCATTGGGAATATAGCTTGCGGGAAAGAATAGTAAAAGACAAGATTTGGTCTAGGCAATTTTATAAATTCATATATCATCCACTCATCAATACCGATGACATTATAAATGACCTACCTGTAAAAATAAGAGCACCCTCTAACGGTGTTGTGAGTGAAATGTTCTTGGCTTTTCTCATTACCAAAGTCTTCCAGGGGATCTGACCACAAGATATCGCACATAGGCCCGTATGCAGGAGGTTCTTTAAAGCGATCTAACTGAGGAAAGTAAAACAATGATATTTAATTCCACTTCTCAGATTATATCAACATGGACTCACATATAACAAAATAGACTTCAGCTGGAAGTCTCTTAACAGTAAGGCTGGGTTCACACAGGGCTGATTTGTCGCGGTTTTGCTGCGGTTTTTCCATTGCGGTTTTGACGCAGAAGAACTGCTTCTGCGGCAAAACCGCTTCAAAGGTTAATTGGGGCTTGCGGATTTTCGTGTGGAAAAATCCGCACGCTTTTTTACTTTTTGTAGCATATTTGGTGCGGTTTTGGCTGCGTCGATAGAGGTCTATGGACAAAAAAGAGCTGCGGAAAAGACCAAAGAATGAACATGCTGCATCTTTTAAAACCGCAACGCAGTTGCATTTCCGCACTGCGACTGTGCGGAAAAAATCCGTCCTGTGAGAAGAGCTTTTTGGCAAATCTCATTTGTGCTGCATTGCACTGCAAACGCAGCGGTTTTGCCGCAGTGCGGATATGCAACGGCAATCAGCGGCAAAACCGCGGCAAATCTGCCCTGTGTGAACCCAGCCTATTAGAGCTGGGTCTAGTAACTATCTCTGTATAAAAGCGCAAGAACAAGGTCCAGTGTCGATTCCTTTGAAAGATTTCTTAAAGTGACGCAGTCATCACCTTTGAGCCTCATAAACTGAGTTATGGGACCAAAAAGGTGAGGGAACAGGGAGTCCAGGGAGGTATCTGTCATACTCACAGGCACCCAGTTTCAGCGCTGGGACTCTGACGGCAGCAGCTGGACTCTTTCTGCATGCGCGTTTCCCATTTTTCTCTATGGAATGCCCAGTGAGTATGAAACAGATCCCCAAACTCCCGGTTCCCTTACCTTTGAGCCCTAGGACTTAGTTAATGGGGCTCAAAAGTGATAACTGCGTCTCTTTAAAGGCCCATTTACATGCAACGACTATAGCTCAAAATTCGTTTAAACGGCTGAATTTGATATAGTACATAATAGTTGATATAGTAATAATAGTTACATAAAAATGTGGGCAACGGACACTTTTAAGGTGAACCTAAAATCCATCATTCAGCTACTAAACATAAAGCACTTTGCATTATCTGTCAGTAGACCGCAGGCTGTTTTCTCCATGGGAGACGGCAGTTAACATTGTATTCTGCTGTCATCCGCGACGAGAACAATGCAGCAGTGCAGGGCATGTGGTTAATCACAGGCTGGGCTCCGCAAACAGCTGGTGGAGGCCCATTTACATGCAAATGAAGATGATAAAGTGTTAATGGCCATCAGTGTCCGTTAACACTTTATGCAAAAAGATTGCTAAAACTTACAATCTTTTAAATGATTATCTTTGCATATATATGGGCCTTAAGTGGCTGGGGACGACTATGTGACCACTCATTGAATGGTAGAGTTGTAAGGGACCTCCAGGGACATCTGGTCCAACCCCCCACTCAATGCAGGATTCACTCGATTTGCCAAAAAGAGGCGACTGATGTGGAAATGCAGTATCACATGGAAATCTTTCAAATAAATAGGCGATTACATAATACATGTGGGAGGGGGCATCAGTCTTACCAGTGGCTCTCTCCGCTGGCTCAAGTACTACCCACATAAAAAAATAAAAATCATGTACGCATCTATTTTTTTTCATGAACACGGGGAAAAAAGTGCCCTGTTTTTACGAACTATCCAGGACTTTCTGGACTGTTGACAACCCTGATGACACCCATATGCTGTAATAGAGCATATTGAAAAGGTTGCCCACATGGGTAATGCTAATTGTTACACACAGATGAACCAAAAAAAAATTTCTCTGCTCTAAAGAAAATGATTTAATGTAATGAAGCTGAATCATCATTTGTAAGTAATTTTCACAGTTTTTATAGAATGCTGCAAACCCTGGAAAACCTTTCTGAAAAACAAGTTGCGGCTGACTTGTCACATTGATTTATCCATCTATCACGTTGGCTAATCCAGTCAGGAAGTAGAATAAAACCTAAATAATTCAGCGATGAAACAGTGAAATTTTAGCCCAGGGCTTTATATTATTTGAGGTGAATGAAGTGATATTTCATCGCCTTGACGTTCAATTAAAAGGAAGAAAACTTTCATTAGAAAGATGCATTCAGAGATTCGACTTCAAATGTGTATCATAAAATATGCAATACGGAGCTGGAATCCCAAACTTATTTCAGGCTTGTAAATTATTTATGGTTTGGTAACTGAAATACTGAAATGAAATAATGTGTTGATAAATATGCAGATTGCGTTTCAAAAAGCCACGGACAGACTTCTTATTACCAACCGCGCATTCCAGAAAATGACTCCTCGTAAATAGGAAATTGAGCATGGCATCCCAGAACAAACATTGAGGCAACTGATGTATTTATGACTAGACTGTTTGCAAATGGGCCAAAATGTGGCACATAATGTTGCATCCCATTTTAGACACATTTATGTAACAAATGGGTCAAAAATAATGATCCACTGTGCGCTCAACAAGGGGCGTGGCTTATTAGAAAGGGCATGGCTTAGACTACTTGATCTAAATTTGTACTGTTTGAAGAGACTTGTCTCTAAGGGCAGCATGGGGTAGTTAAAGTCCGAATGATGACATCAATAAGTCTGCTGTGTGGATATATGCCATCGTTTCGGAGAAAATTACCTTTTATGAGCGGTTGCACATGCATAGAAGACTACCTAAAGAAGTCCTGGATATTCATGAGCTGCAGGCTAGCTACACACACCCACCCTCCAGCCAATGACTGACTGCTGTCTGCCTATTACTGTGCATAGAGAGACAGCTGCCAATCATTGGCTGGAGAGCGGGGTGGGTGTGGCCAGCCTGTAGCTCATAAATATGCCAGACTAGGTCTGTGTCTGGCCCCTACTAATAAAATGGAATTTTCTCCAAAACTACTGCACAGATACACACAGCAGACATTTCACTGTAATCAGTGTGACATGCACTACCGTATCCTGTTCTCAGAGAGGTCTGCAAAAAGATGGTGACAGATCCCCTATACATGCATGGCAAATCCTTAATTGTAGAGTATTTCTTTAAAATAATTGAAGTTTGGTGTTTTGGTTTCACAGCTCCAAATCCACTGCTTATATTCATAGTTATACAATTTAAACCCTATGGACTCCTATGTGAGAAAAACATTTCCCCCCCATGAAATGTATGAATTTCGGGTTGACAATGATTTTTGCAAGAGAGACTATTTAAAAATTTGGCACCATTTGCATTCTACAGCTTCTCTGTATAACTGTATATATAGAATCTGTAGTCCAAGTCTAATCGTAAATCTATTAGTGAGGCTGGACTGATGACTTGACTTTTGGCCCGCAACTCTCCTCTTCTACATGTTATCAGCTAATTTGTGACCAAAGCAAAGATAAAATTTGTTGTGTTCATAAATTAGCTAGATAGAAGAAAGTAGGAGGAAACTAAGCCATTAGTACAGCCTCACTGACACATTTTGTATTGAGACTTGAGGCCCTTTACACGCAATGATTATCGCTCAAAATTCGTTAAAACGATGGCTTTTGAGCGATAATCGTTGTGCGTAAATGCTACCATCATGCACTTTTCATTTGAATGATGATTTTTAGTTCAGCATAAAAACCATCCTTGAGACCGCACGCTGGGAGCAGGAGATAACGTACTTTCTATGCAGCCCTTGAGAGAAAACAGACAAGTAGCTGTTATCTCCCTGGCAGCTAGAGATTATATTGTTTTATCTTAGCAGCCCATTACTTAACAATAAAACTAATTACAGAGCTCAGTCCTCCTGCCGAGTTCTGCAACAGCACACAAATAAAGCTGATAAAGTACTAATAGGAATTTGTGCCCATTAGCACTTTATGCAAAATGATCACTCAAAACGATTATTCTCCTTATCTTTTGAACGATTTTTGAGTGATCATCTTGGCATGCAAATGGGGCGTTAGACTGCAGGTTTTATACACAGTGATATGTAAAAGCTGCAGGAGACAAAACTGTGGAATTTATAAAAACGAAACTCTACTGCAAAAATTAAGGTCAACCCAAAATACACGTCTTTAAGTGAAAAAAAATCTCCCCAATGGTGTCCATAGCTTTGAGGTTTTAGCATTCTGAAGACCTACAGCCAGCATAAGGTGGAGCTCACTTTGCACAGTTTTCATTTCAACTTCCACTTACCTTAGGGCAATTTTACTGAAGATAGATTAAAAGGGATTGTCCCACAATTATAAATTCAAAATTTAGTCTGATGTGTCTCAGGAGTTTTCCCAAAGCTATGGATGACTTATCTCATTGCTTGGGACGACACTGATCAGCTGATGTAAAGAAGCTCGAGTCCGGATGGAAGCTCTCAATTAGAGAGAGCTGCATTACCATACTTTGCCACTAAAGAACAGACTGCGTTCTGACAATTCTGGCTGGCTGCAAGTTCCTTCACATCAGCTGATTGGCAGGGCTCCTGGATGGCGGATCCCTGCTGATCTGCTATTGATAACCCATCTTCATGATATCAATAGCTTTCGACTGGAAAATCCAGGTTCAAAAACTTTTATGTTTTGCCTAATTTAAGACAGTAAATATGTATTTAATCGTGGCACAACTGCTTTCATGTGGCATTATTTAACTCTATGGCAAAGTGAAACGAAGCATACTATATATACACACACAATAACCATCTAGAGCATCATGAATCATTGCTGCAGGTTTCAAAGCAGTGACAATTTTTTACATTTACAGATTCAGTAAAAAATAATGACTTTGAGAAACGGTGGAATCATCTTAAGCACTTACTTTTCTAATGTCATCTAAAGTGTTGATTTCTGGAGATAAACCACCATGTACACACAGGAACTGCTGGTTCATCAGAGCAGCCAGAGGAAGGCAGTCAAAGGCATCCATGCAGGCATCATACACGCGTTCTGAATATTTTATTTTACCTTTTAGTGATGGTGAAGAAGTAAAGAACCAGGCATTAAAACAGATTGATATTGTACAGTCACAAGAGTTATGTGAAAAACAGACATTTATGGGACAAAGATAATGGGGGGGGGGGGAGTATACATCTTTGGGTTTCTGCTGGCTCTGGGTCTTCACTGTGATATGTTGTTTACAGGCTGCAGAAGCCCGTGTACGGGACATCACATGCTGCTGCAGCCAATCGCGGAACTCAGTGATCAACTGCAAACAATCCTGTAAACGGCACTCACAGTGGAGACCTGGAGCCGCCAGCGTGGGACAAGCAGAGAAATGGGAGAGGGGAGTATGAGCTGGATTATTTTTATACATGGACCCGAAAAAAAAAATTATCTTGAAAAACCCCTATAATCTATTTAATGAAGACATATAATATTTAATTTAAGCTATTCTTTCTTTCAAACCATTCATATATGCAAGAAATAATATAAAATTCAATACAGTTATCCTATACTTATAGTACAAAGCAGCCTTGTGTTGCTATTCTGGAATTTTGGGCCATCTTGGAAGAGTCTTCTATATTAACCAATCAGGTTCCGGTTCATAAATGTAAAACCTTATTTGTGTTAATGACAACTTTAGTGAACTCTTAACTTGTTGATGCATATGGAAGAAATTAGAGTAGAAGATGACAACAAATGCACCAATTTTCATACAACATGGTCTCTGCTCCGCTCCTGCCCTGAACGCAGTACTTGGCTTCTCACCGGGGTCATAGCCTTGTAGACATTCTTTCATTAAACACAGCTAGACCGTTCACAATCAAGTGTTCCCTTACTGCAGTTCTTCCCCCTTTCCTTACTCCGTGTTTTACTGCGGGTCCTTGTGTTAAGGCATTTACTAGCATCACCAAATAGGTTTTGGAAGCGATGAAATAATATGACTGTAACAAGGATCGGTGAATTGTACATGTTGTATGTTTTCTTAGCACGCCATTGTATATGCTTTCAATAACAACATTTGAACCACTATAACTTTAGTGCAATTAAATGAAGAAATCAAAAAGTTTTCGGGTCAACAAACATGAACAAATATAATCTGATATTTAAAAGGCGTTATCGCACCCCAAGGACAGGTGATAACTGTATGATCTGGGGTCTGACCATTAGGACTACCAGGGATCATGAGAATGGCAAACTCTGCGTTCCCCAGGGTGAACAGAGTGCAACCGTGTGAATGAAGTGGTGGTCACGCATGTACAATGCTTCTCCATTCACCTGGGGAACCCTTGTTCCCATGCTCCCCGAGGGCCCCAGGGATCAGACCTCCAGCAATGATATATCTTGTGATTAAATGATTAAAGCTGTTATCCCATCAAAATCAAGTGTTTCCAAGGTTACAAAAATGTCCAAGGGTTGTGTTGAGTATTGTATCTTGGCCATACCAAAGAAGTGAATGGAGCCGAGCTACAATACCACACACAGCCTGTGGAGAGGTTTGGCAACATTTCTGGAAGAATACATTTATGGTTTTCTAATTCCCCACAATCTCTTTAAAAAATTTTACATTTTTTTTCTGTGTAATGTTAAATTAGTTCATGCATCCAGTATTACTGAAAATTTTTACAGACAAACAAGTGTACGCACCACAAGATAAAAGACGAATCAAAGATGGTTAACTTAGTTTTTTTTTTTCCTGAAAGAAATCGTTGTAGGAAGCAGTAATAGAAAACAGCATTTGCATGCCACGCCACAATATATGTGACCTATGGGGCATGCTGAGATTTAACGGGGAAGGTCCAGTCAGAATTATCGGTTATGCATGTATATTACAAATCGCATAAATGAAGTGTGATCTTGGACCTACATTGAATTCCAAAACCAAAGGGCTCTATGAGGTTCTAACACCCATTTGGAACTGTTCATGGATTCTGATTGCTAAAAATATGACAAAACTTAAATCGAGGGCCCTTCAAATTAACATCAGTCTGCTCACATTGGTGGAGTTCTTCTTCCATATAGAGAGCCCAGTACTATGAATAAAGCATTATAGTTGGGGGCCATGTTACAGGTTTTGCATTGTGACTCAGAAGCTTCAAGGTTACGCCTCTGCGTTAAGGGGCTAATAGAAGTTGGGGGGCCCCATGATAAACTTTTGCACCCGGGCCCATGAGCCTTTAGCTACACCCCTGCTTCTATCTTTTTATTCCATTTTCTATACATGACTACAAGGGTTGCCATCCTACCTAAGCGGTTATGAACAGCCTTCAGAGATGTTTTTTACAGCAGCCACATGGCCCATAGTTACCTTTACCCCTTTGTACCAAAGAATGTTTGCACCTTAACAACCAACTAATTTTTCAGTTTTTTTCATCATCGCACTCCTATTTTTTTAGGGAGATTGAGGGAAAAAAAATCTGCGGTAGTTTTTAGGATTTCATTTTCACAGCAGTCAGCAAGCAGAAAAAATGTGCTAACATTATTCTCTGGGTCAGCACAATTCCAGCAATACCAAGTTTATACAGTTTTTTTTAATACTTTGCTACATTTCTACACTAATAACTTTTTTGTTAAGCTTTTCTTTCGTGTCGCCACATTGTAAGAGACACAATGTTTTTATTTTTTGATCAATGGAGCGCTAGTAAGGCTTGTTTTTAGCAAGACAAGTTCTAGAGTTCATTGATCCTATTTTTTGGAATATATAACATTTTGACACTTTTTATTAGATTTTTTTTAGACGCAATATTAACAAAATCTGCAATTCTCCCATGTTTTTTTTAATTTTTTTTAATGGCGTTCTCCATGAGGCATAAATAATATATGTTTAATTAATTCAGCGGGTCAGTACAATTACGTCAATACCGGATTTATATAGTTTTTTTTTTTTCTATCGCTGCATTCAAAGATCCCTAACATTTTTCTTTTTTCGGCAACGGTGTTGAGACTCTTTGACCGTTTTCTGTTCCATTTTTGTAAGCCAAGATAGGCAAAATAAGCCACTTTCATCATGCTTTTTGTATTTCCCACAGCTTACACCAGGCAGGTTAACTAACTTTTTTTTTTTACATGGATCATAATGAACACAGCGATTTCAAATTTGTGGTGTTATTTTTTTTTTCTTACTTGCTAAGGGGTTAAAGGTAGGGTTCTCAGTTTTATTTTCTTTGCATTTTTGCTAATTTTTTCACTTTTTTCCTACTTTGGCACTTGAATTTCAAATACACTACTTCAGTATTATAATGCCTAGGAAGCTCAGCCAGAGGCCGATCTACATAGGCCACCATAACATGACGGACCCTGAAGCCATCTTCAAGCCATGGCAACCCATCAGAACCCCGCAATCACATCGCAAGGGTCCAATGGGTAACAGAGGGATCCCCCTTCCTCTGTCAGCACTGTACATGCTGCAGTCACACTTATTATGTGACATGTAGAAAGTTAAACAGCCGAACCCTGGTGTTAAAGTAAGTGCTGGGGTGTCATGGGGCAAGCCAAGCCGCCCAAGCCTCCACTTCCTTGGCATGTATGTCCCTATGTCCCTTGCCAGGCTGTTGATTGAGCACCGTGAAGCAGTCTATGCATCAGAATAAGGCCCCTTAACGACTGCAAGAAAAAGGCATATGGGCAGTCATAGGAGGTTAACCTATCGTCATATACGTACGGCAAATATGTGCGGGGATTATATGCAGCGGGATCAGAAGCCAAGCTTGCTTCATACACAGTGAGTGTCAGCTATCTAAGAGCTATAGGAGGCAGTTTTTAGCTGCCAGGAGGAACCAAAACTGGCCAATGAAGCGGGGGCGCTCCAGCATGAAAGTGCAGATACTCTTTAAACATACAGTGAAACGAAAAAAAAAATAAAACTGTATATTGTATGTGTTTCTGTGATCTTTTCACATGTACCTGTGACATAAGAGCACTTAACCGCAAAGAATTTAAACTCTATGTTCCCAGAAAAAAATGGGTTCTGAGTTCCACATTGACTGCACACCTGAAGGGTGACTAATGGACAACCCAACATACTATCACTGCGTGTTACTGTGGCCTCATATAAATTACTGACATGCAACAAGTGAGGGGAACCTAAATGCTGCAACACATCATAGAGATCCATTACAATGTGGCATACTTACATTCTTGCTTGAAGGTAAAATATTCTGTTAGATGTCTACATTCATGATTCCCACGTAGTAAAAACAGAGTTTTGGGATATAGAATTTTCAAGGCCCACAAATACAACACACACTAAAAGATAAAGAATACGTCACTGAATAATAGCGGACAACACCAATGTAACACCAAGTAATATGATACTACGCTCATCCCCTTATTAACACTTTGAAAACCCCAGTAATTAAATGTTTTCCTTAAAGAAGTACTCCATTTTTCATTCTTTGAGAGATTCAGCACGATATCAGTGATCCCTGCTGTGGGGAAACCAGTTCTGTAGATCCTCCTTATCAGGCTGTGTATTCTGCATTTTTCCTCTGGTGTTCAGGTCACATGACCAACACTCTGACAATGCTCCGTGTCCTGCAGTTAATGGGGTAGACCTATGACAACTGTCATTAAGAAAAAAAAACAAAACACTGTCTTTCTTGCCCAAAGCAACCAATCGCTGCACATTTTTTTTATTTTTTTTAATTCTGCTCTTGAAAATAAAAGCTGTTCTGTGATGAGTTGCTATGGGCAAGAAAGACCGTTTTTTTTCCGTCAGTTGTCATTAACCTGCCCTATTAATCGCATTGTTGTCAGAGTGGTGATCATGTGACATGGAGGCAAGAAGAAAATTGCAAAAATACATAGCATGGAGGGGATTAGCTACAGAACTGGATCATTCAGAGCACAAGGCATTGATACTGTGATCGATTTCTCAAAAAAAAAAAAAAAGGGAACACCACAGTGTTCATTTACAGCAATGTATCACCTACTTTCAACTAATTGTGAATCACATTCCATTTTTCGAATCCGTTGGCAGATTTGTTTTATCCAGTTGCCTGTACACTACTATGGGGGCTTTTATCTTGCTTGAGATGTAGTTGAAGGGGTTTTCTGGGCATTTACAATTGATGAGCTATTCTCAGTATGGGTCAGCAATAGTTGATTGGCGGGGATCTACCGCTTAGGATCCCGGCCGATCAGCTGATCCTCTGTCAGTGCAGTGGGGTCGGACTCTGTAGTGTAATAAAAAGGCTTTGCTCCCATTGATTTTAATGGGAGTGAAACCTTTCTTATACACTTCCAGCTCCGGTCCTGATGATCACGCCCGGCTCCACTGCACTGGCAGCTGGCCGGAGGATCAGCTGAACGGCGGAGATCCTGTGCATTGGATAACAAAGTCATTGTAATCCTGCCTGTGATAATGAGATGACTGCTGAAAAGTTGTCCATTTAGAACAGCAAGTATCAGACTATTATTAATTTTTTTTAATAGATCATGACTAGAGATGAGCGAACGTACTCGGATAAGCACTACTCGTCCGAGTAATGTGCCTTATCCGAGTATCGCTGTACTCGTCTTGAAAGATTCGGGGAGCGCCGCTGCTGACAGGTGAGTTGCGGCGGGGAGCAGGGGAGAGCGGGCGGGAGAGAAGGAGAGAAAGATCTCCCCTCCGTTCCTCCCCGCTCTCCCCTGCAGCTCCCCGCTCCGCGGCGCTCCCCAAATCTTTCAAGACGAGTACAGCGATACTCGGATAAGGCACATTATTCGGACGAGTAGTGCTTATCCGAGTACGTTCGCTCATCTCTAATCATGACATTGAAAGTGAAAACTAAAAAATACACAAATTTTTAAAAGTATGTATAACAGAAAACCTGATTTCTACAATAGGCCATTTTCTGACGGCACATTCTCTATAAATGTACAATTTACATTTTATACTTAAAAGTTGAGTAAGTTTTTAAAAACTTTGGTTTACTTAAAGTTGTACTAATCCTGAGCCGAGTATTACAGCCGAGTTATTCTTCTATAATGTGATGTGTGACAAAGAAGCTCAGCAATACTCAGCAATCCAGTTGGAGCACTGGGATAGAACCCCTGAACGTAGTGTGAAACGCCATCTGAATGTAGCCTTACCTACAAGGGGTTCAAAACACATTAATAAAGTAGAACATTGTACTTACTTCAATGCTAAAGTATCCTCTGTCAACATAGTCTCCCAAGAAGAGGTAACGCGTGTTGGCAGGTGATCCCCCCACTTCAAACAACTTCATCAGGTCAAAGAACTGTCCATGGATATCTCCACAAACTGCATGAGAAAAAAAAGAAAAAATATATCATTATTTGATTATCACATGTTATCTTTCAATACAAGTTAAGAGAAAATAAAGTAGATAATGAATATATAATAGTGGCACAAGCGATGTCCAACCAAATACAAGATTATGCACTACATTACTGAGTAACTGCCCTTTTTAAAAAACTTTTGACATGTCAGAGCGATTGGTCAAAGGTTTTCA
Organism: Eleutherodactylus coqui; assembly: GCF_035609145.1. Lineage (NCBI taxonomy): Eukaryota > Metazoa > Chordata > Amphibia > Anura > Eleutherodactylidae > Eleutherodactylus > Eleutherodactylus coqui. Next base: position 166,844,807 of record NC_089843.1, on the reverse strand, counting down.
TCAGTGGAGGTCTGGGAGCAGAGACCCCCACTGATTACTCAAATGAAAAAGCTGCAGCGCCCATCCGAGCGCTGTGCCCCTTCAGCTGCCTTCGATGCTTGCTGGCTCCTCTTGGTAGTTGAAGATGGAAGACAGCTGAAGCAGCACAATGCTCGGAAGAGCACTGCAAACCCTTTATTTGAGTGATCAGCAGGAGTCTTGGCACCTGGTCCCCCACCAATCCTAACTTTTGACAGGCCTCTCTAACATGTCAAAAGTTTCAAAAAAGTCCAGATACTCTTTAAATAGAAAAGGTACCCACCTTATACAAATGAGAAATAATATAAAAGTGCAATGCCAAGATACCAAATACCTTACCGCTACCAAACATAACAACTGAAGGATAAACTGCGGTAGATAGATGATGAGACTTGATAGTTCCAGAATAATTAAATATTATTGTCATTTTAGTATGCAAAAAAATAAATAAAATTATATTATAATTATATATATATATATATATATATATATATATATATATATATATATATATATATATATATATAATATAAATAAAAGACACCTGGAGAGCTCTCTTATGGCTAGGACTGGTGACATTTAAGGAGAAAGCCGACTACGCAGTCAGATTAATGTTGCTTGAAAACTTCAATTTTGGCTAGTTCAACTGGCCATCTAATAGGAATGAAAACCTCCCAAGTGTCCCCTAATGGCAGATGTTTGGGAAGGGGAGAGGTGAAGGGTTGAGCAACTGGATTTTTAACATGCCCAATCTTTTTTTCCTCATTTGAGATGAGCCACTGCCAGAAGTGCCTGGCAGCGGTTTACATCCATGTTTCCATTAAGAAAACAAGCACCCTCAACCAAGCGGAGTAAGTGTATGGGGTAGTTGGGAAGGATAATTAATTTATATCTTACAGGCAATGTGTGAAATAAGTCATTGTTAGAATGTCTAGGCAATGCATAGCATGCTAAAGTATGGAATCCACAATCCAACCCCCATAGTCTTCCAGTGTCCATTAATCCAACCCTCGTTCTCCTCCAAGGTGCACTACTATAGTCCCATAATAAATCCCAACTGACAGAGCCAAGCTGGGTCCCTGCTCTATCGCTCCTCCAGAGAACACATTGCCTGCAAGCTGCACGCATGACTGGACAGGTCTGGCTTTCCTTCGTTCAGCATAACATTGCTGCCGCATATTGTCTGGTCGTGGGTCCTCTTCAGCTCAGTGCCCTATGCAATGGTTGCCCGCCTGACAGGGGTTTAGACCCACCGAGCCCCTCACCTCCCGCCAACCAGCACCACTTTGAAAATCTGAATTACTAATAGAGAAGCAGACTGTGAAAGCACAGGAGCCATAGTCATGTTGTGTGAAGGTACCTTTACAGATATATAATCAGATGGGAGAGACAGATATACATCGATAAGTCATTAGTCAATCGCTGGCTGCCCATCAGTCCATAGGAGTCACCACGATGAAATAGTTCCAAAAGTCTAGTAGAAAATGTTCTTCTTTTTAACCAATTTCCCTACTAAGGCGCATTAACCAAATTAGATCATCAACAATGGAAGGTAAGTGAAAGAAGCTTTCAGTGTTTTGATAAGAGCTACCCCAAGTGACTCCTGAAAACAATTAGTGCATGCAGACAAAAATCTAAGCACACAGCAATAAACTGTCTTATGTGATTTGAAAGCCCTTAAAAGGCCGCAGGGAATATTAGGCAGAACAGCAGCAGAAACGTTCACATTTACTGCGCTTCCAACAAACCCATCTCATGTTTAATACACAACTGCATTCTCCAACTCTGGTGACCCCGGCAAGCGCCTCGCTAGGGCTTCCTTGCCATTGATAGGTCTCTGCTCACAGCATGTAATAATGCCATGAAATCAAGAGGTGATGAAGTTGTTGGCACGACATTACACGGACTCTTAAAATAAGCAGAAGAAAAAAATAAAAACACTCAGATATCCTTGGATTAATAACTTTGAATCTACCCTCCAGATTGTGGGCTCCAACCTCTGCAAAGTGTACTGTACACTGAAAGCCACAAGTTGGAGAGCATGGTCGAAATGATGGAACCATAGCGCAAAAAGGAAAATTCCTATTAGTGAAGACTATGATTATTATTACCTATACACCCCCCCTTCTGCATGCTTATAGGTGTACACAGAATACCCCATATTTTAATGCACCTGTCTCTATGTACAAGGTAGGTCTGCAGCTGCAACTAAATAAACCCCATGACTTTACCGATGCTCAAGCAAGCGCACCAGATTATGGCTTCTAGTCAATGAGCTTAAATACATAATTTTGCTGACAATCAAAATGACTGATGAACCTTTGGGATAAGTAGCTTATGTTCTTCATGTGAGCAGCTTCCATCAGCCATTGTGGAAGAAGGTATTCCCCGAGAAGAGTTAAATTCTATCTAATTTTCCAGATGACTCGTGTGTACATGAGGAACAACACTACCTCTGGCCAATATATGACTTGCATCCCTCCGCAGTATATACATGTGAATCTCTCAGGAATTGTGGAAGAAGCCTGGCTGTTGCTCTGTGTGTACTGTTTTCTATAGACTGTACACAGATATCTAAACACTTTGCTCTGTAGCTGTCTGTAACACACTCACAGACATAAAATCACTTAGTATAATATACAGTAAGCATGAGAAGTTGAGATTTCTGCTGTTAAGACAGGAAATTGTAACATTATTAGCTTTCATGCAGTGCCTGTTTGAATCTTTACTTCCCTCCTTCCCCCTCCCCTCTGCTCTCTATACATTTCAGTGAGCATGGTGACTCATCCCTCTCCTCCACCACTACCGTCAGTCATATTAAAGCAAGCAGCGATCAACAGGTTAGGAGAAAGGGAGACATCTAGTGGCCAGCACCTTGGAGGGATTTTTTTTTTAGCTGAGAAAATTCATTTTAGGTAAATAAAATAGTTTTGCTAGTTATGACACTAGAGGTCATATAAGCACAAGTTGTTTGAAAAGTTAGTGACCATTTAAGAACATGTCCAGACATGCTGGTTGGATGCAATATGGCTACCGGTTATCAGGAATACATGATGATGGCATAACTAATCACGTTTTCAGACTAACTGGCATCATAGAAGGTTGTCCCTGTACTGTGTGGGGAGCTCTATAACAAAAACGAATCAGAGAGATAGTTAATGACCGGTGCCAAGTATTATCCAATACTGCCTTATGTCATGTGGAAAGCAGACTGCATAGGTGGCACTTAACTATGGCTATGTACACATCTTTGTCAGAAGTCCCATTCAGAGCCATAGAAGCAGATCAATCTTACAATTTTGGACAAAATAGCGCAATATGCTGTGCTACCTCATCTGGGAAAATGCTGAAGGACATAACCGAGGCTGAATAGAGACCATTTTGGTCAATGAGGTCCTTCTGGTTCCATTTGATTTCATCATATGACGGATCTGTTAAAGCAGGAATTCCATTCCAAAAAACTGAATCGAGCCTGAAGATTGGTGTGAACCCAGCGTTAGGGCATGTGTTTGACCTGCAGAAGCATGGCGCAGCTGAAAACCACAATACAAAACTGCAGCGATTTGCAGTAAAATGCATGCAGTTTTCAGAATACATTATTCAGTACAATTAACATGCACATTGAAAATACTGCAATAACTGCACAGAAAGATGCCACAACTGAGGCACAACTACCATGTGGAAACCAAACCTTAAAAAGGGAACCTGTCAAGCTGTCCAAACCGCCGGCATCATGTTATAAAGAAGGAGGAGCTGAGTAGATTGATATACAGTTTTAGGCCGCCTGCAGAGAGCGACGCGTACTTACCCGCGCCCGCAGCTGTCTGATGTGCCGGGCAGCCGGTGCATTCGCAGACCGGAGCCGGCGTCGGGTGAGTGACGTCTCTGTGCGGGGCTCTGCGATTGTTAACGCAATCTTATGCAGGCTTGCAGCGGCGGAAATCCCGCCGCAAAATTTCCGTTCGTGTGCAGGCGCCCTTATGGGGAAAGGTTCAGTATAACTTGGATTTTATTCACATATATATTTGCTCATTCTGGGCCTAGAGGTCCAGTGGGCGGTATTATCAGTGATTGGCAGCTGTGTATGACTGTGGATAAATAGCTGTCAATCACTGATAGCTCCGCCCACTGGACTGTTCAGCTCAGAATGAGCAGAGATATAAATAAATAAAATGAAAGTTATACTGAATCTTTCCCCATAAAACTATATATCAATCTGATCACCTCCTCCTGCTCTATCACATGGTGTGTCTGCAGTTTCCATAGCATGTTCAAAAGGTGACAAGTTCACAGGATCCCTTTAAAGCTGGGTTACCTTAAATACTTGTTTTTAAATGATTTACAGTATACTATATCATTTTCACATATTTTGCCAGTTCATATGTCCCATTAATAATAAATAGTTACAGTATTAAGACTGGTATAACATAGGGAGCTCATGCAGGGAAGCATGCACACTATTGTGGGTTAGGTCACTGAAGACGATGAACAGATGAATGTACGTCACTATCTATGTGCCGATTCTCCAACTGCGGTGCAGTCGCACTGTATCTGGAGACATCAGTCAACATCATGATGGGTGCAGCTCAACAAAGGAGGGGAACACGGACAAGTTAGGTAGAGACTGCTGATATGGGCAGTTCATAACAGCAATTTGAGTATCCACGGAATGCATGAGAAACAAGATATTTGAGGATTGCTCTTTCTAGAGAACAAAATGAGGATACAGTTAGCTTCATCTACAAGTCCCACATAGTATGATGGGAATACGTCGGAGTATTAGATTCAGGTGATAGAGTTCCTTTTAGGGTGCTATTACACAGCAACAATTCTCCTCTGCAAAATGCAGGTGGAGAAGTACAGATTGAGGCTGGCACCCAACTCATCATATTGATTGAACTGTTGACTATGGGTACCATCCACAATTAGAATAGTCCCACCTACGTTTTGCAGGGAAGAAAGGAAAAAAAAAAGTTTGGAACAGTGTTCGTCAGTAGAACAAAATATCATTGATGTCAGTTAGAGAAACAAAATATTCTTGTAGATATGATGCCAACAAAGAAAAAGATGATGTCAACAGTGCAAGCTTTTGAGGCTACTTAGACTTCTTCACCAGGCCTACTACTGGCCTAAGGAAGAGGACTTAAAGGGGTTTTGTCATAAAAAAAAAAATTCTATACTTATCTATTACTCCCCCCCCCCCCCCCCCCCCCCCCCCCCCCCCAGTCTCCTTACCACATGTTCTCCTGGCTGAGCTTCTGCAGTGCCCCTAAGTCACCTCACCGCATGCCGGCCGGCTTGTTATAAAGCTGGCATTCCTCACATTTCTTTCTTCCGGCCGGGTCACTAAAGGTCACGTGCCTGTGATGGAGCGTTCACTGCCTAGGAAGGAATGCTGATCTATTGCCGAGACAGATCTCATAAGCAGTTTCTGCAGTAGTTCAACACTCCTCCTACTGGTCTGTGACCTATGACATAACGTACATTGACTGGCAGGAAGGAGACTGTCAGCAATGTACATAACCTCACAGGAAGCAGAAGAATTAGCCAGCTGAAGGTGAGGTGACTCCTCCAGACTGCAGGAGACAGGAGAAGATAAGGGAGGTGAAGATCAGGTAAGTAGACTGACGGGGGAGGAATAGGTAAGTATAGAATTTTTCTTTTTTAATAACAGAACTCCTTTAAGTAGCATTGATAACTTGCACTGTTAACATCATTTACTTTGCTAGCCATTAAAGGGGTTGTCCCGCGCCGAAACGGGTTTTTTTTTTTTTTAAACCCCCCCCCCCCCCCCCCGTTCGGCGCGAGACAACCCCGATGCAGGGGTTAAAAAAACAACCCGCACAGCGCTTACCTGAATCCCGGCGGTCCGGCGTCTTCATACTCACCTGCTGAAGATGGCCGCCGGGATCCTCTGTCTCCGTGGACCGCAGGGATTCTGTGCGGTCCATTGCCGATTCCAGCCTCCTGATTGGCTGGAATCGGCACGTGACGGGGCGGAGCTACATGGAGCCGGCATTCTGCACGAGCGGCCCCATAGAAGACTGCAGAAGACCCGGACTGTGCAAGCGCGGCTAATTTGGCCATCGGAGGGCGAAAATTAGTCGGCTCCATGGGAACGAGGACGCTAGCAACGGAGCAGGTAAGTATAAAACTTTTGATAACTTCTGTATGGCTCATAATTAATGCACAATGTATATTACAAAGTGCATTAATATGGCCATACAGAAGTGTATAACCCCACTTGCTGCCGCGGGACAACCCCTTTAAGGCCGGGCTCACACGACCGTATCATAAAACGCTGCATAAAATGGCAGTCTTATACTTGCGTAGGGAATTACATATCCCCGACTTCTTGCTCGCGTATGCCTGCGCGTGTACAGAATATTTTATGCACGCTGTCATGCACTGGCTTCCTGATTTCTTCTTTATGTATAAAAACACCGTACATTCGCATTATGCATGCGTAATGCGCAATACAAATAGTTGGCGTGAGCCCGGCCTCATCATATCTACAAGATGATTTTGTTTCTCTTGCTGACCGTACTAACATTTTGCAAGGGAGAACAACTCGGTGTAATAGCACCCCAAGAAGTCAGTGAAGTCGTCTACAAAAAGAGGGTTTTCTATTCCAATTTTGAAAAACAACTTTCTATTTGAATGGAAGGAATCTTACTGGTTTATAAAACACCTGGAAATCTTACAGAATCCCAGCAAACGACGAACAGACTGCTTCATTGTGATGCAGCATTACCATGTAAACTACTGCAGTAGCACAGAGTCCTGGGCTCGGCAAGGCAGCAGATGGCAGACATGGCTTCACAGAGGGAGACAGAAGCTCCAAAAGGCAAATTGTGCTTCTGCTATTGTTCATGCCTTTATATTTAGCGCAGGATTTTATGGTGTATTTTGCAGACTTTGCCTCCTAGAGACCTTCATATCTGCTATTACTCACAGGACACAAATCCAAGTAACTTTCCTGGCACTTTCACAAACTAGTTCAGTCTTCAGTTTGCCCCAATATGGTTCACTTTATCTATAATAAATGCTAGCATGGAAATAATGCACACTGGATTACTTCATTTTGGCATCCAAATATCAATTCAGTAAATGGAAATACTAAAGAACTTCTTACCATATCTCATTCAGCAGCTCCTACACAAAGAATGGTTTCAATATATTCAAAGATTAATAGAACTCGCTCATATTATTCAGCAAATGATGCAGATCCCCATTGTTCCCACGTGCTGTTGGAAACACAGTTTTACCATGTCTGTAGTGTGATTACACTGCATGTTTTATGGACATGGAAATGTGCATGGAAATGAAAAAGGTTTGGTACGGTGTTAGCCAGGAGAGCAAAATGTGATTGTTCCCAGCAAGAGGAACCAAGTAATCTTCTACATATGATAGCTTTTAATGGCTAACAAAAATACATGATGTTACAGCAAGTTTCCGAACCTCTTGGGGTTCTTCATCAGGCATAATAAAATAGATACAAAGAGGCATGCATATATATACACCCATACATATGACAAGGCACAGACATGGATGTGACTAATTTGCACTTAAAAGAATACCACAACAGGAGGAGTAGAAAAATAAATATTTAAATAGTCAACTGATAAAGATGTGAATGTTTTATGCTCTTTGAATTCGTGTTAGGGAGTCACCAGGTTTTCTCTGCTATAGATTTCACATACTTTCTAAGTGGCCAAGCACTTTTCTAGTCACGGGCACAACATAGTTCACATAAATATTGAAATAGTCCACTGATAAAGATGGGAAGGTTTTAGGGTCTTTGAATCAGCGTTAGGGGGTCACCAGGCGGGAGTGCTATCTCTGCTATAGATTTCTCATACTTCACAAGTAGCCAAGCACTTTTCTAGTCACAGGCACAATATAGAACACATGGCAGTCACCATATTAAAAGGCAATCTCAAGTCACAAAGCCATCAAAGAATTTGGGAGTACAAATTTCTAACATCTTTTGACACTTTAAACAAATTCTTCAAGAGGATTCATGCGTGACTGTGAAGTATGAGAAAAATATAGCACAGATAACACTGCTGACCTGGTGATCCCCTAACACTAATTCAGAGACCATAAAACCATCACATCTTTATCAGTGGAGTATTTAGGTATTTATTTATTTCTCTGCTCATCCTGTTGTGGTATTCTTTTAGGTGCAAATTAATCACATCCGTGTGTGTATATATATATATATATATATATATATATATATATATATATATATATATATATATATATATATATATATATATATATATATATATATATATATACACACACACACACACATATATACATATATATACACATGCACATGCCTCTTTGGATCTATTTCTTTATGCCTGGGGAAGAATCTTGAGAGATTGGAAAGCTCGCTATAACATCATGTACTTTTGTTAGCCATTAAAAGGAATCATATCTACAAGATTGCTTGGTTTTTCTTGCTGGGAACAATCATATTGTGCATGTAAAAGGCACATCAAAAGCGAGGTTAGAAAATTGCCTGCATTCACCAAAACTCACACGAATAAGAACCCTTCTTTTGAATGGAGTCATATACATGTGCAATGCAGTGCAGGACCAAACTGTGTCATGTCCTATCTTTTCACGTTGCTCAGAATGCACCACGAGTTGACATCTATGATGTCGGCACATCTCCGTAGGAGAGATGCAGCCCCTATGGGGGTGGGGGGGAATGTCTAGTGTACATAAAGCAGTGTTTGGTAGCCGCCTACAGCCAGCTAAAGTGGGCGAGGGGGAATTGCTGAGGCCCAGATCGAGACTCAAGAGAAGACTATGAGCCCCCAATCCCCTTTAAAGGCAGATATTTACATTATAAAATGCTAGCTACCAACAGCCATCATTACAGAAAGTTGAAGGGTCAGGAACACTATCTGTTCTCCTTAGGGAGAGCACCTAGAAGGTGAGTGAGGAGACTTATTAGGCTATCCATGCTCCTCTGGGTAATATGCAAATAAGGGAGATGGAACAATACACCTCTGCAGCGCCACCTTTTGGAAGGCAGCATTCCTGCAAGTCAATGTTAGACTCTTTAAAAGCATAGAGGGTTGAGTTTAGTAGAAAGCAATATGCAGTTAATGCCCTCTAGTGGTGGCTACATGTACCCAGTATGTGATCATGAGCTCTTTATCAGAAAAGCAAAGTTCCACACCCTATAAAGATAAATGAAGAACTTCAAAATCAGCCCTGTTAAAATTACTCGCTGCCTTTTTGGGGTGCAGTCACACAACGCAGTTTGGATGCAGTCAACCACACCAAAAATTGCAAAATTGGAAAAAAAATAGGTGTTCACTTTTGCTTCTTTTGCGGTTTTCTTAATTACAAACATAGCAAAATGGTAAAAATGGTTGCGATTTTTACCATATCCAAGCTGCCCCATGTTAACCCTTTCCAATCCAGTGTTGGACCTCGTCCGATATTGAGATTTCCCTGCTTAGCTCCACTGTCATACGAGGTCCGACATGTGTTTCTAACACTATGCAGAAGAGAGTTTCTTCTGTATATGCATATTACAGTATAGAAAGGAGAGCTGCAAAGACGAACCTCTATCTTACATACTGTAAGACATATATAGAAGAAAGACGTCACAGCTCTCTTCTGTATATTACAGTATGCAAGGGAGTGATCTGACAGCGCAGCTCTCCTTTACATACTGTTATATACAGAAGAGAGCTCCGATGACAGACCTGTCTCCTGCATAGTGTAATATACATATATATTACTAATGTTATATATACACACACACACACACACACACACAGTGTAATATACACATTAACTCACTTTAAACCCTTTGCAATCCAATTCTGGATTCAGGGTTTCCTAGGGGGTTTTCTCTTTATGCTATTATACAATGGTGCCACCTGCTGGCTAGAGCCAGTACTGCAGTATGAGACATGCTGGAGAGGCTCCCGACAACAGAGTGGCCAGTAATCAACAGTAAGAATTGCCGGCCAGATGTCTTCCAACATCGGAGCTGTACAGCCTTCAATCAGAGTGTCTTCAGACGTCAGACAGTGGATTGGAAAGGGTTAATTTAAAAAAATGCTAATAAAATAATCATTACAACATTTTTATGCGTTTCTGTTGAGTAATTCCAAGGAATGCACAACGTGCTTTCCTGCCCCAAAATAAATAAGATCTGGGGAGCGTGCGGGTGGCTGGGAAATGGATTTGGAAAAGGTTAATGTAGCCTTATGGCTAAAATTCTGAGCTGATTAAGTTCTGTATACTGGGAAGTAAAAATGTAGTCAGAATATTGCACACTCCAACCTCTTTCCAAAATAATAACATTTAAAGTATACCTGTTTCAGGTAACTTTTCCGAATAAGCTGCTGTGTGTGTTTACATGAGGAATAACACTTTCTGTGACCATTATATGACCGGTTTCCTGCATTTATCATCAGTTTTCTCTCTTCAGGTTCCATCTCTAATTTTCAGTCTTCCATGAGCTGATAGGAGGACACAAGCTGCTATGTCGTCTCCCATACACGGCAGACAATGGGAATTGGAGATTCTGCTCATTTATCTCTATTGGGCAAAAAACTTAGAAGCAGCAGCAGACTAGAAGACATTATATAGCAGTACTGAGCAGTGTAGATGTGAATTCTGCACAGGGGTCAAATAGAGCACTTACTAGAGCCCTCAACCACATCTGTGTTTCTCTCTGCCTCTCTATCACTCTACTCTGCTGCTTCCTCTGCTCCCCTTCCCTCTCCATAAACGTCTAGGGGCAGCATGTAACCTAGAGGTTTGCAAGCTGTGGCCTAGAGCCACATGCTGCCCACATTGCAATTGGTGATCAGGAGTAAATGAGGTGAAAACACAAAAGTGTGGCCATCTTCTTTAAATTTTTAGAAATTCGCTTTACAACTCAAATACCCCTTTAAGGCAAATATTTTTAATAGGCCATAAATGTCTCAGATGGTAATACTGCTTAACATTTTACTGTGGCCTTAGAGATGGGTTCAATTTGACAATACGGGCCTTGGGCTAGAAACAGTTGTGCATCCCTAATGTAATCAGATGTCTTGTCAAGCTTATCAGTTTTGAGATGGATTTTAGCAATATTGCAAAGTGAATTTTCAGCGCAAGTGGTGGTGGGGGTGGTAGTGGGTGTGGGTGGTGGTGGTGGGTGATGGTAGTGGGTGGTGGTGATGGATTTCACAATGCAAGTGAGAAAAAAAAGGCAGTTTTCTCTAAAAAGATATATTACCAAGTTTCATATACTCACTTGTAATATTGATTTATGCAAACTTGGCTAAAATGATGGTGACCACTTAATAAAATTGAAGGGGGGGAGGTATTGTTTGCCAAGAACTTATGAGGTCATCCATGATGCATTACAATTCGCTCACTATTTTACGATGTTCACTGCAGTTTTTATTTTTTGTAACTCCTGCCTTGCTATAGGATCTTACTACTGTCTCACAACGGCACGGAGACAGTATTCCTCTTCGGTCTGTGCTGTATTTTGATATAACACATAAGTGGGGCCCTTTACAACAATCAAACATTCAGTGATGATATCCCAGCACCGAGAAAAGCTTCTAATGACCAGCGAAATGTTTATTAGGTGCCGAGAAGAAATGCTCTAATGGAAAATTCACATCGAGCCATAATGGGAAAGAAGTTTTTGTGTCTGAACCTCATCATCGTTAGGAGAAGATAATGACATTTTAAAACGCTTTGAGAACTAATGTGATGGACTGCGCTTGCTGGAATACTTGCAGACCTATCATAAAAAGCACTTCAAAAAGTAGTCGCGGGCTTTCTAAAGCCAGCTGAAGGATAACCAGTAACGCTATCTTTTCTCCTTAGGGAGAGCGTGAGGAGAGTCAAATGGCCATGCACGCTCCTCTGGGTAATATGCAAATAAGTGATACATGAACATACATTTTAACAAGTCTGCCGTTAATGACAAGCTAGATATCCCAGCCGGCTTTAGCCAAAATGGGCAGTAGGCAATACGATAGGGCAAATAGAAGAAAAATAAAAATCTTAGCATAAAAGGGCAGATCATGTCTAAAACAAGGATCAGCCTCTCCTAAACACGTTGGAACTACTGAAGGCTGAAGATATTCTCTAAGCAACCAGACATGAATTCACATAGCTCAGCAGATATTCGAGGACTAGATATGAAGGTACAGTAATCTCTCGGTTAGGATTTCCATCTATTGAAGGCCATATAAGTTAATATTTTTCTATTTGATCTTTGAATATGTTATTAGAGGGCCACTCCAGTGGAAAACACATTTTTCCATTCCTGCCCTGCTCACCTGATCGTCATAGTCTTGATGTCTCATACGTAGATTGCTCTTCCTTTCATACAGCACATTCTCCTGTCTGATACTAATCAGAACACCATCTTGATTTTTACATCAACCAATCAGTAAGACAGACCCACCCCCTATAAGAGGAGAGACCCCATTATGTAATAAATCATTGTAATGCAGCATTAAAAACAGTCAGGATATCAGACAGCTAAAATAACCACAAACCCTATGACAGCATACAAAAAGCCTGGGAGAGGCAGAGAAGGAGTCGTCAGTAACTTCTAACACTATCCAGGGAGAGCACCTAGAAGGTGTGAGGAGACTTATAAGGCCATCCATGCTCCTCTGGGAAATATGCAAATGGAACAATGCCTCTACAGCGCCAGCTACTGGAAGGCAGCATTCCTGAAAGTCAATGTCAGACCTTTTAACAAACCTTGTAACAATAACTGGGAATCATCAGCCAAAGCCAACAGTGGGACACATGACCGCTGCAGCTAGTCACTGACCAAAGTGAGACTGACTGGCTACAGCAGTCACATGTCACTGTTGTCACCAGGGCGGCACTCAAATTTTAAGATCCTTTATTCACCTATTAGAGTGCTAGCCTGATTTTTTTCTTCTATACTGCTCAAAAGCATCATGTTTTGGTTGGGCTTTGTACCAAAATATATTGTTTTCCCAGTGCTGCCCCATTCCTTTCTACAATGTCCCTGTTGTTGGTGACAGCATCGCTGCAGCAAGAAGAGAGAAGCAGGCGACTGTTCACCATCTGAACAGGAGTGGCAAGGAATGGACTACCAACTTATCAGTTGATGGTCAACCACGCTGCAGCACCACAGAGAAGGGGGAGCCATAGAGAAGACACTATGGGTGGTAGGGGGGCTGAGTTAACTAAAGAGAGGATACTGCATTCTTTCTATATGACTGAATTAGACTCTGACTAAAGAGATGATTCTACAAGGGCAGCAGTGGTGCCCATGGAGAGGGAACTACAGAGGAGATGTGATGAGTGAGTAGAGGGCACTACTAGGGGGGCTTTACACAGCTACATAACAAGTTGGTCCCATACAATTCAGATCTATATCTATATTAATAAACAGCTGTGCATGCAATTTCTTTATGTAAAAAGATGTTTCTTAGTATTCTTTTAGCTCGTTTAGCCAAAAAAAATTACATTAAAATCGTTTGGTGTTGGAAAAAAAAACAAAAAACCCAAACCCCCCACAAATATTTTCTTATTCACATCTAGCACTTACTATTAGAAACACAACATGGAGGACAGTGCCTCAGTATCTCCTAGAGACATTACTGGTATGCCCTCTGGTAAACGAACCACAGATTGGTAAGTCCTAGGGTTGGGGTTCTATATGCACCTTCAAATTTACTACAATTATTTGTAAAATTTTGGTGAATGTTGCACTCGGGTGAACTTACTGAATACTGATTTATACAAATACCGCTGAATTCAATAGGGTTAGTAATCAAAGCCAAAATATTTAAGGGTGAAAGTTATCCAGGAAGAGGAAAAAAAATTCAGACAGGCTCAGAGTGGTGTAATAACAGTCATACTCCCTTCCCGACACTCCCGTTTTCTGATGCCTATTCTCCTGCTGGTCTCCATTTATGGCTGTGCGAAACAGTAGAACTGTCACTGACGCCACAGCCATGTGACCTCCATAAGCAACCACCGGAACACTTTGGCCGGTACTTAGCTGCATAAATCACATGTTGGAACCTCATTGCTCTGAGCTGGAAGTGAAGAGCGGCAGAGGACCAGGCACGAGTGGAACGCAAGTGGTGGGGAATCGGGGAGTACGGCCTTTTTTTTAATGATATTCCACCAGCGGGTAACAAAGGCAGGCAACTAAAGTAATAAATGGAATGGGCAGACTACAATACCCAGGAAAAAGACGGCTGAGGGCCAACCTAATAACTATGTATAACTATATCGGGGGACAATACAGAGATCTGTCCCATCATCTATTTATACCCAGGACTGTGACAGTAACAAGGGGGCGCCTCTACGTCTAGTGGAAAGAAGGTTTCATCACCAACACATAAGGGGGTTCTTTACTGTAAGAGCAGTGAGACCATGGAACGGTCTGCCTGAGGACGTGGTGATAGTGAACTTGATAAAAGAGTACAAGAGGGACCTGGACGCCTTTCTTGAGCGATACATTATTACATGTTATAGTCATTAACAACTTCAGAAGGGTCAGTGATCCGGGGATTATTCTGATTACCAGATTGGAGTCAGGAAGGTAAAGTTTCCCTTAAATGCGGAGAATTGGAACTCCCTTTAAGTCACTGTGATCTTCATTGCACATTGTTTCCTGTGTCACAAGTTTGATACATTATGCTAGATATGAATAATTACAAAAGCAGCCAGGGGCCAAGTCATTTTCTAGATTCTGACGATTTAAGAGAGGTTATTAAGGATAAATCGGTAGTAGGAGACTGGATGCACCTTACACCGGATTTTCGAGAACATAAAGACCTTGCCAAATAAATGTGTTTACAGCTTGCGATATCGCCACGCATCATTATCAGCGGATGATTATCCTTTACAGATAATTTAGATGACTCACATCTCCAGCATGCGCTTAACAAAAGCATGCCGCTTACACTGCCTACTTACCAGACCAGACACAACAAGATTTCATTTTACACCTTGCATCTCCTAAGCTTGCATTCTCCCGGCACTGTCCAATCTCCGCTTTCTTTCTTTTCCGGTAACCAATTACTTATTTCATATGCTAGCTTATACTGTGGAAACCAGGACATGGGAAAGGATGGCTTATCTTTCTGCAAATGTATTGCAGAGTCAAATGAGGACATAAATGCAGTTCAGTAGAGCTGGATGAGAAAATCCTGCAGTTAAATTGCACTCAATTGTGTGACAAGCTGGCTATGGAACAGTAAATCTATAATGATTGTTGTGCCTTGACTGTCTGTATTGAAAAGGTTTCCGTGAGTATCAGTGACATTCATATAAATCCTCCAGAGATCCTACAATCCAATTAACAGATTTTCGTCGACATACAGAATATACAAAAATGATGACCTTATTAAAGACTAAAAAGATAGGAGAGGAGGCCTATTATGCGGAAAACGGAATTCGCTTTTCGCATAGAGAAGGTCTCATCTGCTTCCCCACAACATAGTCCTATCTTATAAAGTTGAGGCTTCTCGCATCATTCTTCATGATACGCGGAGTACTGTCATAGACTCTATGGGGTTCTATTTGTAGAATGTGTTAATACTTATTCTGTTAGGTCTATACTTGTCTTCTATTGTGCGTTTTTAATGTTAACTGGCGCAGATGACCAGAGATGAGCGAGCAGAATACAGATATAGTAGAGCGGAGTCAAGTCTATCACTGTGTGTAAGTCTTTCTCGTGAACACAAATAACCAAATAGAGTGAAGCCAGTTTAAAGCTCCTCACGATTCTGATTTGCTGGAGTGAACAAGTTGTGACATCATCGCCAGCTCGTTCGCTCTCAGTCTGTTTAGACCGGCAAATTATCCTTGGCAATCGTGAAACTTCTTAACTTAGCGTTCAGCGTTTCACATTCCTATTGAATGATTAGCGTTTTAATCTAACAAGAAGCCAACGATCAGACGATGATTTTTATTCTGGCTGAAATGGAACGATGGAGAAGCACGCGATTCTGGTTTGACATTCATTCGTTGGTTAACATTTAAACTAAATGATTATTGTTCACTTTCGTTCATTCGAACGATTTTTGGAATGAAAATCAGTCCGTCTAAACACACTATGGAAGCATTTTTTGACTGCACAACTGTTGCAGCTTCAATACGGGTCGAATATCTGGAAGGAGAAGCATCCAAACTACATTTATGTGAAAGCAGCCAAAGGCAAAGGATTAGAGGGAGTCACTGTGTGCTATCCGGCTGCCCTCCATCAGGTGCCTTATGTTCAAAGCCATCATCATCTACCATTAATCTGTGAAGAGAAAAAAAAGCTCCAGGTTTTTTTGTATTACTGTTAAAAAATAGAATATCTTTAAAAGAAAAATAAAATTATTTACTTCCTGTCATCATCTATTGTGCACCCCAATTTCTTTTCTATCTTTTCATCAATAGCGTTGCGTGAAGGCTTGTTTTTTTTGTGCAACGATCTGTAGTTTCTATGGGAATCATTTTGCTTATATGTGACTTTGTGATCGTTCTTTATTCAGTTTTATTTTGGAGATGGGGTGATCAAAAACAGCACTGCTCTGGTGTTGTGCACTTTTTTTTTTTTAGGCCAACTTTTACTGTCCGGAATAAATAATGCAATATTTTAATAAATTTGACTATTACGGATGGGGTGATACCACATATGTCTTTTTTTTTTATTTTGTTTAGATTTTATTTGAAACATGGGAAAGGGCGATTAAAACTATTACTATTTTGGTGCTTTTTTTAATCAACTAAAAGCAACTCGGGGACTTGAACTAGTGATCGTTTCAGAGCTTATACAATATACTGCAACACTTTAATATTGCAGTATACTGCTTTTATGCAGGCATTCTATTAAGACGTGCCACAGGAATGGCAGCCATGGGGCCTTCACAAGGCCTGAGGCTGCCATGGACACGAATGGCACCCACAATCTAATTGTGGGGGAGGCATTACAGAGGGTTAACGGCTGCAGTCTGAACATGTGGCATGGAGTAAGCTGTGCTATTTCATCCTGTAAAAATAATAGGAGACCGGACGGAAATAGAATGAACCCCATTATGTAGTCCATTGTTGCCATTTTGTTCCATGATATGATGGTTCTGGTTGGGCACAGGTCCCATAATGGAGCAGGAAAACGAAAAGCGTTGATGTGAACAAGCCCTTAGCTGTACTTCAAGGAATCTGCTCACACAAGTTAAAAACTTTTTAACTACACAAAAGTTTGGAGGATTCATATGTACATAAACTGGATTATTTTGAGAGATGACCATTTGTCACTGTCTTTTATAGCAGATTTTAAGTGCCACTATAGTTACGACTGTCCCCAGTACAATAACGAGGCTTCATGCTGCCCGCACAGCTGCCAACCTGGTGATACACTTTATGGAGAAGAAAGAGCAAACCGGTCGTAGAACAAAGCATTAGCCGGAACCACACAAGTATGTTTAATGCTACTCTGTTTAGGTCTACGATATTACAAGCAGCAGTAGACTTATTCACACAGAAGAGATCTCGAAAAAGAGCTGAAAACCAATTCTTACCGCTGTAACATTGGTTATACGGTTGCTTATTTTGACACACTTATCTCTCCTCCTCATTGCCAACGCAATACCCTACAGAGCAACACAAATCTGAAAAGTGGACAGTTCTTCGATATTGTGGCATCTCCCGTTCATACCGCATATGATGCCCTACTCGAAGGTAATGATAAATGCGTATTTCACATAGTGAAATACCAGACATATTTACTAGTAGCGGGTTGAATTGTTTTGCAGTAGTAACAGTCACATGACTAAAATCGTTTATTTATACAGACATTTAAAAGGGAACCTGTCACCTACTTTCAGCCCTACAAGCTAAGCTTATGGGTTGAAAAGTAGGTTACCCCCCCCCCCCCCCCCGAGTCCATGGATGTGAGTGTTATACTTACCTCCCCTGTAGTTCCCCTGGTGTTAGCCCTGGAAGATGCTTCTCAGTGCATTGAGCGGTGCTGCCAAGTAATCCGAGTTTGAATTATAGAATGAGTGGACTACTAAGCAACGGCATTTAAAACACGAAACAGCGGCTTCCAGTACCCACACCGGGCGTACAACAAGGAAGGTAAGTATAATATTTACTTCTCCCAACTTAGCCGGTCACCGACTTTCAGCCCATAAGCCTAGCCTAGCCTATGGACTAAAAGGAGGTGACAGTCTGTTTAAGGGGTATTGTGGGACTTTTTCTTCTTCTATTGCTGACCAACACATCGTCAATTGATGATCTGCGGAAAGCTGAATTCAACGGGAGCTACACTGCAGTACCAACCGAGGCCGCGGCACGATCGTCTACACTTTTTAATTCCTACGCTGACCATAGTGACATCGTCCCCAGAAATCAGCTGATTGGCAGGAATCTGGGTGGTGGGTCCCCTTCAATAATCTATTGATGACCTATAAAAAAATAACCAGGAAAACTCCTTTAAATTGCCACAAAACTGTTATTTTGCCCACACCACTGGAGCCTGAAATGCCATTTTGACAACGAATGTTATGCCAGAGATTCTCAATTGGCTAAAAGTCTGGCCTTTGGTTAGACATTGCCATGTTTCCTTTTAGACCCTCCCAGTGTAGCTTTAGCAGTATATTTGGGGTCATCTTTCTGCTGTAGGTTTCAAATCCAGTCTCAAATCCCTGACAGACAGGTTTTCCAGGGAAGTGTTTAGTTTGTACCAAACATAGTGGAAAATGTAGGTTTTACACCTGCTTTGTGCGTAAAAAAGGTCGGAAAGTTTTCATAAAGCTTGCTTGTATGAAAAAAAAAAAGAAAACTTCTTTAAGGCCTCATGTCCACAGGCGGGTCGGATTCCGCATGCGGGAGCCTGCATCAGAATCTGACCCTACCTGCAGCTGGCGACCCTGCTAACCTGTCCGGGTCTTCTTTTCTGTACTGCGAATGCGTGCTGAAGCACCGGCCAACACACATGCGCAGTAGAGGTTTTTTTTCCCAAACTCCTGCTTTCTGGTAGAATCCGCGGCCCGTCGGACAGCTTCCATTGAATTCAATGGAACCTGTCCATGCGGGAACTACAGCAAAATCAAGCATGCTGCAATTTGTTTTTGTACCAAAAAGGTCTACAAAACAAATCCACATGCTTTAGCCCTTTGCAATCCAATTATAGATTCATGGTTTCCTAGAGGGCTTTCTCTTTCTGCCATTATACAATGGCGCCACCTGCTGGCTAGAGCCAGTACTGCGGTATGGGACATGCTGAAGAGGCCCCTCGACAACAGAGCGGCCAGTAATATACAATAAGAATACCCTTCTGGACGTCTTCTGACATCGGAGCTGTACAGCCTTCAAATAGAATGTCTTCAGACGTCAGACAGTGGATTGGAAAGGGTTAATTTAGCTGCGTACGCCCGTGCTTCCCCATGGGCGGCTAAAATTGAGGATCTGACAATAGCTGATCACTTCAAATTGTTCTCTCAGATTTTCAATCTGCAGCGGTCAGAAAACAAAGGTTTCACCAATGGGTTCTTTCCGCAGGTATCTTTGACTTGGGTCTATATCATATAATATAGTTTCTGTTTACCATAAACTTCTCATCTGCAGCGGTATTGAAAGCCTTGGGCGATTCAAGCGCTCACAATACATAAAATCAGAACACAACGACTCATCTCATTATCTTGCATCCTTTCACTCGGAGCTGATGCCTTCCAATTATACACAGAACAAAACAGAGGAGGAGAAATCTCAAAAGTACAAAAACACTGCAAAAATACCAGACTTCTTTCTTATTAGCAACTGCCTATCTGTCTGATCGACAACTGCTGTCTTGTACATATTCCGATAGAGGCTCACGTGTCAGAGATTTGTATCAGACGTCACCCCTCTGTAGTCTTAAGAACGGGAAGGAAAGTTTGTATTTCCTACTGCACCAATTGTAATGACCAAACACTTATTATTCTACGGCTGCGACCAATTATAAAACCAATTTCACAGTTGTATGATAGGGGATTGTGGGGTTTAACACAAGATGCCAGAAAGAAAATAGGAGTTCCTATTCCAACTCTCGTTTAGCAGTCACATGTGTAAACAGACAATCAAATAATGGAACGTTGATTGAGTGATTTCTAAATTAGAAGGGTTTCAAATTACATCAATTATAAGCTTCGAAAACAATTGTCCTTTTACACTTGGCCGATTATCGGGCCGGAACGTTCCTCCGAACATTCATTCTCCCAACAGTCGGGCCATGAAGAAGGATCAATAATTCTAATTAGCTGACTCTCCTTCGTCAGCTGATCATTCAGCTTCAGGGAGCATAATAATGATCGCTGATCGCATGTGCGTATTCATATGTATAGACAGCCTATGGGGATCAACAATTGGAATTAGGATGGATTGTCCCTAGAAGCCGATGCTCAGCATTTGTGAAGGAGAATGAAATGAGTGCTAAATCGACAATGCCTGAATTGTGCCAGCTGTGGCAATTTAATTCGGGGCCACTTTTTCCATCACCCCAGAACAGGCCAGAAATTTGACATCCGTGGTAGATACACCTGCACGTCCTCCTTTGTGATTTATATGATCGTATGCCCATGTGGGCTTTTATACATTGGGGAAACTACCATGGATGTCAAATCCTGTATTTCCAAACATAAGTCAACAATCAGGACTAAGGACATGAGTGCCCCTGTGGCAAAACACTTTGTCGCTGCGGGTCACTCAGTCAGTCAACTACGATATCGTGTCATAGACGGAGTCACATGCTCCTTATGTGGCGGAGATAGAGAAAGAAAAAACTCAAACTCCTTGAGCTTCAGTGGATCTTCAGGCTGGGCACTCTCCAGCCTGGAGGTCTTAATATTGAGTATAATATTTCTCCTTTCTTTTAATGTGTTTTGGTTTACGTTGTTTTTTGTCATTTATGTTATTTTACATATATTTCATTGTTTAGTTTTTTCTAGGTTTACCCTGGGGAGGATGTCTGCGGCTGGGCAGCTGGAGACCACAGCAGTGCGGCTTCCTTGTCCCGGTTTTTCTAAATTTCTCTGTATTGCATCGGTTGAACTTCTGTGACCATTCATGTCTCAAAGCAACCTTTTTCGAAACATCCTTTTGTTTAATGTTTCGCACAATTACTCCATAATAAAATTAAATGTATATGCACATGAAGGTTGTATCTGTTAGCTAACTGAGATAAATGTACCTAAGTATAGAGATATATATGGTTCCTCATTTCCAGAGGTGTTATCGAATATATCACCTTTGTATAGGGAACACTGCGTTTCAATCTTGCAGTTCACTTACAAGTCTCATTCTCTAAGTATGCAATATAGTCTGCAGTCTCATACCGAGTATCATGACATTTTTCCCAAGTTTTATCTTGGGACATTATTAATTCATCGGTGTGAACTGCGTTTAAGGGTTGGTTTTAATCAATCTCTTTTGACCTAAATTGTAAATACAACACTTTTCAATTCTTAAGCCTGAGTTATATTTGTACATCACTTTAGACAACAGGTTATACAGCGGCTGTTTATTCAAATATGCGATGATCTGCCACCCCTTTGTGGGCAGCATGGCAGGCTTGTGTAGGATCGAGCCCACCGCTGGGGTCTACGACCGGGGGATTCCTCGGTCCGGCTCCCCGCTGAGGGTGGTGCTGTGTCCTGGGATCCTCCTACTAATGACGTGAGGATAATGGGTGTTCCCTACATGTCTGTCTGCGCATGCGCGCAGCGAAGCTAGTCTCGTGAGAGTATCTATCCTAGCTTGTAGCTAGCTTGTAGCCTTCTCCGATGATGTAACAGGGGCGCCTCCGATATGACGCTGCTTCTTGGGACAGGACACGGCGCTGATGATCTCCAGCTGCACACCCCTTGACGGACTTCTCAGCGGTCCTATTGTATGTATGTATTTTGTGGGTTTGTCTTTATGCTTGTCAGCTATTGGTGTAGTGGTTTTATAAACATGATGTCCTCTTAATAGGACATTTAAAGGAGATGTCCCGCGAAAGCAAGTGGGTCTATACACTTCTGTATGGCCATAATAATGCACTTTGTAATATACATTGTGCATTAATTATGAGCCATACAGAAGTTATAAAAAGTTTTTTACTTACCTGCTCCGTTGCTAGCGTCCTCGTTCCCATGGAGCCGACTAATTTTTGGCCTCCGATGGCCAAATTAGCCGCGCTTGCGCAGTCCGGGTCTTCAGCAGTCTTCTATGGAGCCGCTCGTGCCAGAGAGCGGCTCCGTGTAGCTCCGCCCCGTCACGTGCCGATTCCAGCCAATCAGGAGGCTGGAATCGGCAGTGGACCGCACAGAAGAGCTGCGGTCCACGGAGGCAGAGGATCCCGGCGGCCATCTTCAGAAGGTGAGTATGAAGACGCCGGACCGCCGGGATTCAGGTAAGCGCTGTGCGGGTGGTTTTTTTAACCCCTGCATCGGGGTTGTCTCGCGCCGAACGGGGGGGGGGTTTAAAAAAAAAAAAACCCGTTTCGGCGCGGGACATCTCCTTTAAGCTTGAAAAAGGCTGTTTTTTCAGCCGAAACGTTGCTGTCCGTTTTTTATCTTGTCTGGGGAATCTGAATAAAGGTATGTCTTTTTCACAAACAAGGATGTGAACGACCTCTTCCATCTATTTACTGCTAAGTGCTGCTAAGCCATCCTATCTTTCTGGAGAAGTGCCACATCGACAATGTCTTGATGAGCGCTCGTTATACTGGACCGAGAACTCAGCCAATCCAAAGGGAGCTTAAAGGAATTGTACAGGACTTTAAAAAAAGAAAAAAAAATTCTATTGGTGACTTATCCTCAGGACAGGTCATCAATCTTGCTGCCCATAGTGCAGTGGCCTGGGTTGGTATTGAAGGCACAAAAAAAAAAAAGTATTAGACAACTGTAATAACTGGCTACTGGCAAAACTGCAATAAAAATTATCTAGTATCTCTGGCACAAATCAAGGTTAGAACCACAGATCTTCTACAGATCTCCTTCTGTCTCTTTGTGTAATCCCAGACAGACTCCATGATGTTGAGATCAGGGCTCTGTAGGGCCGAATCATCACTTCCAGGACTACTTATTCTTCTTTATGCTAAATATAAATAATCTTGATATCGGTTGTATGTTTGGGGTTGTTGCTGCAGAATAAATTTGGAGCCAATCAGACGCCTCCCTGAAGGTACTGCATGATAAATAAGAACCTGTCTGTATTTTTCAGCATTGAGGACACCCTTCATCCTGACCAAATCCCCAACTCAGTTTGCTGAAATGCAGCCCCAAACTTACAAGAAACATCCACCATGCTTCACCGTTGCCTGCAGACAGTCATTATTGTGCCGCTCTCCAGCCCTTCTGTTAGGCTGCCTGCAGACGGGCGGAAATTCTGCTGGAAGCCTGCATAGGACTGCGTTAACAAACGCAATCCTATGCAGATGGCCAGGCGCGGCAAACAAACTGCGGCATGTTCTATTTCGAGTCCCGCACAGAAACGTCACTCACCCGCCGCCGGCTCCGGTCTGCGCATGCGCCGGCTGCCCGGCAGTTGGCACATGAAAGATCCAGAGCTGCGGAGCGCGGGTGAGTACGCACTGCTCTCTGCAGGTGCTTGAGTCGGGTCCCGCGGCGAGAATTCTCGCTGCCGGACCCGACCTGGCCATCTGCATCTGCAGGCGGCCTTACGGCCAAGTATTTCACATTTTGACTCATCCTACGTTTTCATAAATAGTTCAGTCACTTGGCCTTGCTTCTATGTTGAAAAGTATGTTGTTTTAGCCGATATTCTTCCATGAAGACCACTTCTGCACAGACTTCTGGTTACAGATTTTTTTGCCAACTCTGAGCACTGGTACTGAAGGTCATCTTCCAATTTCGAAGAGAACAGGCATAATGCGTCTTATCTTCAGCATGAAGTTTCCTTGGCTGATCACTGTGTCTGTGGTCCCCAACGTTGCCGGTTTCTTGGTGCTTCTTCAAAAGAGCTTGAATAGCACATCTTGAAACTTCATTCTGCTTTGAAATCTTAGCTTGGGTGAGATCTTACTAATACAGTATATTAACTTTGTCTTGTAGATTTGCTCAGTCTTGCCATGGGCGTATGACCTGTGACATGAAATGGTCTTTCACAACCTCACCTTTGTAGCAGAGTTTGGCTGTTCCTCACCCAGTTTTAAACCTGCTAGACAGCTGTTTGTTTATGACTATTTTTCAATCTACATATGAAAATGATGATCATTATCACCCGTTCAGTATAATTAGTTAATCATACACCTGCCTATAGAAAATCCCTGACTTTGTGCAAGTATATCTATAATTGAAGCTGTTTTGAAGGCAAAGAGTGGGCACACCAAATATTGATTTGATTTAGATTTCTCCTTTGTTCATTCACTTTGCATTTTGTTAATTCATGAAAATAAAAATATAAACATTTATATTTTTGAAAGAACTTTTACTTTGCAGCATTTTTTGCCAAACCTGCCTAAAACGACCGGTCAAAAGTTTTAGAACATCTCAAATTTTCTAGTTATTTTTGACATTAACACAGTTCAAGTCCAGCAAATAATGTGACATAGTTTAAAGGTTCAAAATTAGGTTAAACATTAAAATATGACATTTTAACTTAAAATGCAACAGTAGTCTGAATTTATGATTTTAACCAAAATCCTTTTTTCAGGGAACACATCAAGGACAGCTGCTCTGCAACACAAAAAGCAAATTATGGTTTGAAATTGGATGCAAATTATTCCTACAGATGTCTCAACTTTTGTAGAATACTTTGAAACCCTCTGATTGTATATAACCAGTGTTGGAACAGGCTGCATTATACCCTCCAGGGTAGGATTTGGACAGTTTTGCTCTTCACTGCTATCATAATGGCAAGAAAAATTAACCAAAGAGGACGGACAATTATAACCCTCAGGGCTCCCACACACTTGTGTTTTTAACATTAGAAAGTCCCATTGACATTCGCGTTAAAAAAAAACGCAAGTGTGTGGGAGCCCTTAAAAGTGTAGATCTGTCCGATAGAGAAATTGCCAAGAAAGCCAATGTGCAGACAACACAGTTTCCTATACCCTCAAAAGGCACTTGGAGACTGGAAAAACTGACAGACCAAAGGCGGCTACAAAATCAGATGACAAGTTTTTGAGAGTAAACATTTTGCGTGATCGGTACCCAACAGCGCTAAATCTCCAAGCACAGCTTAATGCAGCAGAAAATAAATAAGTTTCCATTTCAACTGTGAAGAGAAGACTTCTATCTGCAGGTTGGACAGGTAGAGTATCAGTAGAGAGCCAATGCTACAGCTGGGCTAACACGGGCGGATCTGTGTTGTGGATTCTGCATTTTCAATTGTTTGTTCACACTCGAGCACACGAATTGCATATTCCGTGAGCGGGAAAAAAAATTGTGACATGCTCTATTTTGCAGCAGAATCCGCACAGATGGCTTCCATTGATGTCAATGGAAGGCGTCTGACCTGCAAACCATATGCAATTACCATTGCGTATGGGCTGTGGGTACCCATGTCGTCGCTAAGGGATGGCTCGGGAAATACAAATAAACAAAAAAAATAAATAAAAAATTTGTACAGCACATGATCGCCTGTGAACCTCCACGGTCATCCACAGTAGAGTTTTAGGAGGTACGCAGGGTCACTCGCCAGGCTCACAGCCAGAATCTGCTGCAGGCCTCACGCATGCAGAATCCGACCCGCTCGTGTGAGCCGTGGCCAAGACTGCAAAATAAAAATAAATATAAAAAACAGACTTGCCTTGGCCTAGCAGCACCTCTAGTGGACGACTGAAAAGTGGAAGAAAGTCTTATGGACTGATAAATCAAAATTTGACATCTTTGGTACATCACGGAGGGTTTTTGTATGCCATCGAGTAGGTGAAAAGATGGTTCCTGAATGTGTGACACCAACTGTCAAACGTGGAGGAGAAAGCTTGATTACCTTAGGCTCTTTTGCTGGATCCAGAGTTGGCAACTTGGACAGCTTAAATGGCACACTGGACAAAAAGGGCTACTACAGCATTTCGACACACTGTGTAATACCCTCTGGTGTACACCTAGTTGGTCAAGGGGTTCATATTACAGCAAGATAATTATCCAAATTAACTTCTAGGTTAGGTCAGAACTACTTAAGACAAGAAAGCTGGCTTCAAAGACTGGGATGACTTGCAGTCTCCAGATTTAAACAGCATTGAACCTTTTTGGGATGAAGTGGACAACAGGGTGAAAGCAAAGCAACTTACAAGTGCAGCACGTTTGTGGAAACTCCCGCAACAATGTTGGGAAGATATTTCTGAACAATATCTGAATGAAATTGTAGAAAAAAATGTCTGGATTGTGCAGAGCTGTTATATCAGCTAGAGGGACCTACATTAAAGAGTAAAAAAAAATCTAGATTAAATATAGTGAAACAAAGTTAGGCCTCCCTCACACAGGCATTGGCAGAAACGCAGTATTTTTCAACACTGTGTTTACTGCAGATTCAGCCCAGTTTCAGCAGCGCTGGAATGCGTTATGCCAATGTTTGGCTGCAAAACTGGGCATACAGTTATATCTCTGGTAGATATGCAAATTATTCTTTGTGGGGTGATTAGATGAACGGTCTTGTCACCTGAGGCCCTAAAATTGGTTCCCCCCTTGGCCTATAAATGCTCTTGGAGGCTCCTTGTATGTAGTGACCTCTTCTTCCGCTTGTGTAGATAATGTTGACCACTATATGTCTCTATGACACAATGAAAGTGATTTCACCCAGCTAGCTGTTTGAGAGGGGGCGTATTATTGAATGCAAGAAGCTGAATGGTTGCATTGATGAATTGCCCACCATCTGGGCTGTACTGACCAAAACTGGTGTTCGGACCAGAGGATGCGTCTCCATTTGCAGTGGTGTTGTGAATGACTGGACTGCTATGGAGTGGAACGGGGTTGTCTTCGATGATGAATCCAGGTCTAGCTTGGGCACAGACGATAGCTGTACTTGTGTCTGGAGACCTCGGGGTGAATGCCCCAATCCTGCCGTTGCTGTGGAGCAGCACACTGCCCCCACTGCTGGGGCCATCGCATATGACAGTCGGTCACCCCTAGTAGTGGTACGAGGGACAATGACAGCTCAGCAATACCTTCAGGACATCCTGCAGCCACACGTGTTATCTTTCATGGCAGGACTTCCAAGAGGCATTTTTCAGCAGAAGGGGGTCACAGGAATCCCCCACAACACGGTCACACTTCCATGACTGCCCGGTCGCTATCTTAGAGATCCAGGAGAATATTATTTTGTAAATTTCCAAATTCACCCAATGCCGTTTAGATTCCTGGCTAACTGCTACAAAGCTGCATTCCATTCACATACTGATAGCAAAAAGGTGAAGCTGGAGAAAGGCACAGATCCGAATGACTTCCTTAGGAAAACCACGACACAAAGCACAAACATTTATAACCAAGTGGCAGAACCATAGGAGTTTTCAATAATAAAGGATGCCGACCTATAATGTAAATTATTTTGGTAGTAGATACATTTAGAAGTATTGTGCATCATATAGAATGATAATGCACAAAAAGTATGTGTCCATTTACTAGATATTTACATTCTACAGGAATAGCATTGATCAGCCGAGTGTGTTTGAAGGAATTAGCATCAAGACCAGAGTTCTGAGAGTTTTAAACTGAAGGCTTCGGAAGCCAAGATGCAGCAAGTGTATTAAAAGCTGCAAGTCTTATAATATTTTTGGTGCTTCCCGGGCTATCCTTGTGCCAAAAACTGTGCAATAAGGTGAAAGATTTAGGGCTCATGTCCATGGGCAAAAGAAGAATTAAAATCCGCAGCAGATTTTAACTCTTCTCCTGCCCGCGGATCCGCACCCCATAGGGATGCATTGACCACCCGCGGGGTAGATAAATACCCGCGGATGGTCAATAAAAGTGATTTTAAAAAAAATGGAGCATGAAAAAATCTGGACCATGCTCCATTTTCATGCGGGTCTCTCGCGGGGACGGCTCCCGCGGGCTTCTATTGAAGCCTATGGAAGCCGTCCGGATCCGCGGGAGACAAAAATCAGATTTTACTCACCCGCTCCGTTTCTTCTCTTCGCCGCCGCGTTATCTTCTCTCAGTCGCGGCCGGATCATTTTTCTTCGGGACGGCGCATGCGTGGGGCACGTCACCGACGTCATCCTGCGCATCCACCGGGCCGAAGAAAGAAGATCCGGCCGCGACGCAGAGAAGATGACGCTGCATCGAAGGAAGTATCCGGAGCGTGCGAGAGGTAAGTTTATTCTGATTTATTCTTATTTTCAGCCCTCATGTCCGCGGGCCTGATTTTCCCCGTGGACATGAGGCCTTATACCATCACTTAGTTTCAGATGTAAATTATAGGAAATCTTTCAGCACCGCCCCCTCTTACTAAAGCCTGCTTCATTTTAAAGGGGTTGTCTCGCGGCAGCAAGTGGGGTTATACACTTCTGTATGGCCATATTAATGCACTTTGTAATATACATCGTGCATTAAATATGAGCCATACAGAAGTTATTCACTTACCCACTCCGTTGCTGGCGTCCCCGTCTCCATGGCTCCGTCTAATTTCGCTGTCTTTTTGCTTTTTTAGACGCGCTTGCGCTGTGCGGTCTTCTCCCCTTCTGCTCGGTCCAGGCACGAGCAGCGTTCTGGCTCCGCCCCCTTCTACGCGGCATCACGTAGCTCCGCCCTGTCACGTGTGCCGATTCCAGCCAATCAGGAGGCTGGAATCGGCAATGGAACGCACAGAGCCCATGGTGCACCATGGGAGAAAACCGCAGTGCATCCCTGGGAAAGGACCGGCGGCCATCTTAGGGAGAAGATTTTTTAAAGTCCTTATTTCGTCGGATCGGTAAGTAGTAAGCAGTTTAAAAACCGCTTTAATTTGCTATTTTATGCCAGGGGGGTGACAGGGGGAATGGGGTAAGGTAAAATTTTGAGGTTTGCCGCGAGACAACCCCTTTACTCCTTCATGACACGGCCCCCTTTTTTCCCCCATTTTCGTTTTTTTCTCCCCCCTTTAAAAAAATCGCAACTCCTTTATTTATCCATCGACGTCGCTGTATGAGGTCTTGTTTTTTGCGGGACGAGTTGTAATTTTCAATGGAGCTATTTAATGTACCATATAATTTACTGAAAAACTTTAAAAAAAATTCAAAGTGGAGTAAAATGAAAAAACAAACAAACGACATTCCGACATCAGAACTGACAGCGGCATTTAAAGGGTTAATAGCGGCTATTGCCCGCGGGTGTCAGCTGTAATAAACAGCTGACGCCCGCGCTGTATGCAGAGAGGTCGCCCTGCGACCTCTCTTCATACATGCCCCTACGCTCCCGGATGTAAATGAACAACAGCACACAAAATAAATTTACTATCAGAGGTATACATACCTATAATCAATACTCTAACCACATTAAATAATGCAAGGTTCTTGGTATATAATTTGATCAAATTACATTTGGCCCATCTACCAACGTCCAGGTGACCAAGCTCAGATTGGTCCTAATGCTAATACCAGGTGGTAAATCTCAACCTAGGAAAGTTGGGTTCCTACCTCTCAGAATACTTCTCTCTTGGGACTAAGCCTACAAATAAAATCAGGGAATGTAGGATACCATTCATATGGTCCATATAAGACATCTGGGAGTCATTCACATTGTCTTTTTATTTCACACTTTTCCACTGTAGCTGGGACATCCATAGGAGCACCAATTACAGTAGAAGATCTTCCCCTCTAGTGACAATATTCACTAGCAGAGCTGATCAGGGTCTGCTAGGACCCTGCAGCTCTGATGTAACAGGAGGACCCGGCGATTACGTGATCGCCGTGTTGTATAGTGGAAGTAACACTTCCACTTCCTAGTACATAGCACTCATTAAGCGCTATGTACCCGGGAAAGGAGAATGCAGAAGTGGTTAAAAAATGCTTCTCCCTTCTCCTCCGGGTTATCAGCTGTGACTAACAGCTGGGGGCCCATCCTGCTTGTATGCAGCAGAGGCTTTAATTCTGTGCCATATTTTTGCTATCAGCAGAGGTTAAAGCCCAGGAGCAAGCGCTGTATATTTACCGTGCTTGGTCCTTAAGGAGTTCGTTTCAGGGGCACGGTATGCATGAAAGTGGGTTTAAGTATAAAACGTAAGGAAAAAACAAGCATAGTAAGTATGAACTGAATGAGTGACAGACTGAAAGAAAGGGAGAGAGGTCTCTGTAAGGGCTTACAAGCTACAAAGGAAGATGGAAGGGGACAGGTGAGGGTAGAAGTGACTCATACGGTAATTCAATGGCAGTTGGGTTATTGTAGGTCGTTTTTCTGAAGAGGTGGGTTCTCGGGTTGCTCTTGAAGGCTTAGATGGTGGGAGAGTCTGATATGTCGGGGTAGTGAGTTCAAGAGCCGGGAGGATGCAAAGGAGAAGTCTTGGAGACCACTAAGTGAGGAACAAATAAGGGGAGAGCAAAGAAGGAGGTCTTGTGAGGATGGGAGATTATATGTGAGGAGGTACTGGGAGATCAGGGCACAGATGTATGGAGGGAACAATCTTTTAGACTTAATTCAGTGGGCAATGGGTAGTCAGTGAATGGACTGGCAAAGGGGAGATGTGGATTAACTGGGTAGCAGAGTTGAGGGTGGATAGGAGGCCCTAAAAAAGGATGTTGCAATAGTTAAAGGGGTTTTCTGCTGAAAATACTATTGATGACCTATCATCAAGATAGGTTATCAATATTTGTTCGGCTGTAGTCCATTGCTCGGAAGCCCGACCGATCAGCTGGGCGGGTGCATGCTGTCAGTGCTGCAATAACACAGAGGTCGGAGCTGAAGCAGCAGAAGTCTCCACGCCATCTGTGCAGTCGCTGCACTTGTAACTGCAGGCACGGCTCTCATTGAAATCAACACGTCAAATCCTTCTTTCATCTAACACCTACCATCAAAGAACAGCCAGCATAGCCCCATCAACTTACCATAGTTGGCTGATACCATTAAAACTGTCAGATTTGGCAGACTTTGCTCTTATACCTATGGACACCTTTAACTACAATGGAAAATTGCTAAAAATGCTCTACAGTTTGTGGACAACAGGTGATTGTTTTTTTTAAGAAAGTTGTGATCCATAGGGGTCTGTATAAAGGGGTATTGGACATCAACCCCTCCGCAACAATTTAAAACTCATTTTCAAAACTTTGCAGTCAGATTAGTTAAACTATATCCAACCTTAGGTCCATATCAGCAATCCACCTGTGGCAGGAAGCTGACAAGATGGTTCACTGGGGATCCAAATACAAATCTACAAGAATTATCCAAAAAGTTGACACCAGCTGATTCAGTATTACGACCGCACCTCCGCCATGACATTTTGCACACCATCTTTTCCTGTTTAGAAGAAAAACCAGCAGGAGGGCCGAGTGCGATCAACTCCCAACTGGTTAAACTGCCATGCCAAGGTGTTTATTCACACCCGCACATGGCAATAAAACTGATGCATGAAACAATCAAATCATGTCTTTTTGCAACTCAGCCCCCATTGCCTCAGCCTCATGTTTCGAGTTTAGTTCCAGATTCTTTTGAGGCCATAACCTCTAACACACAGCAGCCGAAATACAGTCATGGCCAAAAGTTTTGAGACTGACACAAATTTTGGTTTTCACGAAGTTTGCTGCCTTAGTCTTTTTAGATCTTTTAATCATAAGTTTCTATGGTATACTGAGGGACAATTAGAAGTAATTCATGAGTTTTTAAACTTTTATTGATGAATTGATCAAGTATTTACAGTGTTGACTCTTAGGCCTCATGTCCACGGGGAAAAGCACAATTAAAATCCGCAGCGGATCCCCCGCATGCGGAACCGCGTCCCATAGGGATGCATTGACCACCCGCGGGTAGATAAATACCCACGGATGGTCAATAAAAGTGAATTAAAACATTTCTGGAGCATGAAAAAATATGGACATGCTCCATTTAGGTGCGGGTCTCCCACGGGGACGGCTCTCGCAGGCTTCTATTGAAGCCTATGGAAGCCGTCCGGATCCGCAGGAGACCCACGCCTGAATTAAACTCACCTGCTCCGAGCGATGCAGATCTTCCTTCCTTCGCGGCAGGATCTTCTTTCTTCGGCCCGGCGGATGTGCCCGGCGTATGCGCGCGGCACGCAGCCGGCGTGCCGAGCACATCCGCAGGGCCGAAGATAGAAGAGCCGGCCGCGAAGAAGGGAAGACCTGCACGGTGTGCAGCAGGTAAGTTTATTCTTATTTTCAGCCCTCATGTCCGCGGGGCAGGAGGGACCCGCTGCGGATTCTCCATGGAGAATCCGTACCGGGCCTGATTTTCCCTGTGGACATGAGGTCTTATTCTTCAAGACTTCTACAATTAGCCCTGGCATGCAGAAGTCTTGAAAAATAAATGTTAACACTGTAAATAGTTAATCATTGCCTAAACTTGATGTATTTGTCAATAAAGGTTTAAAAACAAATGAAATGCTTAGAACTGTACCTCAGTATACCATAGATACATCCGATTAAGGCCAGGCTCACATGGCCGGGTCGGATTCCGCATGGGGAAGCCCGCAGCCAGGCCAGAGACCCTGTGTATGGTGCGTAATTGTAATGCAAATGAGCGCGTATGCATGAAGGTGGTCCTGTGTAGTGCAGCAGGGTTTTTTTTGTTTGTATTTCCCACACCGTCGCTTAGTGATGACGCGGATACTCGAAGCCAATATGCAATGTAATTGCATATGGGCTGCTGGTATATTCGTGACCATAGTGCACAACGGGCTCTATAGTCATGGATTCTGCGGTAAAATAGAGCATGCTGCCATTTTCCTTCTGCTCGTGGAATATGCAATTCATACCCGCAGGTGGGGAGGAAACTTCGAAAATACATGCCTTTCAATGCCCGTGTATTACCGCGGATTGTCTGCGCGGAAGGCGATCGCGGAATCTGCAATTCAAATCCGGTCTGTGAGACCGGCCTAAAAGATCTCAAAAACACTGAAGCAGCAAACTTTGTAAAAACTCAAAAAACTTTTGGCCACAACTGTGCAGATGCAGTAAAGTTTAACACGATTTATGATAACTTTTTGTGCGACAGTTTGGTTACCCTTTCAATTTCTTCACAAAGCGTTTGCTGTCTTAAGATAAGAGAACGGTTGCTTCTTAGAACTTCAGATAACTTTTTCTGAGAAGTCATCACAGACAAGTTACAATCTGCTACATCTGTACAATATCTATAATCGCCGTTCTGATAATGCCGTTTCTGGGTTCTCACCCTCACCAATACAGAGCAGAGGACAAGAAGCCCTGAATCGGCACTGCCGGAGCAGCGATGGAAGATGCAGAATGATGGAAGCAGTCACATGACGACACTACCCAGTATCAGACAGATGCGGAGACATTAATGAGGGGAGTATAAGTTTCTTTCCATTTTGATACAGTGCAATTTTTAAGAAATTGCCCCCCACCCCACCCTACCCCGTGCACATCTCGTCCCCAAGCTGCGGAAATAACCCGCACAAAACCCGTGCGGAAACTGACTTGTCGTGCGGAATTCAAATCCGCGACATGTCAATTATGTCGCCGTCTCCACTGAGGAATTCCCCCTCTATCAATGAGGGGGTGAAATCCGCACAGGAATTCGCATTGAAACCGCTTCAAAAATTGCACCAAAAAGGTACAGGTTTGGAGGCAGGCATTCCGCAGCTGATCTACAACGGGATGTCCGCTGGAAATCAGCACGGTGTGGATGCAGCCAGAGGATAACACAACGCAATCCTTCCTACTGCCATTACTCCACAGTATATTTGGAACGCAAAGAATATATAGGGTTTCCTTTTTTTAAAAACAAAAATGGCAGCGGCTCATCATTAAGATGTGGAAAGGTCATAGTCGAAATACCGTTGACCAGGGGTAGATGGAAAACACAGTGCCAGCTGGGCTCATATTTCGGTCCCTCACCTGTGACTGGTGCATCGATGTCCAGCAAATTTTTTTCCAAACGAAGAATTGAAGCTCCTTCTGTTATTATTCGGAGTGCCACACTTTCCTCCAGTCTTCCTTCTTTCATTAGGTGAGCTTTTAATACGTCTACCCGGGGCTTGCCATCATTGTCAAATACTTCTTTTGCCGTTAGTCTGTGACTTGGTGGAAATGGTACAGCTAAAAGATGAAAAGACAAAAACAGGAAGAACAAGTTGTTAATTTAACCTTCGCAAGGTCATCCAACACTTAAAAATATATATTTTTTCACATACAACCCTTTTTAGGCATTTAGTCTACAAACTAATGAGCAATAAGCATAAATCGGCGCCAAGAGCCTG
This sequence comes from Eleutherodactylus coqui, assembly GCF_035609145.1. Classification (NCBI taxonomy): domain Eukaryota; kingdom Metazoa; phylum Chordata; class Amphibia; order Anura; family Eleutherodactylidae; genus Eleutherodactylus; species Eleutherodactylus coqui. The sequence goes on along the minus strand of NC_089843.1, from coordinate 166,810,460 downwards.
CAGTCTAATAATGTAATATTACTTCTTCTATCAAGACAATGTCTGCTTTATTGGCTGTAACTAACTGACATACTACTCTCCCTACAATTAACCCTTTGCAATCCAATTTTGGATTCAGGGTTTCCTAGGGTGCTTTCTCTTTCTGCCATTATACAATGGCGCCATCTGCTGGCTAAAAACTGGGACACGTATGTCACATGCTGGAGAGGCACCCGACAACAGAGCAGCCAGTAATATACAGTAAAACTACCCTGCCGGTCGTCTTCTGACATCGGAGCTGTGCAGCCTTCTATCAGAATGTCTTCAGACGCCAGACAGTGGATTAAAAAGGGTTAAACTCAGAATAAATCTCCCCCTATAGGCCTAACCTCTATAGACAGATGTTTGTTGATACAGTGTTCCCAATTATACAAGTAGACCATTTGCTGACAAAGCCAGATTATGTTCTGGCCAGTAGTGCGACTCAGTACTGAAGGAGACATATCAGCATTTCTAGATAAGTCAGAGGAAGATGGTCTTGATATTAGATTAGAAGGCAAATAAAATGGTAAATCAGATAAAATGGGAATGTTGAAGGCACTGGATGCACTTTAAAAGGTTATGCACACCCTTGGGGACACATTTTTTTCACTGAAATGCATGGATTTTGGGCTGACAATCATTTTTGCAATAAGTTTTGATTTAAAAAAAAAAAAAAATTACCAGTTTGTCTTCTGCAGTTTTTACTTATCATTGTATATAGGAAGCTGCAGAATGAGTCTCAGTAGGAGATCTGCTGGTGTGCTGAACTAGTGGTTTGGTTTTCTGCCCTTATGTCCTGAACATTCTTATCAGTTTAGGCTACATGGACATCAGAGGCTCAGTTTGTGACTTCTAGAGCAATTCTGGCACACAATCGGGGGTGAAATAGAGCATCATGCTGCAGTATTCAGTGTGGAAAAAAATGTGTCTGGCGTGCAGGAAGACGGATGGACAATATTTTTAGTCAATGAGGTTTATCTGGCGCCAATTGGATCTAGACTAGAGATGAGCGAATATAATTACTCGATCGAGCACCGCGATTTTCGAGTACTTCCGTACTCGGGTGAAAAGATTCGGGAGGCGCGGGGGGAGGTGTGGGAAACAGGGGGGAGCCCTCTCTCTCTCCCTCTCCCCCCTGCAACCCCCCACTCACCCACGGCGCCCGCCGAATCTTTTCACCCGAGTACGGAAGTACTCGAAAATCGCGGCGCTCGGGTGAAAAAGGGGCGTGGCCAAGTAGGTTCACTCATCTCTAATCTAGCCCTTCATGTATGATCATTGAACAGTTCCATGGAAGGAGATGAACAAGGAAAAGAATAACAGAGCCTGGGTGAAAGTGTGAATGTGCCCGAATTTATGGCCAAAACAAAGAAGCTGATTAAAATGTTCGGAAACACAAAAGGAGAGAAAAACTAAGCTGATTGATCTCCTATTGACACTTAGGCCGCTCTCACACAGCCCGCTTTTTACTGCGATTAGAGAGTTTCAAAAATCGCGCTAATCACGGTACAGCGCCCTCAATGATTTCAATGGTGCTTTGTAGATCTGCACTTCAACGCGACATTTTCAATGCGTGATTTACGAGTAGAGTCTGCTCTATTTTTTGCCCTTTTTGCACACCTGATCACAATGACGGGGTATATAAAAAAACATGAAACTCCATACAACGCATTCAAAAATCCGTTTGCTTGCGGGTTTGAAATTGTGGGAAAATGCGGTGATTTCCAACGTTGCGTTTGGTGAAAGCTTGCAGTTTACTACATACAGCGACCTCCTATTAGGACTTAGATTGCAGTTTCTACATATAGTGATATGCAGAAGCTGCAGAAGACACAAACAAGGTAGCATTTTTAAACACTTTTGAAAAATGACTGTCAGCCCAAAATATAGGTATTGCAATGAGAACAATTACCCCTACAGGTGTCAATAGCCTTTAAGCTTACGTCATATTTATACGAGTCTGATAAGCAGCTACCAATCCTAAGCGCTTATGTATCATGCTGGGAGAAAGCTTAGGTCATGGTAAAAGACTGTTAACCCTTTCCAATCCACTGTCTGACCTGTGAAGACATTATGATTTAAGGCTGTACAGCTCCGATGTTGGTAGATATCCATCAGGGTTCTCTTACTGTATATTGCCAGCCTCTCTGCTGTCGGAGCCTATCCAACGTGTCACCTCATGCAGTACTGGCTTTAGCCAGCAGATAGCGCCGTTGTATAACGGCAGAAAAAGAGTAAGCCTCCTAGGAAAACCAGGATACAAATTGGACTGGAAAGGGTTAAACATAAGCAAACTGTCCAAACAGCAGAGTGCTTGTCTGTGAACCAACAGTAATTTTTGTTGAGCGACAACGGCAGTCTACTTGCGGCATAGTATGAAGATATGCTTCTCGGAGACGTAAATATGGCAAAAAGTTGTATTTAAAAAACTTTAAAAAAAAAAAAAAGACATAAAAAGTGTGAAATCTCTTGAGCCTGGGGATGATTATGACATTCTGAAGCCAGCCCGGTGGTTTAAAAGTAGAGTTATGTGAACACACATACAGTACACCGGTAATCGAGAGCTGCTGCCGAATATCAAATGACGATCGGTAGGGAAAAACATCAAGAGAAGACCACAAAACTTTGGAAGCAAGTTCACTTCCAAGCTGCGGTCTTCTGTTGGTATGACATCGACTAACATCTTAATATTGTGTGGGCAGGCATCTGAAGAGGGAATTAGCAGGATTACCTCGTTGAACCTGGTAAAGTTCTCGTAATTTATGTAAAATATTTGCTGTAAAGACCAATGAAAAGTTATTGGAGGATGTGCGCTAAGTTTCAGAGCTCATGAATAGGAGGAAGAACAATCCGGGAAGCTAAAGAGACACCGCAGCGTGGTTCAGGAGGTAATCCTCTTAATTCCCACTTCAGATGCCGGCCCACACAATATAAAGATGCGTTTGTTGATGACATATTAACATAAGACCTGAGCTTGGAAGTGACCTTAGATTTAATTGGACTGTCAAAGATCATGTCACTTTTAATTAGTCGTTTCGCTAATCTGATCTCCTCCAAGAGGTAACTATTTGCAGTATGCTACACTACTCATATTGCGCCAACAGAGGTATTCGACTAATGATGGTCATCACGGTCGGCACGGCATGAACACCACAGCGTGCACATATTATCGGAGGAAGTAGTATTAGTACATTTTGGTGCTTCATGTTTTGCCAAGAGCAATATTATCAATAAAGCCTGATCTTGAGGACGTTGTACAAAACGGTGTTTATGTACGTAAAACCTGGGCCAGGTCAAATTAACAGTACATAAAAGGTAAGAAACAGGGTCCGCGGCACCAAGTTCTCCCTGTACGGTACATAATGTGAAAGTATGTGTGCTTTCTTGGCAACGGGAAGAAGTGTACTTCAATAAAAGCCAGAGGTAGAGTACAATCCGCACGGTTAGACGGTTGGATATTCTCCCTCGCTAGTTACTCCTTAGCCTTATCTAAACTAAAGTCTACACTGCGCAGTCTACAGTCTGATAGATGGTATTTTACTTTTTACCAAGCCCTTAATAAGACAAGAAATGGTTAAAATTAAGCAAATATTGCAAATTCTTAAAATGTTATTCGTATCCATGGTAAAAACGTACATTACCTAGCCAACCCAACCCAACCCAACCATGGAATAAGCAAAGTTCTACTATGATGGTTCATGCTTCGTAACTGGTAAATTCAAGTGCCTTGGGCTGCCTTTCCACGGGCGTAGTAATATCCTGCGGCGGAGATCCGCCGCTGGGGAGCAGGAGCCAGCTGACGGTTCTCCGCACTGAGTATATCTGACAGATAGGCTCACCGCAGCAAATTGCAGCATGCTGCGATTTGAATCCCACGAGCAGAGAATCCCTATGATCATCCGCTTGTGGACAGCAGGGCTGCGCTTTCCATAGCAACGCTATGGAAAGATTGCACAGCGTTACCTGCTGACTGATTTTCGCCGCGGATGACGCAATGCAAAAACGCCCGTGGACAGGCAACCTTAGAGTTGGGGAGAGCGTCTAGAAGTTTCATACAGAACATGTAGATACAACTTTTACATGAAACAGAAGTGTGGCAGAAGAAAAAGACTGCGGGAAATCAAAGGATTTGTAAAAGGCTTAGAACCAAATCCTGCTACAGTACCATCAGCTTTACCTAATTTTTTGGATTTTTTTTAAAAACCATATAAAATGATAGTACATTGAAGGGTTAAATCTGCACATGGATCTGTGGTTATACATGTGCACAGCTGTGGCAAAAGTTTGTGTCTTCGCTATGGATTTCTGCTGCAGTTTGTAGAGGAGGAATCCATGTGGGAAAAAAAATCATACACCCATTTGGCCATATGAACGCACCCCAATGGTTCCATTTTTTTTATATTTTTGGCAAGATGTCACAAAAAAAAAATAACTGAAAAAAGAAACAGATGTATACTGTACTGTGTCTATAGACATCTATGGGCACATGTATGCAAAACAGGTTTCCCTTTGGCATAGGTTTGGCAGGTTTAAACTTGAACTTCAGAACTTTTTAACCACAAACCCTGTATATGATGAAGGTTCCCCAATTCTAAGGGTATATCCACATGCACCGGGAAAGCAGTGGGATTTTGCATGTGGATGATCCGCAGCGGATTCCGAATTAGATCTTAAACACTCTTCATCCACAGGCTGCGGAATTTTTCGGCATGGAAGTTGAGCAATTTCTGCAGCAAATTTCCAGCATGGATTTCCCCCCTTTCAAATGTAGAGAGGTGAAATCCAAAGCAAACCCGCTGCAAAATCCACATCTGGCCATGTACGGACCTATCTTAATTCAAGCCAATGGCCGATATATCCAAATGTAACAGTATATAAAAAGTCTGGCAACTGTATAGAATTCAGAAAGAAAAAGGATACAAAAGAGCCAAAAGAGTCTTCACATAGTCTTCTATGAATGTAGTAGAATAAACCCCTTGCTATGTACTCTCCGTGCATGTACAGCAGTCCTACCTTGTGCGCAAGCATGGGCACTGCCAACCTTGTATACAGACCTCGGAGTCAGGCAACAAGCACCCTGTATTCTACACGCCTCACAGGTCATTTCTGGTTTATAGATCGTCGAATAAACGCTATTTTACATAAAGGAACCAAGGTAAATGTTGGCAAGTGCGGTAACAGAAGGAAGAACGGCTCTGGAAAAACACAAGTAGAACTATTTCCAATACATTATTCCTACTACTGTAGAACAGATTTCCTTCCAGTCCTTTTGGCTCACATTCGGTTACACCCAAGTTGACTCATTCTTTTCTCTCTGCTGGTGATGGGGGTCCCCAACGACCACGTGACGGATCTCACGCTGAAAAAGTACTAGCTGAGCCAGACAGGTTAGTCTTACATAATGGCAGTGATTCCCACATACTCTTACGGCTACAACCGTGACAGACACAATGCTTGATGGATACCAAGCCCCTACTCAACCGGCTAGATTGGAAACAACTGAGCTCACCGTCACCTTCACGCAACTTGTAAACCGGGCCATTTTTTCCCTGGACACTTTTAATGAGTCAGAAAAATCGGTAATGGTCTCACCCCGTACCCCCCCCCACCCGTACTTTTCAATTGCTCCAAAAAAACTGTTCCATATGCCCCAATGATTTTTGCAAAATGAAAAACTCAAATCTATATTAAAAAAAAAACGAAAAAAAACAAACATGTTTTGATAGTTTTTGTTCTACTTCATCCTATACTTGTAGTCATGTAGCAAGGCCCATTAAGGCGTCTTTCACACGGGCAACAGCGATCTCGCTATGAGAAAATCACAGTAATATCGCAGGTGTGTTCTTTGCGGTATCATTGCGTTTCTGTGGCGCAACATTGTAGCGCTCTTTTGCTGGGATTTTGGGGGGGCTTGAAATTAAGCCCTACTCTAAAAATAAGCCCTAGCGGCATTAAAAAAAAAAACAAAACAAAAACAATACATTACCAAACAAGCGCTGTCTGCGCCGCCGCAATTCTCCTCCAGCAGTTTGAGGGCACTTGCTTGTAGTCTTCAGCCAGCGCTTCCTGGCCATCAAGGAAGCGCTGGCTCTGATGGGTTCATCGAGTGCTGTAGTGATTGGTTCTTAAGCGCCGCAGCTCAGCCAATCGAAGCGCTTCCTGGAGGGGGGATTTTTGGACCCTCTGACCAGCAAGCGCTGGCTGAAGACTACACACAAGTGCTGCCGAACTGCCGGCGGAGCAGACTGTACCCATTAGGTAATGCATTGATTTTTTTTTTCTAATGCAGCTAGGGTTTATTTTAGAGACAAACAGTAGGACTTCCTCCTGTAAAAGTTGCATCATACCAAAAATTGTGTTTTCATGCGGTGTGATGCAACACAAAATGAATGCTCCATAGGGAAACAATCTACAAAACATCACAAATCACACCTGTATAGAGCATGCCGACTTTTTGTTTCTTGCAATGTAGCAGCCTACAAAACATTGCTCATGTTAAGGAACCCATTGGAAAGCATGGGCTTCACATGAGCTACACGATTTGTAGCACTGTCACATCACCAGAAAATCTTGCGTTTTTGTTGGCCGTGTGAAGACGCCCTTAAAGGCTGGACAGGGAAATCTATTTGTTTTCACCCACATACAGGAAGACCATTTAGGATTAATGGGCATTTTCCTTGCAATTCTACAAACGTGATCTTACGAAGTGTCCATGCGGTTTCCCGTTTGTGGGTGAGATGATGCAACATGTGAGGGGTCGCATCAGTAAGTATAAATCTGCAATAAGGTGCGCAAATTCGTTATTGCCGTTCCCACTTCATTTCCACGGAGAAAAACCCATACAGTTGCTCTGTTAAGATTTCCAGTAATGGAACAGGTGGCCATACCTAGAAGAAGTGGTAATACCTAGAAGAAGTGGTAATACCTTACCGTTACGTCAAGAAGCTTTCTGGATTCACACTCTTCAAACTTTAGTACTGATGGGTCTAAACGGGGAGTACGCTATTGTTCAATTAATGTATGTTTTTAGTTTTAGTTTACACAGCACTATTAATATGAAGATCGGATATGGATTATGCCATCGGGTTTCTGATCTCATGTTAACTATGTCATCTGGTGGACGCCGGTCGAGGATTGCTTTATAGCTTACTAGGGTTACCAGGATGACTAACTGCAAGGTTAATTCTGTCAGATGATGGCTGCTTGATTCTGTTTGCGATATATATGGTAGTTAAAACCGCTCAGACGGGCCGAAACGCATCCTTTTGTATTGCTAATATGCAATAAACTGGTAATGTTGAAGAAGCGTGTGCTGTGACTTTCCTTTGAGATGTTGGATTATTACTTCATGTGCATTACAAGGGGGCCATAGTGTGGATTAAAGTGTTTGTAGCATCAAAATGTTGTAGAGAGACTTGAAAAGAAGCCACCTTCTAGTAGGGGGTGCTGTAGAGGCATGGCACCATCGTCCAGTTGCATACCTTATTTCCCAGAGGAGCATGCATGGCCGTATAAGTCTACTAACACCTAGCAGGTGCTCTCCAGAAGGAAAACCTATACCCTTCCCAACCCAAGTCACAGGTCTCTCACCCAGCCAACTAGCAATCTACTGTACACCGATGAGGGGCAAGAGGCCGAAAAAACAGATAGATGCCCTTTTCCTTCTTGAAGAGACTCCGGTTTAGCCTAAATTCCCCATCATGTTGCAAGTCCCATTAAAAAGGCAGGAAAGTGACCAACAGTGAAGCTACCTTCCAATAGGTGGCAATGCAACGCCGTTGTACCATTTCCCATTTGCATACCTTATTTCCCATAAGAGCATTGCATGACTGCAGACGTCTCTTATGCCAACCTGTTGTGGTCCCCATGGGAAAAACCGTGTCCTTCCTGAATTTTTATCTTTCTGGAGCTATCAGACATTACTCTATTCCTAAAACTCTACTCGTTGATCCGCAGGACTCCTTCACAGCTGCACCCAGCCTCTGCTGCATTCCCATTGTCCTTAGCCTCAGCGATGTCCAGCACATAGCAGACCCGAACAGCGGAGGGCGGCCTCCCACACACGGCGCTAATTTATCTGGGATTTCGTACCGGATCTGCACTAGCAGCTATGAACGGAGCCTCGGGCGCAGATGTAAATGGGGTCAAACACTCCAGCAGGATACGGGGCACGATAAAACAAAATCCTTAGGAGCTTTTTCACACTCTTTAAAAGTCATGAGCAAACATTTCTGTTCAAAGCAAATAAAGTCAGAAAAGTTATTCTGGGCACATTTTACATCTCTATTATTAATTAACTCATGGTAGAACAGCCTCAGGTGTAAGAATATCTTACTGATCAGCATTAATAACTATAAGTAGGAAACAGAGGGGGGCGTTATCAACCCCTCTATGGCACATGTTTGGTCGAAAAAAGTTGTCTATTTTTGCACAAGTCCCACCTGCGCAAACATTTTGTGACTGTTGGGCTTTTGGGGTTCTAGTTGCCACTATTAGAAATGTGGGTGAAACTTAGTAAAAGGGGGTGGGGCCTCACCTGCCCATCAGATTTACTATAAATCTACATTAGAAACGGGCATAAATTACAACCGAAATCTAAACCAGATAGGGGTCAGAGAAATAGATAGCTTTTCCTGCTCCCAGAGCCAAGATTAAATTTGGCACCCAAGATTCAATAAACACTAACTACCGGTACTTCTCAAGCAAACTCTAATCTTAGACAGCCGGCCCCAGTTGGACAACCAATCCTCGAAGGTACACTGCCCCATTCATTAGCTCCCTATTACTCGTCAGATCAACGAGATCAGCTGATATCCTTGGATAAGTTACAGCTTAGCTCACATGTCATGGCAGGGGAAATACATTGTACAAGTTCATTATTGAATATTAATGTGCAACCCCAGAAATAAGTAATGGGATAATGTCTCCTCAGTGCCACCTACTGGAAGATAGCTACCCTATTAGGCAACATCTAACCTATTTAACAAGCCTCGCCATGTGATTAGAGATGTAAGCCAAACCAAAATACCAACGTACATGCAGCTGTTTTGGGGTTATTGCCCCTAATCTGTGCACAGTAGTGTTTAGGTTAGCTGGTTGAGAGGGCATAAATGTGAGACCAAGGGGGCAACTATTCCCCTTGGGATAGCACAACGATTGGCCTACAAGATTCCCTGCAACCTTGTGATGCTCATTCCACAGGTATTCCCACCAGACTCCTGCTGATTGTCCTTCACCTAGCCAACAAGAACCCTACTGAACATTCGGGCAAGAACCCCAAAATAGCTGCATGTACATTCCTAATCATGTTGCAAGGCCTGTGAAAACGTCAGCTATTGACTACCATTCCAGAAGGGGGTGCTGTACAGGATTATTCCATCACTTATTTGCATACCTTTTCCCCCAAGGTGCATTGCATGGTCTATAATACTTCCTACATACTTGTAGCGCTTCTCCACAATGAGAAACATTATCCCCCCAGACTCAATATGCAGGCATGTAATGGATAGCTCACTAGAGCGGGCGCAGACCTCTGCTGAGGCTTCCTGCTCAGACTAAGGCTGCCTGCACACGGATGCAATCCGGCCTTGTGCCCGCCTGGCGACACCACATACCTGTCCGCAGTCTTCATAATCTGTGCTGCGGATGTGCCAGTCGACGTGCCGCCACAGTACAGATTATGCCGCGCTGTCGCTAGGTAATGATGGGGATCCTGCAACCTTTCCGGAATGATGATTGTGGAAGGGTCATGGGGTGGATGGCTGCCATTGTAAAGGAAATTGCATTGCCATAGCATGCTATGAGCGGTATTTGCTGAGGAATCTAGAGGTGGATGCCCACTCCGGATTTCGTAATGCAAATCCACCCGTTTGCAGGTGGCCTTATATTCATACATCCTATGTCATCTGGCATGTCATGCGAGAAGTCTGTTGTGAGAAGTTGCCCATGAGTAAAAACCAATAGCAGCCACATTTTTATGCATTTCAGTTTAATCCAGTTGAATTTGTTCCATTTTTCCGTAAATTCCAGTAAAGTGAATAGATCCATTCATGATCTGGACAGGGGGCATTGAGGAGTAGACTTGCGGACTGTTACTTAGGACTATAATGAAAGGCACTGCGGCATGCCTGATTTACAGCCTCCGGCTGCTTGAGCTGCAGGTTTTCCCAGCATGAAGCGGCCACTACTCATTATTATTCATCACACATGCAGCGGCCGGACTGGGGAATCCTGAGTCAGCATCCGCAGTGCAATTACCAAGTTGCAGTATTGGCATCCGCCCCAACCTCAGTAGGCAGCGATTCACACTCCATAACCAACTAAACAACGAACCCCCTAGTTTAGCTGGGATATACTGCAGGGCTTGTGGCCCTTTTACACGGAGCGACTACCGTTCAGCATCGTTCCGATTCCCGCGCTCCTGTGGGGATTTCAGCGATAAATTGTTGCGTGAACGCATGCAGCGCTCTGAGTGATGCCAGTGATACTCGCTCCTGTGTAACAGCATAGGAGCCAGCTACACTGGGACGAGCTGACGGGCATTGTTTGCCCGATAGTTCACCCTGTGTGAATGGGCCTTTAGGCCGCCTGCGCACGGGCAAATTTGCATCGTGGAATCTGGAGCAGGTATCCGCCTCCGGATTCTGCTGGAACTACTGCCCATAACATGTTATTGAAAAACACTTTGCCCTCCACATACGGAAATAAACTGCGATTACCCACTCGCGGAAAAAAAATAAAAACCGCAGCGTGTTCTATTTTTACGCAGATTCTGTGTGGACGGCCTCCATTGGAGTCAATAGAAGCCATTCAATACACTGCCCTTCTGCAATGACATTGTGGAAAGGTTGCAGATTCCGCGTCATCGCTAGGCGGTGATGGGGGGAAAGCGGGAAAAGATTTATTTATTTAGAAAAATACATAAATGTGTACTGTGCAGATGGGGAGCCATACGGGCCACCTGCAGTACAGATGAAGCAGGTATGCCGCTACTGCCAGACCCAGATTCTGCATGTGGAATCCGATCCGCCTGTGCGCAGGGGGCCTTCCTGAAGCGGTACGGCTACACTGCACAAGCAGGACAACTGCACTAGAACTGCCTTGAAGAGAACCATAGAAAACAGTTCACTTTAAGCTGGGTTCACACGCCGCAGAATTGCTGCAGAGTTTCTGTGCGGAAAGTGCGCACGGCAATTCTGCTCGCGCCTCCTAATCCTGGGATTAGACAGCAAAGTGCACGAGATTGCAAAAATCTCGAGCACACACTGCGGCCAATCCGTTTCCGCAAAGCCGCACAAAAACTGACAGGCGGCATGGAATTCAATCCTGCAGCATGTCAATTCTTTTCGCAGCGGCCTCTCTATGGGTAGAGAAAGCCACAGCGGAATGCCGACAGCAAAACCGCTCTAAAGGCCACGGGTTTTGAAACTGCACTTTTCCAGCGGAATGCTCGCGGATTTTTGGTGCGGCCATTCCACGAGAATTCTGTTTTGTGTAACCCCAGTCTTAAGAATTTAGCCGCTTCCTAATCTGCGTCAGGGCTTCTGTTTTCCTGGTCCATTCGGGGAGCAGAAAAAAAAGAAATCCCCTGGCAGAAGGGGCCACAGAATCAAACAGACCCCACTGACTACAACGGGGGGCCTTCTGTTGCCGCTGCCCGGCATTGTACTGGAAGAAAAAGTGCTGCATGTGACTTTTCACATTAGTAACAAGGAGTCTTTTCTAAAGGGGTTTTATCACTCGTAGAGTAGCTGCCATTCCAGTAGGTGATGCTGTAGAGGGTTAGTCCATCCCTTATTTGCATACTATTTTCCCAGGGTGCATTGCATGACCTCTAATACTGGCATCTATTTCTTACTGTGCAACCAGCGGTACAGCGCATGCGTGTGCAATCACAGACAGTTGGCATTTCTGGCAAAGGCAGTGCACCTATGTCACTAGTGACGTCAACTGTCCGGGCCGGGAGTACAAAATAAGGATTGACGTGACCCTGGCGGATCTGGCGTAACTGCAGTGATTTGGGTCATGTGACCTGTCTTGCAAATGCCGGAAAGGAGAAAAATATTGAACGTAGTTACATTAAGAAGTCGGTGACAGCCGGGAGTAAGGCACAGAGGGCAAATCTATATTTTAATGAAGCATTCGCTTCTGCTGTTTGCGTTTTTCTCTCCGACTACTATTAGTGATGTAATTGGGCAGCATCTTACATCGCAAACAGGTTTAGCTGTGTAAACATCCAAGAGCAAACAATTTAAAGTAAAGACAAAAAGTTGCCAGAAAGCAGCTCTACAGATGAACCAGACAGCAATGGGCAGGGGTGCATGCTACTAAATGTTCCCTCTAATGCCCCATTCACACGGGACGACTGTCGGTCCAACCATCTGCACGAGTGGGTGACGACACCGCTAGCTGTTCGCGCAGAGTGTTTAGAAAGGCAGGCCATCGCTGAGTATTGCTCACTTCTCGCTAAACGCGGGGAGTGTTTAGACGCAGCGCGAAGTGAGCAAACCCGAGATGTTTATTATGTTGGTTAAACGTGAGAGACAAACAAATAGTAAATGATGGCCGTGCATTTAGAGGTAACGATTATCACGCATTTTCGCTCATTTGAATGCATTTTGCTTGACAATGCACATAAATACCCGTAAGGTGCGCGGCTGAGCAGCTGCCGATCTCCCCCTGCCTAGTAAAGCCTCTGCACGACCCCAAGCACTTCCCCTTCCTCCCACTCTCTGCGTTCATACATGCTGGGGGAGGATTGCAGAAGCAGGCAGGGCGGGGATTTATTACGGTGTGCCTGGCTCCGTCTCCTCTCCGTCCTCAAGGTATTGAGATAAGGGGGCGGGTGGAGCGGAGCACGGTTGCTGAGTCAGTGAGCATTGGAGGTTCCGTACTCCGTCGCAGATTTCCCTAGAGAAGAGGATAAAATAGCGCTGCAAGGAGTACTATTTTGTCCCGTTTATTCCAGCAAAGTGGTGGACTGCTAGCCGGAAAACAAGCAGACCCGATAATAGTCAATAGGGCGGCCATTCAGTTCCATCATAATTAGGAGCCGTTTGGCCATGGGGTGCAGTTTTCCAACTAACTGAATGAAGCAGGAAAACGGTATCCCCTAATGTTGATGTGAAGAAACCCTAACAGACCGTGTCTGAGAAAGAAGGCTGGATTTCAATGAGAGCTGCACCTGCAATTACCAGTGCCGGCCACTAAACAGGGCTCGGAGCAGTGGTTACTGCTCTGACCCCGATGCAGCCTGGCACTGACAACCGGCGCTGCCTGGAAAACCCCTTTAATGTAAGAATGGGATGTCATTGCAGTGTAGATTTTACAAATCTGGTTAGTACGTAACATATGCACATGGGACACCAGGACTGCGGCTCATAACAAGATAGTCCTCATCGAATTGAGATTTCTCTAGTTTATGAAAAAGAGAATGTTCTGAAAGAATAACTTAATCCTCAAATAGATGAAGCTCTTGAAGAGAGAAGAATTTAACATCTTGAAAAATGTTGTGTTTGACAATTCTGATTTTATTGGGAATTAAAAACTGGAAAGGCGTATACCGGCTTAGCGGACAAGTGTTTTATAAGGCTCTGCAGCAGCCGAATATTAGGTGGTTCTGCCAGTCAACACATAAGAATCGCGGTCGCGCAAACAAACTCGCGATCTCACGACAAATGCGCGATCAGTTAGGAGTTTTCTCCTCTGCACTGCCGCCCATACATACTGCTGATTGGTGGTGAGCGCCGGTGGGAACTAGTGCTGCTGCTCCGCCACCTCCACCAATTGGCTTCTGCCCTTCCTCGCACCCTACATGAGTGCCGCTGTCACACTATCCATATCTAATGATCTCCATCTCTGTAATACAGCGCCATACAGAGGCATTCTATAACTGCATACAGTGTGTATAAGACAGGTTTCTATAGGCCCATTTAGATGGGACGAACGTTGGGCAAACGATGCCCGACACTCGTCCCCGCACATACTAGCTCTAATGTTGCTGCACGGGAGCTCACAGAGCTGACAGAAGGGGGCGGGGAAGCTGCAAGAGATTTCACTCCTCGCGCCCCCCACCCCCACCCCCACCCCTCTCCATTGACTTAACATAGCAGCCATTCAGTACTGAGAGTTCAATTCCCTATTGACACTGAATGGAGCGCTTCATTCAGTCCCCTCCTCGCTGCAGTAGCCCCATAGTGGAGGGTAGGGCGAACCCCGATTGAGATTGGGGGGGTCTCAGCGGTGAGACCCTCACCGATCAGCAAGTTTCCCCTATACTGTGAATAGGAGATAACTTTCTATTTTGGTATAACTCCTTTAGTATTACCTGGCATAAACTGTTAAAGGGGTTGTCCCGCAGAAGCAAGTGGGGTTATACACTTCTGTATGGCCATATTAATGCACTTTGTAATATACATCGTGCATTAAATATTGGCCATACAGAAGTTATATACTTACCCCCTTCCGGTGTTGGCGTCCCCGTCTCCATGGCGACGGTCAAACTTCTTCTCTAGTCGCACGAACAGTTGGGCTTGCGCAGAGAGGAATCCTCTTCTGGATGGTCCGAGCTCACGAGCTGCGTCCTGGCTCCTCGCCCTTCTCAGCGTCATCGCGTAGCTCCGCCCCCATCACATGGTGCCGATCAGCCAATGAGGTGGCTGGAATCGGCAGTGGAACGCAGACAGCAGAAGAAGAACATCCACAGTGCACCATGGGAGAAGACCCGCAGTGCACCATGGGAGAAGACCCGTGGTGCACTGTGGGAGAAGACCAGCGGCAGCCATCTTGGACAGAAGATTTTTTAAAGTTGCTGAACGGGGATTCAGGTAAGGGAATTTTTTTTTTTTTTTTTAATAACACATGTCAGCAGTTTTCCTTTACAGGTACTGGGGGACTGGGCAAAAAAATTTTTTTATCTTTCGGCACGGGACAACCCCTTTAAGTATGTCTACCTTTCAATGTCATTGCCATACAAGGAGTGATCTCCCATTCATGCTGAGCTTATCAGTGTGGGTATCAGCCTGTGCCATGCAGGACGGGCACCACTCAATCATTTTGGCTGATTACAGTTATGAAGCAACAATATGGAGAAGTGTTCATGAATAAAAATAAATTAAATTAAAGTGATTGATTTCTGCAATATTTCCCATTCCTTAGACACAATATTTATACTTTAGACGCTTATTACTCAATTCAGAATTCCCTGTTTTTAATAAAGCAGCGTCTTGCTGAAAGCATCTCGACTTGCATCTTGCATTCCGGACTCTCCAAGTTCACTCACATCGCCTCTACAGAGTGAATGCATTATCCACAGTACAAACCACTTCCATTAAACTCATTGCACTTTTATCGCACTTCCCACAAGGCAGAGACCAGGCTCTATATCCTGACATTTGCACATACGGATCCTTTTACATGGGACGACAATCGAGCGCCCGACATGCAATCATCCCAACAATCATCGCTCCTGTGCTTTCTGGCAGGAACAATCAAGCGCTCACTGAATTGAGGCAGTTAGCATTGCGATAGTATCGTGGGAATCTGTGTCACAGCCCATCCGGATTCAGACAGGTGAGTATGGGGTCTCTGGGGGGCACCAGGTCTGATTCCGCTGCGAAATTTCGCAGTCGGAATCCAACCCGGCCGTGGGCATGAGACCTAAAAAGGTCCTATATCTACATGTCAGATAAGTAAATAAAGCAGCCCATACCGCTGACCATAAACAATGCACAAATTATGTGTACAAAACAAGAATAAGCACTCGGCTGCACTGATCCAGGTTTAGTTGAACTGTGATCAACTCTGTTGAACTTGATTTTCGGAAAAAATGTGCCACCAATACTTTTTCACCCAAGATTTATAAACCAAGTTCACTTCATCTGTCATCAAAAGGTTGAACCTAGAAAAAATGGATCATGTGCAGTGATTGGTGACTGCAGTCCGGTGATCCTCCCAGCATTCATTGTCTTAGCCAAAAACATAATTTCCTAGCCGAAGTCCAAGCTGGCGGACTAAGTTTAACTAGTTTGATCCACCTAGATTTGAACCAAGATCATTGGCAAAATAGTGTTGGTACAAGGCTTTTCTGAGAGCAACAAGAGTTTATTTAAGATTAGAGATGAGCGAGTATACTCGGTAAAGGCAATTGCTCGAGCGAGCATTGCCTTTAGCGAGTACCTGCCCGCTCGAGATGAAACGTTTGGGTGCCGGCGCCGGGCACGGAGCTGCGGGGGAGAGCGGAGCGGAATGGAGGGGAGATCTCTCTCTCCCCCCCCCCCCCCCGCTCCCTCCTGCTGACAGCCGCTAATGACCGCTCACCCGCGCCGGCACCCAAACGTTTCATCTCGAGCGGGCAGGTACTCGGTAAAGGCAATGCTCGCTCGAGCAATTGCCTTTACCGAGTATACTCGCTCATCTCTATTTAAGATCAAAACTTTGTTGCAACGAGCCCTAAAAGTAATTGAACAGCCCCTATGTGAAACATACATTTATTTGAGTTATGTAAAAATGTAACAGCCAATTTCCAGAAACTAGTACCTAAACAAAATACTCAACCCAATGAATTAAACAGCTGGTATGTATATATATCCTAAGCTCCTTTATGTGTTGCAGATGGTCCCAATCCACCTTTCACAGGCCTTCTTCAAAAGAGTGAGGAACTTGTTTATCCAGTTTCCTAGGCACAACAAACACCCACGTATAGCATACGCAGAATTGGTTCAAACCAAACCGATGTTCTATTGTTTTATAGAGCTAGCCATCGCACTCGTTGGCTTTCATTTATCCCAATCAGCCTCACATATACATATTAAAAAATCTCAGTGTCAAAGCTTCCCTTTCTTAGAACTACTACTGGTAACATTAATTGGGACAACACACTCAAAAATATCAGTAGAAATGACAAATGGGAAAAGTTTAAAAGGATCCTAATCACCTCATGTGAGCAGTTCATTCCCTTTAAAAACAAAAGAACTACAAGTAAAAGGAAACCATTGTGGCTCAACAAGACGGTAAGAGAGGCAATAAACGAAAAAAAGAAAGCGTTCAAACTACTAAAGCAAGAAGGCAGTGAAGAAGCGTTAAAATCGTACAGGGAAAAAAACTAAATATGTAAAGGAAAGATCAAAATTGCTAAGGAGGAGGCGGAAAGAGTGATCGCCAAAGAGAGCAAAAACAACCCGAAACTATTCTTCAATTATATTAACAGTAAAAGGATTTGCACCGAGAGCACTGGCCCTTTAACAAATAATACAGGAGAAATCATAGAAGACGATGGAGGAAAGGCAAATCTATTAAATAGTTTCTTTTCAAGCGTATTCTTGAACAAAAATGAAATGCCACACGAGATGCAGGACTGCATTTCTGCTGCTTTAACACTCTGCGCCACACAAGGCTCTTATAACATTAAAACTAGAACTCTTCCCGCAAATTAAAAAAACCTTATGGGTCTTGGAATGTGGCAATGCAAATTCAATTTTTTTCTTCAAAGAAGTGTTTTGTTCATATCATTTTGGGGTACGAGACTTTTTGATCAATTTTACTTTTTTTCCAAGCAGATACATGAAGAAAACAACAAATCTGACATTCATTTTTATGCCATTTACCGAGTGAGATAACGCAATATTTTCATTGTTTGAGTTGTTATGAATGTGGTAATAAGCTATTATGTATATTGTTTTATTTTTTGGTGCTTTAACTAAAAGGTGGTTTGTGTGGGATTTTTTTTTTTATAGTCCCTCAAGAAGACGAAAATGCAATTATTTGATCGCTACCATAGTACACAGCAGTACAGAAGTACTGCAGTGAACTATGCATATTACAGCCTTTGTCATACTTCTGGCTCCCATGGGAACCCCCATTGGCACTTTGTGATCGAATGGCAGAGTACCAATGGTTGTCCCCTCCTTGTCACCAGCACCAGCTTATATGCAGCGATTGCTATTGATCGTGACATGGAAGGGGTTTAACAGTTGAGAACATCGACTTCTCTGCTCCCAGCTATTAGAGCAAAGCCCAACTGTCCGTAGAGCACCCGAACTTCTCCTGCTTGATTGCAGGAGCTTTAAATCTGCACTGTATATATGATGGTTCAGGTTTAAAGCCCATGACCAAGGGCTGTATAGTTACTGTGTTTGGTCATTAATGGTTAAAGGGATTGTCCTACGAAAGCAAATTATCCTGCAGGATATGAGATAACTTGCTGATCTGAGGCAGATTTACCACTGGGACCCTAACCATTATAGAGAAGAGGAGTCTGAAGCATGCATGAATCAAGTGGCAGTCGCACTTGTGCTCTAGCACTCTATTCATTTCAATGGGACCGCTGGAGATAGCCAAATTCAACTGTTGGGTAAGGGATAAATTGCTTTTGTGGAAGAACCCCTTAAGTCAAGATCAGGGACACTATAATTTTTATTGAAAAACCATCGGCTCTAATAACTGAGGCAGCAGATACCACCTTAGTAATATGTTGATAAACGATTTCAAGAATTACCAGCGGCTTTGATAGTTTGAAATGATGTCTGCAGAGATAACAATATAACACTTGGATTTTAACCTACCCAGTCTTTTTGCTCTTAGGGAGATAAGTCACCACCAGGTGTCTGGCAGTGACTTACCCCCATCCCCATTCAGAATGTATACACACTTGGCTAAGCTAAGCATGCTTGTATGGAGGCGGAAGAGATGGCTGTAGGCCAAGCTTCAGTTGCCTAGTCTGTAAGACCGTACACAATGTAAAGGAGGCTTCTTAAGGAAAAGGCAGAAAGAACACAGACCCCACTTTGTGCTGATCAGCAGGGTCCTGGAGGTTGGATCTCCAATTGTCAAACTTTGAAGGTTTCTTCTAGTTCTTCAAAGTTTAAAATCCTGGGGAACCTTCACTTTCCGCAAAAATAGTTGTAGCTACAACAGAAATAACGCTCTTCCTCTTTGAGCCCCCACAAGGTTCCAGGGTCAGTGCTGCCCTTTAGAACACTTATGGACACCAATGGCAGCGATACACATAATATAGCTGTTGGCCGAAGACTTGTTAAGCCGACCTGAACAAAGATGTGATGACAGACAGGAGCTTGTGACAGTGATTTATCTCCTGCCAGAATAAAAGTATCTAGCACATTGAAATCCAACATGCCATATCTTCCGGTAAGAGCAACTGAAGGACCACTCGATTCTGTGCCTGGCGTGCTTGCATGTTGTGGCTCTCAGAAACCAGAACAATCTTCTCCAAAGCCCATTTACACATAGATTCAATATCCCCTCTAAGTTTTGTAGCCAGCGAATGGGGCGATTAGGGACCTGGACACATTCCCACTGAAGGAGCGTTTGTATCACATCTGAACAATACATTGGCGTTATGTGCGGAGAAAGCCATCGGCGCATATGCTCAACTCATCCATAGACACATTGACTCAGCATTTACAAAAAGGGTTTCCTTTGGCATGCACTGGGTAGGTATATGGTCATCTAGCTTTTTTAGGATTATTTCTGCATGAAATAATGTAGTAGACTGTGCCATTACAGACAGAAGAATCTAGAAAAAAGCATGTTTTTTTTTAAATTGGGATCCTATGCTTATACAATGGCACACATTGGAGCAGAATACTCCCGAGTCCCAACATATACCCCTCATGGAAGGCACTGATACGATGTGAACCAAAGCCTGCAATGCAGAACAGCATCAAATAAATATTAACACATGGGACCCTCATAATTAGCTGGTGTAGGGCAGTGAAAGGATAATGCCACTATAATTGATGTTCTATTTCAATGAAGATTAAGGCTGCCTGCCCACGGGTGATGCGGTATTCCGCGGCAGAGATCCGCAGAGAGTCGCAGCATGCTGCGATTTACCGGGCGCGAGCGGAGAATCGCAATGATTCTCCGCTTGTGGACAGGGGGGGGAAGCGCTCTCCATAGCAACGCTATGGAGAGCGTTCACTGCGTTCCCCACGGCCGGATTATCGCCACGGGGAACGCAATGAAAACCCGTCCGTGGACAGGCAGCTTATGGGTCAATGTCAATAAATCTGGTGTTCTATGGCAGTGAGGAAGGTAATGTCAGAATCCCTTGCATTCTATGACAATAAAAGGGTAAATGCTAGGCTTCCTGGTGGTCTAGGACAGGGAAGGGGTGAGAACGCCAAGACCTCTAGTGGTTTACGGCCAATTAAGGAGCTGATTTTAAGTCCCTTGGTGGTTTTAAGACAGTAAAAGTGTCAACTTTAGGACCCTTGGAGGTCTAAGTCAGGAAAAAGGTAATATTTTAAACCTGGCATTAAATAGTTATTCACCAGTCCAGCCGCCAGAGTTTTTCAGGAAGCTGAACTTTATTCATTTAACTTCTTGTTTCTTCCTAGCACGGATCATAAAGATGAGGGCAGAGAGGGAATAGAGAGGACACGGCAGCTAGCTTTATGACTGCATAGCTGATCCGATCTTTCAGTGATCACGCAGCGCTCAGGGAAGGAGGAGGCAATGCCTAAACCAATGGCGCTTTTAAACTGCGCAGTTAAAGGGGATGTTCACATGAAAGAGTTTTGCTGCAGATTTCACCCTGCTTTCACATGCAACTTCTCAGAAGTGATGGAAGGCATTTTTGACACAAAAACCCCTCGCATCCGCGGGTACCTCACTTGTTGGCGAGAGCAATATCGAGCAGAGTTTCCTATCCAGATATCCATCGCCCGTGTAAAATTAGCCTCTGTTCGAATTCAATGGAAAGTGTGAAATCTGCTGCAGATCTGCACTAAAATCTGCAATAAATCAGAGTTGAGAACGTACCCTAAAAGCAACAGTGCGCATTATCAGAGATGTAACCTGTAGCGGCTGGGCTGCAATGCAAAGTCTGTCAACGTGCCCTTACTGAAGCCACCTGCACACGGGTGTATTTGCATTGCGGAATCCAGAGGAGGCGTCCGCCTCCGGATTTCTCAGCAAATGCCTTCCATAGCATGCTATTAAAAATTGCTTTACCCTGTCCACAAGCGGAACTCAAGTGCGATTTTCCGCTTTTGCGGAGTGAAAATCGTTGCATTTTCTATTCCAGCGCAGATGGTTTCCATCTGACCGGCGGCCCTTCTGCAATGGCATTGCGGAAAGGGCGCGGGATCTGCATCATCGCCTAGCGACGTCGCGGCATTATCTGTACTGCGCATGTGCGCCATCCGGCATATCTGCAGCACAGATAAAAATCGGGACACGTACACAGGAGTCACTGGCCAGGCACCGGGTCAAATTCCGGATGCGTGTGCATTCAGCCTTAGTGTCTTTTTTGATAGAAAGGGCTTTGGGCTCTCTCCAGAATCAGAGCGGGGTGTGACTCCTACCTTGGCACATGGCTGCTTTGCTAATAACTGCAACTTTGTTTTATAACTTAATATGCTTCCCCCCATAACAAGGAGGAGCATATTGTCCCAATCACTGTTCACAAGCTAAGATAACAGAAATAAAGTGGCAGGAAAAAAATAGCCTGTCCAATCCACTTTTAATAGTAGTTTTGTGAACTGCTGCAGTTACTGACATGATGGAGGTTATACGGATGTTTTATAGAGATATGATTATGTTTTGGGGATCTTAAAGGCCTATATAAAAGTAGAGCGAAGAATGTGTGAGCCAATCCCTCACTGTAGAGGGCTGCCCTGCGCTGGGTTGGCCGGGGCCCACCACTGAACACAGCGTTCCTTGGCTGTGCTTAGGTGGTGAAAACGTGAGAGCCTCAGGTACTGCAGATTCTGAAAGCGCAGGAAGAATGTGTTCACAGTGCAAACAAATACACCTACATTATTTATGACTTTGCCAGAGAGAAGGTTGTGTTATCCTGTAGTGGGTACAGTTTGCAGCAATGCCTAAAGCTGACAAAATAAATATAAGTATGTAAAGTCACTGAACCGTAAGAGCTATTTAGGATCGGATCCAGCATTGTCCGTGTAGTACGCCGAGACTCTACCAAATTACACACGGACACCGGAGAGAACATGAAAAGATAGGATCCTGTATACCCGAGCAATGTCTCACCAGCAGCTGCAACACTACAACTTCCAGCATGTCCTGACAGCCCATTGGGAGTTGTAGTTTAATATACTGTATGTCAATGGAAGCAAAATATGATTGTTCTCAGCAAGAGGAACCAAGTCATCTTGTAGATATGATGACTTTTTAATGGCCAACAAAAATACATGATGTTCTAGCAAGCTTTCCAACCTACTCGGGGTTCTTCTTCAGGCTTATGATACTACAATGGAAGCATGAACGGAGGGGGGGGGGGGGGGGGAAATAGACAAACTACCTGAAAGCGCTGCGGAGAAAGTTGGCGCTATACAAACAACAAGACCCCCCCCCCCCCCCCCCCCCCTCATCATCTTGGATTCCACTTACATTTTTCCTATGGAAAGGTAGGTGTGCGATATATCAAACTGACCGAGAATTTTACCTTAAAAGCAGCTGTGCGCTTCATTTTTATGTAACTTCATCCATTCTAATCTTAATGCAGCGATTTTGTTTCATTACAAGCAACGTGAATGATGGCGTTCGGTCAAGCAGAATGTGTTGAGGTATGTCAGGTGAACGAAGCACACGTGTCATTGCAGCAGATATCAATCAGCGCCACCCAACCAGACTTCCTATTACTACAGTGCAGTTGCCAAATTTTTTTTCCCAAATTCCAAGAAACAGGTTCTGGCGCAGGCAAATCAAAATGTGGATGGCCAAAAAACTGTTATGGATCAAGCATCAGCAACTACTGTTCTGGCCTCATTCATTATGAGCCTACAACGTCTCCAGAATGTGGGCTTCGATGGGGAGGTCTCCATGCAGTAAGTGTTGTCTGTGCACAAACGGCATCCTGACAAATTGCAGATGCTGCAACCACCTGATGGAGGAGATATATATATTTATATATATATATATGTTCCATCAATAATGCAAGTCATTGTGCCTGCTTCATCATTTATGAATACGGCTATCCGTAGCTTGTAAAAAGCTGTTTTTCTTAGTACAATGACATTTATTATGGTTTGGTTTTAGGATACATTTCTAAGCCTTGGCATACATTGCTTCTCTATAGATCTGTCTACACATACTTCCGATTTTCTGGCATGTGAGCAGCTTGATGTCTAACGGCCAAAAACCATAAGCTGAAAGCAGAGCCAATTAGGAAAAGTACTCGGCATGAAAGAGCAACTCCGGCCGCATTCATACTCCTACTTGTCCATCTTCCTGTCCACAGAGCCCACGACTGGGGTAGTTTGCTACTAAGCAGCATTATTAACCCTTTACAATCCACTGTCTGACATCTTCCAACATTCTGATTGAAGGCTGTACAGCTCCGATGTCGGAAGACATCCGGCAGGGTATTCTTTACAGACAGCTGGCAATCCTACACAGTGGGACCTATTTCTAACGGACTCCTTGTGTGAGCTCATATTGATCAGTTTAATCAAGCAGCCTGATTACTATTGCCAAAAAAAATGTGTGTGCGCTAATCTAATGTGTTCTGGGTTACAGGATGGGTGATACATTTGCTTCATTTATCAGTAGATCTGATTTTTTATTTTTATATACCAATGAAAATGCCTTTTCTATTTCAGGAAAGTAACTATATTTGTGAGAGGACAGTGCATTTAACCTTAACTTTTTAATGACGCGGCCCCTCCCCCCCCTCCCCCCTCCCCCCCCATACACACCCTTTTTTTTTCCTCCCCCCTTTTAAAAAAATCGTAACTCCTTTATTTATTCAGGGACAGCGCTGTAAGGAGCTTGTTACATGGGAAGATATAGCATAAAATCAATTACAAACCCAGAGAAATTGGGGCAGATTTAATAATATCCTGACAGCATAAAGTCAGACTAGGCAGGCAGAAGTTGCACCAAATATGATAGTGGAGCAAGCAGTTTGATAAATTTGGTGCACCTACCTCACTAGATAAGACACTTTTCCTTAAAGCACCTTTTATTCTGAAAGATTGGTGCACACCATTAATAATTCCGGCACATTTAAGAACGCCACTTAGTTACACTGCCTTTTCTAGACACTTTTCCAAACCTTTAATGATGAGTAAAAAACTATCTAAAATCCATAATAAATGTGTCGCACAGCATGTAAACTAATTTTTTGGCACAATGTGAGTTAGTACTCTGGTATTAACTTTTCTTATAAGCATATAAGTCACCTCCACCCCCCAGTACAAAGAATATGACATCTGGTCCATGCAGAGGTTCAAGAAATGTGGCCAAATCAATCTTCATAATTTTCCAGTCAATGTGGCCGTACGCAGAGCTCACAAATATTATGTGAAGGGTCATGTTTAGAATCCTCACAGAATTTATTTTTTCAATCAAGCCAAATATTAACCCTTTGAAATCCAATTTTGGATTCAGGGTTTGCTAGGGGGCTTTCTCCTTCTGTCATTATACAATGGCGCCATCTGCTGGTTAGAGCCAGTAATGCAGTATGTGACATGCTGGAGAGTCACCCGACAACAGAGCGGTCGGTAATATACAGTAAGAATACCGTGCTGGACGTCTTCCGATATCGAAGCTGCACAGGCTACAAATTAGAATGTACGAAGACGTCAGACAGTGGATTGGAAAGGGTTAATGTTTTTTATATATTTTACAAACATCTGGAAATTACTCCACTAAAAAAAATTAAAAAAAAAACACCTAAAGTTCTGTATTGGAATTCTATGTATAGCCGATCAGCATTACTGCAATGTCGAATTACGCAGTTTAATATTTCTAGAAGTACAAACTTTGACTTTTTTCCATATTATTCAAAAACGGCAAAAATGAAAAACATTAAATGCATTAGGCAACTTCTTTCCGTATTCCCTATCAGAGCATATGGCTGCAGTAGTGGGGGTCCTTAAGAGTTGCATGGCAAATGAGGACTAGCTGGCAGCTTACTCCAGTTATAACAACTACAGTTTGCTTGCAGTTATGGGACTAAATAAACTCAGAAACTGAAGCCAAAGTTCCTAGGAAAAGGTAAACGGTCTCGGTGAATCAAAATCGCCCTCGTTACCTCCAGAAATGAGAGTTATGGCACAATAAAAGTGGAGTTGCACTTGGTTGCTATTCACAGCAACACCAGAGGAACTCCGTAAAATGCAAAAACGGCCATCGCCTAGGTGGTGGCACGATCCTCAGATCTGTAACTGGGACATCTAATCAATTAAAGGAGCTAATAATGACTGACGAGTTCCCAGTCTGTTTATTTAGGAGGAATCTTGAACTCGGCACTATATTTTCTTGCTTCATCATTCGAGACAGAAAATGAAACGCCAGATCTATCCTATGTCCGAAACACATGACAAAAGCCGAACCCCACCAACTATATGGGACCCGTTTTCTAGTTTTCCTTACAGCATGTTCTGGGACAAAATAATATGGGATGGTGTGCTATTATGTGAACATAGCCATAGGCAGGTTTTACAGCAATATCAACGGGCAACATATTGGTTGAAGAATAGGGAATGGCAAGAGGTTGGGTGGGTGGGTAGAGGCTGGGTGGGACCCACTTCTGGACCCACTGCATACATACATATATATTTAATTTATTTATTTAGCTGTTCCTCGCTTTCTAACAAACTAACAATGAACTGGCGTGCTGGATGCCTTGTATTCTTCTGTAAAGGCCCATTTAGACACAATGATTCTTGCCCAATATTCGCTCAAGGCCATCTTTTAAGTGCTAATTGTTGCGTCTAAATGCACAGATATCGTGCAGTTTTTGTGCAAACCCAGCCGATATACAGTCGTCTAAATAAGCCCTGAAGCAGGTCAACATGCTGGGAGATTGAGCGATGATAAAGGTTCACAAAAGGCAAGGCGTGATGAAGTAAAAGGAGTGCCTCATTCACCTCCATGGAATTTTGCCACATTGGATGGGAATATATAAACATGATATGAAGTGTGAGGTTATGGGTGACCAGATATGGGGCAGTCACATGACCTGCTGTGTGATGAAGAAAAATGAATGCCAAATAACCTTACTGTGTCAAGTCTCAAAATAAATTTAGTTTCTGAACAAAAAAATTCCAAAATTGATTTTATTGCATTATACCATGCAAAATGATTCTTTTAACCACGATGCAACACGGTATATGTGCTACACTATAGAATTGTTAAAAATAAAAGATGTTAAAAAAAAAATTCCAAAATTTTACCCAAGAGCTTTGTAAGTCAACAAGTCTTTTTGAACAGGACACTTTGTATCGCAGAGTTTAATGCATGGCTACAACAGTGGTGGAAATCTGAAGGTTTGGGATTTGTTAGTCATAATGCTGGTAGATGGTTTAAGATGGAGTTGTTCGAAAGGGACAGTTTGCAGCTTCACATAAACTATATATAAACATAAAGTGCTAGGTGACAAATTAAAAAAAAAATTGATAGACATTTAAACTAGATGAAGGGGACAGAAATGTAATCCATAAGGATATGCCATTCATCATCACTATATTTCCTGCACCGTCTCGTAGCATTAACGCGTAAACCCATAGCCCATACACAATGTAATTGCATATGGGCACGTGTATATACACGATAATAGAGGGCAATGGGCTTCATCTTGTGTATACACGTGTCAAAATAAAACATGCTGCGTTTTATTTTTTGCTAGCGGATCACACAATTCCATCTCGCTAATGTGAACTGTGAAAGGCAATGCAATGGATTACCTGTGGTCTACCGCGTACCACACGGGTGTACAGAGCCCGCGTAATACGCAACCCCAATACGGTCATGTGAGCCCGGCCTTAGTTATAGCACAGAGACTAGGAATTATGTTAACTTTTCAGTTACTGTCAAAACAGCAGCCCCTGCAGTATATTGTGACTTTGTAGCACTACAAAGTCGCGCGTTTTCGTGTAATGCAATAGAGAAGAAGGTTCCGTAGGGAAACATGGGCTACACAACCTCACAAGTCGCGGGCATATCACCGGACCTGTGAGGTTTTTGTGTTGGGTTGTTGCATGCTACAAAACCTTTGCACCCAAAAGGAAAGCTTGGGCTTCTCATACATGTAATTTGTAGCATTGTAGCAACGCGACAAAATCGTGTGAACCAGACCTTAGTAAAAGGGTTTAAGAGTAGTAACACATAAAACAATTATAAACATAGTATCTTTGTAATTAACACTTGTAAAAAACAACGCTCAAAAAATAGCACAAATGTGTTTTTTTCCTATTTCACCATTCATTTTTTCTTTGGGGTTGGGGGGGGGGGGGGGGGGGGTGGAATATTTTTCAGTATACTGTATCATATCACACATTAAACAATACCTTTAGCAAAAAAAAAACAACAAATAATTATGGCTCTTGAAAGGCAAGGATGAAGCAACTCAATGAAAACCTGAAAAATGGCCAAGAGTTAAAGGGTTAATGATAAATATTCAGATAGACGATGAGCCCAGCAATGCACCAGACAATAAAAACACCAAATTCATATGAAGTTTACAGAATGTGAGATATCACCGACTACTATGATGAGATTTTTCCCAAATAAAGTATGTCCCCACGCACGGGCGCAGAAAGCCCCAATGTCTGCTCATACACACCTGTGTACACACAAAGAGGATACTGTGTTTCAGAACATAACGGTACAGTGTTGATCCCTGTGATTGGCCACCTGCTCAGTTTGGTAGGACTTGTGATACTTGCTCCCCTGCAGCCTATGTTCTACACCAGGCATGTCTCTACACAGGTAAAACCCGAGATGCAACCTGCCTTCACAGTCATGTCCTCGGAGGTGATAACCTGATGATGTGTGTCCCCACAGGGCCCGGGAAACTCAACCCGTAGTTATACCGCCACCAGATGGCTCAGCGCGACAGCAATGCATTAGAAGTCAGATTAAGTCTAATCCATGCAACATAATTTGTGGAAAAATGCAAAAAAAAACAAAACCTTATGTCAAAATACTAAGTATATTATCAAGCAATAGGATAGAGCGCATATTAGTAGTAGAATGACAATGGCAGCTTACCCGATCACTACCAGCTGGGTGTATGACAACACCATGCAGGTCACACACTCTACTTAAAGGACCTCTACATATTAATGCGTTACATGGTCAATATGCTGCATCATAGCGCTAACGTTATGGGGGGAGAACAACTGAAACACATCAGTGCAATCTCTGCAATACCCTCTGGTACAGGTTGGCTGCAGTGTAGTGTCAGAGGCACAAGTTGGGCTTGTTGGCCTCTTTCTTCGGACTATCCAATACTACGCAGAACAAGTGCGCAGGACTCAAACACTCTTGGCGTCTTATCTCTTGTCCGACATGTTCCTCAGCGCTGATCTCTGACTGCAGGTATCGGTAGAGGAGGAGATCCCTACACTGGAGATAGTCGTTCAGTGTCTGGGAGGCACAACGCGCCAGGGATCTCTCCTGACCGCCCCCCTCCATTCACAGTGATTAACCGACTCCTGCTTACAAGTCGTTCGCTAGCTGCTTCGCTCCTGCGAGCCGTGTGTATTTGGTACGACCGTTGCCGAAAATCACTCAAAGTAAAGGTATGGGGATTCTACTGCCTAGTAGAATTCATGGGCATCACTATCTTAAACTGGGAACACTAGATTGTCCAAAATTGTAGCTAGAGTTGGTTTGGAGATGTGGGCAGTATTGTGAGGCGGGTATCACATATCACATACTAGTACAAGGTTAGTTAACCTACTGTGGTTTAGAGTAATGTTGCAGATTTTCAAATAGAGTCTGCACTAATTTTTACTGAAAATTTACTGGAGATTTCATGAATTTCACTAAAATGAGCGATAGCCACGGCTAAATCTACAACTAAACCAAGTGCAGATATTATTGTGGATTTTGGTGCGCAATACAGGATGAGGTGTATATCCAAAATAATTACTATGCTACGTGTCATTATGAGGTCATGATAAAGTGTCCCAAGTGACGAATAGTAATAGTATGCTGGACTCCAAAAGATTAAGTTACAACCAAATCCCCATGGGTACAGCCATGAGGTACCACAGGGTAACATACAGCGGACAACACAGAAGATACATTCTGTAGTACTAGGTATTGCTCTGCTGTGTTTTCATATACAAGTATGCAATTACCTGATTCCTCAGTTAAAAATGGCATTAAGGCCTCATGCCCATGGCGGACTCTGCTAGCGGAATATATATATATATATATATATATATATATATATATATATATATATATATATATATATATATATATACATACATACATACACATACATACATACATACATACATACATACACACACACACACACACACAGGATCCACCATCCACAATAGGAGACTGGGGCAGCTTATCTGCTCCCCATAAGGGGGAGTGCCTATAGCATGGCTATAGGAGTCTCCCATAGAAGCCAATGGGTCAGCTCATTTCCATTGTGTGAATGGCTCCCGATTTCTTCTGTAAAATACATACACAGCGCAGTGTGCAAGTTTTAACCAGCTGTGGAAAAATGCTGAAAGATGAGAATGCTTTCAAAACTAGTAGTGTTAATTGTATTTTGTTAAATTGACAAAAATAAACTAAGTGAATGAACAAAAAAGAGAAATCTGAATCAAATTAGTATTTGTTGTGACCGCCTTTGCCTTTAATACTGCATAGATTCCTCCAGGTACACTTGCACACAGTTTTTTAGGTATTTCGGTAGGACATTTTTTTCTGACATCTTGGATAGTTAAGCACTAGAGATGAGCGAGCGTACTCGGAAAAGCACTACTCGCTCGAGTAATTTGCTTTATCCGAGTATCGCTGTGCTTGGGTCTGAAGATTCGGGTGCCGCTGCGGCTGACCGGTGAGTCGCAGCGGGGAGCAGGGGAGAGCGGGCGGGAGAGAGGGAGAGAAAGATCTCCCCTCCGTTCCACCCCGCTCTCCCCTGCAGCTCCCCGCTCCGTGCCGGCACCCGAATCTTCAGGGACGAGCACAGCGATACTCGGATAAGGCAAATTACTCGAGCGAGTAGTGCTTTTGCGAGTACGATCGCTCATCTCTATTAAGCACAGATCCTATGTGGATATAGACTCGCTCAAATCCTTCTGTCTCTTCATGTAAACCCAGACAGACTCAATGATATAGAGATCAGGGCTCTGTGGGAGCATATCATCATCACTTCCAGGACTCCTTGTTCTTCTTTCCGCTGAAGATAGTATTTAAAGGGGTTGTCCCGCGGCAGCAAGTGGGTCTATACACTTCTGTATGGCCATAATAATGCACTTTGTAATATACATTGTGCATTAATTATGAGCCATACAGAAGTTATAAAAAGTTTTATACTTACCTGCTCCGTTGCTGGCGTCCTCGTTCCCATGGAGCCGACTAATTTTCGCCCTCCGATGGCCAAATTAGCCGCGCTTGCGCAGTCCGGGTCTTCTGCAGTCTTCTATGGAGCCGCTCGTGCAGAATGCAGGCTCCGTGTAGCTCCGCCCCGTCACGTGCCGATTCCAGCCAATCAGGAGGCTGGAATCGGCAATGGACCGCACAGAAGAGCTGCGGTCCACGGAGACAGAGGATCCCGGCGGCCATCTTCAGCGGTAAGTATTGAAGTCACCGGAGCGCGAGGATTAAGGTAAGCGCTCCGGTAAGCTTTCTTTACCTCCCTGCATCGGGGTTGTCTCGCGCCGACCGGGGGGGGGGGGGGGGGTTGAAAAAAAAAAAAAACCCGTTTCGGCGCGGGACAACCCCTTTAATGACATTGGTTTTATGTTTGGGCTCGTTGTTCAGACTTCAGATTTATTTTGCAGCAGACGCCTTCCATTTTGGAAAAAAGTCTTACTTTGCAGCATTTTTTCCACACTTGCCCAAACCTTTTACACAGTCCAGTATATGATATGTGATATATTACATTCCACTGAAGATCCGCACAAAACAGGGAATAGTATTTGCAATATTATTGGAATTCTCATGTGCAATAAATGTAAGCCATGCCGTCTTGTGAAAAGCCAAATACTGATTTCAGGATCTGTGGAACCGGATCCAAGATAAAGTCTGTGCATTGTGCTTGGGTTTCAAAGAAGATCCAGACCGCAGAAATTAAATAATCCCGGCCGCTCGGAGTTATTCCACAGGTTGACGTTACCAGGGAAAATACTAACTTGGAATCGGATTATAAGGAAGGCAGTGAAGTGCTGGGAAATAGCGTCCATCAGCCCATAACCCGCTGTAGCAACCTGGAGAGCGGACGGCACTGCACAGAGGTCAGTATTGCGCCATTTACAACGCCGGGCCGTCTGACATTAGCGATGCTCTACTAGAGGATTTATCACTCGGCATTCACTGTCAAAACACATCAATATATCAGCCGCCAAATCCAGTTTGAGAAGTCTGTGACAGATGAAAAGCCGTCCGTGATAACGGAGGAAACAAGTGACAAGTGAGGCCATTGTATGCGGCCGCCGAGATGAGACAACTGCCCGGGCTCTGCCCTTGGAGGAATAGAAGCTGGCATACGTACCAGAAAAATGCCAACATTGGAGAGGGGTCACTACAAGGCTTCTTACCACACAAAGCTTTATGTGCAAAGTCTGCCGCCAGAAAGATCACAAGAACGCTCATCACTTCGCTTCCCCAAAGCATTTACATAAACTGCTCACACTGTTGTGTTTGTATTTAAAGCCGCAGTGTTTGTGGCAGGTTTTTTTTCTGTTTTGTTTTTTTCTTTAGCCCCCTGTCCAGGAGCGGAGACTGAAATCACAGCATGCCGTGATTCTCCGCAGTGAGCCTGTCTGTCAGATACGCTCGCCGCAGAGAACTGACAGTTCTCTCCCCTGCAGCGGAATTTCGCCTCGCCCGTAGACAGGGGGCCTTAGGCTGCTTGTCCACGGGCGTTGCGGTATCCTACGGCAGATCTCCGCGGTGGGAGCCGCCGCCCGGGAGCAGGAGTCGGCAGATGGGTTTTCGCTGTCAGCCTATCTGACAGGTAGGCTGACCGTGGAGAATTGCGGTAATTCGCGAGCGGAAAATTGCTATGATTCTCCGCTCGTGGACGGGGCAAAATCTGCAAAAAGTTGGATTTGTGAACAAACAAATTCGCAGCATAAATGGACAACCTGCGGACTCAAAATCTGCATCGGAGGTCAATTTACACTGCAGATTCTTTACACAGCATGTGCAAAACATTTACTGCTAATATAATAAGCTGGTATTTCCTGCATGTGGCAGAAAATACACAGCATATCTGCCCTGCGTGAATATACCACTCCTGTAACAGAAGCTTATTTAAGACCTGAACGTTCTTCGACATGGCCTCCCACCTTACATACTAATGGTGGTCATGCACATCAGATAGATAATAGGTTGATGGTTGAACCATCATTCCGCATAAACTACAATGCACATTCTACTTCATATTGGCCGTTACAGTCGGTCAAATAGGACATGTATTTAATGGCAGCAGGTGACGGATGAATGACTGTTCTGGAAACATTCTTCAAACTCTTTCCGGAATAGTTGATCAAAGAAAGTTCGTTCATCTGACTGTTGGCCAAAAATTTCAAAGATGGCCGACTTCTTTCTAGAAGAGGACATTGTTATCAGCCGGCTAAAATGATCCCTCATTGTTTTGGTTGGGTTTTTCTGAAGACTGACAACAGATACATAAAAGGTCAGCTATGATTACATCAAGCACTTCTGATTGCCAAGAACACATTTCATATCCGTTCAGTCATTTAAAGGGATTTCCCAAAGTCGACAGATATCGCTGATCCACTAGATAAGTGAGAAGCTCTAGAAGCTCGAGGCTCCGGGGCCGGGACTCCCCCTAAGAGTGATTGCTCTGAGTCATCGATGCTGATGAGACTTACATCCACATACCAAACCACAGACAATCTCATGTATAGCAAATAGGTTTACTATTCGTTACAAATCTCTATATAAAGTCACAATTGTGTTTTTATTCAGAATAAAAGATATGTAACTCCAACAGGAGAATCACTCTTCAAGAACTTGTCAAACACTCCATGTCTGATACAGTGTAGGTATGGTAAGACGCCTCATCACAGTAGAAGTATAGTTAGAGGGCGCCAATTGTCATTTCAGGAATGGTTATTAACATACGTCTTGTTTAGGCCCCCTGCACACGAGCGTTCCGGATTCCGCTAGCGGATTTTCACGCGCGTATGGTACCTAAATGTGCTTGCGGATAGGTGCGGATGCGTGAAAAATCACGCGCAGATATACGCGGATGTGTTGCGGAAAAAAACGCGCAGAAAAACCAGCAGACACCCCTTATTGTAAACCCAACCCCTAGAGAACTGCCCATTCCTTGGAAAACAGCTTAAAAACCAACACCCAGACTCCGTTTTGTCGCTCTTGCTTGTGCGAGCACCGTTAAATTATTGATGTCTTTGTGGGCATGGTTGATCCATGTAATTTTTCAGGCGCTTCTCCAGCGTGACTTTATTTCAGTCACTGCAAAAAAATTCACAAGAGGAATTCATTACTACAGATTTTGCATTCTTACATCCTGCATTGGCAAGAAATACTACCTATCTCCCTCTACAAATTTGCCTGTGAAGCTCTGCTGTGTGTTGGGACGTCTCCTACCATGCCTACGCCCTGTAGTTATAGCAACCAGTGACTCCATCCGCAGGTGCACTGCGGATGTACTGCGTGAAAAAACGCACCCATTCACTTGTATTGGAGGCTTCACGCGCAGAATCCGACCCAAATTAGAACAGGTCGCAGATTTTTTTTCACGCGCGTGGAAAAAACGCGATACAAATCCGTCCGTCTGGGGACAACTGCGGATCCTCATAGGAGTATATTGGCTGCGATCTGGGGCGGATAATGTGCCTAAAATAACGCGCTGGAAATTCCGTTCGTGTGCAGGCACCCTTAATGTGTGTTTTTTTCGTTGTTTTTTCTTTTTAGGGGAGGTTGTAAAAAGGTAACACATATTGGGCTCAATTCCGATCTCGCTATTGGCTCAGTCCAGGGGTCTCGTCAGGGTTTACGTTCAACATTCAAAAAACGGAACCCTTGCACCAAACCGCTCTTGGCCATTATTAAAAACTACCACAGCAGAGACCAGTAGGTGTCATTTCGGGCAGATTTCTGTTCATTTACGGCATTTTGTGCTGAAAAGAATAGCACCGCGCACCGTACTGTGGATAGAGGACAGCTTGTGATTCTAGTACAACCCTTGTAAACTTCGCTAAAGCTTTAGGCGTAAACCGCCACGGGGCTCCTGCAGCATTTAACAGCTGTGAACCCGGCCGTGACGCTAGATATGACCGCATCTGGAGGCGAAATTGTACTGTGCATGACCACGTACTCACGCACCCGGTAATGCGCGATACGCCTGTTTATTTTTTGCTTATATTTCCCACTCCGTCGCTTAGTGATGACGCATATAACCGCAGCCCATAGACAATGTAATTGTGTATGGGTCCGTGTATATACGTGCCAATACTGAACAATGGGCTCTATCTCACACGTATAGGCGGCAAAATAGAGCATGCTACATTCTATTTTGCTTTCGCAGTTTACGCAATTCCGACACGCTAATGAAAGCGGAACTGCGTAAGACAAAGTAATTAATTGCCTGCGAATTACCACATCAAGCATGAGCGTACATTCCACAATTTCAATACGGTCGTGTGAGGCCGGCCTTAAACGGATCGGTTCATCTTTTCAATGCAATTGTAGCAAGTAGCTGTACAAGTAACACGGAGGTGAGCTACGGCTGGCGCTGCCCAGTAGCTCTCCAGCAATCAAACAGCTACACTGGCGTAACATCTAGTGCAGCGGTTAACCCGGGTTCAATCGAGCCCCAGGGGTTCAGCGAGTCAGTTTCAGGGGTTCAGCAGAGGTCAATACTCATATTGTCCTCTGCCATTTGTTACAACGCATCTTTGCGAACAATCCTTTGAGAATGGTAGACATACGAACTAGGAGAAAAGTAACAGATTTGTTGCGAAAATGATACGAGAGAGTGGGAACAACACCTCCACAGTGCCACCTATTGGAAGGCAGCATTCCTTCAGATCAATGTTAGACTCTTTATACAAGCCTTATAACAATGACCGGGAATTGAAAGCAATTGTTACAAGGCTTGTATAAAAGAGTCTAACATTGATTTGAAGTAATGCTGCCTTCCAATAGGTGGCACTGTGGAGTATTGTTCCATCTCCCTTATTTGCATATTACCCAGAGGAGCATCTTGTAGGTGCTCTCTCTAAGAAGAAAAAACAGTTTGTAACCAGTGATATGAGAATGCCTAGGTGAAGGCAACAGTCTCATTGATGTGCAGTAAATATTCATGGAGTTCATTGGGTATAACTGATGCATGGTTTATTTCATGCACCAATAAAATATATACCTATGTTTTGAATTTGAAAAAAAAAATCATATTTTATGTTTCCGATTACGAAAGGTTCGGTGAAAACATGTATGAAACGAGCGGGGATCGGTAACTCCAACAAGGTTAAGAACCACTAGTGATACCTGAGCATCAAGAAATATGTCCTACTGTGAATGTCCATCATTAGTCTATATTTCCCATGCACTTCCTCACTCCTTTCTGTTTCGCGCCACGTCCAGAAGCATATATCACGCATGTAGATCTATGGCCATGTGATGAAATAGCTGCGGCGTTCCCGCTCATGTACATTAAGTGGATCGCAGTGGAACAAAGCTTACCAGATGTATAAGATTAGGTGAGGAGCGCGCTAAGGGTTATTGAGCAGCGGGCAGGACCCGCTACTATCCAGGACACTAATGACCTCCGTGGAGAGCAGACCCTCATCTGCAATCTTACATTCCATTTCCGAGCGAGCGGGCGAAAAGTGTTAAGTATAATGAATGTAGTTCAATTTCTGATTTAAACGTTAATATGCGCCTCTTCAATGGCATTCAAGGAGCATGGTGAAAAGATCACATTTTCAATTTCGGCCTGTTTTTTTTTTCTCATCTGGATTTTTTTTTATTCACATGTAATGTCAAGCCATCACCTGGATTTATTATTCATCTGTTATCGCAGACAAAACCGGCAAAAAAAAAAAAAACCCTTCGGATTAAAGCCTCATTTTACATCCCATCTCCAATATTGTACTATTCTACACATAGAGTTCTTTTTTTAAATAAAGACTTTCATTTCTTTACGTAAATGAAGAAATTCATTTAAACCCATAATAAGAGAATGAAATGTCATGGCGAGCTGCGAATCAGAGAGAATCTGTGAAATATCGGAAATACAATTAGACTGTTGAATACCACATTGGACAAGTACCAGCCAAGGGAACGACAAAAGGTGCTGTATGTGAGGGAGATGGCTAATCTCAGGCTGCAGGCCAATGCTTCTGCATTCTAATCCTGTAGAAACTGATCTCTCCTGCAGGGAAGGTACTGCAGTGTATTAAACAGAGCACGGACCAGTACAGATTAGTCAGAGGATCTCTCGTTTTTCTTTCCGTTAGCTCAAGTCCAGTGGTTCCTAATGAGATGATTTGCAAACATTTGGCATAACTTTAGTAACTTCTCTGGAGCGCTATGGGAATGTTCAGACAGCAAATTTTCATATAGGTGTTAGCATAAAAACTTTAAAACACCGCACTAAATGCGGTTATAAACGGCCAGCGTGAGAGTGGCCTATGACATACCCTTATCAATGGAGCCAATGACCGAGCCAGAAGTAATTATGGAGAATCCCTCCTAGACCTGGGGGACAAGTGCTAGAAGTTGGGGATTTAATGCAGTGAGATAAACGAGGTGCCAATATGCATGCAGTTAGTGTTAGGGTTAGAATTTAGTAATTGATCACTATTAACCCTTTACGATCCACCGTCTGATGTTTTCCTACATTCTGATTGAATCTTGTACAGCTCCAATGTCGGAAGACATCCGACAGGGTATTCTTACCATCTTTTGATAGCCACTCCGCTGTGAAAGCCTCTCTGGCGCACACACACTGGGTTTAGCCAGCAGATGGCACCGTTGTATAACAGCAAAAAGAAAAAGCCTTTTAGGAAACCCTGAATCCAAAATTGGATTGGAAAGGGTTAATCTATTCAACCCTGTGTTTTATTATATACATATCTATCTATCTAGAATCTATATCTATTTCTTTCATCTATATAGATCTCTTTTACACTCTCATCTGTATCTATCTAGTATCTAATATCTATCTAGTATCTAATATCTAGTATCTAAGTATCTAATATCTATCTAATATCTAAGTATCTAATTATCTAATATCTATCTAAGTATCTAATATCTATCTAGTATCTAAGTATCTAATATCTAGTATCTAAGTATCTAATATCTAGTATCTAAGTATCTAATATCTATCTAGTATCTAAGTATCTAATATCTATCTAGTATCTAAGTATCTAATATCTATCTAGTATCTAAGTATCTAATATCTATCTAGTATCTAAGTATCTAATATCTATCTAGTATCTAAGTATCTAATATCTAAGTATCTAATATCTATCTATCTATCTAAGTATCTATCTAATATCTATCTAATATCTATCTAAGTATCTAATTATCTATCTAATATCCATCTAATATCTATCTAATTTTCTATCTAATATCTAAGTATCTAATTATCTAATATCCAAGTATCTAATATCTAGTATCTAAGTATCTAATATCTATCTAGTATCTAATATCTAATATCTAAGTATCTATCTAATATCTAAGTATCTAATTATCTATCTAATATCTATCTAATATCTAAGTATCTAATTATCTGTCTAATATCTAAGTATCTAATATCTATCTAATATCTAAGTATCTAATATCTATCTAATATCTAAGTATCTAATATCTATCTAGTATCTAAGTATCTAATATCTATCTAGTATCTAAGTATCTAATATCTATCTAGTATCTAAGTATCTAATATCTATCTAGTATCTAAGTATCTAATATCTATCTAGTATCTAAGTATCTAATATCTATCTAGTATCTAAGTATCTAATATCTATCTAGTATCTAAGTATCTAATATCCATCTAGTATCCATCCATCCATCTCACCCCCTCTCTCTACAATCTATCCAGGTAATAATTTATCAACTTGGTGCTACTAAACATCCTGAGTTTTGGGAATCCAGAAAGGATGATGCAATGTAGTCTGCCATTCCTTAAGGAACATGTGCATTAGTTTCTTGCTGTGGGTAAAGTAGGCACACATAGCGATTTTTTTTCCTATGGCAGTCCAACAAATAGCTTGGAGTCAAAAAGCAACAAGTCAATGTTTTTCCCAGCTATTATGTATTAAAATCTTGCAAACCAACGTCAAGTCACAATTCCACTAAACTAAAAGCATAAATACAGTCTACTGTACCAGGGAATCATTCTCATAAGTTGCAGCAGCAGTCTGCAGTAATCTCATCCCTCAGACACAAAAAGTGTGAAAAGCACCCAGTGAAGTTGGATGAATTTTGGTTCAGTTTGGGCAGCATGCGGTAATGGGTTCACATCTATCTATGGCAGACCCTGTAAATATGTGAAAAAGCCATTATTAGTTGGATGTATATCTTTGTTTTACGTAGCAATTGATTCCGCAAGTAAATATTTGAGGTTTCCAGTGTATATTTGGCCGAATAATCGCCCCGTGCAGAAAATACCTTAACCAGTATGCACTAAGACATGACTGAAATAATCAGAGCCCATGCAGATACAGCAATGTAAAGTTTTTTTCGCACTGACAAACTCCAAAAAGCTGCACCAATATATAGCCCGGGCTAAAGAAAACTAAAGCTTCACTGTGACCTCAATGTTTTAGTGTATATGTACAAGTGTAGCAAGTTGATTTCTCTGTTAGATTGTGGAGAATCTGTCTAATATTCCAACCGCCCGTTCCAGAGAAACCAATGCATATGGCCACTGCAGGGCTAGAGCTCATCTGTACCCCAGTCGGAGTCTACCCCATAAGGAGAGATGTCGGACAGCGTCACACTAATCCCTATGTGGCTCGAGATACAAGACCGCCATTCTGACGGTCCTCATGCTTGTCTTTTTTCTGCATCCCATTCTCCTTCCCTTACATGTCATCATGTAGTCTCAGCCACAATAAAAGAACATTCTTACATAATTTAAAAGTTGTGCGCTATGAAAATAGGTCAAACAGCAGAAACCAAGTATTTCTTGCAGCACGTCTTGTTTAAGGAAGCCCTTCCACCAAAA
This sequence comes from Eleutherodactylus coqui, assembly GCF_035609145.1. Taxonomy (NCBI): domain Eukaryota; kingdom Metazoa; phylum Chordata; class Amphibia; order Anura; family Eleutherodactylidae; genus Eleutherodactylus; species Eleutherodactylus coqui. Next base: position 166,771,303 of record NC_089843.1, on the reverse strand, counting down.
TGTCTGACAAAGAGTGTAAGCAGGAATTTCATTTATACAATAGTGCTAAAATGAAAATAGAACTACATCTTTAATTCCTCGAACCAACAAGTTGTTTTTTAAGGGTACTGGGGATTCTTTTTAAATACAGACATGAGCATCAAATAATATAACTTCCCTAAAAAATATCTAAAAATTCTGAGATCCTCAATATACTTCCGCAGGAAGAGACCGCTCTCTAGCAGATTATCACAAAACCAGTTCACTTTCTCTATTCTAGATGGAGGTCTCTGAAGTTAAGGACTTCAGTATAGGAAAAGTGGCCTGGTTGGTAATTTGAGCAGACACACATAGAAGCTCCTTCATTTCTCCTGACCTGGTACGCAATACTATAACAACTTGTAATACGACGACCACTAAACTGTACCACTAAACTGCAGAAACGCTATGACGAGGTACAACAAAGGGGCGCAAGTAGCAGGCAATCGTGACATCCAAGGTGGTACTGGCACTTCTAGCTTGAGGCCCTTTCTGTCAAAATAATAGTGACGGGGGAAATCGAAGCTAGAGGAGACGGGGGAAATCGAAGCTAGAGGAGACGGGGGAAATCGAAGCTAGAGGAGACGGGGGAAATCGAAGCTAGAGGAGACGGGGGAAATCGAAGCTAGAGGAGACGGGGGAAATCGAAGCTAGAGGAGACGGGGGAAATCGAAGCTAGAGGAGACGGGGGAAATCGAAGCTAGAGGAGACGGGGGAAATCGAAGCTAGAGGAGACGGGGGAAATCGAAGCTAGAGGAGACGGGGGAAAATCGAGCTAGAGGAGGCCATGTATACTGCACATGCTTGAAACAATGCACAGGTCTTTAAACTTGTTGGGCGGAGTCTAGGGCACCACACAACCTGTGCCCACAGGATCCTGAGAAGGAAACCTGGAAGCTAATCATGGGATGACCTCCAAGACTTTGAAGGTAGCCACTAAGGAAAGGAAAACTGGCACACATGCAAGGCATGTGTGATGCCCTTAATTATGGCACCCAATTGGCAGTTTAACGGTGACCCACTAGCGTTTTTTTTACTGCAAAATTCGCAGCGGTTTTTTTTTCTGCAGGGGTCTATGGGCTATGGGGCTTGTAAAGCTAAAATTGCGCAAAGTCACGATTTTGCGGTAGATCGCGATTTTAACATTACAAGTCCCATAGACCCCTGCAGAAAGAAAAACGCTGCGAATTTCGCAGTGAAAAAAAACGCTAGTGGGTAGTCACCCTAAAAGTGGCTCAGTGGTTGCAAAAGTGCCTAGTAGTTTAGCATCGTTAGGGATCATCAACAGGGTCCTATATCTGCTCCATGTTGCCCTGCATATATTTTTGTCAAACATGCAGTCTGATAACAGGAAACAATTGAGAAAACCTTCATGTTGAGTCCAAAATGGGACTAATCAAAAATAAAATAAATCGCCTGTTTTTTTATTTTAACAACCAAGAAGTAACATCCAATTAGTGTAAATCCCACTGTTACAAACAAGCTTGTGTAGAGGTTTGCAAAGCAGTCGGTAACCATTCTTGGGTCCAATTGTGTTCCTTTCGGAATAATCACATTTGACAGATCATGAAATGTTCTGACTTTGTCAAACAAAATGAAGACATTTCATGTTACCGGACAGCACAAAAGAAATAGGAAAACTGACAGAATGAGTAATACGAGATTGCTCCGGATAATGGATGTACTTTGTGAAAAAGCTTAATTATAAGAGAAGCGAAAAGTTAAAAAGCCATCAGGATTATTAATACAAGAACCTTTGAAGAACGAGCGCTGATAACAGTTCTAGTGATTCTATAGTGGTGCTCCTTTTGTTCTTTAAAGTATCAAAAATTGAGCATAGAAATAATGACATAATTCATGACCGGTAAAAGGAAGACTTGACATGAGGCTTTAAAAAAACCAACTACATTTGACTATCAAGCCATCAATCCAAGTGCCATTTTAAAAAATATTGGTCGCTTTTATTTATGTATTTATTTTTTACCACACATTAGAAAGTGCCGATGCCTCCTGTTTCTCCGTTCATATTCTTTAAAAAGAGTTCCGTCTATACTTCCCTATTCCTCCCCCAGCAGTCTTCCTACCAGATCTTCACCTCCCCTAGCTTCTCCAGTCCCCCCTGGTCACCTCACCTCCAACCGGCCAGATTCTCTTCTTCCTGTGACAAAGCATACATTGCCGACATTCTCCTTCCTGTAGGTCAGTATACCCGGTCACTAGTAATGTAGCGTTCACCGCCTAGCAGGGAACGCCGAATCCTTGGCAGCCCGGTTTAGCCCAACTGCGAACTGTAGCTAATGGACGCTCCAAAACAAGAGGAAGAGGATCTGGCCGGCTTACGGTGAGGTCACCCGGGAAACTTGAGGAGCCAGGATGAGCTAGACAAGGAGAAGATGCAGTAAGAAGACTGCCGGGGAAGGAATAGGTAAGTATTGATTTTTTTTTTCTAATGACAGAACCCCTTTATTATTGCCATGTCAAATGTAGAAAATCTTCTATAAAATAATCTAAGCATCCGGAGTGAAGCACAGACAAACATCTCGTAAGTGACTTCTTTAAGAGGATCCGAATGAAAGCAATTTCAACAACATAGATTCATTAAAAAGAAAAATAGCTTCAAGAGCCAAATCATGTCCGTGACCCCGTGCCATCCAGCTCTTACCTTCCACAAAATGAGCAAACTAGCCTCATGAAATACTAAGAGGCTGCAATCTAATTGTTTATAGATTAGTTTGTCCTTCAAAATGACAATGTGCAAAACATGAAAACAAAACGCCGAGTAGTGTTCTAACCTTAGGTAATTACTTAAATAAAAAGTGATGGCAACTGTGTACAAGAAGCAACCCATCAGATTATGTTCCTGATTCTCGATAGTGTCTATTACAGTAGAGCACAACCTACGGGCCCAGGAGACATATGTGCCATTCTGTGCGGCCCCCAACCATTCAGGCAAAGAAATGCATTTCTGTATGTGGCTGGTTCGGGAGGAGTAGGTAAGTGATTAGACTTATAAGGCCATGCATGCTCCTCAGGGTGATATATGCAAATAAGGAAGATGGAATAATACCTCTGCAGCTCCACTGATTGCTGCTCACATGCAGAGAGAAGAGAAATGGCACGCAGCTCAAGAGCTGCGACAGGCAAATACCAATGGTGCACTGTGTAGTCAGCATTGGGTCGCCTTATAGCAGGGGGATGGAGTCTCTTGATCCCTGTATAGCACTCAAGAAACGAGTATGCAAGTTAGAGAAGAGCTCGTCCATGCAAGTTGGGTTCTCCATTGCAAATTATAGAAGCCGTTACCACAGAACTGATTTGGGGGCCCTCATTCTCTCGCTAAGTGGGAGTCTGTAAATGGAACCTCCACCCATAAGACATTCATGATATATACTTGTCGTATGTTATAAATATCTCAGATGCGAAAACCTCTAAGCTTTATTGGAGGACCTTAAAAGCAGTGTTCAAAGGCCTGGGATAAGAAATGTTTCTGCACCCCTGCTCTATATAAAAAAACCCAAGTGGTAGAAAAAGATAGAAGCCCTTTACCACATGTACACTTATGTTAATTGGTCACTAACTTTTCAAACAACTCATGCCAATTTTTTTGTCAGTGTGATAACTACCAAAAGCGCACTCTATTTAACTAAAATTATGTTTTTGTGCTGAAAATAATCCCTCTAAAACACTAGCCATTAGTGGTTTCCCTTCCGCCTTGTCTGCTGTCCACTGCTATTATCTCTGTTACATAAACAGGAAGTGGAGGAAGGAGAAGAGTCTCATGCTGTTCACTGAAGTTTATGAGAGTAGAGGGTAGAGAAGCAGAGGCAGAGACAAACACCGACAAAGATTTGCTGTTGGAGCCAATGCTGAATTTATTTGCTGCTATTCACATCTCCACTATTCAGTACTGCTGTTTGCTGTTCTACATGATAAGGTTATTTATTTTTGTGTGTGTTATAGACAGTTAGTGAGCTCAATCGGTAACTCTGTGTCCCAGTATATAAAACACAGCACAGCAGCCAGGCTCCCCCCACCAGTTCTGAAGGAACGGAGAATTACAAATACAGGATGCATAGAAGGAAAACAGGGTACAATTCATATAAAGGCTAGAAATAGGGTTACTCCTATATACACACACAGCGGCTTATTCTGAAAAGTCATCTGAAAAGTTAGGAGCACTTTATGTGTGCCTGTAACCTGAAGTTTTTAAAAGGGTTGGCTACTAAAATTATCTAAAAGAGCCATAAACTATGATCCAGATAACGGTTCATGCCCCAGACATGATCAGGCACCGTTCCTCGCACGTGCAGAGATGGACGCGGCCTGGGACGTCCGAAGAAGTGGTCATATGAATAAATCAATGAAGACCGTGGAACTTCAATTTCACTAACAGTTGCAGTCAAGTATAAACACAGTTATAGGGCCACTATATAACTATTTTAGGTAGTTTTCCCATAAAGTAACCAACCTCTTTAAAGCCACCATATTACTTCAGTGAAAGTCACAAAACTGCAGTGTGTCCTGAAAACCACACCGTTTATAGTTGGATTGTCATGGGGGTTTCTGACAATAAGGATTAAAACAAAATGGCTCATCTTAGGAGGGCGGCACACGGACAGATTGGATTCTGCATGCGGGAGCCCGCATCAGAATCAGTCTCTGACTGCAGACGGCAACCCTGTGTACCTGTTGGATTCTGTATTGCAGATGACCGTGGCGGCTCGCCGTTGGACATGCGTAGTGCAGATTTTAAATTTTTTTTTACTTTAAATCTTAGTTGTTCCCACGTCGTTGCTAGATGATGACGCGGGTACCCGCGACCTATCCGCAATGTCAACTGTGGATGGGCCGTGGGTCAGACAGCTTACATTGACTCCAATGGAAGCCGTCCGTGCAGAAGCCGCTCAAGAATAGAACATGCTGCGATTTTTCCTTCACTCACGGAAATTGCAATTCGTTTCCGCGAGTGTGTAGGTTAAAAAGCGATTTTGCATAGCATGTTCTGAGCGGTATTTGCTGCAGATCCTCGGTGCAGTTTCCGCAATACAAATCCATTCGTGTGTCACCGGCCTTAGGTTCAAGAAAAAAATGCTGAGACCAGACTATGAATTGCAAACCCTCTGTGTCCCAGGCTATACGGGAAAAAAGGACTTGGCACTACTTTGCTAGTCAACATGGTTAAACCTTATAGTAAGTCCTGCAGAGTGCCTTTTTCTATTAGTTGTACTGCGTGTTTTTTATTATATATATATATATATATATATATATATATATATATATATATATATATATATATATATGCTTATTTTCCCCAAATTGTTATCGTATGATTTTCCAAGGTAGTTACGGGCAAAAGAGTGATTTTACGAGGCAAATGTTATTTGTTTTCGGAGTACATGTAAATCCCCAAGTTGCGTTTACCTACAGTTTATGGCACAGAAGGCGAAGGAGGAAATTTACAAAGGCATCCATAGCTGCCCACAGGCCGGGGAGACGATTGGCCGCGATACATATTTATCCAGCCAGATGGACAGTTCAATTCCACCTGCACAAAAAAATCTCCTAAATGAGGAAAACCATCTGTCAAAGTAAGCTTGTTACACTGCGATGTTCCCGGACAAAGTAATACATGTTATTGTCACAGCTAATTGAAGGCAAGTGCCGGGATATACACAAAAAGCAAGAACTAGATTTGTACATGAGAGATTTACAATTTATTTCTGATTATATTTATATTGGGATTTACTTCCTATAAATCAAAAAGCCATTATCAGTTAACTGAAAGCGGCATAATCTCCGTCTGAGGCTTACATTGTAACAAGTGTGGAATTCTGGAGGGAGGATTGCACACATTTTCCAATTACCGAGGCTTATAATATTCAGAGAGCAATTCCACCATGAAGGAACGGAGCTGGCACAAGGCGATTGAATCCAGGCCAGCTCCACAATAGGGGTCACCAGGTTACCATATGATGCTCCGCGGTCAGGACAGGCAATGATGAGCCAATACTTCTGCAAGTCACAGAAGGTTACTGAAGGCGAATCTACAGGAGAGGTGACTTTGTTTGCACAGTATATTCCATTCAGTGATCACCTCTCATGGAGGTAAAGACACTAGAACCCCAGTAACTTTATCTAAGTCCAAGTACTACAGTTTACTCTCTTAGCAGCAGCGAGGAGACCCCATCAGGGAAAAGCTACAAAAATATATATCGATATCCCTTTAAGGTAAAATGCAGCCCACCAATAAAAAGGTGTTACCCCATCAGGGCAACTCAAGAGAGCAAACACTCCGCCGATCAACTCCATGGCCGGCATCACACGGCCGAGAAAACCGTGCAAGATGTGTGTTGAGAGATGCACGATATGAACCCTATTCTTTTGAATGGGGTCATACACATGAGCGATATTTTTCTGCATTACATCGCACCGCAATGCGATTAACAAATCGCAGTACGTCCTATCTTTGGGCATGCCCTCACATCGCCCATTGCCATTAATGGGGTAGCACTGCCCCATGTGCTAGGTCAGTGGTGGCGAACCTGTGGCACGCAGGGCCTGCCCTGTTGGCACGCGCCGCTGCTGGCCCGCTCACCACGTTAGTAGTGCATATCGGCAGGGGCCGCGGCTCCCCGGCCGGTATTCACTCACTGCGCTGCTAGCGGCGCTGATCCCGGCACACACACTGACATCAGTGTACAGATGGAATCAGCCTCCCCCTCCCCTGACGTCTCCTCTTAAGTTCTGCGAGAGGGGGAGGAGGTGTCTGGCAACACACTGACGGCACAGTATGCACCTGCGATCAGCGCTGTTAGCGGTGCCGCGGGCAGAGGAACAGCGGAGCTTCCACAAGGAGGAGTGAGGTAAGTATATGGGTCTCAGGGTGGCACCATCACTGCTGGGGGCTGCTGTGGGGGGGCACAATTACTACTGGGGTCCGCGCTGTGGAATGTCACCATTATACTGGGGGCTGCTATGGGGGGTGGGGTCACTATTACCATGGGGACCGCTCTGTGAGATGTCACTTTTATACTGGGGGCCACTCTAGGGGATGTCACTATTAGCGCTGGGGTATTTTCTTACATGTGGCGGAAATGGGCAGGGCTGTTTCAAAATAGACAGGGTGCAGACTTTGACTGCTTTTTGGATGCAGAAATGCTGCAGAATTTGCGACATAAATTTCCGCTGAGGACATTCTGCGGTATTTCCGCATCCAAAAAGCAGTCAAACGGTCTTTCCTTTTTAGAATGACGGGGGTAAAATCCTACATGGTGATAAGCCCCACCCCCTTACGTGTTGGCACTTTGCGATAAATAAGTGGGTTTTGGGTTGCAGTTTGGGCGCACTGTCTCTAAAAGGTTAGCCATCACTGTGCTAGGTGCATGTGAGTTGGATGCAAAGTCTCCCCATTGAAAATAATGCGAGACACTAACCGAACCCTTCGCCATGACAGATCGCTACTTCTCAGAGGTGACGCAAGGTGGTTTTGATATAAAAAGTCTCACATCTGCTGGGAATTTGCATGTTGACACGTTTGATATCAGGTCGTGATTCACAGCCCGATATCACACTCACCTGTGTGAAATTAGCTGTAGGCCGGGCTCACACGATAGCAGTCCGCGCAGAGAACCGTGCTAAAATGTGGCCATTGTAAGACATGCATTTTCATTCACACTCACAGATATGAATTGCGTATTCCGTGAGTGGAAGAAAAATCGCAGCGCACTCTATTTTGCCACGGGATCCGCGTGGATAGGCTCCATTGACGTCAATTATGAGCTGCAGGTATCAGAGTCATCACTAAGAGACAGTGCAGGAAACACAAACAAAATACAAAACTCTGTGCTGCACATTACCGCAATACAGTGGAAACCGGGACACAAGGTCGCCAGCCTCCCACATGCAGAATTGGGTCCGCCCATGTGAGTCCACCCTTAGGGTAAAGACACAGTCCGGGCAGAATGAAGTCAAAAATGACCGTTTTTGTCACCAAGTTGCTGTTATTGCGATACGTTTTTAAAGCGAGCATTTAAAAATGACTTTAATAGCATTAGTGTCTAGAATAACGCATCGACGAACCTGACAGTCACATCAGGATTTCCTGTAAATAATTTGAGACATAAGCTTTCTAAAAGAAACTACAACAGAACATAAGAGGATAGGCAGAGAGAAACCTACGGCCAAATGCTTCATCCACAGCTATCGCAATCAGTACATCGGCCGAGCCACATCAAAATTACCATAGAAAACAGTGAAAGTGGCCTTGCTGGAGCTCGTGGCTGCATCACAACGGACCTGACCGTATAGCCTTACCCTGATGTCTGGAGAAAAGTAGCATTACGTAACGGCCCTCCAAGAAAGGGAAACGGTGTGTATCTTTGTTCTACAATAAAAAAAAGAATAAAAAACTAGATCTGTGCTACTAACAAGCTTGGCGAGCCCCTGGGTATTACAAGGCCCTATTCACATCCTCTCCTTGCAGGTCTATTCCATTCCCATAGTTCGGCTCTGGCCTCGAAACAAACATACCGGAACCAAACTGCGCTGAGCAGAACCCATTGGCTGTAATGGGATCTGTCCAACATTTGGTATTCCAACTGGAACTTCCTGAGATGAAATAGTGCAGCATGCCTGTGAATAGAACCCCCCACGCTGATGTGAATGGGCCCATAGTCATGAAATGTAGTCATTTAATCAAACATTTATTGAAAGCCATTTATTTTTACATACATTTTAAAACATGGAAAAAAATATATGGACAACACAATGTCTTCTGGTCGACACTAATTAACATTATTGAACTAGGGATTTGGAAGGATGATCATTCAAGCGATCATTTTGCATAAACTATTAAGTAGCTACTCAGCTACTTAATAGCTTATTAGTATGCAAATGAAGCCTATAGCTGAATGCAGTTAATAGCCCAAGGGCTCTTATCTGCATTCAGCTCCTTTGTTCTCCGACAGGTAACAATGCTATTAGCACTACCCGAGGAGAACTCAGCGTGCGGTCCCGATAAGACCGCACAACGATTTTTAGGTTGACTTGAATTTAACGATCAGCTAGCGGAGAATGAAAAGTGCACGATGGCCGCGCGTTTAGACGCAACGATTATTGCTCAAACGATTGCTTTTTAGCGATTTTTGAGTGATCTCTCCGTGTAAATGGGACTTAAGTCATTACCACTGCTGCCTCGCTGCTCTAGGGTCCTAGGTTCAAATTTGACCAAAGACAAATTGGCATTTGTTAGCACTGCTGCCCTGCAGTACTAGAGTTGTAGGCTCAAATCTGCATTGATTCATACAGCCATCATCCTTGGTCAAAGTTAATGTTGCCCTTAATGAGATTTGAATCTAGGACCCCAGCATTGAAAGACAACAGTGCTAACCACTGAGCCACATTCATTGAACATTATCACAACCACCATAAATTATGGATAGGTGATAGAAGTCAAGGAATATCCCTTTAATGTAACATTCAGCACCAATTCTTCATAGGAAAATATGTCTACCTGCCAGAATATATAATTTATATTAAACTTCATCATTTAAACTCTGTTGGCAATCCATTCTGCATAGACTTTTACACCCCATCATTGTTCGCTATGCTTTAAGCACGGAAATGGCTTAATTGGAGATCTGTTACTTATGTGTTGAAGCCTTGATCTTTTAAAAACCTCAGTATCAAAATACAATGATTAAATACTGCAAATCCACCGTTACCATAGTTACACATTTCCATGCTCTGAACACAGATTTCACCTTCAGATGCTTTTTGGAAAAACATTATGTCTGTATGATATTTTATTAAACCAGGACTTGATCATGTGCTAATAGAACATATATATGTAGGCATGACTGATGCGGGGAAACTCTGGGTGCTGGGGCAGCAATCACAAAATCCTTTTTTGTGGTATATTATATACGCACAGGCGCACGCACGCACACACACACTTTATACATACATATAAAAAAAAACAAAAAACAAAAAAAACACAAAGCGCTCCTCCAGATGATGAAACTTTAATATTTTTTTATATGATCCACACTACCACTTTGAGTGCAATCTAGCAGTAAAGCACGCCATTCAAACTTCTTATTTTTACATCACATCACTTGTTTTGAAAACTTTAGTATCGTCTAGTTTTAGGCGAGCTGCCAAATGCACTTTTTATATATTTTTCTTCATCAGAAGGAATATAGTGAATTTATTGCTTTGAAGAGTAAACAGACGGTTCTCAGGGAATCAATCACGTAGCAATTTGAGCATTGACATCATACAACTTCTTTCAATCACACAGTGAGCCGACACACTTGAGAAGTATATGGTCACTAGTAATATTAACAGGTTACCCTCAGACCAGCAGGCTCGCCAGTAGTAAAGTCTGACCTTTAAACCCTTTGCAATCCAGTGTGGACCCTCATCAGACATTAAGATTTGCCTGCATAGCTCCGATGTTGGAGGAGGTCAGACTGAGGTTTCTAACACTATGCAGGACGGAGTTTGTTCTGCATATATATTACAGTATGCAGGACAGTGCTACTATGGAGCGCTGTCCTATATACAGTAGTGTACATATGTAGAACAGCCTTTGACATCGGAGTGCTAACCTGCTTACTGTTAGAAACATGTCTGACCTCGTCTAACATCGGAGCTATGGAGATAAATCTTAACGTCAAACAAGGGCCAATACTAGATTGGAAATTGTTAGTTTTCAAAAAATTGCCAAATAAATTATCATGACATCATTTTTTTGTGTTTCTGCAGAGTAATTCCAAGGAATCCACAAAGCGCTCTCCCATCCAAAACAAATAAGAGCTGGGGAGCGTTCGGGTGGCAGGGATATTCGTTTTGGAAAGGGTTAAGGTACATTTCCGTGTAACAAAGCGCTTGGAGTTGGAACTTCTGCCCATTTTATTGGTGCTGCCACGGCTGGGTGGAGTCTCAACCACAAGCAGTTTCTTTTATGTGGGATTCACACCTTCTGTCCACCCCCCTACCGGTATTTACTGGTCTGCTAAGGACCTTAAACTAAGTTCCCCTTTAAGCCATACCACTCACTCTCATCTCCAAGATTTTTCCAAAGTGGCACCATTACTCTGGAATGTGCTATCCTCGACAACCAGGTTACTTCCCAATGTGCATAATTTTAAGCGTGCCCTAAAAACACATTTTTTTTTAGGGAAGCCTACCATATTCCCTAATCTAACGCTTCTCCAGTTACCCCACTTCTACACCCTCCCTTGAAAACCTGACCCTGTTTTTCCCACTGTACCCCTCATACACCGCAATGCACTTCTTAACACTTTACACATCAAAAAATGTCTGCAAAGAACAAAAAAAAAAAAATTCCACATATTTTAGCATACTAGGGTACCCCAGCCTCGGCAAATCAAAGTCTATTTTCTAATATATTCAATTTGCAATGTTAAATCTGGTAACCGATCGTCTTTAAAGGTCCATTTACACCACCGAAAATTAGCTTGCTCTAGCGAGCAATGATTGACAGAGCGCGTCAACTGGCGCTCACAACAGATCATTTGCTTTATAGGGGGCAAATGATCATCAATATGATCGTTCATCCCCATACAGCTGTCATTGGTCGGCTGTACATCTCATCTTCCCGTAGTGCATTCGATCATCCTTTCCCCTACGTGTACACTAGCCGTTTACATTATTTAGAAGAAAACATGTTTTATCAGAATTCTTCCAGCGCTCCATGGTCCACTTCTGATACTCATGTGCCCATTGTAGGCGTTTTGTGTGTGCACAGAGGTCAGCATGGACACTCCGACTGGTCCATTGTGATACAGACTGGTCCATTGTGATATGCGTTAGGGTGGTTTCACATCTCTGTTGGGGATTCCGGCTTCCAACTCCGTTTGGGGAGTAGGAAACCGGAATCCCCACGGCTAAACTGTTCTGTCTCTGGATAGAAACAAACACCGCCTGACGGACCCAGTTGACTATATGGCATCCGACCATTTTCTGCCCAGCTGCCCAGCTTTAGGATAAAAGAAAAGGCGCTCCATGCAGAGTTTGTTCTTCGTTAAGACAGCCTAGGCTTTGCTCCCTACGCACCTTCAGTGAGCCTTGGGTGCCCTTGGCCATTCACTAGTTGTCCTAGTGGACTTCCTAGGTCCAATTTTAGTCTGTACTAGCCACAGAATAACAGGAGATGCTTTAACCCAGCCATCTAGCATCACAATTAGGTCCATGTCAAAGTCACTCAGATCATTATCTTGCCCATTTTTCCTGCTTCCAACACATCAACTTCAAATCAGTCAACAGATGTCCTAGAAATAACGTAGTAGAGAACAATGCAGTCAAGTCATTCTAATCTTCTCCTATAACAATTCATAGATGCGTCGACCAAACCGTCATAACGCTGTAAGGTACGCATCACCACTGAGACGTGCACTTAAAATACCGTAAAATTGAAAGATGGAGAATCCGTACCTAAGCACCAGTAAATTATATATCATTACCATCTGTCATAGAAACATAAATCCTCATCTTTTTCATCGTAAGCTCCAACAATCCATACGCCCAACATTTGGTTAATTTGAGAGATTTCTGCTACATTACGATCTGTTACACTTCCAATGGTGATTATTTACTTAGAACATTCTCTTTTAAAACATATTGCTGCAACGGCCTTGGGAAGCCTATTGTAAAAAGAGGAAGTGTTCGAAGTAAGAGGAACCCCCCTTAAAGGTTACATAGTAGAATTTGCTTGTGTTAACACAAGATAAACTTGTGATAGTCACTCCATCTCTTTATGAAGTGTTCTGAAACTTCCCGCTATTACTTGTTATTTCTACAGCCAGGCAGAACATACAGCCGTAGCAAGACTAATTTTCTATTAGTTTAGAGGCATGCCTACAATTTCACAGCATATCGCAATGAAAAAGAACAATACAGTCCATGGATTTTCCATAAGACTATCTTTGTATTAGGCTAGGCTCAAACTTTGTTCTGGCTCTTACGGCAGCCGCCAGATGTGCTACATTGGTAAAAAGGATTCTTTTTTCTGCCAACTTTAATTACAGAGATGTGAAAACCTGAAAATGAAAGCAGTTTATATCCCCTCCTGTCTTCTCTTTTGAAGTCTATATAGCGTTCAATGAGCACTTTGTAGCGAACACAGGCAGCGTCAATGCTGCCGTCTCTATTGGCCCTGTTGATCACAAGATCGCCCCAACTGCTCCCCCGGCATGGAATAGCTGCTAGGTCTTAGGAGGCCTAGATCAGCTCTACGAGTGACTAATATCTTTGATCATGCTCCTATGGATGGCAAAGAACAAGGTAAAACAAACAGAAAAAAAAGGTCAACTAAAATGTTATGTATAAAGTTAAAGTTTTGTTACATAATAAAAAGTTGTTTAAAAAAAAAAAAAAAAAAAAAAAAAAAAAGACATAGCCACCTCGTTCTCTGTGACTATACATACTATGTATCAAAACAAACAAGAAAAAAGGGACTTGTTATTTGTACAGCGCCAACTTATTCCGCAGCACTTTCAGGTAACTTGTTTATTACTCCCCACCAAGCTGGTACTCATTTTACCGACCTTGGATGGCTGAATCAACCGTGAGCCGCTACCTGAACCATGCAGGGATTGAACCTGCAACCTTCAGGTCATGAGCGAGAACTTAGGAGTGCATTCTGCTGCCTTAACACATGAGGCCCTTACTGTACCATAAGGTACTGCAAGGAACTAGTTTTAATACTTTTAATGTTAATTTGCTAATTTAAAGAATAGAATACTATGAATAAAAAAAGTTATTGATTTAAAAAAAACAAAAAACACTTGCCATAAAAGTAGTATGAAAAAAATAGCCACATGCCAAAAAGTTACAGCCCAAAGAAAAACAAACGTTGGTGTCAATAAACCACCACAAAAAAAAAGGATCACACTGATTAAAAGGGATATTCCCATCACAGAAAGTTATTCCCCATCCACACGATATGGAATACTTTGCTGATCAGTAGGGGGTCCAACCGCTAGGACCCCAACAATACCAACCCAAAATGTGGACAGCAGAGGATGTGCCTGTGCACTTCTGCTTGATTCACTTCAGTGGGACCACTGGAGGCAGTAGAGTTCAAGCACTTAGATCTCTGTGGTGGGCTCATTGAAGCAAATAGAACACAGGCGCATATACTTATTTTCCGCTACCCACATTTCAGGACCCCTAGTACTGCAATCTTGGGATCGGTTGCGGTTCCAGTGGTCGTAACCCAAACCAATTAGCAAATTATCCCCTCCCCTTTTTAGTGGTCCCTGCAGCCACTCCGGTCACATGTAACACCAGAGCACTACAGGTTTCCTGCAGCAGTGATCCACCCTGGTTCAGAAGGAAATCCGGTATTGGGACCTAGAAGATCTATAGCATCCAGCGATAGAACCCCTTTAAATATATACTACGCATTTTCAATGTACCTTCTTTAATTGCCAAAAGGCATCTTTCACTGCAGCAGTTCATTGAAAGTAATTAAAAATATATACTTTGTGATTAAAAACAACATAAAGACCTTAAATAAATCTGCGTCCTTCTTCATGTTTCGACGTCACTGTGGATATAATTATTGGAAATCCTATATTTCTCCTTCCCCTGGGCACCATTCCCACATTGGTTAGATCACTCAGGTAAGACAATAATGTAGCAGGCACTAAAGATCACATAATTGTCAACCGCCTTCTGTGAAGTTCATTAGAACTGACAAAATCCCCCATGTCCAGTCTGCTGGAGCCGTAATATTGCTATGAAGCTCCTATTCTTCACTGTCAGCTGAACTCACCACAATGAAGCTGTGAAAAGTCATTCTGCAGTATCTACATACATCAATTCAAATGAACAGTTGCCAGGCCAAACCTGCCCTCGGGAGCAGTCCAATCATTTCTGGTGCCATCTGCTCATCTACATGGGTCGATCCCAACCTAACATCACTCAAATTCATTTGTCAACTCACGGTTTCTTTGTTTTAATTACATCACTAAAAATCATTAAGTCCTGGATAGAACGGACGTTACCCCAACGCTAGGCTAAAGCCATGTGTAGTACTCGGTCCGAGAACACACAGACCAGGCCGTTATTACACCACCGTGTGTGAATGTAATTTATAGCATAAAACGGCATGTACATACTGAAGGCTCATATTCAGAAGGAAGGTCAGACATATAATGTGAGGCAGGAAGGAAAGGGTGTAAGAACTCATGAGCATGCCTTGGGTACAACATTCGCGGTCATATATTATACGTTTCTGTGGATCTAGTAAAAAAAAAAAAAAAAATGAAATAAGGAAACATTTAAGCCCCGCAGTAGAACCTCAAGTCACTTAAAAGTGGTTTTCCAGGCAGCGTCCGCTATCAGTGCTTGGATACACTGGGGTCGGAGCGGAAGCAGCTGGTCCAACTCCTGTGTAGCGGCCAGCACCCGTAACTGCAGGAGCAGCTCTCTTGTAATTGTAGGCTGGGGTACCATAGATTTCAATGAAAGCTGCATGGCAAATTACAAGTCCCGGCCACTATACAAGGGTTGGAGCAGCGACTTGCGCTCGCCCCCGATGCATCCTGGTACTTCCAGCGGGAGCTGCCAAGAAAATCTCTTTAATCTTCATGGATATCAGTCTGTCCAGTTTGGAAGCATAAGTTTGTGAAGTTATTTCATCCGCTTTAGGCCGCTCTCACACTAACGTTTGAAATGCTACAAACGCCTCCATTGATTTCAGTAGGGCTTCCCAGATGAGCGTTCGAAAGTGGCGTTTCTACTGACGCAATTTTCTAATGCTGTATGCTCGATTTTAGTGAGTTTCAGTGTTTTTTAATGCACCTCATCACGCATTGCAATAATGGGGTGCATTAAAAAACCGCTGTTCGCAAATGTGGCGCTTGGTAATGTGGCGTTTTAACAGATGCCTGTTTGAGAGCAACCTTAGTGGCAACAAGAGCACTGGAGAGGCAACAGCAAGACAGCCCACAGAACGAAAAGGGCATTAGAGGTGTGGGGGGGGGGGGGGGGGGGAGGAAGGTCGAGGACTATCACTCTCTTCTTATCCTTCCCGATTCTTCTCATGTCCTCATCACTACTGATACATGAGGCGGCCCAGCAGCCCAATCCGGTTGCCTCGGCTGTGCTGATCCTTTAGCATTGTACCTCCATATGTGATGTTACAAGAAGGTTTGCTGTGTGTTCCAGATCTGTAATGGAGCCGATACCAGGATACAGGCTGTTACACAAGGAGAGCTGGACAGGGCCATAGAGGAGCATCAACCAACACCAGGACTGGCATCTGCTCCATTGTGTGAGGAACAGGAGGGGCACTGCTAGAGCCTCTACAAAATGACCTCCAGCTGTCAAAAATAGACCCCATGAGGTCCCAACGTCCTGTAGTGGGCCTGTGATCACAGCCCAGCATTGTGCAGCTCAACTACCATCGCTAGAGGACACTAGAATTGTCAAGCTTCTCCCCGGGGCCTCATTCTCTTCACAGATGAGAAAAGGTTCATGCTGAGCAGGAGACAAAACACAAAGGAGCGTGGAGATGCGGTGGTGAACGTTTTGCAACCTGTCTCATCATCCAGCATGATAAAATTTGGCAGTAAGCCAGTGATGGTCTGTAGAAGCTTAACTTTAGAGGGTCGCAAAAACTTCCATGTGAGCACAAGTCTCACTACAGGATATCGGCCCGCATGCCACGCTCATGGAGTCGGTTTCTGACAGTTGAGTCAGAAACATGCAGAACAGTAGCGCATTGGAGACCATTTTCTAGGTTTCTGGCAGTGTTCCTACTTGCACAAAACAGATACTGACCGGACGCTAGATTGTACTGAAATGAATGAGCTGTAACGTAAAAACGCTTACTGTTGCCCTCATCCACTCTCGGCTCGATTATTGCAACTTGTTGCTGATCGGCTTCCCCCGTGCCAGACTCTACCGTCTCCAATCCATCCTGAATGCGGCAGCCAGGCTCATCTTCCTGTCCAGCTGCTACTCGGATGCCTCTGCCCTGTGCCGGTCACTGCACTGGCTGCCTGTTAAATACAGAATTCAATTCAAACCCACTACCTTCATCCATAAAGCTCTCCACAGCGCCGCCCTACACTGCCTCTCTCATTTTAATCTACCACGCAGCTTGCGCCCTCCGCTCTGCTAACGAAATCAGATTTAGTGCTTTTTTAATTTGAACCGCTCGTTTCCACCTCCAAGACTACTCCAGAGCAGCACCACTCTTCTGGAACCCGCTACCCAAAACTATCCGGGCAATCCCTGACTCACACAACTTCAGTCGTGCTGTAAAAACGCACCTCTTCAGGGAGGCATACCGTATCCCCTAAACCAAACCCCTCTGTACTCTGCCTGATAACCTACTCCCAGTCCTACTGACTGCAATCCTTGCTAGCCGTAATCAACCGCCCCCTGCAGTCATTCCGTTTCAGCCACCGCACGGCTTAATGTTTGACCGTTGTCCATGTATATAGCATCCCTCACTCTCCACCTCGCCATACCGTGCACATATCCAGCCCTTTACCTTCTGTATCACCCCATTATCTGTAGTATGTAAGCTCGTTGGAGCAGGACCCGCACCCCTATTGTTTCCATCAATTGATTACTACATGTAACAGTGGTTTTTGCAAGCACTGCGGAATATGTTGGCGCTATATAAAAGATCATCATTACTCACAGATATGAAATAATGTTTTCTTTTTAGCACCGTGCATTTGAATAACACATCCATAAGTAAAGCAACTGTGAACTGAACGTACAAGAAAGATTGCCCCAAGACAGAGCATAACAAACTGTTATTGATTGTTCCAGTAAACTACTAATCCCCAAAAGGACTTGTGAAATTATCCCAGTGATCATCCAGGGACTAGAGGAACCAGTAGCAAAACATCATAACAGTTAGACCTCATCTAGATACTACTTCAAGGTGCAGCACCTTAGCCCCAAGGCTACCTAATTAACCTTACATGATAACATTTTATTAGGTAAGCACATTGTACTGCAACACTGGAGATTGGATACTATACTAGTCTAAGAGATACTTACCTGTTTTTTGGAACCAGACTTTTTTCCATAGCCAAACATGAAGAGGTCTACAATTATTCTGCATGCAAGTCATGGAGCAACTTAAGCGTACAGTTACACGATTTTCCACAGCGAAAAATTCCACACCTCTTCCCCTCACCTCCAAAGTTTTCCGCATCACCTGACCAGCAACCTCTAGTGAGCGCAGTGCCACTGGTCAGGCGATATGGGAGACTTTGGAGCTGAGGAGGAGCGCGGTACCATTTGAAAGCAGCCGCGGAAATTCAGTTGAGTTCAAGTCAAAATCCACACCGATTGTGTGGGTTTCAACTTGTGTCTTTTGCGGAAATCACAAAATAAAATAGCCACCTATATAAATATTAAAAATATAACTTTTTTATTAAGCAAAAATGGGACACTATAAATATCCACACTAAGCCCCATTATAAAGCCTAACAACAAAAAGGCACCCGCCCTGAAAAGAGAGACCCCTGCCATAAGTATATCCAAAAGGGCAAAAGAAAGTGGAGGACATACATATAAATAAGAAAACCTTTTGCCTTAAAGGGGTTGTCCCGCGAAAGAAAGTGGGGTTATACACTTCTGTATGGCCATATTAATGCACTTTGTAATGTACATCGTGCATTAATTATGAGCCATACAGAAGTTATTCACTTACCTGTTCCGTTGCTAGCGTCCTCGTCTCCATGGTGCCGTCTAATTTCAGCGTCTAATCGCCCGATTAGACGCGCTTGCGCAGTCCGGTCTTCTCCCTGGTGAATGGGGCCGCTCGTGCCGGAGAGCTGGTCCTCGTAGCTCCGCCCCGTCACGTGTGCCGATTCCAGCCAATCAGGAGGCTGGAATCGGCAATGGACCACACAGAGCCCACGGTGCACCATGGGAGAAGACCCGCGGTGCATCGTGGGTGAAGATCCCGGCGGCCATCTTGCTAAGGTAAGGAAGAAGTCGCCGCAGCGCGGGGATTCGGGTAAGTACTAAACTTTTTTTTTAACACATGCATTAGGTTTGTCTCGCGCTGAACGGGGGGCCTATTGAAAAAAAAAAACAAAAACGTTTTGGCGCGGGACAACCCCTTTAAGATGTTAGAACCAGCAAATATCAACAGATCAAATAGGGGTTTGAAAAGAATTTTATAACAGGATTTCAGAGCACGTAATAATAAAAATAGAACAAAAATTTTGAAACATTTATGACATTTAAATACACCCAAGCATATTGTAATTGGCTGAACTGGATAGACATGTCTTTTTTTAGCCCGACATACTATGTTACTGATTAATTTTGAAAAATGACAAAAAAAAGGGTCATGTAAAATCACAACTATCAATAAAGGGCAAGAGTGATGTGAATAATTATACCGGCTTTCCCCCCAAAATAAAACACTGTCATATTAATTTTTGCCCCAAAAGAGGAGCAGGATCTTAATTTCAGGGGGAATCTCATACTCACTTAGCAGTTGCTGCTCGGGTCCCTCCTGCTGGGCTGCAGCACTCCTGCAGGCTTCTGTATAGTCCTCAATGCCGACGGAGCAGCTCTTGCTGGTAATGGGGCTTGAATACCCTGCCTCCAGCAAGCGATTGTTCTCATTGGTCACCGCCTGAGCCAATCACATGTCATTCAATAAATGACTGTGAATGGTTCATCAAGCGCCAGATCTCATTGCTTCAGGAGCCCCACCTAAGCCAAATCAGAGCAATCGCTTGCTGGAGGCGGGATATTCATTACCAGCAAGAGATGCTCCGTCGACATTTAGGTCTAAACAGAAGCCTGCAGGAGTGCCGTAGCCCAGTGGGAGTGACCACAACGGCAGCTGTTAGGTGAGGTTTTTTTATTCATGCAGTGTGGCTAGGGCCTTTTTTCGGGGTAAGGCTTATATTTCAAGCTCCCCCCTAAAATCAGGGTAGTGCTTATTATCGGGGTAGGTCTTCTTTTCGGAGAAACGCGGTAATTTCTAGGACAATATGTAACAAGCACAGATGAAATGTATAAAACATAATGGCATCAGGAAAGCTACATAGCTGAAAACACCATATTGTGCATAAATGGATTCACTAAAGAAAGAGTAAAAAAAATGAATACACTGCCTATAAACGGATTCAAGACCGCAGAGGAAAGGAGCCTGTGAATAACAAATAAAAACTCACACCCCTTTAGGCTATATTGGGTGAAGATGTCTCACAGTCTTATAAGATATAAGCGCTGTCACAGTCCAAGAAGCTCCTTTATTCTGCTTTACCGAGTCCATATTTGTGCAATGTATTCATCATATAGGAAGAGGTTAGCTACAATTATTACTGCCCAAACCGGTCCCACCAGATGCTGAAAGTAGAGGTTCACATACTTTTGCCATTCACAGACATGATCTTGGCTGCCCATGGCACATTGTCTTGCGGTTTCCCGATGAGCCATATTTATCTGAGAAATGCGTGGATTTTTTTTAGACATTTTAGTACATGGGTGTCATGTCTTTGAATGCGGACTAGGACTTTGCATTGCTATTTTGATCTTTTGATGCATTTGATCTCCTCCATCTTCATTATGATTAATGCTTAGGCGTATCTGAGCAGCATACATTTTTCAAGATTTTTGTTTTTACATCTTATGACAAAAACGTTTTTTCCCCATTTGTATGCATGTAGTCTTTTCTTTTGGCCTATTGGACAGGCAGAGGGTCCAACTGGGTCATTCAGGGTTGAGTGCCATTTGGGAGTTGCTCTTTTTAGGATGGGTGCTCCTTTGTTATTTGGGTTTAGAATAGGGTTTAGTAGTGATATTTCTACTGTCCTATTTTATTTACCCTTTAGTAAGTTATGTTTTAATAACATTTATCCAGGTAGCCATTTCATTCTGTGATTTCCTCTGATTTGTTGGTTTACCTGCACAATTTCAGCCTTCCCAAGAGACAGCATATCTTGGCTTTTCTGTGAACAATGTGTGAAATACCAAGAGATTTTCATGAAAATAGTGTTTTAGTTGTTACGATCCCCAGTGATCCTGAGAGACGACTCGTTCCGGCCGGTAAATGGTATTTTGTAATAAAGTTGAAGGCTTAAAATAGCATTCATTTTTGGGGAACAATCTCCATAAAATTTGCCTTTTTGTCAACCAGCTGATAAACCGTGAATAATTCACGTTACAAGTCTGCTTGTTAAAGAGGTTGGTACAAAGAAATAGAAGACTCACAGTTATTCAATAAGACAGAATGTCCCTTTTTGGAACATAGAATTGATTTAGGTTTACAAACATACATCGTCTTCTCACAAATGTTTACGATATTTAGTCTATAAAACATAGACTAAAACAGAGTGATACCTTTTTAAAAACACTTCTTTGTTGCCATGTATATCAATAACTCATGGACCATAAGGACCTGCCATCTCTGTCCAATAGATGAATGGAGTGGTAGTGCGCATGCGGGACCAGAAATCCATTTATACTTGAGACCTCCATTATCGTGATCATTGAGTGCCCCATTAGTCAGACCCCCACCACTCAGACACTTATCACCTATCCTAAAGTTAGGTGGGAAGTTATTTTAATGGGAGGACAACTTCAAAAAGGGTCCATCCGCTCACTTTTTGAAAATTTAAGGGCAGGTGCAGATGTGCCAAAGGGAAAAAAAAAAAAAAAAAATCAAGCTGCTTTTACCCGTTCTTGACCCCACCGATCCAGCGCTGCTGTTTCAAAGTTCAACCAGTCTTTGTTGACACCAGAAGTCAAGTGACTACAGCCTGCCAAGGCCGTAGCGTCACTATTTGGGACTCCTGGCATCATGGCGCTGCTGCCAGGAGAACAGGCAGTGAAGCTGTGGCCTCTCATTGGCAGGCAGCGATCCCTTGACCTCTGCTGTCAGAGACCGGGTGAAGAGCAGGGCTGCAGCGCTGGATTGTCGAGGTCAGGCAAGTACTGCTCGATTTGTTAGTTTGGCACATCTGCACCTGCCATTTAATTTTTAAAAAGTAAGCGGAAAACCCTTTAAATCAACCCGTTCTGGTAAATAACAAGAACAAAAAATGCTATAAATCCAGATTTCTATAATATTCGGCTTGCATGTTGACTTTCACACATTATTTTGTAATCAATGCATCTCCTCGCTCCCCGGCATTAACATACAATGCTCCCACACAGAAGGCGCACAATTAGAAATCAGCAGACATTGTTTCTGTCAGCTGTGTAAAGTGACATTGTTGCAGATGCAGGAAATCATTCGGCTTTGCACAGAATTCTTATTGATATCGGTTATTACTGTGGCAATTTCCAGGATAACATTGTGGGACATACATAAAACTATTAATTTGCCTTTGTTCCTTGTGGAGCTTTGTCAGAGAATGCTGTATTCTGCACAATGCATGGATGAGGATGAAAGAAAGGATTCTCTTGTACAAAAATCTAACTTCTCTAAGCTTTCCACCAGTTCAACAATTCACTCATTATTTGATTGTGTTTTCTTTAATAAAATATATTAAAAGGATTCTGGGTACAAGGCAGGAGGCCTACACTTTTGTATGGTATACTACTTTTACAAAACCTTAAATTGACCATCTCAACCTGGTTACAGCTTTGATATTACACAGTAGTGTATAAATGCCAGATATTACAAACATCCACAAAAGCCCTTGTAACCAGGATGCAATCAGTGATCGACAGCCCTACACAGATCGCCATCACTGATAGGACCGCCCATTGGATTATTAAACTCAGCAAGAGGAGGGATGTAAATGAGTAAAATATAAGTAAAAGGCCTTTTACACACAACGATGATTGCTCAAAAGTTGCTGAAAAACCATCTTTTGAGCGATCATTGTTGTGTGTAAATGTGCCCATCTTTGACTTTTCTGCCGAACAATGATTTTATGTTCAGCATAAAATCCATTGTTTGGCAGAAGAGCTGATAGCAGGGACTGCATGCTGTGTTCTGCCCAGGGAGCGCTGATAACATTGTCTCGGCTGTCAGCCCCACAGCAGAACAAAGGGAATGTATTCAAGAGAACAGACCACCCGCTGTTCTCCAAATATAGCTCCCAGCGGCTCATGCGCATTAATAAGCTACTACTAATACCAATTAGTAGTTTCTGCAAAATGATTGCTCAAAAGCCATCTTTTAATTGATCATCTTCGTGTGTAAAAGGGCCTTTACACTGAATCTTATCCCATCAATCTGCTTCGTTCCTCCTGCTCTAAACTATGCTGCCCGAGAAAAGGATTACATTTTCTGCAGCGTAGCTGCGCATAGGGCAGAAATGCTGTGGATTTAGATGGGTGGATGGGAAATCTACAGCAAAATTACAATAAGTACAACACAAGTGGATGGAATTTTAAACAGATCTCATCAGCGTAAAAGTTCCATAGTGAAATTGGACTTGCACTGCGGATTTCTAAATCTGTGTCGAGCCAATTTGGCCGGATTTTAACTCTTTCATTGTAGACATATAACTTCAGAATTTCACTATAGGTTTAAGGAGGATTTTTCAGCCCTGTGGGAAGTTGCCCTAAAGAGAATAGGGTTACCGTTCCAAACACAGCCCCGAGTACAGGTGTGCAAACAACGGGGCGGCCAGCGGACAACTGCCATTTTCAGCAACTGCTCGTAAAACAGTAGACAAGACTTCTTCATAGCATTGCCGTGACTGGTATTGCAGATGCTGGGGATCCATAAAAGTGTTTGCCAGTATAAAGATCAAGCAATGCTATATAATTTAAAGGTTATAAAACAGTAACCCCATTAACTTTCTTGTAAAGTAAGATGTAATCCATAAAATTGGAGGAAACAGGAATGCATTCTGCTTGGAAACCACTATGTGAGCATAACTTTTAATAGAAGGGTAACCAGACTCCTTGTGGACAGCAGCAGACTGATGAGGACTCCATGCCCTTTTCTTGAGCTGACTGAGAACAGCTGTCAAAATCACTAGAAGATCATCTTGCACCAGATTGTGTTCCACCAAGTATCAAACAATGACACAGAGAGATGAAAGAATTATCGAAGAAGAGGAAGTGCTGACAATCCCTGCATGGACCTGAGGAACAAGTCCTATCACTGCAAAGAGTCTAGGAACGTACAAGAATGCAGCAAGGTTTCCATAATTCGGACCTCTGCCCAAGCCGATCACATGGTCGATATTTTCGCACAATTTCTGTCCGTGTAAGAAACCCATATTCATTCGAACGGGTTCATTCACATGAGCAATTTTTTTTAGTCCGAGTTTGAAAAATGGCTGCATGCCACGATTACATGCCAGTGTTACATTATAATAGGACGTAAAATGTGTGGAGTCCCTCGCACGGAGTGTCTGTGTGCTGTGCGATGTGAATTGCGCCCGGGGTGACTCGCTCTTGGCCGTATGAATATGGCCTAGCTCATAAAAAAAAAAATATAGGACTTCCAGGTTGCTCCCAATTAACACAGACGGCTCAGTTGCCCAATGCAACCTTCTATTTGCTAGATGAACCCAAGTCAGCATTTTTATAAATCCACAGTGTAGTAAAAGTGCTATTCTGAAACCAACATCTATATCCAGAAAAATTTGTAGGAATAAAAAAAATGTTTTTAAATTCCTGATCTATTTTTCACCCATTATGTCAAAACAAGTGTTAGCGCAATGCCTGACAGCCCCCTAGATTGTTATATTATAGGCCTATGAGCTACTTAAAGAGATAAATTCAGGCAGGACACCACTGATAATTCAGAACAAAGCAGCTGTTTTGTATATGCAAACAGCTGCTTTGTTCTTGCAGTTATCGGCAGTGTCCCGCTGAGCAGATAGCTCTGAGCAACAGCAGGAGCACTGACAGCTGCTTTGTTCTCTGAGCTTTTAGCTCAGGGGTCCCCAACTCCAGTCCTCAGGGACCACCAACAGGTCATGTTTTCAGGATATCCTATAGTAAGAACACCTGTGGCAATGTCTGAGGACTGACAATAATTACATCACCTGTGTAACACTGAGGAAATCCTGAAAACATGACCTGTTGGCGGTCCCTGAGGACTGGAGTTGGGGAACACTGTTTTAGCTGGAACCCTGTGAAAAGTCCCAGCGGGATACCAGCTGAAAAAATGCTATCAGCACCACCCGCTGAGAAAATCAGCGTGCAACACTGATAAGGCTCATCACTAGTTTCTAGAGTCGATGAACGAACAGTGCACGATGGCTGCGCGTTTAGACACAACGATTATCGCTCAAAAGATGGCTTTTGAGCGATAATCGTTGAGTCTAAATGAGCCTTTATACTTACCCGGATCCTTGATCCAGTCCTGTCCCCCCGAAAGTCATGCAATCAATGAGAGTGCGCACGAGCAGCCAGCGGTTTGGCTGAACGGCCTACACGGACTTTTGGGGGTGACAGAGCTGGACTGGAGAGCCGGGGTAAGTATGAGAAATACCTCCCTGGACTCCAGGGTACCTACTGTTCGAGGACCATAACTTAGTTTATGGTGCTCATACCTGGTGACAGGGTCCCTTTAAGATCCTCAGCGTCTTCTTTGTAAATAAATTGGTCTTCAAGATCCCCCTTATTGAGAATGTGATTTTGTGTGTCCAAAAACATGCAGGAGTAGACAAAATACACGGGTGTAATATGTATTTCAGTGCCCAAAATGCGTTTACGTCCATGTGAATAAGCCAAAGTCTAAACTTCCACACAGAATAGGTCATTCGCCAAACCATACCATTGAGTAACAGAATATAGACTGCGATATTTAATCCATATAAGCAGCCATTCCCAGAAAGGTCACAGATCAGCCTTGACCAAACAGGAAAACATAAACACGGAGTACCCGCTTATGGGAAGTTAGGGGGATGGACGGCCGCCTCAGACAGTTAACGTGTATGACGATTATTCCAAATACCAAAGAAAATGACCACAGAACACCTTAGGCCTCATGTCCACGGGCAAATTTGAATTTCAGAATCTGCACGGGCCACCCGCGCGGATAATCTGCATTTCAATATTCCCTTAGACATTCATTGGGCATCCACAGGTTAATTAAATACCTGCAGATGTCATTTTATCCTGGTGAGCGGTTTGCAAGCATGGGCTAAAAAAAAAAAAAATTAAAAAAAAATGTAAATAAAATCGCAGCATGCTCCATTTTCTGCGATTTCCCGCATGGATGTATTCCATTGATGGAAGCCGTCCGATCCGCAGGCACAGCAGCGGATGACACGGTTGCCGTGCTGCAAATTCGCGGGAAAGGAGATTTTAAAAAAAAAAGGAGGCTGGAGCGTCAAGCGCATGCGCCGTGCAGAAGAAAGAAGATCCAGCCGCAAAGGAGGAGAACCGCGCTGCGTCCGGACAGGTAAGAAAATGCTTTTTTTGGCCTCCTGGCTGCGGGCACGGGTGGAAACCACTGTGGGATTCTTCCCCTGGAATCCATGCGTGCCCGTGGACATGAGGCCTTAGATTTCTATACTACAACCGATAGTGGGATTTGCAGCCACAACTAGGCGAAAAGCGACAAAGCGTCATATGTCCAGCAGCAAGGTAATGATTTACTTAGGACTTCCAAAAACTGAAATGCTGAAATCCATAAACCGCACATAACGTAAGGCCCGGAGGGCAGCTTTAATGCAGAAAGTGAACATAACCACAACAAGCATTCATTTTTAAGTCAAGTGCCTTCCAGAGTTATGCTCAACTTTAACTTGGCTGCCTTCTTCGAGCATGCCCCTGCAGTGGAAGCAGGGAAGTGAGCATCATGCTAAGGCTGTATAGTTTGCCGTTGGGATTTAAAGGGTTACCTGTCAGCAAATACACAATACTGTTGTAATGCTTTTCTATAACACAAATAATCAACAAAGAAATGGTTAACTGGCAATTAATTCGACAAGGATAATGAAGATCATTGGTCCCATCCATTGTCGGTCTGACCGCTTCACGGTGAAAGGCCAGAAATACTTGGAATCAATAATGAATGGGGAAAGGTGCATTGGGATATACAAGCGTACTGGCTTACTCATTAGTGATTCGCTTCATTCTGAAATTAAATCCGGCTCGTATTGGCTAGTTAACAGATCAAAACATTTTTAGTTAAATATCTTCGGAATATATCCAATGTTTATCCAACAGACTGAAGAAGCCGCTCCTTGTATCCCTTCGCCTCATCTAAATGGTAATGATTCTACTTTACCGCTGAACTGTGACTGATTTGAAGCTTCAAACACGATGACATTAATATTCCAAAAGCCAGCATATTCCTCATTTCCCATTGTTTTTGCCCTCCTCTATAGAATGTTGCTAGGCAACCATCCAGGAAAGCAGTTTAAACTGCTGATCATTACAAGGCATGGGAGATTGTGTAAAGACTTGAGTGGGGTACCTGCAATAGTTTACTCCTTCAAGAAAGCACAGAACGCATGAGTTGTCATTGTGCAAAACCCTTGCAGAAAAAAAAAAAGCCCTTTCGCAGTGAACCTGTCAAACCCGCCAAGTGCACAGCGTTCAAGACATTGTTGTTCTTCCTGGAAGGACGGAAGCACAAAAAGAAATATTATACTGCTGATGGAGACAATTCGGAGCGATCAGAACTAAGGATCCAGCCTGCTACACTAGATCTACATAGACTCTGAATGCTATATCTATCCAGCTATCTATATTTCATTCCGTTTCCTACAGATATAGAATAAAATCAAGCACTGTCTGTGTGCTAACCCTGTATAACTATTATAGGACACTTCTATCAGAGTTACTGATGATGAATGATCACACAGCTCCTGGCACTCAGTTATACTAGAGGAGATCACAGCTAATCCTGCTGTATACATGTTACACACACACACAAACTCCGGGAAGAGCAGTATACGGCAATTAAGTTTTTAGAGGTACACAACAAAGTGAAAACCAACTACCTGTAAGCCTGCGCTCTCACATGTCGGTTTCCCGGCGGAAATCTAGCGGTTTGGCTGCAGCGAAAAACCGTGAGATTTCCGCCGGGAGAAGCGCTGCTTCAAAACCCGCGGCACTTAGCCGTGGGTTTTGCAGCGGCCTGGCCACTTGCTCTTCTGCTGCGGCCGGTGCTTCCATAGGGGAGAGCGCGGCCGCAGCGGAAGAAGTAAAAAAATGAACATGCTGCGGCCGGCGAATCCGTGCAGCAGCGCAGTCTTCTGCCGGCTTTGCCGTCGCGGATTCGCCGTCCCGTGTGGACGAGATTTCTGAGAAATCTCGTCCACATAGCTGGCTAATCACAGGATTAGCGGCCGCAGGCAGATTTGCCGCGGCAAAAATCCGGACCCAGCCTAAGTAATCTTAATACTTCCCATATGCCCAAAACAGCACCTATGAGAGAATAGAATATGACTATCTATCCTAAGGAGGGGGATGTAATTTTTGAAGGATCTTCCTCCCAAAGGACAATTGTTCCCCAGATTGTAAATCCAAGTAGTAAATGGTATAACAGCAATCCAAGATGCAAGATCTTCAAGTAGAAAAACACTATTCCTCCATAAAACACAAGTAGCAGTGACGTTTCAAGCAACGGGTCTTTCTCAAGCTAGACTAGCTTGTTGGTCGAAACGTCACTGCTACTTGTGTTTTATGGAGGAATAGTCTTTTTCTACTTGAAGATCTTGCATCCTGGATTGCTGCTATACCCTTTACTACTTGGGAACTTTTGTGGGTTGTGGGCCAAACCCATTTTGGATAGCGTGCATATGGTCTTCATACCAATTCAATATATGCATGGCTTGACCCATTGTTTTTGCTGCTGACCTCTCTTTATACAGATTGGAAATCCAGTCTGTAATGTTTGAAAAAAAAAAAAAAAGTATTCAGAGAGCTCCATGGAGCAACTCTGTAGACACAGAGGCTCTTACTGCCCAAGAAGCGCATACTGCTCTGGTAGAGCAAGTTCCAAATCCCAAAGGGAGCATCCATTCCTATGGATGTATAAGCTACCCTAATTGTGTAAACAATCCATCTAGCCAAAGTTCTTTCGGACACTTTCTGGCCTTTGCTGTTCCCCTGAAACTGTATAAACAGCTGAGACTTTCTAAAGGATTTATTAACTTCTAGATATCCGATTAGACATGATCTGACATCCAACAAGTGAGGTTGACATTCCTTTTCATCATTTGGCTCCTGGCAGATGGAGGGCAGGACAATCTCCTGAGAGCGGTGACAGTCAGAAGACACCTTGGGAAGACAAGTAGGGTCAGGTTTAATTACCACTCCATCACTAAGATTATTAGTATATGGAGGAACTGCAGATATTCTTTCCCCAGGCCTGAAAATGGAGGGTAAGGCAAACTCCGACCTCGGGCCTGGCGTTTCTCTTGGTTTTTATTGGTAGAGTTTCTACCAATTTCTATTACATTTCCAGGATTTCTTCTTTTCAGAATTTCTATTTCCAACCTTCCTCCATCTACAAAAGGGTCTCTTCAGTCTAGGGAAACCAGATATTGGGAAACCCTTCTTTTTATCTAAAGCCTTTTCCAAGAAATCAACCAATTCTTGCCCAAATAAAAATTGGCCCTGGCAAGTACCTACACATAATCTAGCTTTTGATCCTAAATCCCCATTCCGGCGTTTAAGCCATAAGGCTCTTCTTGGCGAAATAGATAAGGCTGCGGCTCTGGCGCCAAATCTCAATGCATCAGCAGACGAATCTGAAATAAAAATCAATTGCTTTGGATACAGTAGGAAACGATTCCAAGTTTTGTTCCCTAGGGGTTTTATTAAAAGTATGAGACTCCAGCTGATCTAACCATATGTTAAGTAATCTTGCTACCGAGATGGCTGCAATACAGGGTTTACAAGAGGTTGTAGCTGCCTCCCAGTTCTTTATAAGGTAACCCATTGCTCTTCTATCTAAAGGATCTTTAAAACATCCTAAATCTTCTAATGGAAGAGCTGATTTCTTTGAAATCTTTGCTTCTGATGCATCAATTTTGAGGGTCTTACCCAAATTCATCCACCTCCTCCTCAACAAAAGGGTATTTCCTTTTCACAGCCCTAGAAACATAGAATCGTCTATTATGAAATTTCCACTCTCCATTAATTAGGATTTATATTTGCCTGAAGTTGAAAAACTTTAAAACATCTATGCCTAAGGCTATCAAGCATTCGATCTTGAATGGAACGGGACTCTCTGGTTTCTTCTATCTTCACTTTAAGCAGGAGATCTGTATCTTTGGACTACAAGAGTGGTTTACCGGCTAGTTCATTTTCAGAAGAGGAATCATAGGACCAAGAGACTTGTCCTTCCTCAACTACCTCTGATCCACTAGAATCAGAAAGATTCCTATAAGGCCTCGTTCACACGGGCGACAAAGTCGCACGATTTTGTAGCGTTGCTACAAATCGCATGTATGAGAAGCCCATGGTTTCCTATGGGTTACTTCACACATGCGATATTTTGTAGCATGTGACAAACCGACACAAAAACCTCACAGGTCCGGCGATATGCCCGCGACTCGTGAGGTTTCGTGGCCCATGTTACCCTATGGAG
Organism: Eleutherodactylus coqui; assembly: GCF_035609145.1. Classification (NCBI taxonomy): domain Eukaryota; kingdom Metazoa; phylum Chordata; class Amphibia; order Anura; family Eleutherodactylidae; genus Eleutherodactylus; species Eleutherodactylus coqui. Next base: position 166,740,792 of record NC_089843.1, on the reverse strand, counting down.
CCTTCCTCTCTGTTGCATCGCATGAAAACGTGGTTTTCGTGCGGTGCGATGCAACTTTGACAGTAGGAAATCCTATTGTCAAAGCCTAAACTAAGCCCTAACTGCAGGGGAAAAAAAATACACATCCCCTTAGACGCGCTGTCAGCCCGGCCGCATCTTTTCCCCGGGTCCCGACACCGAGCTTCTTCTGTTCTGGCCGGGGATTGAAAAATCCCCACCTTCTGGAAGCGCTGGCTGTGATTGGCTAAGCGCCAGCCAAACAGCCAGCACTCGATGAAGGCGGCGATTTTTCAATCCCTGGCCAGAAGAGAAGAAGCAGCTCAGTGTCAGGACCCGGGAAGAAGATGCGGCCGGGCTGACAGCGTGTCTAAGGTGATGTATGTATGTATGTATGTATGTATGTATGTATGTATGTATGTATATATATTTATTTATTTATTTTTTTCTCCTTCAGCTACAGCTTATTTTTGGGGTAGGACTTATATTTCAAGTCCCCCCCCCCCACCAAAAAAAAATCCTCGCATGTGATGCTACAAAGTCACGCTACATTGTAGCGCTACAAAATCGTGGTATTGCCGCGAGAAGACACAGCTATATCGCACAGACGAGCGATGCAATATCGCTGCGATTTTCTCGCAGCAATGCTGTGTTGCCCGTGTGAATGAGGCCTAAGGAGATTTAAGGGGAGAAGATTTAACCCCAGAAGTACTAAGAGGAGATCTTTTAAAAAGGTCTATAGAGCTCTGCACTTCACCTTCACAATCTCCTTAATATTCGGAATCAAAGAAGATTCATCAGCTGCAATTTTATCCAAACCCAGCTGACACAAGGCTTTAGTTTGAGAAGAAGGGAGTTTCTTTTAACACAAAGCACATTCTCTATTCTTAGATTCGTTCAAAGCTTTCTTCAGAACATCCCTAGATCCCTATAATAAAACAAGAAATTGCAATAAACATGGGGAACTTCAGGTAAAAAAAATAAATAAAAATGATTGGGAAACCTACCCACTTGCAACCTTACTGGTTTTCGGAGGTAGATTTGGGTGTTCAGAGCACTGATGACCATCCCCATTCTAATGCATAGTGGTTGGGTACAGGTCTAAGTGTATGTTCTAATAGACCGACGTGCCAGCTGGGACCCTCCTAAAAAAAAAACAAAAAAAAAACAGGCTCCTTAAATCCCCTATTTCCCCTTTCTCCTATTGGTGTTTGCGCAGACACCAATAACACTTTCGGGAGCTGGCTGATATTGTGCCCTTTACTAGCCCCGCCCTAGGAGGTCATGTCAGAAAAGCACCCCTGGTCATAATGGCAGAAGTAGAGTAGGTCACATGACCGGATCCTCCAATCCTGCACTGCACCGAAGCCATAGTCTTCCCAGAAGAGAGGGAGAATGGGTAGCCCACAGAGAAGCCCATGGCTCTAAGGCAGCCCTGGGCACCAAAAAACATCAGCGGATAACAGGGATTCCCCATGCAGTTCAGAGCAGCCCACCCACTCGGCAATGTGGCGACTCACCAGAGCCCCTGCATAAATGAGCCAACGGGTTCCTGGTGGTAATGGGGGGGAGCAGAGTAGAACCAGTTGTTTCAGTGACATCCTGGTGAATCAGACACCTTCACCCAGACATTCTTTTAATATGAGAATAGTGGCCCTGTGGCACCTATGAGCGACCCAGAAAGCTGCTCTCTGGAAACACCCAGAGGGAATTCCACCTGTCCCATTAATAGAAACTGAGGATGAGGAGGGTGTTCCTGTCTTTAAAGCGATCGGGGAGGTTTCCGTTTCCTGTCCAGACAGGATGTGGTCTCTCATTGGTGCTGTCATGGGTGTAAGGTAACGTGTTTTCACCAGAGTGGCCCTTAGTACTATAGCAGCTGCTTAAGCAGTCAGCAGCAGACTGAATGGATCTAGATATATAGGTTTTAATTGAGCAGGCAACCTGCATATAAGGAATGAAGACTATTACAGAGACATATATATTCCAATAAAGTGTGCCTCGCTACCATCTTCTCAACGGAGAGCAATGTTTAGCAGCAAATACACAATCTACTAGTATGCAAAAGTAATGAATTAATTTGTGTGCAATTTAGGTACTAATTCCAAACAGACATTGCACAGTGTGTGATGAGCCGAGATCTGAGAAAACATCTGTGTCATTTAGAAATACAGAGTTTCCGCAGGATAACCTGTCATCTATCCACGGGGATAATCACCAGCCATTCCATCAGCAGGAGTTTTTGTAAGCCAGACTAGAGACAAGAAAGTAAAGAGCTTGAAAAGGAAAAAACATTTTTCCCTCTGGTGATATAAGTGTTCTCCATAAAGGTGTGAATCACTGCTCTCCAATTTCAGTATTTTTGGCCACAGGTGTCAAGTGTGAGCAACAGAACGGAAATAATTTAAGGCGACAGCAATCGCAGGATTGCCGAGAGTCTTACGGACAGAGGGACATTTCCAATTCTGTATAACAATGTAAAAGATCAGTCATTAAACTTTATGATCAATCACTGGGATGTGACAATCTACATAACTAGGAGTGAACCCTCATACACACTCTTCCTACTTAATACAAGTGGGTCTCGTCAGTTCCAGGCAGAGCCGAGATACATGGCCTTCGCCACTAGGAGAGAATAGAATGTGCTGCTGAGTACAGCTAATAGGCACTCAAGAGACAAAGTACAGGCTTGTAACTTTCTACAGGCACCACACTCCGAGATCCAAAACAGGATAATGTGCACGGCCCACAGACACAGTGAAATTAGAATTATTACAACAGATTTCCACTTTCAGACAAATCCATTACAAGTCAGTGGGTCTAAAAAAAATTACATTTTTGCAAAAGGTTACAAAATGTTCTCTTGAAACTTACAATTGTACTTGGGTTTTCAGAATAAGGGTACATGCACACGGATGGTTTTCCAGTTTGATTTTTGGACCGAACATTTGTTCCAAAATCGGACTGGAATAACACCCATTCATTTGAAAGCAAAAGCTCTACCTGGCTTTCATTGATTACATAAAGGCTTTCAACTGCGAGGACCGTGATAAGTTTTTGAAAGCACTGAGGGAGGTAGGAGTAGCAGCACACCTGATCACATTCATTAGGTCCCTCTACAGCAATCAAGAAGCCACAGTGAGAACAGAGTATGCGGAAGTGATCATGAGGCGGCTGGACTAAGATGATCAGGGTATTGGGTTAAAACAGCTGGAAGAAATAGTAGACTTTTGTGCCACGGGAATACACCTGTGTGATCTGATGAATTGGAATCCAATGCATCAGATGTTAGTGTATATTGGCCGGCCATGAAAACGACGGCTGATATGCGCTTGTGTGTATAAGCCCTGAACCCGTTATCATACATTCTTTTTTTTATACAAAAAGGATAGAATATAAAGTTAGATTATTTCTCTGCTTTTCTCTCTGGCTTCCTGACACATAATAGACAAGGTCCTAATATCATAATGCAGTCTACTGTTTAGCAGATAGAAGTTAGTAGAAGCACCTTCTTACAAGGTTGTATTCTTAAACAGACGCTAAGTCTATACTTAACAACCTGTACTGAAATAACATCACACACCAAAGGCTAGCTGCAAAACTACTGTAGTAGCAATTAATACAATAGGTGTGCAGATGAGCTATGGTTAAAAAAATTGTGTAAGGATGAAAAGACCATTGTATATGACAAGAGACCTGGGGTGTCCAATATATACGGAAAGTAACTTCATCGGGGGATCTGGTCTTGCTCCCCACATTAATGTGCAGTTTATTTTTACACTTTGGGTTTGTCTTTAATGATGTTCATAGAATACTAATTGGAGCACTGTGTCCCTTTTACCCGAACCCCGGTTCCCTTCTCCACATCTTGCCAACGCTGCTCCCAAGCCAATGACAAATGGCCAGCTGCTCTGTACAAACAGCAGCCATGTAAATATCTCGGTGATAAAACAAAAGCCAATATTTAACCTGAAGTCCAAGCATTGTTCTATTGTAGAACGTACCAGCCTGCTTCCCACAAAGCACCAGGCAACTGCCGGACGAGCCGTTCACTGCCATCACCTAGAATGTAACAGACCTCCGCATAGAAAGCAATGGGTTTCATCAATCGCAAGTTAAATTGTTTTAGAACCATTTTTCTTCACTCCGTTCACATCTGCTTCAGGCCTTCCATCATTGTGTTCCATCATAGGGACAGAAAAATGGAAACAAGTGTGTCCATTTAATTCCAATGGCGTTTTTGGGACCCTTGTTTTGTCTCTGTTCAGGTTTGATCTACTAGGTTTTCGTGTCTTTCATGGAGAGAAAAGCGAAGTCAGCTACACTATATTTTCCTTTAACCCTTTCCAATCCACTGTCTGACGTCTTCCAACATTCTGATTGAAGCCTGTACAGATCCGATGTCGGAAGACGTCCAGCAGGGTATTCTTACTGTATATTACTGGCCCCTCTGTTGTTGGGGGCCTCTCCAGCATGTCCCATGCCACAGTACTGGCTCTAGCCAGCAGATGGCGCCATTGTATAATGGCAGAAAGAGAAAGCCCCCTAGGAGACCCTGAATCCAAAATTGGATTACAAAAGGGTTAAAAAAAAAAAAATAATAATAAAAAAACGATACAAAGTAACTTTTTTTTTACAATGTCATTGGAGAACGGATGCAAAACATAAAGCCAGTAAACTAACATTTCATTTATTGGATTTTTATGGGGGTTTTTTCTATGCTTGTTCAGGGGAGAAACAAAAAATGTGTTTACACTAAAAACGGATCTGTTAAAATGCTTTCAAGCAGATGCCAAACTGATACAAATGGAAGCCGGTGTTCAGAATCAGTCTAAAAAACAAGTGTTACTTTCCATTTGTTGCACTTAGACATCAGTTTTTTGAATCAGTTTATGGAATTGTAAATGGATCCAAACCTGAAACCCAGATAAGAAGAGTCCAAATAAATTTTTTTTTTATTTGCAATGAGTCATAAGTAATCCCAGCAAACGCCATATACATTACCAAAGAGAGAACCTTAGCGGCCACTAATTTGAAACAGTTTACAAAACAGAGAACTACTCTAGTAGTCTGTCGTGTAGGTAAAGGGATTTTCCTTGCAGCGCCTACTGACAGTGCTGGGATAGCCCGGTGTCAGAGCGGAAGCAGCTGCTCCAACCTGTATGTAGTGGCCGGCGCTCGGAATTGCAGGAACAGCTTTCATTGAACTCAATAGGATCTGTGCCTGCAATTACACCCCATCCACTGTACAGGAGTCAGCGCAGCATGTATAACCACAACTCCAATCCCTTCTACAGGGCTGATGATAGCACTGTGTTCGGCTATGTCCATAGGCAGTGAATGGAATGGTAGTCACATGTGTGCACTGCTTCTCCATTCATCGAGTGATCAAGGGGGGTGTTCTCGTAATCACAGGAATGAATTATTTATCTATCCTGCAAATAGATGATAAAGAATTTGGGGGGGATAACCCATGAAAACTAAAGCGTGAAAGAAAAGAAAGGAAAATGGAGCAAGTTCAGAGAAGAGTTACCAAGATGGTGAGCGGTCTGCAAATCATGTCCTATGAGAAACGGTTAAAGGATGTGGGAATGTTTCTGCAAAAAAAGAAGGCTGAGAGGAGACTTAATAGCCGTCTACAAATATGTGAAGAGCTGTCACAGTGCAGAGGGATCAGCCCTATTCTCATCTGCACAAGGAAAGACTAGAAGCAATGGGATGAATCTAAAAGGGAGGAGACACAGATTAGATATTAGACAGTGAAGAGGATCAATGAGTGGAACAGGTTGCCATGGGAGGTGGGGAGTTCTCCTTCAATGGAAGTCTTCAAGCAAAGTCTGGACAAATATCTGTCTGGGATGATTTAGTGAATCCTGCACTGAGCAGCGGGTTGGACCCGATGACACTGGAGGTCCCTTACTCTTTTTGATAGAATGGTAGAGTTGTAAAGAAAAGCAAAAACAAGAAAAAAAAAAAAAAGAAGAAGTAGTGCAAAAGGCTGCTTTCACATTTACAGCAGTGGTTCCCTTTACTGCTCCATTCAGTGAGCAGAAAAGGGGAATCCCCTGGCAAAAGGGATTAGTCTTATGATGGAAGCGAACGGCGCAGAACAGACCCCATTGACTATAATGGGGATTATTCGGCTTTCGTTCAGCTGCTTGGCATTTTACTGGAAGAAAAAAGTGTTGCGTGCAGCGTTACTTCTTCCGGTATTTTGTACTGGACCTGCGACAATCTCAGAACGGAGGTTCCAGCACAAATGTGAACCCGGCCTGAGATGGTGAGAAAGATCGCGTTCCTTTACTTGAGGTACACCATGTTTCTGAGCACACGATTAGGAGTCCTCTCAAGCTTCTTAAGCTACAGTGCTTGCATTATTTATGTCTTCAGTGCTTTCCAGACGGAGCAGTCTCGCACTAGATTTCCAGTGAATATAGCTTCTTTCCCTGAAGCATTTGCCAGCATTAGCCTCATTTTATGAATCAAATCTAAGCTGTGGGAAAAAAAGCCTTCCTTCTTTTTTGGAATCAATCTGCCTACATTCCGAGATTTCCGATCCACAAGCAGCAGGAACGGCCCTGATCCTTATACATCACTTTAGTCACCGTAGGAGATCCAAGTCCAGCAACCAGAACAACTGGAACTACCCGGTCTATCTACATTAGAGGCATGTAATACCATTATCACAACCGCGCATCTCATAAATATGGAAAAGACATTCACGAAGCAGAAACGAATGAAAGATTTAGGGCAGGCTCACACAGGCGCATAATTAGGGGTTAAAGGGGTTGTCCCGCGGCAGCAAGTGGGTCTATACACTTCTGTATGGCCATATTAATGCACTTTGTAATGTACATTGTGCATTAATTATGAGCCATACAGAAGTTATAAGAAGTTTTTCACTTACCTGCTCCGTTGCTGGCGTCCTCGTTTCCATGGAGCCGACTAATTTTCGCCGTCTAATGGCCAAATTAGCCGCGCTTGCGCAGTCCGGGTCTTCTTCTTTTCTCAATGGGGCTCCGTGTAGCTCCGCCCCGTCACGTGCTGATTCCAGCCAATCAGGAGGCTGGAATCGGCAATGAACCGCACAGAAGCCCTGCGGTCCAGCGAGGGAGAAGAATCCGGCGGCCATCTTCAACCGGTAAGTAAGAAGTCACCGGAGCGCGGGGATTCAGGTAAGCGCTGTGCGGATTTTTCTTTAGGTCCCTGCATCGGGGTTGTCTCGCGCCGAACGGGGGGAGGAGGGGGGGGGGGGGGTTGAAAAAAAAGAAAAACGTTTCGGCGCGGGACAACCCCTTTAAGGAAGCAGTATGCAGTCCTAAGCTCTCGCTCATGACCTGAAGGTTGCAAGTTGAATCCCTGCATGGTTCAGGTAGCCGGCTCGAGGTTGACTCAGCCTTCCATTCTCCTGAGGTCGGTAAAATGAGTACCCAGCTTGGTGGGGGGTAATAAATAAAAATTACCTGAAAGCACTGCGGAATAAGTTGGCGCTATACAAATAACAAGTCCTTTTCCCCTTTCCATATTACGTTGTGAATGGGGTCAATGAAAGTACATTGATTTTTAGTGGCCCTCTCACAGTAGTGTTTCTTAATTGCGTATAATACGCACATTAAAAAAAAATCTTGTCTTTTACCGCGTATTATGCATGATAGAGCCCTATTGTTCTCTATGGGTGCGTAATAAATGCTGTACATACACAATTACATTGTATATATGTGGCATTTATATACAACGTCGTTAAGCCACAGAATGGGAAATTTAAAAAAATTAAGAACTGCGCATAACCGAGTGCGAAATACCCTGTCATGCGCAGTGCAAAAATCGCTGTCCTACACACTGATATGCCTGCACACCGCCAGTTCACACGGCAGGTATATATGCAGCATTTTACGCATACACTCGTGTGAGCCATCCCTTAGGGGCAGAATTGCCAGTGGAATGTCCGCACTGGGCGCACCTCTGCAGATCAGCCGCGGAATATCTACCTCCAAATCCGCACCATTTGGTGCGGCTTTCATCATGAATTCCTGTGCGGAATTCCCCCTCTCGTTGAGGGAGAAGAGTTCCGCAGTGGAAACGATGATATAATTGACATGTCACAGATTTGAATTCTGCGCCGCAAGGAAGTTTCCGCACGGGTTTTCTGCACCCTGCGGACAAGTTTTTTTAAAAAATCGCACCCACTTTGCTGCTTCTGCAAATGCAGCGGAATTTCCATGCGAACCCAACCTCAGGAGCGGCAGGAAAACAACCAATGCACAACAGATTTATTTTATATAATATCGGTTGGTCAGAGGAAGACCAAACTTCAAATATGAAGATACACATACATAAGGCCGGCTTCATGCAGGTGGACCAGATTCTGCATGCGGGTGGCCTGCTTCATTCAATGGAGGCAGACAGTGCAGAATCGGCGGCAAAAGAGAGCATGCTGCGATTTTTTCCTCAATTACGGAATACGCAATTCGTATCCGCGGGTATGAGTGAAAAAGCTTTATTTTACATGCTTTACAATTGCCTGCATTTTGATCACGAATTCCACATGTAGGAAGCCGACCTAAGTCTACATAGGAACCCATTACTTCAGAAGCTAATTCAATGCATTTAAACAGGACTCCACTTTTACCCCTATACTAGTCCTTAAATACCCCATTACCCCTATACTAGTCCTTAAATACCCCCATTTAATCTATTAGAACACAATGGAAAAATTATGACACAACTACAAACCTTAAAAGAGGCGGCCACCCACAGACCGGGCAAGAAATGCAGTAATCAGACTCAACATAGTAACATAGTATGTTAGGCTGAATGAAGATAATGTCCATCTAGTTCAGTCTGTTTCAACCCCCACCTTGTTGGTCCAGTAAAAGGCAAAAAACAAAACAAAAAAAAAAAAAACCCCAATGAGCCAATTTAGTTCATTTGGAGTTAACAAATCCCTTCCCGACTCCAATACCAGCAGTCAGAATAATTCCTGGATCAACATTTGAGATAAACAACCCTGTTGGTCACCTAATGTCTATATCCTGTAATATCATAGCGCTCTAGAAAGACGTCTAGTCCCCTCTTAAACTCCTCTATGGATTTTGCCATCACCACATCCTCAGGCAGAGAGTTCCACAGCCCTTCTTTGAACCCCCCCCCCCCCCCCTCCCCCTAGCACTGCAACATCCTTCCTGGGCACCGGTGTCCAGAACTGTACACAGTATTCCATGTGGGGCCTAACAAGTACCTTATCTAGTGGGGGGATAATGTTCTCGTCCTTCGCCCCTATACCTCTTATAATGCACCCCAAGACTTTATTAGTTTTTGCAGCAGCTGACTGGCATTGGTTACTCCAGTTTAGTCTACAATCCACTAGTACCCCCAGGTCTTTTTCCATAACACTTTTCCCTAGCAGTACCCAGTTTAGTGTATATTGGTGACATCCGTCTCTCCTCCCCATGTGCATAACATTATATTTATAAATGGTGAACTTCATTTGCCATTTTTCTGCCCAAGCCCCCAGCTTATCCAGGTCCGTTTGTAGCCGTATCTTGTCCTCTGTTGCATTGATTATATTGTATAATTTTTAGAGATCAGCGAGCATACTCGTCCGAGCTTGATGCTCGTTCGAGTATTAGGGTGCTGGAGATGCTCGTTACTCGAGACAAGTACCACGGGGTACTCGTCTCGATTAAACGAGCACTGACCATTGAATTCAATGGAGCCGGCAATACAGCCGACTCCATTGAAAGCAATGGGCTGCCGGCGAGCACGGGATGAATTTTCGGGAAGGGCTTAAAAATATAAGCCCTTACCTGAAATTCATCCAGAAATGTGTAAAAAGTAAAAAAATATATATATATATATACTCACCTTGTCCCGGCAGACGGCGTTCAGCCGCGGCCGGCCGGCAGTTCTCCTGAACTGCTTTGAGTAGTATTCAGCAGCCGGGGATTTTAAATCCCCGCCTGCTGAATGAGCTGCCTCTGATTGGTCACAGCCTCACCAATCAGAGGCAGCTCTCACTCACCCATTCATGAATGGGTGAGTGAGTGCTGTCTCTGATTGGCTCAGCGCAGGGACCAATCAGGGGCAGCTCTCAGCTGAATGACAGCGCTGAATGACAGCTGAGAGCTGCCCCTGATTGGTCCCTGCGCTGAGCCAATCAGGAGGCACTCACTCACCCATTCATGAATGGGTGAGTGAGAGCTGCCTCTGATTGGTGAGGCTGTGACTAATCAGAGGCAGCTCATTCAGCAGGGGGGTTTTTTAAATCCCCGCCTGCTGAATACTACAGAAAGCAGTTCAGGAGAACTGCCGGCCAGACGCGGCTTAACTCCGGCTGCAGCGGAAAGGTGAGTATACATTTTTTTAATTATTTTTACACATTTTAGGATGATTTTCAGGTAAGGGCTTATATTTTTAAGCCCTTCCCGAAAATTCATCCCGCGCTCGCCGGCAGCCCATTGCTTTCAATTGAATTCAATGGACTAACATCGTTCTTCTCTGCCACAGCTGTTACAGCTGTGGAAGAGGAGAACGATCTTTATGCTGACAGTGGGGGGGGGGGGGGGGTCTCACTCTTGCCACTATTGTGGCTTAATAGTGAGACCTCGGAGCCTGAAATGCAGCCCTGCATGTTGCTCCTCGCCTGCCCTATCCATTTCTGTGTTTTTTACATGACTTTGGTGATTTGCTAAGATTTCACAAATGAAAACCTTAGCGAGCATCGGCGATATACAAAAATGCTCGAGTCGCCCATTGACTTCAATGGGGTTCGTTACTCGAAACGAACTCTCGAGCATCACTGAAAGTTCGACTCGAGTAACGAGCACCCGAGCATTTTGGTGCTCGCTCATCTCTAATAATTTTGTGTCATCTGCAAATATTGATATTTTACTGTGCAGCCCCTCTATCAGGTCATTTATAAAATATATTAGACAGAATGGGGTCTAGTACTGGGCCCTGTGGCACCCCACTAGCGATGGTGGCCCAATCAGAGTATGAACCATTAATTACCATTCTCTGCTTTCTGTCTCCAAGCCAGTTCTTTACCCAGATACACACGTTTTCACCCAATCCGAGCTGTCTCATTTTATATATCAGCCTATTATGCGGCATGGTGTCAAATGCTTTAGAGAAGTCCAGATATACAAGATTAATAGACTCTCCCAGGTCCAGCCTAGAGCTTAATTCATTGTAGAAGCTGATCAAAGTGGTCTAACATGATCGACCCCTCATGAACCCATGCTGATGAGTTTTACTGTTATCCTCCTTGAGGTATTCTAGGATGGGGTCTCTAAGAAACCCATCAAATATTTTTCCAATTTTTGAAGTAAGACTTACCGGTCTGCAGTTACCAGGCTCCCTTCTTGATCCCCTTTTGTATATTAGAACCCTCATTGGCAATGCACCCCCCCCCCCCGCGCCATATTCTATGATTTCTCCTGTATTATTTATTAAAGGGCCAGTGCTTTCAGTGCAAATCCGTTTGCTGTTAATATAATTGAAGAATAGTTTAGGGTTATTTTTGCTCTCTTTGGCGATCTGTTTTTCTGCCTGCTCCATAGCAATTTTGAAATTTTCTTTACATGATTTGTTTTTTCCTGTATGATTTTAGCGCTTCTTCGCTGCCTTCTTGTTTTAGTAGTTTAAACGCTTTCTTTTTTTCGTTTATTGCCCCCCTTACAGTTTTGTCGAGCCACAATGGTTTCCTTCTACTTGTAGTTCTTTTATTTTTTAAGGGGTATGAACTGCTCACATGAGGTGATTAGGATGTTTTTAAGCTTTTTGAGGAATGTTGTCCCAATTAATGTTACCGATAGCAGTTCTGAGCTGATCAAATATGGTTTAACTAAAGTTTAGGGTTTTTTTGTCGCTCCCTGAGAAGGCTTCTTATTGAATGACAGCTGGTACCAACAATAACTCTCAAGGCCCACCATAGATCCACAGTGGAGATGAAAGCATCTGCCCATAGGACCACTAGAAGCCAGAAAAAAAAGCGATTGCTCAAAAAATAACTTAGAAAACACGTTTGCACCTTTGGAGTGTACCATTTACCCCCATATTTGCTGTCATTGGTTGTATTTTCTACAGGGCAAATACATATTTTATTCTATTCATTCAATAGAAAATAACATCAATGAATGTAAACATGAAGGCAAGAACCAGAAAAGATAGGTTGCGCTGCATTTTTTAAGACAAGACTGTGACAAATATGGCCATGTGAATAGATACATAGATTTGTACGCCAAACACCAAACACAGACCAAATATGGAGTTAAAATCCACTTGTCCGGCACTGGTCTTAAGGGGAAACACGGAAATATCGTGGAAAAGTCTAATCAAAGCCCAGACCTCATTCAAGCTGAGAATCTGTAACATGACTGCTGGCCCCCAACAGAACCCACCGAACCTGAAGGAGTTGGAGACGGTTGGCCTGGAAGAATATACAAAAATCCCGATGCCTCGGGGTGCTGAGCTAATAGAGAGCTGCCCCAAGGGACTTGGATCTGTAATGGCAAGAAAAGGTGGTGCCACAAGATATTGCCATTAGAGTTAAAAACATACGTACATGGAAGTTGTCTGTTTTTAGTCTTATGGTTTTGGTCACTTCAGATTGTTAGGAATGTAATGTAAATCAAATAGTACAAACCCTCCAAATATGTGATTCCAGGTTGTCATGCAAAAAAAAAGCAGCAAAGGGGGCAAATACTTCTGTGAGACGCTGTACATCGGGCATCATTTATCCTTGGCATTGCAAATATTTAGGCTATGTAAAAAATAATTAAAAATAAAAAGCACATGCACCAAATGTCTAAAACAACTGGATGTCAATTATTCCTTCTTTTATACTTTTGTCAACATTTTTCTGTTCAAGGGCGTCTGAAAATGCCACAAAGAAGCACCTGCAATAGTTACTGCTCTGAAATGTTGTCTACCAGTAAGTGACAAGCCAGAACTGGAGTTCATAGTAGAAGGGGGTTTTCCAAAGAATGAAATGTCACCGATTGGCATTGGGACATTTCAGATATCACATGCCGAAGTGGTATACTAGCAGAAGGAAATGTTCACACTTCATATCTGTCATACTTGCTGCAACACTTATTTCACAGCTTTGCGTGTTACTTCTGTCTTTCCTTGCAATGTTTCATGCAAGTTGTTTGATGGATATACATACACACACAAAAAAGATTATATTTATACACACACACAATTATATATATCCATAATTATATATATATTATACACACACTAATATATATATATATATATATATATATATATATAGATTACACATACACACACAGACGCCAGATATGCCTCCTATCCAAAGACATTTGCACCATTTTGCAGACTGATCAACAGCCACATACAACAATTTTTCAGGTATCTTGGTCATATTCCCAACAACTAGCCTAAAGTTTGGGACTATTCAACTCATTCAATCAGAGAGCCTCAAACTGGAGCTTTGAAGAGAATTTAAAAAGGACTCCAATATTGATGATCTATCCTTAGGATAGTTCTTCAATATTAGAACGGTGGGGGTCGGCCACTCAGGACCCCGCCGATCAGCTGGCTGAAGAGACCATGGTGTTTAACCCCTTAGTGATGGCCCTATCGTAAAACTACGTCCTGCTGTTGCAGGACGTGTATGGAGGGAGGTAGCGCTGCTATCTCCCTCCATACAGCGCGGGCGTCAGCTGTTTATTGCAGCTGACACCCGCGGGCAATAGCTGCGCTCGGCCGATCGCGGCTATTAACCCTTTAAATGCCGCTATCAATTCTGACAGCGGCATTTAAATCCCCCGAACGCTGTTCGGGGGTCCCGCACGGCCCCCCCGCGGTGATATCGGGGGAGCCGTGCAGGTGTCATGGCAGCCGGGGGCCTAATGAATGGCCCCAGGGCTGCCTTAGCAGACTGCCTATCAAGCCATCCACACAGGGTGGCTTGAAAGACTGGCTGTAAAAAAGCAGTAGCTATAGCATTACGTCATACTGCAGGAGCGATCAAAGCATCGCATGTTAAAGTCCCCCAGGGGGACTTCAAAGTAATGTAAAAAAATAATCAATAAAGTTTTTTTTGTTTAAAAAAAAAAAAAAAAGTTATAAAAGTTTAAATCACCCCCCTTTTGCCATATCCATTATTAAAAAATCAAAATCATAAAATAAAAATATGTATTTGATATCGCCGCGTCCGTAAAAGTCTATCAAAGTAGTGCATTATTTTTCCCGCACGGTGAACGTCGTCTGGAAAAAAAATAAAAATAAAGAACGCCAGAAATACACTTTTTTTTAGTTACCCTGTCTCCCAGAAAAAACGCAATAAAAAGCGATCAAAAAGTCGTATGTATTCCAAATTGATACTAACGGAAACTTCAGGACATCCCGCAAAAAATGAGCCCTTGCTCAACTACGTCGATGAAAAAATAAAAAAGGTATTGCGCGCACAAAATGACCACAGAAAATAATTGAAAAAAATTAAATATCTTAAAAAAAATAAAATAAAAGTACTACAGCAAAAAAAATACTATACAAGTTTGGTATCGTAGCAATCGTACTGACCCATAGAATAAAAATATCAGGTCGTTTTTGTTGCAATTTGTGTGCTGTAGAAACAGGACGCACCGAAAGATGGTGGAATGTCGTTTTTTTTCCATTTCTCTCCGCTAAGAATTTTTAAAAAGTTTTTCAGTAAATTATATGGTACAATAAATAGTGCCATTGAAAAATACAACTCATCCCGCAAAAAACAAGCCCTCATACAGCGACGTTGATGGATAAATAAAGGAGCTACGATTTTTTAAAAGGGAGTAGGAAAAAACAAAAATGGAAAAAAGCAAAAAAGCTCCGTCACTAAGGGGTTAAGGGAGCGTCACAGCCTATTTTCAGGTCTGTGACATCACGTTAGTTGGTCACATAGCTTAAAAACAGCTCAGTCCAATTCAACTGTATGGGACTGAGCTGCTATACCAGGCACAGCCACTATAAGATGTACAGTGCTGTTCCTAGTATGCAGCTCGCCTGAGCTGCCAGCACTTCATACAGCTGCTCAGGGGAGATCCTGAGCACTGGAATCTTGATGACCAATCCTGAGGGTCATCAATATCTTAGCCCAAGTAAACCCCTTTAACAAATCCAGCACTGGATGCATTTATTCCACATAGGACTTTAAAAAAAAAAAAAAATAATCTCAACGTATTTTTCCCCACATAGCCACCATACCTTATACATTTCCACCGACGGCTTCATAATTAATGGGCCGTGTGATGGTTCATCTTCAGAGTACAGTAATATTCTGCTCTGCTGCGCTCAAGCGCCAATCTTTCAAGCTACTTTCTAATTAGAAACATGTATCGTCCTCCAGAAACCCATAAAGAAGCTGAAGCCGGTCCGTCCCCGATACAACAACATGTAACAGATCTCTTTTGTATTTAGTTATATTAATATATCAGGTTTCTGAGTGCGTCTAGTAGGGAAGTCCAAGCAAGAAGAAGATTGGAAAACTGATCTCCTTCCATAAAGTGAATGGGCTCACATGTGCCTACAGCTGTCCCTCGTCTCCAGGAAGGTCCCACGATTATTTCCCGAAATCTTCCCTAATAGTAAAAAGCTGGCAGAGGATAAAATCTGACCCAGCTAACCAAAAATAAAGGCCAACGTACCCACCTCCAAAAAATGCAATTGTTACTGACTTTTCAAACAACTTGTGTTTATGTGATAAATTGGTGTGAAAAACTAGCAAAAGTGACGCTTACTTCACTTACATGAAATGTTTTTGTGCTAAAATAAATCAATATAAAGCATTCTCTAGAGCAGGATGTCCCAGACTGGGCTCCATGAGAGCTTCTCAGGGGCTCCGACTGAGGGTCTAGGTCCCCACTGTAGCAGTGTCCAGACAGGCAGTAGTAAGGAACTTAACAAACAGGACCTGTGGTTGGCATAGCAACACAGATCAGTTGAGCTGGTTCCGGTCATCTGTTCCGCGTTGCTATGCCAACCATAGGTCCTGTTCATTTATTTCCTCACTGCAGCCTGTCCGGACACTGCTACAGTGATGAGTAGAGCGGAGACCAATGGCAGGGGGGAAGGTGGGGGGGCACTATTACTACTGGTTGTAGACGAGGAGGAAAGAGAGAGAGAGGTGGAGCAAAACGCGCACAGTCGTGTTTGTTGTAAACAAGGATACTACATACGTGGTGAAGAGTGGAGTGGTGACTTCAATGGTGGAGGTGCTGCCTGACCAGATGATGCACGGCCTGGGTGGACGTGATAGAGCAAGAGAATAGGACTAAAAGCTGGCAGTGGAGAAGGCGCAACACTCCAGGTTAGAGCAAGTAGGAAGTGACCAAAGGTGTGGAAGACTTCTCCTTTGATTTAATAACGTACGTGATCAGCTTATGAAAACACGTTTCGGGGCTAACCCCTTCATCAGCTCGGCTGGTGTTTAAAATATACAAGCAATTGGTAGGTCCTAAAAGGGTTAACAATCCTGTTTGCCTGCGTAGTGAGGGTCAGCCAGGGCAGGAGAAGGAGAACTATAACTTTAAGGAGAACTTTCCAGTTTAATGGATCCATTTAATTAATCCCCCCCCCCCTCCCCCCCCCCCCCCCCCCCAAAAAAAAGAATGTTTTCAGTAAAACTGGATTAGTCGTAAAACCGCTGGTGTGAGAGTGGCCTTGAGTCTAAAGTATGGAGAACAGGAAGCAAAAGAAGGGGGATAAATTATCCCGCTCATTGAAGTCTATAAGAGCAGATGGAGAGAGGGGAGGAGCTAATGGAAAGTGATTTACTGGCATTTACTCAAAATCTCCAATGCTCAGTACTGCTGCACAGTGTTCTACATAATGATGTTATGTCTGTATGCATTAGGGCTTATTTAGACCACCGTATTTACGCAGACATTTAGCTACGTTAAAAAATGAAATATTGGATTCCAATTCATTCAGAAGAAGTTTGTTTTTTTTACAGCCAAAAATCAAAGAAAAAAGAAACCAGGAAAAATAGCACATACATGACAGTTTTCAGTCGCCGGTTTTATACGCAGCGTCAATAGGTAGGTCTTGCCCTATCTTTTGCCGAAATACGCAGCAAGCTCCCATAGACTCCTACGGCAGCTGGAAAAAAAGGGGAGCGGGAGATACTTTACATACAATGCTAGGAAAAGACAACAGCTAGCCCTATTTAAGCATTAGTAGTCATTCCAAGACTTCCTTCTGATCCCCGTTTTTCAACGCCCCGACGTATTTTTTTGCCTATACGCAGCAGCTGCCCGTGTGAGTGGCATGAAATACGCGACTAAAGATCGGGACTCTATCACAGCAAATCTTCATTCATGCAATTATACAGCGTGTACGGGCAAAAGTAAAACCGCATATGGTCGCGTAAAGGAGTTCTTACAGACATAGAACTGAATCTACATTCTCATGCAGTGGAGAGAAACAAAAAAAAATAAATCTTGTTAATTGTACAGCGCCAACTTATTCCACAGCGCTTTCAAGTCATTTATTCCCTCCCCCCCCCCCCCCCACCCCCAAGCTGGCTGCTCATTTTACCGACCTCGGAAGGATGGAAGACTGAGTCAACCTTAAACCAGCTAGCCGAACCTTGCAGGGATTGAAGTTGCAACCTTCAGGTCGTGAGTGAGAGCTTAGGGCTGCATACTGCTGCCTTAACACTCTGCACCACACGAGGCCCATCATCATATTGGAACACTTTTTATACAGCTGTGTGCATGACAGTCAGTCCATGGCCAAATATCTGAGTACATGGGAACAAAGACCTTCAAGATCGCACCAGAAACAACATCATTTCATCCCAAGGAAGGTGCGTTCTCCCCCCCCCCCCTTACTCCACAGGTGGGGGTACCTGCAGCAGTCAGTGTGCGCTACATTCTGGAGCTCAACCTGATTCATTCTATTCCGACTGAGTAGGAGGCAGAGAGAAGGTGAAAGGTTGAGGGGATTTTCTCTTTTCATACAATGTTGCTGGTTTCCATGGACACAGGAATAAAACCAAAGATTTTTTTAAACCGGCAGCAAAAGAAAAAAAAAAAAAAGCGACTAGTATTTTACCTTGTGTTTTCTCATTATGAGGCCGATTCGTTGCCTGGACTAATTACTAAAGACTCAAAAAAAAAAAAAATTAATAATATTCAACTGGACATGTCAACAATAGGTCAAAATTGCCCCCAAAATGTAGCTTGAAGTGGCCAACCTGCGTGCGCGGATGGAGATGTGAATGGGAGTGCATCTCCTCCCATCATGCCCCCATCGTTCATTAGGTAGGCTTTATCTCCAGCTATGTAATCTTACAATTACAGTTTTCTCATGTTAGCAGCAGCCTGCACACAGCATTAGCAGGGAACGTTACAATTACCCAGATTACTGTGTGAGCGCTGCTTATTACCATCTTGCTGTATTGTTTTACATGACCCCCACCCCCACGCCAAATGTTTAATAGGCACAAGCAAGAACAAAAAACTAGAACCAAATTGGTTTAATTTGCCGTTCTGATGTAATCAAGCATCGAAACATGACCAATAAAAAATAGTGCAAACTGTCACAGAAGGGACGCTGCATGAGTATGCTGAATGACACAATGTATCAGCGCAGAGAGAAAAAAGTGTCATTTCCAAAATGCAATCAGCAACAAAGTAGATCTATTATTGGCGCAGCGGAAAAGATTCCCGTTAGGTCTCTGCCAGGGCGGTTTGTGGGTGTTGTCACGAGCGGATGCCCATTAACTAATAGCACCTAGCCTGTGCAGCGTTAGAGCTAGCCCACGCATTTGACAGCTGCATTTTCCAGCAGTGTTTTATGCAAGCTCAATGGAAGAACAACAGAACTGGGGGAGCGGATTACAAGAAATCTCTTAATACTGAAGGCAACCAACAATCCGAGAAGAAGAAATAATAAAAGGGAGGTGAAGCAAAGCCCAGACGGCGAGCAGCTGTCAGCGCGTTCTCAGATACGGCTTCCACTATGCAATCCATAGCAAATTAGGCAACAAAATGCACACGATGGATAGGACATTTCTCTTCTTACATGCAAGAAAAAGAAAGGGAAGGCGTGGAACTACTCACTCACATTAAAAGGGGTGGTCGATGACTAAAAATACATGGCTACTTACTTCCAGTGCCATGCATGTCATTCTTGGGGGTCATTAACCCTTTCCAATCCACTGTCTGATGTCTAAAGACATTCTGATTGAAGGCTGTAAAGCTTCCGATGTTGGAAGACGGCCGGCTGGGTATTCTTACTGAATATTACTAGCCGCTCTGTTGTCGGGGGGGGGGGCCTCTCCAGCATGTCCAATACCGCAGTACTGGCTCCAGCCAGCAGGTGGCGCCATTGTGTAATGGCAGAAAGAGAAAACCCCCTAGGAAACCCTGAATCCAAAATTGGATTGCAAAGGGTTAATAAGTGCTATGCTGCAACTGCCCATGAAAAAGTACGGCATTGTGTTTGAAAGAAAGCAGCCTTTTTTTTTCTAAATCTGGACAATGCCTTTAAGGAGGAATCCAATGTCTCTCTGGAATATCTAATCCCTACTACCAAGGGAATGAAGATGGCGGCCGGGTCCCTGTGCTCGGTACAAGATCACTTGAAAACCATATGTGTATTTTATGTTTGGAGTTTGTTCAAGACTCATTAAAAGAACTACAATTAAATGAATGAAGGGATTTATGGATTAACTTTATGGATTATAGAAAAATAAAATAAATAAATATTGTTATTTGTATAGTGCCAAATTATTCCGTAGCACTTTCAGGTAATTTATTTATTCCCCCCCCCCACACCACCACCAAGCTACTCATTTTAGCGACCTTGGCAGGATGAGCCAGCCTTGAGCCTCTACCTGAACCAATCAGGGATGGCACTCACAACCTTGAGGTCGTGAGTGAGAGCCTAGGCCTGCATACTGCTACCTTAACACTCTGCAGCCTCCATATGCATCTACCTCCTCACAGGCAGCTCTAGAAAACAATTAAGGCACTTTACCCCAAGGGATTATTTACTGATTGCAGCTTGAGTTGCAGTGAATGCAGGTTACCATCTTGTTTTGTGATGCCTTTTTATTACCTTCTTCCTGGCATAAATTACTCAATGACAATGACCCCAGATTCAATCTTCTATAGTATGGCTGTGGCATAACAACTATTATTCATCATCATCATCAAAGCAGTGCAGCCATGAGCTGGCACCTAGAAACGAACGAAAACCAAGCATCGCACAGGAAAACACTGCAATTACTCATGCAGAAATCATCTTTCTGGCACACAACTTACACAGGAAACAAAAGCAATGCCAACCCAGCGCCAATGGTTTCCATGCCAGTGAGCAGGGAGGAAACGCTGCCATGTTGTTGGTATGATTGTGAGAACGCTGGATTATATACAGTATGTAAAAACAGACGATTAGAACTCAACGATGTTCTTGTCTGCGGCCCATTGTAGACATCCAGTAGATGTTACTGTGGAGGCGCTAGCTGTTAGGTAGCTGCAGAACACACTGTGTAGACAGCCAACACCCGGCTAGTTACCGATTCACCAAGAATCCTAGGTGCCCCATATGGCCCGAACCTTGTACCCGGCACACTGGTGGAGCTGACAGAAGCAGGAACAAATAATCCATTGAAGATCAACACTGCTGAGTAGTAAATCCTCATGCTTGTGGAGTCCTGGGTAGCGGAGTGCGCTCATGGTGAAGGCCCTTAGACTCCAACGACGTAGGGGTATGTCCACCGCTGAGCAGGTCACACCACCCTTTATAGACGCTAATTATTAACAGATTTGCATTACTTCGTTTACGTTAGTCCTACGTTATAGTCTATATTAAAGTCCAGAACGGTGTTTGAAGTTTCTATAGTCCCCATTGGAAACAATCATCAAGCTGGTTATCACACAATCACAAGCCGCTAGGCTGCATTCACAAGGGTGACGCCTATCCAAGAATCACGTAAACATGCGCTTTTCTATGTAAGTGCAATGCGCTTTGTGAAACAAAAACTGCACCTCGGCACGTGCGATTATCACCAAAAGTGCGTGTTATTCCCATAGGAAAAAAAACAGAAAAGTGTATCTGTAAGCAATGCAATTTTTTAGGTCCACAGAAAATGGGCGTTATCGCCCCAAAAAATAAGTCATGCAATAATTTTTCTATCTGGAAGCGAAAGAACATGCATGTGAATAAACAGTGAAATCAATGCGTTTTTCCGTGCAGGTTCGGTCCACATCACTATTGGAATGGACTTGCACGTTAGAAATCAGGCATGGGATTGTATCCTTAAGGCTCTTTTAGATGAACCAATTCTCTTTGAACGGGCGAGCGACGTCCCTGCGATGTGCCAGGAATCACCTATACACCGTATATACGGTAGCTGGTTAGTTAGGGATATCCTCCGAGTGCATTCTACAGTCACACTAGTTTGCTACTATGGCCCCTGCACATTTGCAAGCAGAGCACAGATATTGCATCACTGGTTTGTGCAGGTAATGTAATACAGTGACTGATGGGTTGATAAGTCATGTAACTGGAGCTAGAGACTTTCCGGGGAAAGGGCAAGCGCACAAGACAGTTCAAGACTCATCTTAGGAACATAGAATAAAAGAGAAAAAAACCACTGCGATCTAATGTGTTACTAGAACCCTCTTCGTATTCTAGAGCTACGTTATTAGCAACCCTCTAATATACATTGTATCCGTCACATATCCACCCGGAGAGTCCCTCAGTGTATGGGCTGACGAGACTGAGGCAACAGCCTTGCAAGAGCAAAGCAGACAGACTTCCAGCTGCTCTCCTGCAGAGGCCGTCAGCAAGACATTTTTCTCTATGGAGAAGCTTTCACATTGACGGACAGCAGATCAATATGGCCGGAACATTAGGCATATGATTAGAAGTACGCCAATGCACTATTCTGATCTGATTTATGAATGACACTCGCCCATTCAAGTCTATGGGGATAGCAACAGACAGCAATCAGATGCATACAGAAGAAACAAAAAAAGAAAAAACGACATGTCGTCGATTGCATGCCAAACCGCACAGGGATGCAAAAATACCACTTTTTTTTACAGACATAACACAGACAAGTTTTTTAATGTGCGTCAGTACCCAGCCTAAGCAGAAGACAGATCATGAATGTATGTCACTCTAGTAATAAATGACTCTAGGGAGGGGGGGTAATGAACACGGGCAGCGCTCCTGCGGTAGGAGGGTAAAGAAAGTTCAAATACCAAGGCAGAAGCAGAGGTGACTTACCTGCTGTGACCAGGCCACCCTAGGAGGGACAGTCCGTCACACCCGAAGTCCCCGGTTGCTTAGACGTTATCCATTACTGGTCATACAATCCCTAGCCATATGATCATTCAGAGGAAGGGGGAGCATGAATGGGATCCCGACAAAGGTTTCGAAAAAAAGAGAAGTACAAGATTAACCCTTTCTGATCCACTGTCTGACGTCTTCCTACATTCTGATTGAAGCTTGTACAGTTTCAATGTCAGAATATGTCCGACAGGGTATTCTTACTGTCTATTGCCAGCCACTCCGCTGTTGGAGCCTCTCTGGCGTGCACACACTGGCTTTAGCCAGCAATTGGCACCGTTGTATAACAGCAAAAAAGAAGAAAACCTTTTAGGAAACCCTGAATCCAAAATTGGATTGGAAAGGATTAAAATAAGTAAACAGTACCCAAGGAAGAAGGGGGCGGAATGCCTAAGATTTTATGGTTGCTTGATCAGTAGTGGATGGGAACCTAAATAAAAAGCATATACCATACTCCATCTTGTAGTCATCCAAATGGGTTATTGAAGCGATTAAAAAGGGTTATCGCAGTCTTTAAAATGCATGACCTTTCTCTACAATAGACCCCGATTATTAGATCATCGGGGACCAACACCGATCAATTTTGTAGTTTTTTTTTAGTTAAGGAGGGACAGAGTTCGGAGAGTGGTGCACCCCTTTATTGTTTACCAGGCGCACTTAGTAGCAGCTGAGCCTTTTATTGCAGCTCAGGCCAAGTGACTGGAACGTGAGAAAGCAGTGATACAGTGTAATACCAGGTACATATGCCATAAAACTAGAGTTGTGATTTGTAAACAAGGGAAAGTGGGGCTTGCTGGCATCAAAGTGCCTACATACAGCTAGCAGATGGGGCTACAAAAACTCTGGCCCCGATGACCCAATACGGAAGGTCTATCCTAAGGCTACAATCATTATTTCTAAAGAACTGTATAATCCCTTTAATTACCTCTTATCCCTTGTTAGAAAAGATGCCAGATGTCTGCACACGTGTCAGATTTATGGGCATACCTGTTCAGACATGGCCCGCTTTTGTGTTTGATGAATTCCCTACGGTGAGTGTTACAATTTATTTACACAAATTTGGGTGAGAACCTCCACTTATCTCATCCTAGACCGCACACATCCCTTTGTGCTTAGCAGGGTAGGCCTACATTCTTCGGCTCATCCGACATGCCAGACAAGTTATTATCTCCTGAGAGGTAAGGGTGAATGATAATGATATCTCAGGAATGATCTTTAGCTCTGGGCAAATGGAAGAGCATGCATGTACCCTCCATTCCTTCCACTACTGGGGCTCTCCGCATTAAGAGATTTACACCTTCACAGTGTTTATATAGCGTCCTGTTGGGGATGGTTCATTGTAACTAGAAGAATTATATAGGGTTTACTGGCGCAAAGTATCGGCAGAATAGGAGACGGGAGTGCTCTCAAGATCTACCAAAAAACATGGTCAAAGAGGCATCTAGCCACCTTCTACATAAGCTAATTAAGTACAGAGAACAAGAAATTATTCCATTTCCAAAGGACAATAATTGGGTTACGTTGCTTAGAGAAGAGTGAATTCAATTTAAATGAAAATTACCGCAACAAATAGAAATATACAAAAAGGACCTTCCCACCTGGCACGCACATTATGGACCTTCCCACCTGCCACGCACATTATGGACCTTCCAACCTGCCACGCACATTATGGACCTTCCAACCTGCCACGCACATTATGGACCTTCCAACCTGCCACGCACATTATGGACCTTCCAACCTGCCACGCACATTATGGACCTTCCAACCTGCCACGCACATTATGGACCTTCCAACCTGCCACGCACATTATGGACCTTCCAACCTGCCACGCACATTATGGACCTTCCAACCTGCCACGCACATTATGGACCTTCCAACCTGCCACGCACATTATGGACCTTCCAACCTGCCACGCACATTATGGACCTTCCAACCTGCCACGCACATTATGGACCTTCCAACCTGCCACGCATTATGGACAAAATCGTTCAAACCAGCGAAAGTGAGCCGCTTAGTTCAAACGCAGCCAATGACGAACGAAAATCATGAGGTTCTCGTTCGTCATTCAGTTTCAGCCGGCATAAAAATCATCGCGGGCTCGAGCTCTAACCATACAGTTTAAATACTGATCATTCAGTGTATCACACAGGAACACGAGACACTGAGGATGAGTGAACGAGAACTACACGATTCTCAACGAGAAGGATGCAGTATATGCATACTGCCCAAATGTTAGCGAGCTGGCGATGACGTCATGAGCTCGGGCAAACGAGAATCGCGAGATTCTCCTCCCATGTGAAAGGGCCATTAGACTTATTAAATTGCACAATATTTATTTTAATTACCGTCATTTGGAACTGCAAGGCTCACTTTTCAGCAAGGTAAAACTCATCAAGAAACCCCCGCGACTTATAGTCCCTGATCATCGGAACAGAGTAAAGAGTCAAACTTCCCTAACTGCTTCAGGCAGAACACTCATAAAGCACTCTGCCCGATCATGCGGAGAAATAGCTGCACAGTTCTCTTTCTATACGGCACTGATCAGCAGGGCAAGCGGCGGCAATACTGGCATTCCCAAAGAAACCATTAGTGACACTCTTATCGAGACACAGCCAATCTACTCTCTCCAGTAGACACAAGCCTAATTCACTGCATGCCACCCACAAGAGAAACACAAGCGGCACACAGCAAGTATGTGATAACATTGCGTACTTGCTGCGTGCCGCCAATCGCCATGCACCATTTTGGCGTATATGCGTGCATAGTACACGCCAAGATAGAACATGCTGTGATCTTTCTTGTGCGTGTATTTTGTGTAATATGTGTAAGCAGCAACATAGGAGCCTATTGCGGATTGGTAAAGAGTATTACCCGCATGCGTAATACGCTGTCACCACGCGCTCGTGTGATGGAGCCCTTACAATATCACATCGCTTCTAGTTCAGTCTAAAAATGGCAGATATCGCCATGTTCCCTTCCGAGTGCAGCGAAGGCAAAGACTTGCCAAGGAGGCTACTTGACGTCTACTGCGTGACACTTGTGTGCAGGACGAGAGGCAGCGAATTCTTGCATCGGCTTGTCGTCTGACTTCATTAACACCAGTAAGCTTCCCCTCACAAAATAAGGGCAACACAATTAGAAATAGCGGCACATACAAGGACAAACAGTGCCAGACCAATAAATATCATTCATTATGGCTTCCAAAACATAATAAATGTCACAATGTAGGACATCCAGCTATTTGCTCTATTAACAACATCATCTGGAAAGCAGCGGAGCTGGCTGACATAAAAGGTGAGTGGAACCAGAGCCGGCGCTATGGCGGTGGGTGCCGCTGGCTTCAACCTGTGGCAGTCTGTAGTGCGTTGGAGCAAGTAAGTAATTTGTTTAAGATGGTATAAATGTACCAATATAATATATAGTCGAACTAATTCAATGCAGAATTTGTTGCATATTTCACCCCCCTGCACATGGGCGGAATTTCCACCCGTGCCAGCTGCCATAGGATTGCATTATCTAATGCAATCCTATGCACGCAGCCGCGATTTGTCCATGTGAAAACACGCACGGAAAACAAATCATGGCATGTTCTATTTCTATGCCCACACAGAAATGTCAGTAGTGACGGGTCAGCTCCGCTCTGCGCAAGCTCCGGCTGGGCAGCAGCCGGCACACAGCGCAGAGAGGAGACGCCAGAAGCGGGTGAGCGGCAGGTCTCTGCAGGGGCACGGGTCCGCATCCCGCTGCAAAAATGCTCAGTGGTATCGGCCGTCTGCAGGTGGCCTTCCTGGCATAGGTATTTAAGTTTTAAAATCTCATATAAATAGATGTTCTATTCATCTAAGCCCCCTATTTATAAAAAACATTGATCACTAGGACGTGGAAACAGCAATAGAGAATTAGTAATTGCGTTTTCTCTCCATTAGACTAAGTATACTTAAGCTACTCTCACACAGACGTTTTTTTCTGCGATTACTCCGCAGTAATCACAGTATAACGCTCCCATTCATTTCAATGGAGCCTCGCAGACACGTGCTTGATCGCACTGTTCTATTTTTTTGTGTTTAGTGCACTTCATCAATGATGGAGTGTGCTACAGCCGCTGTCCGAAGCAGGAACACTGCCTCTGAAAACTAAAGTAAAATTGCGTCGCTTTGCCAGGGCCGCCGTGTGCGAGAGTGGCCTTTATCCTGCTTCTTCAAGGCTTTTAGTTGAGAGAAACCTCTGCAGACCAGGGAAAGGCGGCGCTGGGCATACCTTATGCTTATTATATATCATAATGGTAATGAAAAGCCTAATGTTACCATTTTAATATAGTGCTGTAAGGGTGTGCGTTCTGGGACCTGTGGTTCTACAGGCTTCCAGAAGCATAACTTCACAGGTGTGGAATAATTGTGCTGGCTGGGTGTGGATGTCTCCAGCAAGCCAATCTCTACTGATATGTTGCATATATAGCAGCTCTTCTGCATAAGGAAGCTGGTATCCCATCACTCAGAACTGGGTGTTAAGCATGTTAGTCTGAAGTGTCTCTCTCACCTTCCCTGAGGATGGTCTGGACACCTGTAGTCCCCTTCTGCATCTTATACGAACCCCCTCTCCCTTTCACAGGTGCGGCATCCAGCCATCTTAGGTCTCAGATGGTCATATTGGTGATTCCTGACACTGTTCCCTGTATGTCAGCATGGTGGACAACTCTTCCCCTTGGTGTGAGGACACTTGGGCTAGCTATGGTTTGATTCCTGTATGCATGACAGTTCTGAGTGGAGTCCGATTCTGTAGTGCTAACAGCGACGTGTTCTGTATGCCTGTGCAGGTGGCCGGATATGTGCTGTGAACGGTCCAATTCTATGTTGCATGCAATTCCTGGTGTGTAGGGGTGAACTGTGTCCTGTCCTGCTGTGGATCGTTTACCATCTCTGGCGAGTTGAGGTCCTTCGATTCCAGTGCAGGGTTGTCCCCATCAGGACAATCGCCCTGCTTGCAGGCAGGTTTCCTGGGGACAGTTGTTTCATTAGAGTAGGGACTCGCGAGACAACTAAGACCCTTGATGTGAGCTTGTGGGCTTAAAGGAGATGTCTCGAGGAAGCAGGGAATTTTTTTTTTTGCCCAGTCCCCCTAATTAAGCATACATTACTAAGCCCCCCTGTAAATGACTTTTCTAGCTGGTTTCTACTTACCGTTCCAGCAACTTATAAAAGTTTCTCCAAGATGGCCGCCAGCTCTTTTCCCGTCGCTTGCTGCAGCCCGACGTGCGCGCTCCCGAGACGCTACCAGCTGTGTCTCCATGGCAACCAGACGCCCCGCAGCCGCCGACCAGTCACCCACCGCCAGGCAGCAGGTAACCGGCGCTAGCCCCCGGCTCCCCAGCGCTACGCTCCCGGCTCCCCAGCGCTAGACCCTGACAACAGACGAAGGCCCCGGAGCCCAGCGCTAGGTTCCGGAGCCCAGCGCTAGGTCAGCGCTAGGTTCCGGAGGCCAGGTGAAGGCCCTGGAGCCCAGCGCTAGGCCCCGGAGCCCAGCGCTAGGTTTCGGGGCCTTCACCTGGGCTCCGGAACCTAGCGCTGGGCTCCGGAACCTAGCGCTGTGGCCCGGGATCTTCACCTGTTAGAGAAGATCACCCCCCCGACCCATCACTTACCTGGGCGGCTTCTCGGGGCGGCTGGGCTGGGCTTCTCCGCTGGGCAGCTCCAGTTTCTGCACCTTCCTCTAACAGAGGACGGTACAGAATGGCCGCTCCAGCGCGCTCCCGAGCAGTGACAGCTCGTCTGCGCATGCGCAGAAGAGCTGTAGCAGGGAGCACACTGAAGCGGCTCGTGCTGAAAGGAGAAGACCGGACTGCGCAAGCGCGTCTAAAAAAGCAAGCTGCCAGCGAATTTAGACGGAACCATGGAGACGAGGACGCTAGCAACGGAGCAGGTAAGTGGAATAACTTCTGTATGGCTCATATTTAATGCACGATGTATATTACAAAGTGCATTAATATGGCCATACAGAAGTGTATAACCCCACTTGGTTTCGCGAGACAACCCCTTTAAGTGACTTGGCCAATCCACAAACGAATACCTCATACTTTTATAGAGATTCCATCTGGCTACAGGTGCAGGTATGTATGGTGCGCGTTTTGGTCGCCAGACTGTTAGTTATGTACGCTGTCTCAGTGTTTGGCTGGGGTTTGCCAGTTCATGAGTATGAAAGGCGTAACAAATACATTTATCACTTAAACGTGAGTCATATATGAAGGATTCAGAGTCTGGGAAAATTGAGAACTCGGAGGTTTGGCTTACCAACTCCACTGCCTTGCATGCAACATGTAACATAACATATACAGGCGACTGATACAATAAAATCACAAAAAGATGAAGCGGATAACTCCAGTGAAAATTATAAAGCATCACGTTTACTTACACAAAAAGAAAACGTTTTGAAGAATTCTGCTTCCATTGGGTGCTATGGGCAACAAGACCAATTTTCAGAAGACCGTTTTCTGACTTTTCATCATTCATGGCTGGCTTGTGAAGACTTTTTTTTTTTTTAAAGGCAAAGCACTTATGCCCTCGAAAGTCGCCCCAAGTAAAGGTACCGTTATTCTCTGTTAATAGAGTATAAGTAAAAGTATCACACGCCAGATTTACAAAACTTCGCCTGATCATAAGGCATTAATAAGCTTGGTTCTGAAGGAGTTAAAGTTGCTTCAATTAAGCTGGTATCGCAGTTTTTAATTCCCAAAAATACCACTTTTATTCGGCATTGGAAAGCATTAGTTTTTTCTTCTGCTTACAAAAAAAAATTGCGCATCCATAAGTTTTCTGTAGGTCAATAGTAAAATATGAAAAGCCCTACAAGAGGTGTATTTTGTAGCGTTTTCTCATCTTCACTGAGTTTTTTGTTTCATCTTTCTTGTGGAGGCGGGGGGGGGGGGGGGGGGGGAATGGGTCCATGGAGTTTTTTGGAAGCCACAGTCTTCTCTGAGTGTGACCTTCTCTGGTGTTTTACCCATGGGTGTCTCTATAGGAAAAACAAATACCAAAAACATTTTTCAGTGTTTTTCTCACCAAAATATTGTCTGTGGATACCCTTTTTCGTGGTTTTTGTTGTAAAAGTCATTTTTTTGCCAACAGGAAGTGGTCATATTGCTTGCTACTTTTGAACTAACTCCTGCAGAACTAATAATAAAACAGTCCCTCTGACATGAACGAGATAAATCCACAACCTGTAGGGGCATCACTTTGTTTGTCACGGTGCTTTCCCCACATTGTAGGCAAGTAGACGGCATCTTCTAGCCAATTAGGACGACTTCTCCTATAAATCAACACCAATGTGGCATATTTCTAGAAGTATGCAGATCACATCCATGAGTATGTATCTGCACGATTTCACTACAGCCCCAACATTAGAGCATATCCCTGCCAGATACACCTGAGCCAAGAATGGACTTATTCCGGGTATTGTCCCAATGTGAGTGCTAAGAGTTTACAATACACGGCATAAACACATGCGAAAATTAAAATAATTAGAAGGTCGAAACTAAAAAACAAACCAAGGTCCGGATGTGAAGACAATTATAGAAACGCTGTACACAAAAAGCAGAACTCAAGGCTGTTTAATGTAAACTCCACACCACTTTACACGTGGACCGATGATGTACTTCCCCCACGCCTACTGGAACCTGACAACAGCCGTCCAACAAGCCTCGGCAGATTCAGCTATGTCTTCCGCAGAAAGCCAGACCTTTGTGATAAAGGGAAGCAAGCATGCACATCCGAGAAGAAAAAACACTCTTCAAAGAATTTTGATCACCGCTTGATAGGTTTTTCACCCAAAACACATGAAACTCCAGACTTGTAAAGAAGGCTCCCTTTGATCATTCCCTTCTATCTTACATCTATAAACACTTCACACAATTTTAGACGCTTCGCTTTCAGAAACCTTTTTAAGAAGAAAACTGCTAAACAGCCACCAGTAACCCAAAAATGTAATTTCTGCTCTGTTCACAGCGCATTCGGCACGTATGTTTAACTATAGCGCTACATACGCCTGGCATTGCCCTCCACTAGCAGGATCCAGTCAACTACGCTATTCGGTACGGCGCCAGAACATATACATTTTCCAATGTATACTGTCCAAATGTATGCCCAAAAATCCCCATCCTAGTTAAAGTTTATGTGGTTTACACACCAGGCACAGAGGCCCCCTGCACACTGCAGAGCCGGACTCCGCATGCAATGTGATTGCAGAAGGGCTGCGGATCGGACGGCTTCCATTGACTTCAATCGAAGTCGCGGGAAAAAAAAAAATATGGAGCATGCTACAATTTTTCCTTCACTTGCTGAACCCGCAATTGGTTTCCGCAAGAAGGATCAATTTGTTGCGGAACCGCGATGCGGACGCCCACCATGAATTCCACAGCAAATATCCATCCATGGGCAGGAACCCTAGGTGTATATAGGAATTATCCAATATTCTGCAGTCCCTCAAAGCATCCAATAGCCATTTATTTTCCTTACCCCATATGAATAAACAGGAAGTAGAGCTGACATATGGCACTGGGTGATGACACCATAAATATAAGGAAAACTTCGGCAGCATGCAGGGGTGCAAATCCAAAAAATTTATTCTTCCATCAGATACAAAAATGGCGACATTTCGGCTGTGTTGGCCTTTCTCAAGCTTGAGAAAAATCAACATGGCCAAAACGTCGCCATTTTTGTATGTAATGGGAGACTAAATTTTTCTATGGATTTGCCCCTCTGCATGCTGCCGAAGTTTTCCTTATATTTATGGGCTTTGTTCAGTTAGATTTGGTCTTCGCAGTACAACGGCTCTTGCATTTTTTAGCCCAACCCAGGATTGGGTTAAAATTGGTGCTACTGACGCAACTCTCTACTATTTACTGGTTGATGACATCAGGTAGCCATAGATTGGTGTGTGGCACTGTCAATATTAGGTGGGCATTAGAATGCTAGTAGCCCATACTAAAGATGTTCCACCAAACTTTGCAAGTGGCGACATAAAAAGCAGAACTATCAACAAGTAGTAATGCCGATTGTATTGGGTAATCTAAGAACCGGCGCGGCCATCTTGGAGGCAATTTCTGCCTGTCAGCAAGTTTAAAATCTACTAAATTTACTAAACTGTGTGTGCCGTTCCATAAATTTGGGGCAAATCACTCGAACTACCTCCTTTATCTAGCTTGGCACAATCTGCCAGTCTAAGTAAATGCGAGCCAATGTATCCACCACGCCATGTTCTGGGCATTGAATGGTAAACCGTAAAACAGTCAGAGTGGAAATAGTCCTACTAATAAATGAAGAAGTCTTACCCATCTAGACTAAATTCTGATCATTCTGTAATTCCAGTGTTCAAGGTTCTTCTGAGAAATAAGTTACAGTAACTTTATCATCTGGAGACATGCAATAAAAACATTCAATATCTTTAGATGGCTAGAAAGAGGTGGCTAAAATGGGAATAGAGTCATCAATACGGTAGTTGATGAATGGGGGGGAGGGGTCATCTCTCGCGGAACCCCTATTTATCAGCTGATTGTACGGCTCGCTGCAGAGTGCAGCGGGCCGGACGTAGTCGTCAGTGGTCAAAAGAAGCAGGGGCAGCATCGGCTTCACTCCTATTGATGTCAATGGGAGTGCCATGTTGCCCTTATACTTCCTACTCAGAGCAGGACGCGATGTCCTGACCATGAGGGGAGCAAGAAACAGCATGGCACTCCCATAGTCGTCAGCCAGTGCTACCCCTGCTTCTTCTGACCATTGATGACGACGTACGGCCCACCGCACTCTGATCAACTGAGGGATGGGGATTCTGAGTGGTAGACGCCCGTCTATCAACTACTGATGACCTATCCATGAGTTACAGTAGGTCATCAGTTAAAATCTTGTCTCCCTTCAGCCTAACATACTATGTAAACCAGAATACCCCTTTAAGCAAATAGCCGAACTGGCTGTTTTATGCAGTTTTTGTAACTCTTGTAGAAATGAACAGGAGTTATGTAAACTGCATAGCACATCAAGCTACGCTGTACAACCCCTTATGGGCAACTAGAAATGAAACAGACATAAAAAAGATAATAAATTCCCTTTATTCTATCATTATGATGCATTCATGGTTTTAGCTTAAAAATCTAATGCAAAATTCTAAGTTTTCTAGCATTCCTACATACAAAGCATCTGCTTGGTAAAGGACACATTATACTGCGTCTAACGCTAAAGACCTCAATAAGAATGCTACTATCAATGGAAGCTTTTAGTATAAATGTACGAATGGCTATTAATACACTGTTTATTAGGCCTCCTGCACACTGGCGTATTTGCATTGCGGAGTCCGTGGTGGGCATCCGCCTCCAGACTCCGCAGCAGATACAGCCCATAGTATTCAATGGCAAAACGCCATTTCATCTCCATGAGCGGAAATAGATTGTGATTTTCAGCTCGCGGAGAATAAATCGCAGCATGCTGTGATTTTGTGTGGGTTAGGCACGGCCAACCTCCATTGAAGTCAATGGTGAGCACTGCGGAGGTATCATGGTATACACATCACCCCCCAGCGCCAGAGGCTACTGCGCATCCGTGACGGAGTGCCGGACAGGACATCCGCAGCGTGTGCAGAAGCAGACGGGCAGGTAAGTTGGGGTCACCGGGTCGAGCTCGAATGCGGGTATCCCACATGCGGGGTCCGACCCGCCCGTGTGCAGGAGACTTTAATGCTGTAAGCAAAGCTCCATCGGAATAATATTACTTTATATTGGGAGACACCAAGTATCAACAGCAGATTAAATATTACATATACTATATGGACAAAAGTATTTGGACATTGCTGAAAATCAGCAAATATGCAAATACTGAGTTTACCAAGCGGCATGCTGGGAAGGGTGTGGGTAAAATAAAAGCTGCTCATTTTGTAATAACTATTCATTGATCCGACCAACCACTTGTGGGACGAACTGGAGCGACGGGTACGACATCGCCACCCACACCCATCCAAACAACCATCTCTTCTCACAGCCTTCCATAAAGAATGGCGAGCTATTCCAGCCCAGACTTAGAGAACTTGTGGAAAGCATGGCTGGACACACAGACGCTGTTATACAAGCAAAAGGAGGGCCGACACATTACTAAATAGCATAATAAAGCACTTTTACTGAAAAACATGCAGTGTCCAAATACTTTGGTCTATCTACTGTATAATATATAGGCTCTCGGAGGCCCCTTGTGTGTAGTGACCTCTTCTTCTACTTATGTAGAGATTGTTTACCACTAGACGCCTCTACGGAGAACACATTTCACACCGTTACCAGAGTCTGAGAGGGGCGCATTATTGGGATGTGAGAAGCTGGATGGTCGTATTTACGAATTGCCCTCCACCGGGACTGTTCTGACCAAACTGTCATGAGGTGTTGGGTCCAGTGGATACATGGGAGCATTCACACAAGAGACCGGGCTCAGGACACCCACGATAGACCATTAGTAGAGAGGATCATCTGATCGTTTGACAAGCCCCAGCAGTTCTAACTGTTTAATTATCCGCCATCTAGAGACAGGGGGCGCCATAGTTACACCCCTGTGTCTGTTGGAACCATTTCTAAGTCCTGAAGGACATAAAGACATTTGGCTCACAGTGCCTATTACATGTACAACTTTTGACACCCACCCACTGTCCCCTCCGTTTGCAGTGGTGTCATGAAAATGAAACTGGGCGTTACGGAGTGGAACCGGATTGTCTTCATCAATTAATCCAGGTGTAGTCTGGGCGCTGCTGATGGCAGTGTTAGTGTCTGGAGACCTAGGGGGAAGCGCCTCAATCCTGCCTTTGCTGTGGAGCAGAACACTGCCCCATTGCTGGTGTGATGGTCTGGGGGCCATCATATACGACAGTCGGCCATTTTTCCTATAGCACGCTATGGGCGCCATTTACTGCGGATCCATGGTGCGGATGCCTGCCGCAGATCCCCCAGCAGATATCCGTCCATGGGCAGGAGCCGTAAGTGTTCCATTTTCTGCAATAAATTCCCCTTTTGCTCTGATATTGTCATCACTTCTTTATATCAAGATTACAAACGCACACAAGACGTTTCATTGGATTCCAACAACTCCTAGGTGCCCGATTTTCTTTGTGATAATGAGTGTATTTGGCTGTGATCATTTCCTGTACCACCTTGTCATTCCATTACGGCTTCTGCTAGTTACACATATCAACAATGCAAAGGCTTTGCTAGCGCCAAGAAAAATTAATGAAGACAAAGTTAAATAAACCATGAAAACAAGTTTTGTTGACCTCTCTTAGGAACTATGATAAACAGCCTGGAGCAACTGCCAAGCAGCAAGTCATTATTACACCGTTCTATTCCCCGAGGGGTTGGGTGTACAACGAGCTACCAGCGCTGCTCAAACCAGGCTCCCAAGTGAAGAATACATCTCATCGCACCTCATTTCACTATATAGAAAAGTACAAAAAAATATATATATTCTACAGAAAACTTGGTCGCTACACGAGTATGTTTACACGCAGCGGAATACTCCGCAGCATTTGCGCACTGATGGTGCGTATTTTGACTTTTGCGGAAAAGCGGTAGAATTTTCCGCAGGTTTTTCCATTGGTTCTGCAATCTTGCCATCAGTGAAAATTTTGACTCGAATTTCAAAAGATCCTGCGCTCTCCCTCACCTCTGAACTCTTCACGCTCTCAGCGCTTCCTTCACTGGGCACCCGCCGGCCTCTAGAGAATGCAGCACCGCTGGCCACTTTTGCATCACCTGACCAACGGTGCTCCGTTCACTAGAGGCCGGCGGGTGCCCAATGAAGGAAGCACTGAGAGCATGAAGACTTTGGAGTTGAGGGAGAGCATGATATCACCTGAGACCAGCAGCAGCTGCTGGTTTTAAACCTGCGTCTGTTGCAGAAATGTTGCAAATTTTGCCACAGAAAATCCGTAGCATTACCGCTATAAGTAAGCGTACCCTAATGAGTGCAGCCCAAGTCAACTGAACTGTATGAAGTTTTGGAACGGTCCATGTTCTGTGTCCGGCGGCTCAGGTCATGCAGAGGACATGTTGCGGGCCCATACAGACTATACAGATATGTTATTGATTTCATATGGGAAAATATAAGAAGAGAAGGCTACTTTTTCAATTCAATCCCTTAAATGGCCATCTGCTTCTATTGGAGGCACCAAATAATGCTTAGAGAAGGAACACATTGGTACAAATGAAAAAAATATGAAAGCAATTACCATTACTGAACAGAATATACCAAAGTTTTGATCAGAGATCAACAAGAGCTTATTTAAGATCAAGTAGAAGATCATTGCACCAACCAGTTTTGCACTTGATCTTGGTTCAAATCTTGGTTCAATTTGATCCTCCGATTTTGGTGGACCAAAATAGTTGAACCTCATTTACGGAGGACTAGGCTGATAGCCGGATAGGCTTTTCCCTGGCAGCAAAATTACACCCAAGTTTGCTGCTAGTAGAGGCCATGATTTTACCAGCGCTATAAATGCTGTGAAGATCACTATGAATGCTGGGAGAATAAACTGACTCCAGTTACCAATCACGATACATTCCTTCCAGGCTCAAATTTCAATTGCGGATCAAGTCAACTTGATTTTGCACATCTTAGCCCCACATTCATCAGGTACGGATGTAGCAGCAAGGAAGGTCATGCTCTACAATCTGGTGAGCCCAATTTAGGATTCACGCCAGGAAATACCATTTCACAGGAAAGTCAGTTGTGTGGAAGTAGAAGGGAGGTCATAATCATGTGGTCAGCTCAGTTTGTTACAATACATAAAGGCAATTGGCTCTCACCAGTAAGAAGTTAAGCTTGGGTGAGATATACATAATACTGCTCAGTTTTAAAGAAAAACCCATTTAATGTGACGTTTCGTAATCTACAGTAGTTGATTTGCTGCAGATTTTCATCAAAATGAGCAACGTGTGAACGCACACCCTAAGGGGATCTTCTGGGCTTTTACTATTGTTGACCTATCCACAAGATAGGTCATCAGTAGTTGATCAGTGGGCCACTGCCGCTTGGGATCCCTGTCGATCAGCTGATCGCCTGACCTGCTGTCAGTGCGGCAGGGCTGTACATAGTCGTCGGGGTCTGAGCCAGAAGTGTAATGGACAGCTTTACTCCCACTGAAATCAATGGGATAGAAGTTGCCTATTACAGTCTGACTCTGAACGCGATGCAGAGCTGGAAGCGTAATAGGTGGCATTGCTTCCATTGATTTCAATGGGAGTGAAGCCACCCATTACACTTCCGGCTCTGACCTCCCAATACTGACAGCAGGCCAGGCGATGGGCGGATCTCCATGATCAACTACCGAGGACTCATCTTGAGGATAGGTCAACAATAGTAAAAGCCCAGAAAACCCCTATAAAAAGGGATTCTCTGCTTTTGAACAGCCTTACTTCTTAGGAGAGCCCTTTAAAAATCAGTAGATAAACTTCAGATCACTGGGTTGTGTATTGTAGGGCAAGACACAGAAATGGTCTTTGTAACCACTCTAAACTGGACAAGCCCTTAGATACAACCATAAATCAGGAATGGATACAGAAAAGATCAATTATTCAGTCTTGGATTCAGCTTGAAAATTGGTTGCAAAACACTTCAAATCTGCACCATGTACCCCAATAAGTATATTGAGGACTGCTAAATTAGAGATATGAGCAGAATAAGGCCTACATTACCCTTCTCTCTGCCCAAAGGGCAATTCTTCCTTAAGGTGCGTTCACACGTCACTGATTTGTTGCAGATCTACAGCAGATTTCACCTTTTCATCTGAATTCAAATTAAAGGGATGTAATCTTCCGCATATCTGCACCAAAATCTGCAACAAATCAGTGGCATGTGAACGTACCTTAAAGCTGGGGGGGAAAAAAGACGACTTGCAAACCTACTGAGCAAAAAAAAAAATAATATTTTTTTTCGTTGTCGGGCATGGTATCCTTAGCAACCAGACTGTCAGACATGAGTCAGCTGAAAAGCTGGATTGGCACAGTGTTCACAGCATAGATGTGGAGCTTGGCAGTATTCAATCCATGCCCATCCACAATGTAGGTTGCAGTATTAATCAGATTTAAAAATAAAAACATTGAAAAATTAAATTAGGTCTGTATTTGCTTATAGGGATTTTCTGCTTTGGACAACCTCTACTTCCTAGAAGGGTTCCTTGAGTATAAGAAGATCATACATAGGACATTCCCACCGCCAAGTCCCTTAGCGATCAGATGTGATCTATGGGGAGATCGGGCAGTAAGTGTACAAGTTCCCTGCAGCACCAACACATGAAGCATTGCACAGTACGGTACCCATCCAAATTGGAGTTGAAGATGTAATGCAAAGCAGTACAGGTCCTGCAAAGTGAGAGATGTCACTCTGGTTTAGAGATGAGCGTCCTGAGCCAAGGACCCTCTATAGTAATTCAGTATTCCCTTATAGAGCACTGCATACAAAAATGGGTTTTGTAAACCGGACAACCCTTTAAAAGGCATTGAATACAGTGGCAACTGGAACAGCGCTGTTTACATCCACCAGGTCCATGAGCATTGGGCAACTACTGCTAGGTTTACGCCATTGCATTGCTACTACCACCACTTCAACTAGCTCATCTAAACTCTTATGAAGCATGCAATAAATGATTCCATTCCCCAACCTATAAAGCTTCTGACTGTGCAGTGAAATAAATATGAAGCAACATAAACTCTCTAAGCAGGTAGCCTCATGGATGCGGACTGGTGGACCTTCCTAGCCAATGCTAGACTAAGTCATAGGTGCTGCAGAACAAGACATGAAATGAATTATTACTCTGCTTGAGTTGCAGATTTAGTTGACAAGGGATACAGCAACTCTCTTCATTGACCCCCTCCACCTGTTGAAGTCAATGCATCATCCCCCTTCTATGCAAGCATCATCAACACTCTTACATAATCTTGCCTTCTCAACAACAGCCAAGAAGTGACTAGGATGTAGTTACAAAGCAAAAAAAATGAGTCCCTCATAAAATGCAGACTCAACCATCTGTGGACGATGCAACAGGGATTTTGGGCAATGGTCTAAAAGTTAAGACTGAATAAACTGAAAGTGTACACAGTATAAAGCATATATAATCCATCGAGCAGGAGCCAGGTAAACCCAGGTGCATAAATATTTGTTACTGGAGACTAACCTTTTGGGCTGCTTGCCAAATTGGCTCCTGTAGTCTGCATCGCTTGTTATATGCCAATATGTGTCTTATGCTACAGTTCATTCCATGATAGGAGATACCAACTTAAAGCATTTGTTATGCAGACATGGATCAGCGGATTCCGATTTATAGTAAATCCATAGAGCAATTCTTGTGTGCGGTTATAGATCACCGCCGATCCTCTACAACCCACAAGGATCTTACCAAAAATCTGCACAACATATGTTAACAGATCTACATCTCCACCTCCAAACTAGGTGAAATGTTAACCTACATATTCAAATGTGTTCCTTCTCAGCTCAGTAAGCCGCAATCTCACCAATTCTTGTCCCGCAGTAGGGAGCATGATGTACAGGGTCATGATGTTGTGCTTGCTTTGATCCATAGCCATTGTTTACAAATAAACTTTGTTACAATGTCTTTCCATCACCTGCAGATCTAGATACATTGTAGCACACACATAGAAACAATCAGCAAGCTGTATACCTGCTCCCAGAATAGTAGGCGTCCGATTACAATCCTGTATGTTGTCTCCCATCTTAAAGGGGTTAATTTCCTAACCTTTGCTTGGAATGTGGCAACCCTCCTAGTAATGTACTGTGGAATTCACCATCTCAGAATGGCTGGGTTGGATTTTCCAACTCCTATTGGTCGCTATGTGATATAGAGGTGTCAATAATGGGAGCTCTAATCATCAATATCACGCAGGATTGTGCGGCAGGCCACAAAGATGGTCGTGTGGGAAGGGGTTAATAAGAAGATTGTGGTCGGAGTACAGTAAGCACTGAAAGCTGTCTCTGGAGGAGACACCAATGTGAGACATATTGACTGCAGGCTTTTCTCCAGTAAATGCCGCTTCCTAGAGGGCATCAGGCAATCCCCTTGATGCAACACGCTGCCAGTCATCATCCATAGGAGACAATATAATGCTACAGCGTAGGGGGGGGGGCTCCAATGGTAATGATTCCGCTGGAGCGGAGGAATGTAACATGATGTTGCTACAAGATAACAGAACATGGAGCTGTCCTAATCTGCATCCTGAATACAAAAATCTGCAACAAATACATTGTATATGACAGGCGCAAGAAAAAAAGGATTCAATAAAATGACAATAGGGGGCAAATCAGCATCCACCCACCCACACACACCGTACTATGCAGTGATGGAGAATGGAAGGCAATTCCTGCAGAGAGAGAGTTTCCATTTTGTAGATTAGGGACTGAGCATGTAGGACCCTCCCAGCACCACCTTACAGCACCCCACCCAGGCTAATCATGGGGGTAGGCTGCTGCGCCAGATGGGTGCAGTGCCCCCCCAATACTGCAATGCCCACCCTGCTGTGCCCCAGATCTGACAGTGTGACATCTAGGTGACATATGCTTGTCTTACCTTTCACCGCCCTGTCCAACGTAGACAACTTGGGATCAATGGCCCTGTGCTCAGACATGTCCAGCTGCAGTGTGAGGCTGTCAATGGATCAAGGTCTCTAATATCCTGGAGATACAACTTCAGCCTTTTTTTTCCTTCTGCGGTTGTCAGATATGATTCACCAGCATGGAGAAGAAGAAGATGTGTCTGTCAGCAGCAGCAGCGGCGGCGGCGGCAGCGGCAGCAGCCCTCCCCCCCGAACATAACCAGCACTGCTGCAGTGAGCACTGAAATGCAACAGCCTGTCTCCAGCCAGAGACACTGCTCCACTGTATTCCCTGACACTCACGCTCTCACACACACAAGGCACTAGCGCTCTCTACACCATCAGCCCAGCTTGGGTTACAGCGTTCTAATCCCGCCCCCTTGCTCCCTGTCTCGCCCTTCCTATTGGTTGCGGCGCACCGTCAGTCAAGGCTTAGGAACCCTTCCAGGTATTTCCCTTCCCTGAAGCTCACTGGTGTTACTATGGCTCTCTGCGCTGTCACTTTGGCTGCAGACGAGGAAGTGGAGGCGGAGTGGGAGGGGGGGAAACCACAGCGCGGAGCAGGGAGAAGCCCCGCTAATGACTCCTGTGCAGCACACGGGCGAGAGAGGGAGGGGGCGGGAGGAGCGCGCAGAGAGCGAGACAGGGATTGGACGATGGCTCCAGCCGCCTCATTGGCTCTGCGCTGATTGGCTGCTTGGGCTTCCTGTTAGCTTCTAGATGGCGGCTGCTGAGTGTCTCGGCGCGCCGCCGGAATGTATGAGGGGCGGCGGTGTCCGCAGCTGCACGTACGGGATGGACACAGCCGCGGCTCACGGCTGTCTGGGCGGCAGACATGGCCGACCAGTAGCTGGAGTCCTTGTCAGGGACAGTCATTCTTAAAGGGGGTTTCTAGGACTGCGGCTGCTGCACACCTAGCGAGATGCGCAAAACTCGCGCGACTATGAGCTGCATTCAAAGTTAGGGGCGAGTTTTTATTTATTTTTTCTTATCTCCCAGCGACGTCCTGAGGTAAAAAAATCGCTACATTTCCTATTTTTTTTAAAATGCAGGTGTGCAGAAGCCCTTCGGCTGCACGTGTTCACAAAACGCCACATCCAAAGCCGCAGCATTTTACCACGATTCTGTGCAGAGTTTTTGAACGCATGTTATAGAGTTTTTTTTCAACGCACCCATCGCTGCGATGAGCTGCGATAACAGGCGCTGGAACACACCAAGAAACAGCAGACATCGCTCCAAAGTCATAGTGTTAGAAATGCCGCGTTCAGCGCGAGTGTGGCGGAGCCCGGTTGAAATCCCTGGAGGCGTTGTGCTGCGGTTGGGCCTCATGTCCACTAGCAAAATGGAATTAGTAAAAATGTGTGGGTGTCCCGCAGCGTGATCCGCGCCCCATAGGGATGCATTGAACACCCGCAGGTAAGTAAATACCTGCGCATGTCATTTTTCCCTGCTGCATGGATCGCACATGTGGGAAATCACCGGCAGCATGCCCCATTTTCTGCGGGTTTCCTGCAAGGACGGTCCACTCCTGCGGCTTCTATGGAAGCCGTCCGCTCCTGCGGCACACCCGCAGCTGTAATTCTGCTGTGCTGTGGGAAAGCAGTAGTTAAAAAAAAAAAGTGTGCATGACGCATGCGTGTGGCACGCTGCCGGGCATAGAAAAAGAAGATCCGGCCGCGACGGACGGGAACCTGCAGCGTCCGGACAGGTGAGTATTATCTATTTACAGGCCTCATGTCTGCGGGAAAGGAGCGACCCGCTGCGGGATTCTGCATGGGGATTCCGCGCGGGCCTAAATCTCCCTGTGGACATGAGGCCTTAGCGAGCGTTCACACCAGCAAAATTCCTGCACAAGTTTGGTGCGATGCGCAGAGAACGTACGCAGGTATGGAATCCAGTTTTGTGAATGGATTTATTCACGGAAGCAATAAAGATGTCCACACGTCTTATCATTGTGTCTCCCCTCAGAACGCCCCTCCGCTGTTTTCAATGGGACCTTAAAGGGGTTGTCTCGCGCCAAAACGTTTTGTTTTTTTTCAAAAGGCCCCCCCGTTCGAGACAAACCCAAAGGATGGGTTAAAAAAAAACCAGATATATAACTTACCTCAATCCCCGCTCTGCGACGACTTCTTTCTTCCTTCTCCAAGATGGCCGCCAGGATCTTCACCCACGATGCACCGCGGGTCTTCTCCCATGGTGCACCATGGGCTCTGTGCGGTCCATTGCCGATTCCAGCCTCCTGATTGGCTGGAATCGGCACACGTGACGGGGCGGAGCTACAGTGACGACGCGGTGACCAGCTCTCCGGCACGAGCGGCCCCATTCACAAGGCAGAAGACCGGACTGCGCAAGCGCGTCTAAAAACGCCAGAAGACAGCGAATTTAGAC
The DNA here is from genome assembly GCF_035609145.1 of Eleutherodactylus coqui. Classification (NCBI taxonomy): domain Eukaryota; kingdom Metazoa; phylum Chordata; class Amphibia; order Anura; family Eleutherodactylidae; genus Eleutherodactylus; species Eleutherodactylus coqui. The sequence goes on along the minus strand of NC_089843.1, from coordinate 166,698,476 downwards.
GGATCCATGGCAGGTAAGTGAATAACTTCTGTATGGCTCATAATTAATGCACGATGTACATTACAAAGTGCATTAATATGGCCATACAGAAGTGTATAACCCCACTTGCTGCCGCGAGACAACCCCTTTAAAAGCCGCCGCGCGATGTGATTTTTCCCGTGGAAGTCTACTCGTGCGGATCGCCATTTTATAGGAGTCATGTGATGCATTTTATAATTTAAAAAACACTGCATATCACTGGGAAAAATACTTGCAGGCAAGCGCGATATCAGGGCGAGTATCCATATCATGCTCAGCTGCCTGAATGTGCCATAACGGAACGTTCACACTACGGGGGTTTCGTACTGTTAAAGGGGTTGTCTCGCGGCAGCAAGTGGCGTTATACACTTCTGTATGGCCATATTAATGCACTTTGTAATATGCATCGTGCATTAAATATGAGCCATACAGAAGTTATTCACTTACCTTCCCTGCGCTGGCGTCCCCGTCTCCATGGCTCCGTCTAACTTCAGCGTCTAATCGCCCGATTAGACGCGCTTGCGCAGAAGGGTCTTCTGCCTTCGGGTCTGTCCGGCAGCAGCGGCGTTCTGGCTCCGCCCCATCACGTGTGCCGATTCCAGCCAATCAGGAGGCTGGAATTGGCACACGTGATGGGGCGGAGCTACGCGATGACGTGTAGAAGGGGGCGGAGCCAGAACGCCGCTGCTGCCGGACAGACCCGAAGGCAGAAGACCCTTCTGCGCAAGCGCGTCTAATCGGGCGATTAGACGCTGAAGTTAGACGGGGACGCCAGCGCAGGGAAGGTAAGTGAATAACTCCTGTATGGCTCATATTTAATGCACGATGTATATTACAAAGTGCATTAATATGGCCATACAGAAGTGTATAACCCCACTTGTTTTCGCGAGACAACCCCTTTAATGATACACGTTTGTGCTGTTAAAGGTATAAAAACGTGTACTTTACCGTATATGTA